>NW_027464601.1:5670000-6387500 GCF_043290135.1 Rhipicephalus microplus
ACACATCTGAACATGAAGTTCAATTATAATCCAAAAAAGAGTATGTGATTCGAAACATAGCTGCTGATGAGATCCAGTGGTACATGCTATACTATAAAAAACAGTATGATATCGCTGATGCAATAACGCAGACGATAGCGTCAGTACGAATGCAGAACAACAAGACACAGACAAAAAATAGGCCACACACCGAGAGCAACACCCAGCATTCACTGCTTGTGTCTTTTTTCTTGCACAGTTATACTTGAGTTATGATTCACGAACTTGGCCTATATGCTCCTCTCATAAAGACAGCTTATCCCTATCTTAGTAAATGTTATCCAGTCTCTACCATTCTTCAAGCACTACAAAAAAAGGTTCTAAAGTAAAATTCACAAATAAGAGAAGGTAGGTAGGCACCCCAAAAAGCACTGGCAAAAAAACAGAAAGGAGCAGGCTTCCAAATAAAAACACCTTCTCTAAACTGTAACCTCCACGTTGCAGAGGTGCCCACTCCCACTTTTATGAAATTTCGTCTGCCCATTCCTTCTTTGTCTTAGTTCCCTCATACTTGTAAGGGGTGAACTTGAAACTGAACCACTTTAATAACACAAGCAGCCTGAATTTCCTTCTTACTCTCCCTTTAATCTCTTTTGATCTTGTTTGGGAGATCGCAAATAAACATCTTGTCTTCTTGGGCAAGATTTATACGCAAACAACTGTCAACAATTTTATGAGGCAAGAAAACATTGCGTGTTCCATCATGCGAAAGGAAACACTTCTTTATGTATGGAGGGATGAACCGAATGTACGCTACTATGACAGGCCGGCAGATCACAACACGACAGCCAGTTTGCTCGACCACGAGTATGTTCTTAAATTCTGGCACAGCTCCACAAACCGGTTCTTACAAAAGTAGTGTCAGATTTTGATGGCTTTTTAAACCTAGTACTGTGAAACATTTGTGTGTTTTTCACGAGGCGCTCTTGTTCTACAGCAGTGATGTGTCTACTGCGCATCGACAGTTCACTGCCTCCCGCTCTTCGACACTAAGCACCGGGCTCTTGCCCAATCGCAAAAGCGACACCCCATCAACATTGAAAAACTTTTGCACAAGAGAATACGCCAAAAAAGTGCGTGCACATGCCGTTTTTTATGGTAGAGCTGGGCGTTTAGGAATACGTTGTAGCTGCTGAAACATCCCAACCCTTTTCATGATTTGGTCAGGGAGACCTTTTGCTGCAAAATTCTGGCGCACAATGGTGCCGTTTCCTGCTTCAAACACGAAGGGAGCGTGTACCCAAAAAGGCCCAAGTGAACGAGCAGTGCTTGCAAGGTGGAGCAAAGCATGGACGTTGTACGTCATAAAAGTCACACAATACAAAGCTTCACAGCGTGACACGAACTTATTCAGAAGAAACTCTGGAAAAAGCACCTTAACAATAAGTCAGAATTCAACTTGTTAGTATGAAATAATTTAAAATACATATTTCAATGCACAGCACTACATGAGAATGAGGAAGACAAAACAACAAAAAGAACACAATCTCTCTGCGACAGTTCATTCCTGGTGTAGTGATCCTGAGATTAATATTTTTTTTATTTCTTTAAATTAAAAAAGGTTTACTACTATAAATTTCATAACGCCTGTTTGAACATAGCATATTGAAATTATAACTTTTGCATCTAATGAGCACCGGCTAATTTTTATCTCTGCCTGTCATACTTTAGATATGCAACAGTGGTGTTGCCATCTAATGTATTTGTTTTTCTGGTCAGGCTTCAAGCTGTTGCTTTTCTTATTTCATACTGCAGTAGTCGCACGGCTGTTTTCCTCACTTTTGTCTTGGTGTTGGTTTTGAAAATCGCGACGAGCTTCTGAACTCGAAGAAAAAAAGTTACCTTTAGGAAGTGCTGCGACTTTAAAACTTTACATTCAGCAACTGCTGAATAATAATTGAATTAAGCTCTCAATCACAATTAATGTTCCACAAAAACGTTAACCAGGGCATGGTGGAGTAGCAATGGCAAATACCACTCAAAAGGGCTAGGAGGGCTTCTCATGGCATTGGAACTTGAAAGTGTGCAAGAAAGCGAAGAACATAAGACAGGAGACCTATTGGATGAGGTTGCGGAAAGATTCCTTACAAATGCTTCAGTAATGTTTGAAGACTGCGTGCAGAGCAACAGCAAAGTATTGGCGTTGGTTAAACTTCCAACTTATTAGATCATCAACACCATTTCTTGTGGTAATGGCAACAGCAACGAGGTCTTTTAGAGTGAAGACAATGGTGAAATAGCGCACATGTTTAAGTGTGAATGCCTTGCAGTAGTTCGGGAGCACCCATCTGGCAAACACTACGAACTTCTTCAAGCGAATAAGCACTCATCCAAAATACACTGCCCTTTTTTGCGCTTGTTCAAAAATAACGCGTTGATGGACGAAAAGGTCCTTTAAGTATTTAGGTACGCCAGCTTATGGGTACACAAGCTGATGTTGAGCGCTGCTCAAAAGCGCCGATGACTGTTGCTAATTACATGCGCATCATATTGCTGCGTTCACGTTGTTGTGACAAAACTGATGTGAACAAAAACGCTACAACAGCGAGTGATTTTTTCAATTGACAACGCTGGTCGTCTGGTGAGTGCACAATATGCGTCCAGCTACACCATTTGTACATTGACATCAATGCATCTTGCAACGCATGCCTCAAAGCTAAAAATTTTATACAGGCTGCTACTTGCTGTCTACGAGATTGACTTCAATAATGCATGGGCCTGCCCTACCTTGTAGCAAAAGTTTCATATGTTTACGCGAAAGTAAATTTCGTTCATCTTCATCACACTAGACTTCTCCGTTCGCTGCAACATCAGTTACAACATTTTCCACGTGATATCTCAGTGCACATGTCAGTGCTGTGCTGCCAGTGACGTCACACTCTACGACTTACGCAAGCACAGGCCAATAGCGCCACAGTCAGTGATGTCAGTCATTCCACAACAGCCGTGCCACAGAGTTCACATGAAGCAGTTTCAACTTACAACCGTTACATGGGTAGACCACAGACCTTATGAACTCCAGAAAAAGCATTCAACTTTCGAAAAACAGCACTGACAGCTGAACTACCAAAAATTTCTTGTTTGCCGAACCAATGCTGTAGGCGTAGTGCAAGGATAGACCTGGTTGGCTACGCGCAAGCAGCAACTGCGTACCAAGGATCAAGCAGCCTTCCAAGCCGTGCTATATCACGAAGCCTAACACAAGCGCCCAAAGTGTAATATGTGGGTGCTATAGATTGCTTGGGAATAAAAAATATACAGTCCATGCTTTGTTCAGCTGTCATCTACTCATACTTAGTTGTTGGCACAATGGCCTATGAGGCGATACGAGGATTTTACAACTAGGCCAGCAAGAAAGCCACATCATGCAGCAAGGTTTTTTATCATGAGATGCTAGCGATGTTGTGACTGGAATCATTATGTCATGTACTGGGTGAGTGTGAGGTCTGAAAGGGTATGCCAATTTTTACTGCTTGTATTATGCATTTTCGCAGCGGAATACAAAGAATGCGCCGTTACGCGAAACTCGGCTAGCAAAATTTTGGTGCAGAGTTACTCGAAGATCAAACAAAGCACGAGGGTATGGAGCATCTTATATGTTTTTATAAAGCAAAAAATATGCTATCAAATGCATGTTGAAAATACCGTGTCCTTTTTGTCTGCCATGCTCCTCCCCAGATCTCTCCTATGTGCACCAACTTGCAACCACACTAATGCTTATGCTCAGTGTAGTGCAAATTATGACCAGATAGTTAAATAAAATGTCTACGTCCTTCATGGCTTTTCTGTTTTTTACTGCAATCGACAGCATACTGCCCGAAGTGTTGAAACCTGCAGTGGTTTCTCTGAAAAGTGAGTACAAATTTTCAAAGCCTAATTTTTCAATCTGCGTTCGGCATTTTTTAAGTGCCATGAAAACGCCTTAAAATACAAATTGGTGGCCGTAGTAACGAGTGTAGTGCCGGCAAAAACTAAAACTGAAAGCACATGTGACTTCATTGGTATTATTTTATATTCGCTGAACACTAAGGGAATGAGTGTAATAGGTCGCAGCGAGAAAATGCTTGGAACACACTCGGTAGTAGCAGGACAAACTGTACCCGAGGGCATCTGACCACACACGTTTCTGTGCTTGTCTAACATGGCGTACCAAAATACCTGTACTGATGTAGCGATGATAAATGCACGCCTTCAACTGCGCAGCACACGTGAGAAATCGTAATGCCCAATCAAGCTAGAGGAAAGCCCGGCGCAACGGCGCATTAACTGTACGGTCTATGCTACACGAAAAGCTTCACCACCAAGCCTCCCGAAAACATTGTTTCACTGCCAAGAGCAGCTGCCGTCTACCTCGAAACTTTTAGGCAGCCGCTGCGTGTTTTGCAACCTGTAATTTCCGAAACGATGCTTCTATCTGCTTTAGAATTATGCCCTTAGGATTTAGCAGCATAACATTCGAATCAAGTCGACAACGTTTTTGAGAGCCAAAATAAAACAGTGGACAAGTGAGACGTGATAGGAATCTCGAAGGGCCTAGACTACGTGTTCCCTGGTTTCTTTCAATCCTCCATAGTTGGCGCTATTGTATGGGTGCGAGCTCTGAGACACGATGATTCGTTTTACGCCACGAGTTTTTGAATACCGCCCTGACTAAATAGCTCTGTTGACTTCTGGAACCATTCCTGTCAATGACTCAGACGACAACTTCAAGTGTGGAAACCTTGGAGCAAGAAACGAGCTGGAAGCGGCCACAACACTCTCCCGCAGGTGGCGTACATTGCGAACATGGGTTTCAGACCTATCGTACAAGCGGTGAGAAACAGCTGATGTGTGCGAACAAAACTGCTTAAGCACAGCGGCCTGATTACGTCAAACCTCAAACAGCGAGCTGCCGTACCGCTAGCATGAGTGGGGCATAACAACACAACTGAAAAGTGTGTCATGGTACCAGCGGGAAGCACTTCGCTGGCAGGGTTGCCAGGTGCCTTTTAAGCATGTGTGAAAAATGAACTTTTTCATGCAACTGAAAGCTGTTTCAGGAGCGAAAAACACACTCTCAAAGTCTACATGTTTGCTTTAAATCAAAATGTGTCTTCCCGCGAGTATTTTTCGTCGCCCACATATCATGACCACCTTGCTGGTAATCTATCCTTACCTAACCTAACCTAACCTTCATTCATTCACAATTTTCAGCATTATATTAAAGTACAATTTCTTTTTTACGAGACAAAAGTGCTCTGGCGGTTGCCTGTGGGTTGAAAGATATCAATTTAACCACAATCAAAAAAACTTTTTCCAAGCAGTAGACAGTCCCTTTAGTGCACTGCATATGGTACATACATATTGTAGGCATTATTACTATAGTGACATACCCTGACATTAGGTTTCAAGTTCTTTTAGAAACTTACCAGCTCTGTCAATTTCTGGAGCAGTCAGTTCATCCTAAAGCAGAATATGCGCCTTCGGAAAGTTTGGAAAGGTGCTTCCAGTATTCCTCAATAAGAATGCTACTAAGGCATGGCAGGGAACAGAAAAGAAGCTAGTGCCTTCATTCCCATGCTTTCCAGTAGCTTCTTTTCTGAAAGGACTGCTGCAGTCTTGTGATAGAGTGGGGTCGCTTGATAGACAAAAGTCGTGCATATATTTGAGAAAGTGCTGATAGGAAACCTGGAAAAAGCAATGCCGCATAATTTCAATGTTTGTGCCACATTTATATTGCCGTCAAGGAGTGAATATTCCGCACCGAAAAAAAAACATTACATCAAAAATGCCTTACTTGAAGATGCCCTGCAATACATCAAGTAATCATGAAATGGCTTTGTACAGAAAGATTAACTCACGAATCGACAATTACAAAAACTGTTTAGAATTCGCAAGAGGAACAATAGGCAGATTTGCAGAGATTCGCTGCACACTTTAAGTGCTTTCTCTTACCTTTCCTACTAAATGTAGTTCATTCATCACTAAAATGTCTTTTTTTTTCTTTTTTTACAAGCGTGCGGCTGCTGCTACATCAAGTGATAACTGTGATAACTAGACACCTAAAATAATCAAATAAGCAAATTGTAATAGACTTTAGGTTTATAAAGCGGTCATTTGAGTCTCTAGCATCCTTTGTCAAGAAAAAAAAAGGGAGCTTGTTCTACCTTATTAGGAGTTCATTGCATATTCCGGGCCACAAACTATGTTATAGTGTGTGCCTCACATGTTCTCAAGATCTGCTACAGTTAAGTAAACATTTTGATCTCGCTGAAATGTGTTGCAAGACTCCGTCAAATTGGAGGACTATTTTATTCTAAGGACATACATAAAATTAGGAATTTGTTCTGAATACCTACTAATTCACAGCAGCAGGAAATTGTGGGTATGTAATCAAGATAAAAAATTGCCAGGACATTCTTTTTGGGTGCTCAAATATTTTAAACAATTCCTACCACATACATCGTACTGATTATACATCGCTGCAGCTAGAGCGACACACAGATGTCAAGCAAGATCTAAGAGTGACACTAACTACACTGACAACACTTTTTGCAAGACAAAAGTGCAAATGCAGAAAGAGCAGGAAGCTTTCAAGGTGAATGATAAGCCTGCATTCATATCCAAGATGGGTTAACTACTTGGTACAATCTTGTGAATAAATTATGAGCATGAGAGTGTTTTATGCTGTGGCCATCATTCTTCGAGTGGTGTATTCCTGACTCGGAATCTTGAAGACAAAAAATATTTGAATCAGAGTTTAAGCTATCACTCCTCAGTTAACAAAAACAGATGCCGGGCACTCTACCTACTGTTCCAAATTCTAAAGTTCAGAAGACTTCGCAAAACACATCTTATTATATCTCACACTCTTCTCTAATGCCACTCTTGGTCGGTAAGGTGGTGTCTATCTAGGAGTGCTACAGTGAAGTAATAATGCATATTGACTGTGGCTTCCACGATTAGCTTCTGACACCCATTAAGCTTACTAACTGGTTACGCAAGCAGAAATTGATCTCTTATTTGCTAGGTCAGTGCATCTAACAACCTACTTAAAGGCTGTTGTTTTGAAAAAGTTACCACGGGTTTTTTATGGAATATAGTTTGACGATTTGGTTGCAATGACTTGTGTGTCATGAATATTTTGAATGAAGACACAAAAAAGAACAATCATCATGCATGCTTTATTCTCTTCAACTGTGATCATGTCTGGAGGCCTAAGTTTTTTAACAATGCACACACCTTGTGAAAGAAAAGTCAGTAATATAACCAAATATAACCCATCAAGGCACTCATAATGATTGTTCTGTTACTTGTTTTTCAACATAAAGAATTCACGCAAAAAAATGGAAATGGCTAAAAATATAGGACATAAGAGACTGGTCTATATGGCATGTGAAAGAAATTTTTAATATTGAAACAGCTTCAGTGTATGTCTAACCAATTGCTTTAAGACTCACAAATACACCACTTGTATTGACAGCCTTTCACAAAGGCAATGATAACTGCGGAAACTCTCCAAATAGCAAACTAACTCTTGTTGCCAGTACTAGAAGGCTATTCGGTAGCATTATCCCTCATTGAAAAGTGAAGATTAGTCTTTGAACTCTATAATTGTCCTTGTTACGACTATCTAAAACTGTATAATTTGAAGCCTGTGTAATAAAAGCCTTTTATCGGCTTTTCTGTTGTACATCACTTATTGTATCTACTCCCCTCTTCAATGCCTCTGACTTCGAGGGTTTTCCTAAATATTTTTTTACTGAGAAATATTTGAGTGGACAACGTCATTAGAGCTGTTTGGCCTAGTTGGAATTGGATCTTTTTTATGATGTCACAAGAACACGGGTACAGTGTGTGTACTTTGCTTCGTATCTGAGTTTCTTTCACTCTGAGAGGTGGCGGGACTATTTGTGAACAAAGTGGAGAAGCACTTTGTCATAAAGTTTCAATGGTTGATTTTTTAAGCATATGAATATGTCTTAGCAGAGAAAAAACGGTGTTGATAATAAACATATGTTGGTAAGATAGTATAAATTATTTAGGAACAGCAACTATTGGATTACCAAAATAAAAGCGCTGATCAGAATTTCAAGTTGCTAAAGTCATTTCTGTTGCATCGCCGTGGTGGTCTAATGGCTAAGGCACTCGACTGCTGACCCACAGGTTGCGGGATTGAATCTTGGCTGCGGCGGCCGCATTTCCGATAGAGGCGGAAATGTTCTAGGCCCGTGTGCTTAGATTCGAGTGCACGTTAAAAAACCCCTGGTGGACGAAGTTTTTAGAGCCCTCCACTACGGCGCCTATCATATTCATATGGTGGTTTTGGGTCGTTAAACTCCACATATAAATCAAATTCGTTTCTGTTATCTGCTTTGTGAAACCTAGCAAAACACAGTGCATATACTCAACTCTGCAGCTCTTAAGTGGGTCCAGACTTGTAAGAAGGAATAAATCACATGTCAGCACATTCATCTTTGACTTTTTATTATCATTTTGTGTGACGTATAAAATAAAAGTTGATCTTGAAACAATCTAAGGTTATACAGTTGCAGGTATGTCCAACATATCTTTTGATATTTTGCATGCATCTTTGATGAGCACAAAAGCAATAATTCTTGAAGGGCAAGTAAAGGACCCGCTGGTCGTAAATTGTTGTGAAGAAAAATATGCGCACCTTTGCTAAGTAATCATGCTGCCGCAAAAATTTAATAAATATGTGCTAAAGGAAGATAGTTACAGTGGTAAGAACATTCGTTTCAGCTTGTTTGAAATTTTCACACATCATATCCACCCTTTTTTCGCATTAGGGAGAGTGAAAGCATAGACCATTGTTGTCACTTCGACCACTTCGCCAACGCGATACATCTCATATACATAATCGGCACGCAGCCATCCACCAAGCCGAGCTTCTCGCGCATGAGCAGGTGTCCTGAAGGTGTGGGTAGGAAGAGCGATTCGGTGAGGACCTGTCCCGTAGCAGCGAAATTGCAAGACAACTCTTCATCTGGGAAGCTTTCGTTTTGGCGATACCACTTCTCCCGGTATTCTCAGGCTCTACAAAATGGCAGAGAGCAGCGCACGAAAATGAAAATGCTGAGTGCGCAACTAAAACCAGGGCCAAGGTGCCCTACACATGGTAAAGAACCAATCGATGAGCTCAGCGGCACGTCATGTTGCCTATGGTCAAGCTTGTATTCACTGCATTTACGAGAGCAATTCGTTAGAAGAAAAGAGACCGGGTATTTTTTTTAATGGGAAGTCTGGACGGCATGCAGCACTCTAAGATTCGGAAAATATGATCACGTTGGCTACTCTACGAATTGCACAGCTTGTTTGAGAGAAGGGATGGGGTGAAAAAAAAATGGAGCCTGTTGACTGGCCTTTAAGATTGAAAGTTAGAAACTGTCTAACATGACGTATTGTAAACATATCAACGACTTTTTTATTCAAACTTTGTGCCAAGATGTGTTACTTCAGAATTAAATAATTAAATTTGGATTAGTATCCACATAAAGAGAAAACAAGTAGCCAGGCTTACTACATGCAATAGTCTGAAAATTGCATTTGTTTGTGTTGTCACTGAGTGTGTGTTGTATCTCCCACTCCTCGAAAGCATAGTTTATAAGTTTGCCTAGATAACAGCCCAGGTTACCGAATTTCGGCTTGCATCTGGATTCAGTGTTTTTTTCTAACGAATGCTACATGTGCGACATTAATGGTGTAACTTTCATGGTCACGTCCCTCAATATTCTAACTGAATTCTGCCAACTAACTAAAGTTCTCATTCAATTGATGTTATAAAAGGTTTGCTATATATCTGACACGTACGTCACATATCTTGTTATAAATTTTTCACTCTAATTTCCGATTGTAACTACAACAAAATCTACAAGCTACAACAGCTTGTTGAATCCACGTCCTTTTGTAATACAGATCAAACCAGCTTTTTATAAATTTGTACACTGTTTATCAAAAAAGGCTTCATATAGAATTAACACAGCTTCATGTTATCTGAAAACATACCATTTCAACTAATGCACCAGTATTTTGCCCACTTCATATCAGTGTTGCTTAGTGGATGCAAATAGTACCCTCATGGAGCAAAGATTTCACTGAAGTAAGAATGTAATAGAAAAGGCTTTCTCTCAATGTAGTTAAAAATTTATTCACAATTTGCGAATGAACTTCTTTACGAGATACATACTTTACTACACATTGTTCAAATACTCTAAACGAAAATAGGGAAATAATTGGGAAACACGCTTCTTACTAACCTTTCAAGTTTGTCAATGCCAATGAACCCTTCAAGCCGTTGATGATGTCCTTAAACTGGCTCACCAGGCGCATCGCCTTCTTGACCCAATCTGAAGTTCTCATCTCAATTGCCGACACCATCGCGTAGCGCAGACTTCCTTAATGCACATACAGGAATGCAACAAGTATGTCAACAATTCTGTGAAGACAAGTGAGCTGTTCTTCGACAAAAAAAGCAACTGAAAGCTGCGCGACTGTACCACAAAACTTATACAAATCTAACCAAGAGTCGTCTGTAAAGTAACAAACAGTCACAAAATGTAAAGACTCCCAAACCCGAGTAATATGTAAACAAGGTTGCAGAATATCTCCTAAGTACATTGAGTCGTAAGCCACACTATAGCAGCAAATCTGATTTTACAAGAATAAGTTCGAAAGCAAATTTTTCTCACAATCTATATAGCATTAGGTGAGTCGGAGTGAGCAGTGCTTCGTTATGTGGGATGCATGTGGTCATAAAACGAAGTCGCCATAAGGAATATGACAGCATTAAGCGAGTCGGAGTGAGCAGTGCTTTGTTATATGTGGTGCATGTGGTCATAAAATGAAGTCATCATAAAGGATATGACAGCCTCTTACTAAAGGTAGCATGCCTCAAATGCAGTTGGTACCCCAGGGAAGTTTTTGTTTCTGGGGCAGCAACACGCAATAAAATGATTGTACGGAAACTAGAAAAAATCTACATCAGTATTGTTCTAACAAGAGCTCGAGTTCCCTAAAGCGTACAATTTATGTGGAAATAAAAAAGAGCAGGTGGTCACTTCTTGGGAAACGTATTTTAACTTCTGCCAAAGCATTATTCTGCCTTCGTGGAGGGTCATAGGGAGCAATCTTCGGTAGAAAAAAAATGTATTCGATAAAGCATTCATTTTATTTCGCATCATCTACAATTTGTATTGAACACCACATTCTTTTGGCCTAAATATCAATGTGCAAAATAGGAACACAATGATTTGCATATTCTGCTTGTCATCTAGAAACCTCATTGCACAAAATGCAAGATAAGGTTACTCTGTGTTTTTTTACTGTACTAGACGGTTGGCAAGAAAAACAGAATAATGAAGCATGTCATACGATACATTCGGTATATAAATTACCATTTTAAAGCATTACTTACCCACAAAAACCTCACAGCTGAAAAACTGCCAAAACTAATTCGAAAGAAATGGAAAGAGGGAAGATGGAAGTTTGCAATGGCAAATTCCTAAACACAAGTAGGGTGCTGAAGAAAGAAAATACACAATGTCCGACCTTAGTCACAAGTTTAATACACACTAGCCAGCAGGTATAAACATTTCAAAAGGGGCTTTTGAGTCCATTCAATATGGCACGCACCCAACGGAAACCAATAAGTGTTAAGTCTTTGTTTTCGGAATTCCTAGCTCACCAGTGTTAAGTGGTGCTTTCTTTCGACAACCATTATTCAGCGACAGGTATGCTGCCCCTGCCCCCTATCTACCAGCTTCATTTTGTTATTTTTTTTACTTTTTCATGGTATACTTCTTCCATTTTGATTCATCCAACTCACCACGGCAGCCTCTCATAGTACCACGCTATTTTAGTTGCCCTCTGCTCCTCTGTTGAGATTAGAGCAGACTGTATAATGTATACACACACAAGTCCTGAGGTAATCAATTGCTGCCTTCAAAAAGACAACTCCACTTGTTGAAACTTCGCACCCAGCACCCACACACTGTCTAGGAACTAGAACATTCACTTAGTTATTTAGTGTATATGAACTGACATTTTTATTCGTTATTGTGTCCAATACACATGAATTACTGCCAATGGGCAGATACAGCTTTTAGTTTAGACATTGTCTGGGATGTCTTTGTGTTTTCTGATGTCTTTGTGTCTTCTGATGTCTTTGTGTCTTCTTCTTAAGCGAATCCCTGTTATTTTTTTCTATGGTTCTCCACTGCCTCAATGTATGATTAAGGTGCATACACAGCTGCGATTAGCACCAATCACATGACCAAGTTAGTCACAAAAGCAATTCTTCTGCTCAGTCTTTCGTTCAATTCTTCAGTTGCACAAATGCAGTTGCAAACCTTCGAATCAATTGGATACACAGGAAGAGCACATCAACATATATTAGGTGGCAATGGAAGTGCGAGCACACGTGAAATATGTTTCTCCTGAGGAGTAAGTGGCATGAAGCTGTTAACCTCAGTCACTCAAGTGTCGCTTTTTGATTACCAGTCACAAATGGTCGCGTGAACAGTGCAAGTTGCTGGAGTGAATAATTCTTAAAGGAGAAACTGATAATCTGTCACTTATACAGTGCCTGAATTTGTTGTGGTGTACCATCATTTGCAATTATTTATGCCAAACATTGCAGTAGTAAGACAAATTACGTGCATATATATAGTAATGCTTAGGTTATAAAACATGAAAATACATGCTCATGTGAAACGTCCAGTTTTAGCGTGAGAGCTATAAAAAATATAGTCACCTTCACGGTACTCTTCTGCATTCAGACACCATGTGCAGCCAAGGTATTCATTCAATGACACCGTATTTGCACTTATGCCCTTGTAGGAGCATCAACTGAGATGCAAAAAACGTGTGGCCTTGATTTATGAGTGTTTCCGTGGTGGTTCCACATTCCTTTGACGCCGCTGTTCAGTTCTTTCCCGAATTCGTTGTGAAAGAGCTTCATTTTCGGGTGCGTTTGCCCAAACCGTAGGCCTGCAAGGACAGAGTGCTGAAACCGCGAATGCCGTGTCAGCTCATTATTAATCGAATGCAGAGGCCACACTGAAAACTTTGAAGATTTCCACACTGGGTACAGTCAGTGTTCAGTGTCAATGTAATGTCATCAGGACCAAGGTTTTCTTCTTCCTTCAGCTTTGCGTAACAGCTACGCCTTGTAATGTCATTGATTGTTGACGATGGCCTCTGGAGTTTTTGAAGGCTTTCATTCAGGTCAGCTTTTGTCTTCCCGATGGTAACACCAAGCTGTGTTGCCATGTAGAGGCTTATGAAGAAGCAGCCTTCATATTTCAGTGCTTGTATTACTCTGACAATGTGGAACCTGTCGCATTCCACAGTGCTGTAATGCTTTAGCATAACACTAGAGCTTTCGAAAGGTGTACTTGCTCTGGGGCAAAACACTCTTGCCTCACAGGAGCACTTTAGAGATTTTCAGCGAGGCAGACACACATACATATATGCCATTGCTTCATATTTGGATGGGTTGGTACTGTGCATGAGCTCATGGATTTGGGAACTTTCACAATAAGGACTCGTACATGTGCTAGTTCGTCATCGCGTTATGTCACCATGAATCTGTTATTTTCTTACTTTAGCGCACTGTAACAACAAGAGGAGGACAGTGCGTTAAAATAGGTGAAGAATGAAAATGAATTCTGAACCCGTTTAGGTCAACGCTCGGTGAAGTTATAAATAAGAGATGTTTTATTTTATGGATTTTCACTAAAACATAGGTCACAGACCCCCGTCAGGCAGTGTGTAAGGAGGAAGTACAAAAGTAAACTTGTGTTGCAATTTCGTACATATGCATTCATATACGAAGTCGCATATGTAGCACTGAAGTTAAAAAACAGTTCATTAATAAATGCAGCAATGACAAAAAACAAAACAACACAGGGTATCATCTGTAAAGTCATGCATTAGAGCAACATTGAAAGGTTAAACGCTTTGACGGTTTGCTTTGCACACGGGAAAAACACGAGCAACGAACACGGGCCAATACTAGACAAAGTTGTAGACAAAGCCGCATGGCGCATGTGGCGTGACTGTGTGTGTTTGTTGGCCTAGATTTCGTCGAATCGTTAGCGCACGTGCGGTATCGTGATAATTACCGTGCAGTGATACCCATGCAGCAAATTAAGTCTTTCAATCTTAGAAATGAAAGCGACTTTCAAAAAACTAGAGAGGTCCAGGCACACTGGTGCAGTGAAGACGGGACGATGGAGGGTTACTACCCAGCTTTTGTTCTTGCCCTAGGACGTAAGAATTGTCCGGTGCTTATATTTTTTACTGCATCGTTTTTTAGGCCTTTACATTTTAAATGCCATGTATACCCTAGAGTCGCAAGCTTGGTGAGCGCACCGTTCTGTCTTGGCAGTCAAGTATGTATAGTAATGCATGCTGCTGATATTTTGGAGCTCTTTATGTGCCGTATTATGTGCGCGAGCTTTACAAAGGAGTTTGACGAAGCAGGTTGGTCTCTTGCCGAGTGAATTAACTGCAATGAAAGTATGTTATCCTGCCTGATGTAAAGTTAACAGGACATAATTAAGCATCGTATCGCCCACCTAATTTGGTTTACTTGGCGCGCCATGTGTTTGAGTCTATGTGAAGAAAATGTGCATTTTTGCTTATGTCCTTCATAACTATGTAACTTTAACTGGTGCAGTGCCTATTTATCGAGCATACCAAGTTTCCCTTGAAATCACTTCACATGGGCGTACGGACAGAAGCATTCTTGTCTGGCGCAGCAGAGCGTGTGGCTGTCGATGCTGGTGTTGACCGCAACTGCTACCTCACGTTAGCTATATACTGCCATTCATGCTTGAGTTAAAGCACAAGGGCCTGCGATGCGGTACGACCATACATGCAGTTATGATTTCAAAATTGCTGCGCCCTCATAATATATTCTTGTTGCTATGAGCCTCTTTGTAACAGAGCAAAATCGAGGCTGTGCAGGTGGGAAACTGGGCATGTGCCAGGATTCTGTGCTGCACAACTAGTACCAAGAGGGATGCAGTACGAAGCAGGCATAGAGCAGAACATTAGGCATGGCAGTACCTTCAACCCGTCCCCCCTTTTGATGCCCCTGCTGTCAAAGGTGCTAGGGAAAATCACATTTATTCAGGCAATGTTCATTTCACATTTATGTTACCCTAGCATGGTGTTGCACGCTGTGTTGAAACCATATAAGTTAAACCACTTCGGTATATTTCAACCAAAATACAATATTCATTTCCAAAAGCATACATGTTTTGCATTTATATATTGCCTTAAAGTGACGTGCATTTGTCTCATGAAAAAAGTTACAAATATAAACACTACTGCAATTTCTCTACGAAATATTCTAAAAAATGATTGTTGTTCTTGTTGCGACTAGTCCATGCACCTTAAAGCTTAACAGTACGTTATGTTGGGCTAGTTGGTACATATTAGGCTTAAATACGTGGTGCAAGGTTGACAAAGAGAAAAAAGATGAGACAGAAAGAGCGCCAACTCGCAACTAAGTTCATTCTCATGAAGCATTCACAATATATATGCTCTTAGAGGACATGCGCAGACCATTTTATTCATCACACGTGCAGGCATGAACATTTTTATGATGTAGTAACCGATAATTGCAATCATGATATCTGGAAACCAGCAACAAACAGATATGTTTAATGTAAAGACGTCGAAAAAACCAAACACACCCAAGCCTGCGCAAAAAATATGCGAGGAAAAACCAGCAAAAAAGGACTGACAGACACTTCGGAGCACCCGACTAAAGTACATCTAGAACCAACAGTTGAAATTCACTGTTATGGAACACAACTGAAGGCACGCTGACGCACGAGTCACCTTTTTTCATTATGTGAAAGGCTTCGAGTAACTCCCGTGCCGGCGCATCCCGGCTACTTCCAAAGTACTCGCGTGCGATCGAACTGCGGTGTGCAGCCACACGAAGCACAGTGAAAAGGCAAATGAGACCCTGTTTCATTACTAATTAATTGGGAATGCTCCCTTAGACGGTCATTTGTACAGCGCCCTGTCTGGCCTATATAGACATTGCCACAGCTCATGAGAATTTCATAAACAGTGCCCACAGCACAACGTAGGAACAGCTTTACGTGCTCCTTATCGCACACCACCTTGGCACCTCTTGAAGAAGTGCGGGCACAGAGCCTTGAATCTTATTTGGAGCCTAAAAAACCACTGGCACATGGTGCCGATTTGCAACCTTTTTCAGGTTGTGGGAGATTTTGTGCATGTATGGTACAACATGCGGTCTTTTCCTCTGTCCTTGCAACGGCTCTTTATAGATTATCTCTGCTATGTCCATGAACAAGCATAGTAAAATTGCTGAATATGTGGCTTACTAGTTAAATGTATTTCCATAAATACCATACTGCTGAAGTTGTTTTATAAACCCGAAAAGCTTTAAATGCGAAGCTGAAAACTTGAGGTAGCCACTTCCTCGCATGATAAATATTCCTACTGAGGAGCCACCATCTCGCAGGCGAAAGGTAAGTCTCTCAAATCGCTGCTTATTTTCAGATGTAGTGATGACTTGTTCGCTATATTTTTAAATCACAAGCTGCATGCATGCAATTTTTTTCTCAGTTTTCTATTGAAATTCCATCGAAGTAAAAATTATGTTCCCAGCAACTAAAAAGAATCAAACAGCCCTCATTCGCTGTGGGACTTAATGTTGCACAACATGCTTTGCAGTTTGCTGCCTGTTGGTGTGTCACTGATTTATTCTAAATTACTGTATAAGCCCCCTCCCCCACACACACACCATTTCATAAAACATTGCATTACTCCAGATATGGGCACTTGTCTGATCCAAACAGCAAAAAGCAAGATGGTAGCCAATGAAAAACTGTAGAAAGGGCACTGAACAAATTAAAAAATAACCTATAAAAAGTTTTAATTTTGCTCGAACGACTTCAAGGGTCTGATAAATAGAGTTTATTTCTTACATTTTCAAACAGTTGGCTGTATTTTTGGTATATTGTCAGCCTATGGCTGTGTGATGCCTGTCTTCGAGCACAAGGCATGACGCCACATTCTTCCTGGTGCTTACAGAGTGCATGTGCTCTTGTTTTCTCTTTCTTTTATTGGTGCCTCTTTTCATTCCACTCTCTCTCTCTCTTCCACAAAAGCGCCGATGCTTTACTCCTAGCGGTAGCGTTGTTTGCTGCCATAGTGCTTCGAGGAAATGTGGTTCAAGCTGGGCAGGTTGAGAAACGCGGGCGACGGCTGGCATTGGTGGACTCCCTGTTTCCGGAAAGTTTCATGTCACGCTGACTCGTTAAGGTGTGGCCGGCTAAACACGGCGGTTTGTGACAAACTAATGAAATCAATTATTGTTCTCTAATTTCGGTGAGAAATGAAAGTTTTGTTTATCTATAGCAAACCCCAAGGGTTCAATTCAGCTAGAAATTCTGGCGACCAAACTTTTGTTCAATATTTCTTAAGGCAAAGATACAGTGGTTGCATAATAAAAAAAAGCATGTTTGTTTTGAAACAGCAAAAAATTATGTTTCTGAACCCAGTGAAGAAACTCTTCAGAGTTGCTGCAATATAGGCCGTTAATTTCATTCCTGATACTCACGAGATGATCTTCTGTAGTGCGTGCAAGTCGGTTTTCATGCCTGTTGTCACTGCTGTCTTAAGGGACACTCATTTCATGCCCCATATTGATTTCTTTTGCTGTCTATCCTGAAATGCCGAAAAGTGCTGCTCACATTTTTCCTGATCGAAGCTCAATGACTTTGATCTTTATTGGGGCAACGTAGGAGTGCACTGTACCCCTAGTGAATTGCACTAGAAGTTTAAGAACAGCAGCTTTGGGCTTGTGGCGTGTTTTCTGCTCATTCTAGTTCCAGCCCACTGATCTGAACTCAGCTTAATTTGAACCATTTTATAGTCCCCTTCTAGCTTGAAATAATCAGCTTTTACTGTATTTTATTTCATTGATTGTCGCAGTGTGCCTTTTTTATTAATATCCTAAACATTTTCTACCTACTGCAAGGAAGTTAGATGGTAAGTATTGCTTTCAGTATTGATCCTTCTAGCTCTTATTCAAAAAGTAATAAAGCGTAAAGAGTTTCACAATTGCCGTCATGGCTGCTTGTGGGGCTGGCTAACACTCGCAGGTTTAGGTGCACATATATACCCTATATGGTGGACAAGAGGATGGCTGCTGCTCTAGCTTAGTGGTAGGAGCATTAGAAGATCACAGGTTCAGTCTCTGCGAGCGGCAAGCTATCGTTTCACCCACTTTACTTTCTTCAGATTTCACACTATATATACTACAAATAATGTCACCAATTCTTTTTTTGGAGTTTTGATTTCTTAGAATTAGTGTTATCGAAAAGCTAGTATTTTATTTGTGTTTTGTCCTGTCGGTGCAGATGAAGCAAGCAAAAAAAGACATGAGAAAGCAAAGTATGGCCGCAACCGAAGCGCTTCATAAGGGCATTTTGAACTAGAGCAAGATATGTATAGCAATACAAGAATGTATTTAAGCCTGGGTAGACTTCCGAATGTGAACTATTCATTACATATTGGCGTGTGACGTGTAACTTTTTTACAATTTCCAGCCCCTAGAGCCACAAAGAAGAACATTAAAACATGGTCCGGAAACTAAAAAAGCAGAAGAAGAACCTAAAGGCAGCTAGGCAGTAAAACAAGTGGTTGACAGATGTGCTGCTAGATAACACTGGTGAGTCGATGACGCGTTTCTCATTGGCGTAACAGCCTGCACCACGAAACCTTGTTAATACGAAGCTCCTGGGAATGGGATGAATTCGCACACCAATGAGTAATGTTGTCCAAACCACTTGTAACGTTCTATTGGTTATAACGGTCATGCTTTGGTACACTTACCAATTTATTTGCTACCCCTTGAAACTTAGTTCACATATAGCCAAGATTTTTCAAAGCCTTCTACTTTTCCAACCAACTCTTCCTAATATGGTGTTCTTCTGAATATGGTGTTTTTACCGTATGAATTATGGTAAAAATATTGTGCACACAAAGCAAGAACAAGTTTAAAAAGACATTGTTCACCATATAGGTGCACGATAGTCTGTGCTCCGCTTCATGCATTTACATGCGATGAAGATATTGTAGAACGCGGCGAGCACCACACGCATATTTCTGACGTTGTCGCAAGGTTGCTCACTTTGTAGACGTTTCTGCACCGGCAGAACTGAAGTAAGAAAAAAACACGAAAAGTAATAGAAAACAGCATACATATTTGTCATCAGCTTTCGCATGGCAACTTTTTCTGATGCCGCTCTCGGCATCAACGATCGCGGAGAATTGATGAACAATGTCTGCATTCGAGTGCAAGAAGCCAGAAATGCGAAAAGCGATAACTTTTGCCGTATGTAGGCTCAATGCAATGCTCAACTCTTCGACACAACAGTGTACCGCAAAAGTTTTCCACCTTGGGGTAACGGCAGAAACAAGCTTATTAGTGATAACGACTTCCGCGTGGTTGTGGCAGTGCCTTAACGGATAAATCTGATTGGAGCGATGGTGAGGTGGCCGGTAGGGATGAACGTGCCGTTGCTTCGTCAACGGCAATGCGCGCATACATTGAATTCCAAACGAACTGGCATGTGACGGCGTGAACCTAGTAAGTGACGTGCAGCACTCACCTAACGAGGGATGATTGGTTTGACCTGGTAGTTCTACGCTTCAGTGGAATCACAGTAGAACCACGTGAGCTTATTGCGAACAAGGTTGAATTCACTCGTGCGCATACAGGCGTCCTTTAACACGCGAAAAGGCCGTAATTGTGAGTAGAGGGGTTGTTTGCACTTTTTGAATAAATATACGCCGAAAAAAAAAGGTTTGGCCACTAAGAGAAGTTTTTATGTGTTGGTCTATATACAACGAACTATTGCTGTAACGACATCGCGGCACTTTCGAGTTCATTATAAGCGCGTTCCACTGTATGCGCTTACCGTAGTTTACAGATTTCTTTCTCCTGACAAACAGCACTATTGTCAACAGTGAAATAAAACCAGTGGCAAAGTAATTGTCTCCTGTAGTATGGTGGTGCGGCCACACTGACAGGCGTGAAGCTGCTGTGGCTATCATGTGACAACACAGAAGTTCCACCTCTATTAGACTCTTTATGTGGATTGCTCTCTTTATTTCATCTGTTGGCATGTGGACGTGTGAATACTGCTCAATTGTGTTCAACAGCTTGGGTGCCTCTCTTGCGACAGGTCAGTTGTTGATGATGTTATTACCCCATTTACAGGATCACCGGCTAACCCATTTTAATGAATTCTGAAGTTGAGGGTCGCCTTAAGTTCTAAAGCAGAACTAGAGCTGTTTTGTCTTCAATTCTTTTAAGGGGTGGGGTCAGAATACCCTGCATTCGAGTCAATGGCCATGTAAATACAGTACCAATGCAGCCATGATCACGCATGTGCACTCACTTCTGTTTTAGGGCTGCCGTATTTGGCTGCCAGCATGGGACAATGCTGGCAGCCTGGTGCCTCGGAAACATTGAGGAAGACATGTTCGTGTATAAGTGTCATGTGATCTTTCTGCTCTTCTACCGTAGAGGGCAGGTAAGATATTTGGCTTGTGAAGTATACACAGAGGAGCGGCAAAAGTTTAAAGCTCGCCTCCTCGCGTCTTGGTTTCATGCCGCTTGAGAACATGGTTTTCTCAGCTTCTACCAAACAAATTGGAAAAAATCTTACCTCATAAATGTCTTTAATAGATGCGCAACAAGCTACAATTATTGTCCTACAAAAATTCTTGTGCCATTTGGTGAGGAGGGGCCCTTTATATGCGACATGTTCCTCACTCGCTTGTGAAAACTGAAGTGGATAGCAGCCTTTTAGTAATATTCAACGCAACTCTGCAATAATGAAACTAAATGCAGAGATTGCTCGTGCTGAAGGGCTCAAGAGGGACTCTGGAGCCACTGCCAGCCCATAATTCGGCTGCCAGACAGATGCTGTGGAACTCCCACACACTGTGTCCAACCGGGCTGCTGTATTCCAGCTAACTGCTGAATAAACAGAGGCTCCGTCATTATCTGATGACGCTATATTGTTCCTATTGTGTGACTGTTCACCTTTTCACATGTAGTTGTTTTCTGAAACTACATTGTCAATTGCCAGTCCTCAAGCCTAGAAGCTTCATCTCATTATTTTGGGGCAACTTGAGGGTTTGAGAATGAGTAATCTCAGTCAGTGCACAAAAAAAAACACAAGAAAGGGCTCTCCACAAGTGCTCTCTAAACACTGAGAGCTTAATAGAAAAAAAAACATGTCATATATATGCAAACATGAAGGCATAAAAAACCTTGACACCCCCCCCCCCTCAAGCACGTAATCAAGTAGGCGGTAGATACGCAATCTTGGCATCTATGAAAGCAATTTAAAGTTGGCTGACGCACGTTTCTCCTGTTTTATGATTTCATATGCTTCATTGATTTTTACACGTGCGCTGTTGTCTATGCCTCATCAACAGAGCGGTTTTGTTAAACTCAGCTGTGCAGTTGCACTGCCGGCAATGGAGAGCAAGATGCGTGGAAGGTGCGCCTTTTAGAGGGCTAGCAGGCCCCGTTAGACAAGCCTTGAGGCATGGACCCGTCCACCCGATGTACATGCACCGGCATGACAAAGGGGTGGAGGACACCACTCCACTCACTGTCAGTGAAACGTTTAGAGTGCTTTATAAAGCAATCTTGCACGCTGAGAGTGATCTCGTCGTTTTGAACTCTTTTCTCAACTCTCGCGCACAGACTTCCCGAGTGCAGAAAGTTGGTTTATAAAGCAGTCTAAGTGTTTCACTGACTGCGCGAGTGGAGTCGTGTACTCAACCCCGTTTTCATGCGGGTGCCGAGGGGTCTACTGTTAAAGGAACTCCAGAGTCTGTGTTGGCTGCTTGACGCCACCACCTGCCAGCTGTGGCAACTAGTTTCGCTCAGGATCAGGGAGCGCTGCGAGCTGCGCTCATTTGTCGTCTGCTACAGTGGCGGCCGCTCTTCGGCAACTAGTTCCGCGCAAGGGCAGTGAGTGCTGCAGCCGGCGCTCGTTTGTTGTCTGCTACGGTTGTGGCCACTCTTCAGCTCGTTGTGAAGGACGGCCTAAGTCGCAAAATTTTGAAAATATTCGCTTTTTTCAAGCTAGAAATGACGACAGTGATCTAGAATCAGAGCATTGTCAACTAACATATCAGTTGAATGGCAGTCTTTCTTTCGCTTTTTTGTTAGACAAAAAATTGCCCTCTTCGAGAAAGCTCTCTGCTATGATAAGTTAAAGGCACTCGTAAATTCTTTGTTGAGCTTACGCATTGCAGCAGCTCAAATCTGCACTAGTGCGCATCAGATACGCTCTTCACAAGGAAAAACATACTTTAACATAGTTATGCTAGAAAAAGACGTCTGCAAAGAAGACGTGCTTCTTTACCTACACAAAGTATCACTGATTATTCTACTTAATCTATTTTTTTTAGCTTTGCCACAGCTTTACATCTGAACGTGGCCATGCAATGTGCGGACGAATTTGAAAGTGCTAGGACTCCTCGCTTTGCGGCGAACTGAAGTGTGGCTTGAACTGTAGCAGATGACAAACCAGCACCGCCGTCATTGCTCACTGCTCCTGCTCGAAACTAGTTGCTGCAGCAGACCAGGGGTGACATCGAGTGTACAACACGCGCTCCATTCTTACCTTTAACAATGGATGCCTCTATACATTGAGCAGACGGGACGCTGCCTCAACTTCCGTCTAAGGTAGCATGCTAGCTCTCTGAAAGGTACTTCATTGAAAGGTTCTCCATTGCCGACAGAGTGGCTGCGCAACTGAGTTTAACAAAACCACTGTGTTGATGAGACACAAAGACCAGCGCACGCGCGAAGATTGCTGAAGTGAATGAAATCATAAAAGTAGGAGACAGGTGTGTGAGCCAACCTTCAATACCTCTCACAAATGATGAGATTGCGTATCTATAACATGCTTGATTATTTGCTTGGTGGGGTGTCAAGGTTTTTTTTATTCATTTATGTTTGCGTATATACGACATGTCTCCTCTATTAAACTTTCAGTTGTTAGACAAAGCTTGTGTCATACACTTTCTTGTGTTTTTTATACTTTTTTGTGCGCTGATTGTGATGAGAATGTTGCTACAAGCCCAATTTGTTGCATAATTTGAGGAATAAGTTTTCAGATGAAGTTTGCCGTAAGTACAAACCTATGGGTTTGAAGCCACTCCTGCACACGCAAAATTAGTCAAATGAGCTATTGTTAAGTCATATCCTAGATGTGCGTTGGAGAAAACTCTTCCGTGTCGGATCGATGAAAGTTTCCAGTTGCAAATTGAAAGGCTTGATGCTGCTGGGTACTCACAAGAAAGAATTGCAGTGGTGGCAGAAGTCTTGCATCACAAGCAATGAAAAGAAGAGGTGTGCGTATGCAAGAACCAAGCCTACCATAATATGTTGTGTGTGTGTTAGTCTTGGTACGTTCACAGACAAGCTCGTAAAATTCAGTGCGATTGGTAGAGCAATTCACTTTTATTGCAATACTATTTACAAACAAGTGAGCAGCTTGTCAGTCTGGCAACACTGATGCGCTCGCTAGCCGTGACGTAGTGAGGGGATTGTGCTGTGAGAGCGTCTGCATGCCGGAGGAAGACTTTGTTTCATGGTTAGCTGCGCGGGCAATCGAGCTGTCTCATCTTTGTTCAACTTGTCATTCGTACTAAATGATGCAGCGGTTAAAACAATGCCACTACGTTGTCCATGTAGTGCTTCGGGTGCCAGAACACACGCGGAAAGTAGAGTACAGTGTTGTTTTTTAGGTTATTGAAGGAGCTCGCCAGGCGCGAAGTTGAGAGCTTAACGTTCGCACAAAGGACTGGTGCGCCACTGACCATTCTCTTTTGGGCTCAGCCCACTACACACAAGACAGTTACAATGATGACCTGCGCCTTCTCAGTGAGTTCGGTATCCCAGCGAAAAAGCCGAAGCGGCGGCCGAACGCTGTACCGAGTGTGTTCTCGCACCACTCCCTTTTTCAAGTTAAGTGTCGTGGGTATTTTGAAAAGCAATCCCAGTGCTGCAAATACGTACCACGCGCGCCAACGTATTATTAAATTTGCTGCACGCCGGGTGTTGGTGGTAAAAAACATTTACTGAAACTATTCACATTTCAGATAGAGGGATGACCTAAAGGGCCGACCCTTGACAAGCTCTAGGAGGAGTCTCTAGTCCGGGACCCCTGTCCACGCGCCCTGGCCATGAGGGCTCTTTGGCCCGCCAAGGCCAAGCAGCCGAGCAAGACAGCCTCCCATCTCTCTCGGGTAGGGGATGTAGGGGAAGTGATTCGGGGAACCGCCGGGCTAGAAGCCCATGCCCACACCATGTGAAAAGTATCCGCAAGCGGATGGCCACAGTGCGGGCATTCCCCAGGGAAGGCTGGATTGAAGTGCTTAAGTAGAGCCGGGCACAATACTGTGTTGGTGTAAGGACGCAAGAGCCAGCGCTCGTCAAACTTATT
Source organism: Rhipicephalus microplus (assembly GCF_043290135.1). Taxonomy (NCBI): domain Eukaryota; kingdom Metazoa; phylum Arthropoda; class Arachnida; order Ixodida; family Ixodidae; genus Rhipicephalus; species Rhipicephalus microplus. The sequence goes on from NW_027464601.1 coordinate 5,694,576, forward strand.
CAGGCCCGGTGCTGGGGGCGGAAATCGGAGCCTGTTTGATTTGTACATCGCTGTAATTTCGCGAAAGGAGGTTACCGGATTAGGTTCTGGATCATCGGGCGATGAAGGGTGAGCCGGGTCCCGGAAATCAAGCGTGCGAGCCGAGGCATCGGCAGCCTCGTTACCACCTAGTCCTGCGTGAGCTGGGGTCCAGATGACGAAACGTGTGATGTTGTCGCATCCATCCTCCATTGAAAGGAGATGTCGGCTCTTTTGTCTCAGCTTCAGCCGTGTCTGTCACCACCGTTCGATATAATTGATTTTGCAATAAAAATAATATGGCTTTCACCTTCAAGTTATCTTAGGCTAATGCATAAGATTCTCCTTGAGGTTTTTTTTTCTATTTGCACTTCTTTTTAGAGGACACTATAATGAGTTTTCGGTGTATAGACAATACGTGCTAGCCACATACGACACCGCTGCAAAATGCAAACGAAGCTAATTAAATCGCTCCGTTTCAGCACAGAGAAATGAGTGCCGGAGGAAGTTGGACTTACCAGACCAGGTAAATGACGTCATGTTACTTCCCGCAATAAAATCAGTTGTGAATAAAACTAACTATTTATCTTCGAATTCACCTTATATGAATTCAGTTGAGACTGTGTGTGTGCGTTTGATTACCAAATCTGCTGATAACCACATGGGTGTATTCAGAATGTTATTTCATGAAGTACTGTTGTATTTAACCAGTATTGTATTTCTTTTCTACGTAAATAATCCCTAAAAAAGTTTTCTAGAATGCTCAACTGCATGACGTCATTTTTGCATCATCAAGTGAAATAGGGAGTGTTACTAAGATCTCTGGCATCATGAAGTTTGTACATCGTCAAAATATTTTAGCACTCCAGAACGCTCCAAAATAGTTATTGATGTCCTTGAATGTATTCAGTACTTGCTTGTCCTCCAGGATGTAAAGTTAGCTGCTTGGGAGTGTTCCAAAATCAAAAAATTTGATGCTCCAAAGTTCACCTCCAAATTTTTCTGCTCTAAAAATTACTTCAAATCAGCAGACCTTGGTAGCATCACACTTTTGGGGTTCTGTAAGTTACGTCGTCGCGATACAGTAAGGCGACGACCGAACCCCTAAAGTGTGCGTGCGTTCAACGCGCAACCAGTCAATGCAACTGCATGCAAAACCACGGCAGATATTATTGTATATGATATAAAATGACTTAGTTTTGAAGCCATGTGGGGAGCAAAACGCAAGGGGATTGAAAAAAAAAACTGTATACCGTTTGCCACAGCCACCGCGCAAAAACCAACCACCGCGCAAAAAAAAAACGCGTTCTCGGCGATGCGATAGTGATCTAGGAGCATTGAGGGCACGCGGCTAACGCTTTGGTAGATTAAAGGCAGTAAATATGTCAAAAAAGGTCAGGCGTGTTTCGATATTCCTGTCAAAAGAATTTAATAGTGAGCAAAGCTTCGGCCAGCCCCGCCGTGGTGGTCTAGTGGCTAAGGTACTCGGCTGCTGACCCGCAGGTCGCGGGTTCGAATCCCGGCTGCGGCGGCTGCATTTCCGATGGAGGCGGAAATGTTGTAGGCCTGTGTGCTCAGATTTGGGTGCACGTTAAAGAACCCCAGGTGGTCAAAATTTCCGGAGTCCTCCACTACGGCGTCTCTCATAATCATATGGTGGTTTTGGGACGTTAAACCCCACATATCAATCAAAGCTTCGGCCAGCGCTTTTGCGGCAGCCAGCTGGGCCATCCCGTTCGTTCACGTGTGTCGCAGGAAGACATACGCGAGCTGTTTTGACTATAATAGATGCTACTGGTTGTGTTGATTCTTCGAGTCTCTCCTTAGGGGGAATTTTTACCCCCGTGTGTTAGGCCACTCCAAGCACTATAAGACTGCAATGCTGATGTTGTGTTCTGCTATTGAGACCACACCCCTCTAGTTTTTTGTGATGTTTTTGTTTGTTTGTGTGTTCCTATTTCGTTTTTGCCGAAAAAATTGGGTCAAATAGTTGAGCGCAACCCCTCCCCCCACTGTGGAAATCTCGGTTCAGAATCCTTGAACGGCATGTCGAAGACTATGGCACTGCTCCGCGTTTCTAGTGACGTCATGAATACCACAGCAAGATGGCAGTCGCCGGCGGTGGGCGGAGTTTTTAGTCGACTAGTACTACGGCCTATTTTCCACTGAAATACTTTTTTACAACCCAGTTTGTGTGTGTGTGCAGGCGCATTCAGCCCCATACCTACGTTTTTCACCAAAACAGCAAATTTTCGGATGACCAAATCATGGCCCCGTGGGGCAAAACGTAAATATCAGCGCTCATGTCTGCACTCATAAAACGATCAATCGTTTGCAAAATGACTTGCCCTATGGCAAAAAAAAAAACCAGCACACGTATTCCATGAAGCGTCGAATATGTTTTGCAGGCTGTAAGGAAGAGCTTGTTTATTCGCTTCCTTTAACACGTGCACGCACCACACATGTCGGACAGACCGGGCGCTGTTTAAACGACCGCTTCAGGGATCATTCATAAAATATCCAGGGGAGTTTTCAAGGTCACGTGGCAACGCATTGCCAAAGCTGCGGTTGGACGCTGGAATTCGAAAAATGTGGATTGCTGTTCCCCCATGTCACCCAAAAGACACGGAAACTGTAGAAGCAGCAGAAACGGCCGGGTATGGTAGCGATTGTATAAGCGTGCCCTGTGTTGCTCTGTCAAAGTAAGAATTGTGTTTTTTAGGAATACTACTAGGTAGTGACAACTTATGTAACAACTTTATATATATATATATATATATATATATATATATATATATATATATATATATTACGTAGCACTATTGTGGTATATAATAAAAGCTGAATCTTATCACTTTGTGGTGTCGTGGCTTTTTGGTTGTGAAGTGGCGCATGTGTGCGGTTACCTTCATAAATTATGTGTCTATACCATAAAAACTTCGTTGAAAGTTAGTGCTTGTGTGTGTCACCGTTCTTCGTCCCTCTTCGCTTGATTTAGCGCTATAACAGGTTTGATGGAGTACCAACTATGCCAAGCATGTGCCTCGCTAAATTTAAGAAACACCTTTTAACTGTTTTGTGGAGTTAATGTGACTCCAATACTTTGTGATGATGGTGACATATAAGTTGCTATGTGTGCTGTTCAACAAGCATTGCTTATTCCCTTCAGGGTATTTCTAACTTCTTTACTGGATTTGAAATTTCGTAGTTGCTTGCACTTTTTGCAAAGCTACACGATTGCAATTACTGAGCTTGATTAAACGGGTGAAATTGTTAAGCCTAATATTTCACACCTCTAGTAATGTTTGCTGGCACTTGGACTGAAACTGTAATGTTGTTTTTGCAAGGACACATACTAGTTATCTTTCACTGAAGTTCACATTGGTGCATGTGTGTATGAGGCCAATGATCATTTCACCATGAAGACAATAGAACATGGGGGTTTGTTGACTTTTGTGATAATTTAATAGAGAAAACATATCAAGCTTCTTTTGTCAAGGCGCATGAACAAAAAGCGAAATCTTCTTTATTAATAATTGCCTGTTTAGGTGGATCTGCTGAAACGGCCAGGATAAACCAGCCTCCTGTGTTTGTCTCCACCAGCGCTGTGACAAGCCATCGTTCATCTTCAACGAGGGTTGAAGTCTTGAAGTCAGACGTGAGAGAGTAGTCTTAGTATTATGTAGCATATATCTCGCAGCAGCAGTCTAACAGAAAAAAGACAGTCTTTTGTGAGTATTTTTCTGTACCAAATATGCACAGTTTTTTGCACAAAAGTATTGTTTGTACAAAATAGAGACAGGGTGTGTCTTTTTAAACTTACCAACACATACCAACTAGCTCAGCCCTCTGTTGTTCTAAACAAAATATAGGTCACAGCAGCATGGCTGCCATTGCGACCAAAATAGTAACGTGTGCATTGCGGAAGTTTCTGGCACATTTTTCATTCTTCTTATAAAGGCTCTGCAATGAACATTCCAACACCCCACATATCAATCATCAATGGACATTCTAAGTTCACAATTTCTGCATTAGACTAGGGGGATGTTTCAGTTTCATTGCTGCTGAAAGATTTAGGTTCATAACTGGAACTAGGCAAGATGACACAAATTAACTGATAGGTCTGGTGACTACAATGCTTCACATGGTACACATTCGGACGAGTCCTGTTTGTGAACAGATGACAGTTTTTCATTGTAGAATAACAGCATATCTCAGTGCAAGTCTGCTATGGCTGTGGCGTGTTTCTAAAAAGTTGTATTTTGCAGCAAAAGCCACAAGTGCCTCGAGTGCGTTCCCTGCAGAAGAGTCATTTTCTGTCGTCAATGAACAGGTAAGTTTTCATAATTTTCCAACATATACTAGGGTGTTTCAAGAAATGTGTCTACTATTCTTTAAAAATCACAGAAAGAAGGTATATCCATGCTACCTGCGGTGTTGCCTTTCCTGTGGCACAAGGCATCTTCATATGCGTACGAACATTAATTAGGGCAGTATTTATAGAAATGAACACAGATAAATTTTTACCCACGGATGATGGCCGGTTGAGAGAAATAGGAGAATTCAAGCCTTTCTAACGAATAGTCGATAGCCACTCTAAAATTTAGCAAAAGCGGCCACTGATATGTATTAGGAGTGATGTAATGAGGCTAATTTAGCGGAAGAAACTGAAGTCGACGCACCAAAGAGCGTATCTACCATTCACTTCAGCAACGCCCTCTGTGACGCCACTGTTTTTCTCGCCGCTATCAACTGTCAAATCAGACTTTTCACTTGAAGGCTGCTTATCGACTCTCGCTTATGCTTCTCCCCCAATGCGAAAGAAATAGTGTCGTTATCGAGGTTGTTGTTAGAGTGAATGATAAATGCGCTGTTTGTAGGGTCAGTTTCGGTTTTTACAGTTAAATTGACCACAATGCATCACCCCTCGGTGATTACCAGTGACCACATTTCCAAAATTTCGAAGCGGCGAAGGACTGTTTGTAAAATTGGCTTGAATTCGCCCAATTGACTCAACTGGATAGTACCACTGATTGAAAAGTTATTTGTGTTATTTTCTATATATATACTGCTGTTTGTAATGTTTGCGTGCATCTGAAGACGCCTTCTGCTACATAAAGGCAATGCTGCAAGCAGCGTGCAGATACGCAGCACGCATCTTCCGTGCAGTGTGAACCAAACAAGAAGGCACACCAAATCGCAATAACTGTTCAATTCATGTTGTCTGAAAATTATTAAAAAAGAACATGGAGAACTCCGCCCCATTTCAGATTAATTTATTGCGCAACTTTTACAAACGCCATGAACAAGTATTTACTCTGCTTTTCATACATGTGATTTCTTTTGAGTAGCAACGGCGAATTCAAAGTTAAAGGGTGCGTAATCGACCTGTCGCACGCAATGGTTGATTATCGAGATAAGTGTACGACAAAGTACACCATGCGTGCATGATAACGTAGCCACGAGCGAAAGGCGGTGAAACGGGATGCGAAGTTAGTGCATTCGACCCGCGAGTCAAGCAGACTCGAAATATAAATTTATTAGGGAAACCGACGTGTACTTCATGTGTCGTTAACTGCACCAAGCATATCATTTTTAAGGCTTGGCAGCCCTGACCTCAGTCCAAGGAAGCCGAGGCCACGCATCGGAGCGTTCGAGTTAAAGTGCTGACAGCTGTACATATGATCGCGTCCATGTAGCTAGGTTTCTGGCACCCGAGACCTGCAATGTTCGACTTCTGACCAAGCTGCTTTTGTTTCTACAACACGGTGTGCATTTCAGCACTGTGCTGCCCAATGAGAGAACTGCAATAAGCGACCCAGTGTGTTCCGGTTGTCTCTGGTTGAAAGCGTGCAGTAGATCTAAAGTAGTTGTCTGCCACAAGCATGCCTGAGAAGGTAGCGGAGAATACTTGCTATAGTAAGGTTGTCAATGATGTCATATGAGCACGTTCGTCAGCGGCCACTACCTCTCCTTCGTTTCGCCCTAATGGTTTTCTGCAAAAGCCCGTCTGCAATTGGGCAGGAGGTAAATCATTGATTGACTGTTTGACTTTGAAAAGACGAAAAAAGGTTTTGTGGCACATTATGACTTTAGCAAGCACAGCAGTGCAGTAAACTTCTGCTGCACAGTAGGTTATCACGGCATATAGGGTATGCACTAACCCGCAGAGATAGGTATGCCATATGAATTACGACTCAAATGTTGGAAGCATGATTCATGGTTAGCTTTGTTATTTTTGACATTGCAGTCGAGCAACCATGCGAAGTACTATTGAACATAGTCAACTTGTTCTGAAGTTTGTCAAAGATATGTGAATATAATTGAGCTGGTTTGAATGGTTAGTTGGTGACTTTCTTCATAAGAGTTTTTTATTGTGACTTTGAAATAGACTTGAAGTAGTGGGTTATTTTCGATGTTAATTTTATCGGTGCTAGGAATACTGAAATTCTGTTACTAACAGAATTTCAGTATTCTTTTTAATTAACTTTTTTAATTTGCAGTATTAGGCCTTTTGTTTACCTCAATTTTCATATTCACTCAGCTACTTCATGTGTGTTGCAGATGTTTTTGCTTGTATTTTAGATATTCATGACATTAGAAACCACTAAGTTATCAATACATGAGTACACACACCTACACCGGCATGGACCAAATTCAAATAAGCTTTTACTGTTCTAAACTTTATGGTACTTTCTGCTGCTGGTTAATCTTGGCCTGGGCTATAAAATGTCATTATTTAAATGATATTTCATTACGAAAGCATCAAATAAGGCTAAATGTGCCATTGACGTTGCGCGGCATCTGTGGCCAGGTGCGAAAGCGGCGCAACGGAGCCTCACTGGCCAAGCCTGCCAGACGCTTGAAAATCTTCAGGGAAGACACCGGCAAAGCCAGAAAAGGCGGATATTGTAAAAAATTTGTGAAGTCATCTGTTTTGAGCATTGTTATAATTTATATGTTAAAATATTGCTATGAATGTGTTGTCAGTATTAACGTACTACACTTGGTAAATAAGGCTGCCGTACGAATGATGAGTGCCTATTCATTGCTATAATCCATTTTAGTGCGTGTTTTGAAGTCTGACAAGGCGTGCCAATAAGATTCATGGTTTCTATGACGTTCGGTAGGGGCTTCCTTGTGGTAGAAGAGAGCCGATAGGAAAAAATGTTTCCCTTTGCCAATTCAGATGCATGGGGTGGGGAAGAGCTTTACTGAACGACACAACTGGCCTCAAGTAGCTAGCGCTTACCTGTGAAGTAGAAAGTTATGAATGTCGTCCCATTTTAGTGGCTCCAACCATTTCGTATAAAGACAATCTCCTACATGGTACCAGCTTGAGCTACTAAAGATCAGGGCCTGTTGTAAGCAATCCAGATGCGGGACTGGTCGACATGTGTGATGCCAGAGGTGCTTCGTAAATGTCTTTGTCATATATTTTATGAGTACGAAGACCAGTCTTCTACCTTCCGATAAAACGTTCATTATTAGAGAGACTGAAAACATCATTGCGGTGGTTCGATTCATTGTTGTACCAAAAATATCTAAATAATAAATAGTGTTGCCCCAAAGATATATCCGGTCTGTAACTTGCCAGTGGAGAAAAACATATAACTGACTCTGGTACTTGTGGATGGCCTATCAGCAGTTGTGTTGCTCATTAAATGAATAATTAGTTACATCATTTTGCATTATATTCTGATGCGTTTTGTATAGTAAAATACTCTAAATATTTTATTTTCGTTTTTATTTAGGTACTAATGATGCTTCAAGACTGGGTATAAATGAGAAATATCCCGTACGATGCGCGCTTCACCATTGTTCATCGATGCAGTATTGCAGTGTCAGTATTTCTGAGGAGCAATCATATATCATTTGCTTGACCATACTGTAAAGCTGGCCTGAAGCCTCCGCAAAATACATGAAAATGAGTTGAGTAAGTATTGTGATGTCGATCATGCACGTATAAATTTCTTGGGAACAAAGATCCTAGCAACAAACCCCAGCGAATGAAATCTCGATGCCTACGATTCAATAAGAGGTTCCACATTGCTACCTAGCGCAGACCTCGAATAGTTTTTTGAGCTGCACGTCGTCACATCTTTTGAGCAGCAGGAACAGCAGCTTTTCACTTAGGCCAACACTACAGTTTGAGCAAGGGGGAACAATTCTATATCGTAAGTAAGAAACCCGTTCCAGCCTGAATATATTTCGTTGCAAACACTCCGCTCGATGTTACTAGAATGTGCGCAATATTGAAAATACACAAGTTTTCTGCAGCGGCTATCATTTGTGAAGGCTTAATTTGTGTACAGAAGTTCAATATAAATGCCTTTGTCACCAGTGCCCAGAAAAGAACAACTCACTTTACGCCATGGGTGAATAGCGTCACCTCAATACTCAATCTCTTTTATGGGCGAAGCTCCTTATAACAGCACTCGTTCGTTTCTTGTAGTATGTAACAAGTATAACGATTTGACCTCCAAGGTGGTGCCGGTGAGAGACGTTTTCTGTGCGTTGTGGAACGATAAAAATAGTGCTCAATGTACATGTCAATGGCTGCTAATAGGGAATGAGAGACAGAAGCATTTGGCTTTTAGTTAACGCGCAGGCTGCGATCACCATTAGCAGCCATGTACATTGAGCACTATCTGACAAGAAAGGTTGCTACGTTATACTCGCTGGGTGTAACCTCCTTAGCTTTAGAAAGGTTATTTAGCGTTGAGCCGCTGTGCCATGAATACAATGAACTTGTATATACCATGAATTAACTCGAGGTGGTTAAAAATGGGAAGTAGATACGAAGCGCAAGCCGTAAGAAAGTAAAAGCCGAATTCTCCGCCTCTCATTTCCCATTAGCAGCCATCGGCATGTACATTGAGCACTATCTGACTGAAAAAGTTTGCTACGTCATACTCGCTGGGCGTAACCTCCTTGGTTTTCGAAAGGTTTAGCGAGCGTTCGGCCGCAGTGCCATGAATACAGTGAACTAGTATATACCATAAACTCGAGGTGGCTAAAGTTGGGAAGTGGACCCGAAGCGCAAGCCGTAAGAAAGTGTGCGTGTGCCACCTTTCGTTTAGTCCTTGGAATGTCCGCTGGATGGCGGTGCTTCCATATGGGGAATATATGATGAAAAGATGCGAGATGGTGGTACTTGGAGTGTTGAATAGATGGACGAACGGACGCATAGACAGATGCATGGATGGACGCATGAACGGACGCAGGGGCGGCTGCATGGACGAACGCAGGGGAGGACGCACGAACAGACGCACGCACGGACGGGCTGATGAACGCATGGATGGTTACACTGACGGACGCATGGACGGACGGAAGCAAGAACGAATGGATGGACGAATTCTTCGCCCCACTCTCCATCATTCACTCCGTGGATATGCTACTATTTCTTTATTGATTCAATTAGATTCCTTTTGCTTCGCATCGATACAGGTTAAAATAATAATGAAACTACTATATATACCAGATTGCACTACGTCATGTCGCTTTCACGAAGGAGGTCAAAAGCTATATTTCTCGCCTGCAAATGAATAGAACGATAATAAAATAATGCAGATTATTTGACGCCTGATATACTATTGTGTTGTGTGGACACAGAACATGTGTGACCAGAATTAGCGGAAACGTATTATGGTATCTGCAATAAATTTCAAAGTACCAGAGCAATGCACTTGTTGCACCTTTTTGTTTATTGCAATAAAATATCAATTCCCTCGTCGTAAAGCAGAACCAACATAGATTTGAGTCGCAAAAAATGGGAATTAGACATATCCTAACATTCGAGATAAGACTTTTAGAGTTTGGCGTATTCTCCATGACAATTACAGGAGCTAACTTGCTTCAAGCTGCTGCTTTATGCTAATTAGTAGAAGGAGGCTGCACGACAACAGACGAGGATTTTTTAGAATCTGCCTATTTTTACGTAGTTTGTTGTTGGTGGGTGAAGTCAGTTCTTCGGCCGGTCGGTACGAGAAGCGGGGTATAAAAGTACGGCAAAAAAGCGAGAGAACCAGTAAATGATGACCAGAGGAGGCAGCTCCGTCTCACAACACAGTTTGTTTGTCACAGTTGCGCTATTTGTAAACTCGAATATATATATATATATATATATATATATATATATATATATATATATATATATATATATATATATATATATACTGTACAAGTATTCTTTTTGAGGAAGCATGGATGTGCAGCCTAGTGGTAATGACACTCGCTTTCGAAGAATAAGCATATCGGTTTAACTCGTAGCATCGGAATGAATGAAATTTGTTACTTTATTGATGGTGATGATATTATCGGGTGTGACCAACCACTCGTGACGCTGAAAGCGGTGGAGTCAATCGGCCACAGGGCCCCACGAGAATGCCCGCTCTTAAGGTAGGTGTGTTTCTCTGTGATATACCTGTCATATCTGCAGTGTTGCTTAGTTGCTTTACCCATACACAAGTTCTTTTCACGTACAATGCTTGTGTTGTTCAGTTTTTAACAGAATGTGGTCCCAATACCTCGAATTCATTACACTGAACACAATAACAATAAGCGCTGAAGCGTCTGCGAACATTACTTGCATTAGATTTGTTTTTCAATTATACTCAGATAAATTACCGCTAACGTATGAGAATGCAGACATACTAATTGTAGCGGCATAGATACCATTGGTATATGCTCACCTATAATGCGAATATTAGTAGGCACTGCCTGCCGAAGAAGTACACTGGGCTGTAGGAATATGGATAGATGCAAGGCTAGCGAGCACTGTGTTCCGAACATTTCCTCTTGTTTCTTAACTACAAAATATACGGGTCACCAGGCATACGTCTGTTGCTACTGCATCCTTGCACAGCACATAGTTTGCGCAGGTATCAACGGAAGAACTCGGAGTTAAACGTAATCTGCATCATTCCGCTGCCCGTTGAACACGGCTCTCAGCACGTCCAGCAACGATAAAACGCACCTCACGATTTCACGCACAGCAGACTACGCAAGCGAGTGTGGAACACTAAAACATGGGCGGGAGTGTGTCACGGCAGACGGATTTTGCGAGCATGACTTTCGTAGCAGTGCAATGACTGCACTGAGTAATATTAGCGTGGACAGAGGGTGCTAGCAAAAAAAAGCTTTTTGTAATGATACAAAAATGCCATGAATCATTTGCTCATTCCTTCTACATAATATAGTTGGAGAAAAAACGTTGTTTTCAAATTGTAGCGGTTGCTTCGACTTATAATCAAGTTTGGTTTTTCACAATTACTGTTCGTTTCCTCCCCACACAGCCGCGCTTCAATGGCTGCTACCCATGCTGCCCATGCTGATGTCACTGGCAATAGCTTTCGAAGCGTTCTTCGCCTAAACTTTCGTGACCTGTTTGATTAGAGCATGTTCTATGCGCATCCTTATCGCACGAGTACACAATAATCATGAACATGGAAAGCCGTTTTCTTAGTGTATGCGCATGACACTTTTTACTCGTGTAATGAATCAGCTACATACCAAAATTTGGTGAAAGGAGTGGACGTGGCAGTATGTGTCACCATGGCTGCTCTGAACGTGTGGTTTGTCGTGTGGTTTGTCGAGTTAGTTGACTTGCTTGCAACTAACTGTGAGGCAGTTTGTGCCGTTTTGACTGTGTTTATTTATATGCTGTTTTGTATACGTTCTTAAGTACGTAGCTTTCTTAGCGTGGGGCTAGAAATATTTTTGCGATATGCGTCTTGTGATCTGAAGGCATGCGAACATTATATTCGGTATGATACCATACACTGGGTGCGCCACTGGCATAGAACTGAATAGAACAAGAAATCTTTTGCCAGATCTCATGTACTTTGGGAATCAGTGTTATTCGAAGCCTGCGGAGAAAAGGTGCCTGTATTGTAATTATTTTAATGCGCGAAACATTAGGAAATCGGGACCAAGATATGTGTAAACGTTGTGCGCACAGACGGATGCTTTACAATCCAACACAAAAAGCGGTAAACTGATATGTAGCGCTTGCGTCCGCGAAGATGATGGCCCTGAAAACTGCTAGATAACTTAGTTTTAGTGGATCGCATTTCCCTAAAAGTACCGTTACACCTACGTGACGGCGGTATGATGATAGTAGATCTGCACTGCAATAGATATGTACTGCAGCCAGTGCTATAACTATAATTGACGTTTTGCGAACATTAAGGTCTACAGTTGATAAGCAGTTCCGAGGCGTGGCGTGGCTCTAAAGTAAAATACCTGATTTCCGCGCAGAACGTAGGCGTTCGATTTCTGCTGAGACCATAATATTTACTCTGTGCAATCGTCGGGTCAATTTCGCCGATGCCAGCTTTTAAGGGAGGCGCTTCTTCATGACCGGCCTAGTTGGCGTCGATCATATATATCCCAACTGAAATTGGACTCTTCAAAAAAACAATTTTGTAAGCAACTGACTTTATCAGTAATCAGCTACAAGACACCATCATACATCACTACTCGCACCACCCATCTGCTCATCCATTCATCTGCGCATCCACTTTGTAGAGTAGTGAGAATCCTTAAAACTTGTCCACGCATATTACCAGAACAGCAAAAACTCATAATATTGTTACGTGGAAAATAACAGTTGTCGGTCCGCAGACACAACGCAGCTCACTCACAATGTCCACTTCTTTACTCTCAGTCCGAGGCACCTTCCTTGGGTATGCCCCACTATGCCCTCTTTCAGTCAGACGAAATCACGTAACACGACCCCCGGCGGCAAAAGCGCCGACCCGGCGAGTTTACGGGGCCACAGCAGGAGCAGTATGGTAACGCTTGAGCCTTGATACGTGGACGATGTCCCTTGACAGCATAGCGGAAGAGGTTGATGGACTATCAGGGACAATTTCATATGTAGTGTCGGTCACCCGTCTAAGCACGCGGTATGGGCCCGTGAAACGAGAGAGAAGTTTTTCTGACAGGCCTGCATGTCGCGTAGGGGACCAAAGAAGAACGAGGGAGCCTGTTGGAAAGTTTTCGTCGCGATGCCGCTCGTCGTAACGATGCTTCTGCGAGTCTTGGGACGCCATTAATCTGCTGCGGGCAAGCTGACGAGCATGGTCAGCTCGGGTAATAGCGTCGCGTGCATATTCAGAAGTATACTGCGCAGCGGCTGGCAGGAAGGTATCCAACGGCAATGTTGGTTCGCGTCCAAAGAGAAGGTAAAATGGCGAGTACCCGGCAGTGTCATGCCGGGAGGAATTGTATGCGAACGTCACGTAGGGTAGTGCAAGGTCCCAATCACGATGGTCGGCCGAGACGTATTTCGATAGCATGTCTGTCAAGGTGCGGTTTAAACGTTCTGTAAGCCCGTTTGTCTGGGGGTGGTACGATGTCGTGAGCTTATGTTGGGTAGAGCAGGAACGCAGGATATCGTCAACCACTTTCGAAAGGAACGTACGGCCTCGGTCTGTCAGCAGTTGACGAGGGGCTCCATACACTAAAATGAGATCGCGTAGTACAAAATCAGCGACGTCTGTAGCGCAGCTTGTTGGCATGGCTCGCGTAACTGCATAACGGGTCGCGTAATCCGTAGCCACCACGACCCACTTGTTTCCGGAGGCGGATGTTGGGAAGGGACCGAGAAGGTCCAAACCAACACGGAAGAATGGCTCCGATGGGATGTCGATGGGCTGAAGATATCCGGAAGGTAGTCTCGACGGCTTTTTGCGACGCTGGCAAATTTCACAAGCGTTGACATAGCGACGTACAGAACGTGAAAGGCCAGGCCAGTAGAAGCGGCGGCGTACACGGTCATATCTGCGAGAGACACCAAGGTGACCCGCGGTTGGCGCGTCATGGAGCTCGCGTAGGACTGTAGAACGCAGGTGCTTTGGTATGACCAGAAGTAGGTCGTGACCATGGGGCGATAAATTACGCCGATATAAGGTGTCGTCCTTTAAGGTAAACATGCGAACGGAAGCGTCTTGCGGTGAAGATTCGAGCTGTTGTATTAGGCGGCTGATATCCGGATCGCGACGCTGCTCGTCCCCGAGATGAAGCAGCTGGGAGGTGGAAAGGACGCAGCCCACAGAATCAGTGCTCGTAGGATCGCAGTCGGCCACAGGGTAGCGTGACAGACAATCCACATCTTTGTGCAGTTTTCCTGATTTGTACACTACGGTGTAAGAATACTCCTGGAGGCGGAGTGCCCAGCGGGCGAGACGACCTGTGGGATCTTTGAGGGAGGCGAGCCAGCAGAGAGCGTGGTGGTCGGTAAGAACTATAAATGGTCGGCCGTATAAGTAAGGGCGAAATTTCGCGACTGCCCACACCAGCGCTAGGCATTCGCGCTCTGTGATGGAATAATTACGCTCCGAGGTGGACAGCAGCCTGCTGGCATAAGCTATCATGCGATGCTGCCCACGTTGTCGCTGAGCCAACACAGCGCCTATTCCGTAGCCGCTGGCATCGGTGCGCACTTCCGTCGGTGCCGTAGGGTCGAAGTGAGCCAGCACAGGAGAAGAAGTGAGCCAAGTGGTCAGGTCGGAAAATGCTGCTGCTTGCGAGGGACCCCAGGTAAACGTCTCATCCGGTTTGAGTAAATCTGTTAGGGGCCGAGCGATTTCCGCGAAGTTCTTGATGAACCGCCGAAAATAGGAGCAGAGCCCCACAAAGCTGCGGACATCTTTGGCGGTTTTCGGCACAGGAAAGTCCTTCACAGCTCCAACTTTTTCTGGGTCAGGCTGTACACCGTAAGCGTCAATAATATGTCCAAGTATTGTAATGCGACGGCGACCAAACCGGCACTTAGATGAATTCAGCTGAAGGCCGGCGAGACGGAATACATCAAGAATTTTTGACAGTCTCTCAAGGTGCGCTTCAAAAGTGGGAGCAAACACAATCACGTCATCCAGATAACAAAGACACGTAGACCACTTGAATCCATGGAGCAGGGAGTCCATCATTCGTTCAAAGGTGGCGGGGGCATTACATAAGCCGAAAGGCATGACTTTTAATTGATAGAGGCCATCGGGTGTTACAAAAGCCGTCTTCTCTCGGTCCATGGGGTCCACGGCAATCTGCCAATAACCAGAACGAAGATCGATGGAAGAAAAGTAGGCGGCACCATGGAGGCAATCAAGGGCGTCATCAATGCGGGGCAGAGGGTATGCGTCTTTCTTGGTGATGTTGTTAAGGTGGCGATAGTCCACACAAAATCGCCACGATCCGTCCTTCTTTTTAACTAATACCACCGGGGATGCCCAGGGACTGGAGGATGGTTCAATAATGTCCTTCGCTAGCATCTTGTTCACCTCCTTCTGAATTATGCTCCGCTCAAAAGCAGACACTCTGTAGGGACGGCGGTGAACAGGGTTGGCATCACCTGTGTGTATGCGATGCTGGACAAAGGACGTCTGCCCAAGAGGTCGGTCACCAAAATCGAAAATATCCTGGTAGGCCTCGAGAAGATGTTGTAGGGCTTCAACTTGCGGAGGCGGAAGATCTGTGGCGATCATGTCTACAATTTGACGGCTGCCCGAATGTGTTGCGAGTGATGTGCGCTGCGGTGAAGCAAGTGCGTCTAAGGCAAGCACTTGAATTTGTTAATCGAGCAACGGACACAGGTGGGCCACAGAAATGCCTTGTGGAAGCACATGATTCATGTAGCCGAAATTGACAAGAGGTAGACAAGTTTTGTTATCTGCTATGCTGAGCACCGTATAGGGCACTGCAACATTGTGCGCAAGGAGTACGTCGGTGAGAGGCGTAGCGTAATAGTCACCGTCGGGCACAGCTGGTGAGCACAGAAAATCGACGTACGTCGCAGTTTTCGAGGGCAGGCGAACAAAATCGCTGCATTGTAATCGGCATGTAGGTTGGTACGGGGTGGCACTGATTTGTGGCAGTTCAAGGCGGAGCACACCAGCGGAGCAATCAATCAGAGCAGAATTGGCGGCAAGAAAATCGAGGCCTAGTATGAGGTCGTGGGGACATGTTTCAAGCACGGTAAAAAGGACGACCACTTGATGACCGGCTACGGTCAGTTGAGCTGTGCACATACCGACGACAGGGACTTTTGCACCATCTGCAACTTGGACGACACTGGTCAAGGGGGGGCGTGAGGACCTTCTTCATGCGACGACGAAAACGCGAACTCATAATACAGACGTGAGCGCCCGTATCTATCAAAGCTTCAACAGGTGTACCATCAACATATACTTCTAGGGTGTTCCGGTTCAAACGTAAGGGCAACAGAGGATTTTCGGGTAAGGTCGACAGGGCAGCTTCACCTCCAGAAGCTGCGCAGCCTAGTTTTCCGGGGACGCGCGGCGGTTGAACGATGGCGAGAGAGAGCGGCGACGCGTGTTTGAACGAGAAGGGCGGCTTTGAGGCGGTGGCGACGACGGGGCACGGTGGCCGTAGTCCTCAGAGGCAGTAAATGCTGTAGACTCGGTGCAGGTCGGATAACGGTGGTTTGGTGGACGGAATGAGTTACTGTAAGCGGAGTACGAGCCAGAAGACATAGATGGCCATTGGCTGCGGCAGTAACGAGCGATGTGTCCTGCGCGACCACAGCGGAAGCAAATTGGCTTATCATCAGCTGTTCGCCATTCAGACGGGTTCCTGGTTCGGATAGAGTACGGACGGCGACGTCTCATGTCCACAGAAGCTATCGAGGGGCCAGTATTATCCAGTGTGGATGCAGTGGACAGGATGCCAAGGTTAGCAAATTCCTGGCGGACAACAGCCTGGATCAAGGCGACAGCTGGCGTTGAGGCGTCGGGCAACGTCGGTTTGTTGGCAGCCGGGTAAGCGGCCTCGAGTTCACGTCGGACGATGCGCGTCACGTCGTCGGTTGTAGACGGATGACAAGGAGTGGCTTCGCAAGACGACGTTGCCGCGGTGTTGGGTAGGCGCTGAAACTGCTGCAAAATGCGTCGACTCTTCGCCTGCTCGAGACGGCGGCACTCTTTGATCACGGCGTCCATGGTCGTTACGTTGGTGAATACAAGTAGACTGAACGCATCGTCGGCGATTCCTTTTAACACGTGCGAAATCTTGTCGGCCTCAGTCATGTTGGGATCGGCCCTTTGACACAACGCTAAGACGTCTTGAATATAAGTCAAGTAGGGCTCAGTGGACGTCTGTGTACGGACAGCCAATTGCTTTCGGGCATCAAGTTGTTGACCAAACGGATTGCCAAAAAGGTCGCGGAGCTGTTGTTTAAACATTTCCCAGCTTGTGATTTCGTGCTCGTGGGTCTCAAACCAGGTGCGAGGGGTCTTGTCAAGATAGAAAATGACATTCACAAGCATAACGGTTGGGTCCCAGCCATATTGCTTGCTGATGCGCTCGTACATGCTAAGCCACTTGTCCACATTCACGTTGTCCTCTCCAGTAAAGGTACCGGGATCACGGGGTTGCGTTAGGGCGACGTACCGGGTTGCTGTCGTTGCTGAGGTAGGTGGCGAAGCCGTATCCTCACCCGGAGCCATGGTAGCAGACTTAAGTAGGCGTCCACTGCGTAGCTCCGTTGTCAGAAGAGTACCCAGCACCTCCACCAAAATGTTACGTGGAAAATAACAGTTGTCGGTCCGCAGACACAACGCAGCTCACTCACAATGTCCACTTCTTTACTCTCAGTCCGAGGCACCTTCCTTGGGTATGCCCCACTATGCCCTCTTTCAGTCAGACGAAATCACGTAACAATATAATATGCCCCATTTACTCCCAACTTAGGCTATTGTCATTTAGTTTAGGGAACTGGGACAAAACTTATTTACATAACTTGCTCATATCACGTAAAAAAACGCAAAACGTGCCATCTAAAATATTTCCTACAATGCGCATACGTCTGACTTTTTCACAAGGTTGAAGATCTTGATACTTGAATTTCTCTATGAATACTGTCTCTTACCATTGAGATGAGAACTAATCCGTAAGAGCCGCCATATACATATATTTGCAAATTTCATTGTAAACCAATCTACACGTTCACCCAGACACACTGCTAACTGGTACGCTCCACAGCCTCGTACAAACTATGGGACACAGCTACTAGAGTTTCGCCTACCCACTGTACTAAATAAGCTCAAACTAACAAGCAATATTCGGCATGTAATGCCTAAATATTCTATTTTAAGTATGTCTGATAATATTTAGTGTTCCATAAAATGCTTCTTGAGTGTTTGTCTTTATTGTTGGAGTTCAAGTAAAATGTTTGAATAATTTACTGGTATGTGGGGTTTAACGTACCAAAACCACCGTAAGAGTATGAGGTACGCCGTAGTGGAGGGCCCCGGAAATTTCGACCACCTGAGTTTCTTTAACGTGCACCCAAATCTGATTACACGGGCCTACAACATTTCCGCCTCCATCGGAAATGTAGCCGCCGCAGCCGGGATTCGATCCCGTGACCTGCGGGTTAGCAGCCGAGTACCTTAGCCTCTAAACGGCCATGGCGGGGCGAGAATGTTAACCTCGAGAAAGCCTCCATTTGTACCGCACGTTGCTGCCATTGTGTCGGAGTGGCCAGGCTTGTCAAGCTGCAGATATTGCAGCTTTTACCTTGCTATTCTCACCAAGAATGATACCTTTTCTATTTCCCATTCGACCTTTGTTAAAACTGTACAGATTATTATGCACCGATTATGGTGAAATAACCAATACCTTAAATCTAAAATCTCACTCATCCGTACATCCACCTGTTCGCCCACCCATCTATCTGTTCCCCCATGCCCCTCCGCACATTCTTGCTTCCGTCGGTGCATATTTCCGCCTATGAATTCGTACATACGTCCAGCTGTCCATCTGTGCATGCATACGCCGGTCCATCTGTCCGTTATTTCTAAGAGTGGGTGACATTAACGTAAATAATTTTGGCCAGTATAGGGTACCATACCGGTCTTTATAGACTGACAAACGTCCCTTCCTTTGCTTTTGTTTCTTCTTCTTCTTCTTCTTCTTCTTCTTCTTCTTCTTCTTCTTCTTCTTCTTCTTCTTCTTCTTCTTCTTCTTCTTCTTCTTCTTCTTCTTCTTCTTCTTCTTCTTCTTCTTCTTCAAGTTTTTGCCCTTGGAACCTCTAGCTTATTCCACTCGTCCTCAATCACTTTGTGTAGAAGCAGTAATTTTCTTGACGTTCTTGAATAAAAATTACTAAATCTGTTTGCGCCGTTTTTTGTTTGATATAAACTGTTAATCAATCTTGGTGCATAGCGCTTAACTGAAGTTATTCTTAACCCGACGTGACGGCTGCACCGTAAGAGCATGTATGTATTGCTCATAAAGTTAGATAGCCATCGCTGCATTCCCAGTTGACACTTCACAACCATTACAATCTCTTTTAAAAGCACTTTATAGACCTGGCGTGGCTGTGTGGAATAATACTGAATTGCCACGCAGAATGCGAGAAATGTACTCCTGCTGGGACGCTGACAATATTTCTTTATATTATTCAGGTAGAAGCAGACAGTGCCAGCTATTTCTGAAAACTGAAATGATAAAGTTACCTATTTGTGTTGTCGCCTTGCTTAGATAGGTATTTAGGGTCAATCGCCTGTGGCAAGTACCCGCCTGCAGGTATGTGCCACTGTCTGGCGGAATGTGTTCGGTGACGTACATGATGACATTGTGACATTATTCATGTTGTTACCAGCTAGTCGTATTCACTAAATCATCTAATAATGCTATAATTATTTTGGTTTATTCCATAGAGGTGATCATGAGAGCACTCAAATGTAGCGGATAGATAGATAGATAGATAGATAGATAGATAGATAGATAGATAGATAGATAGATAGATAGATAGATAGATAGATAGATACGCAAAAGTATGCTTGGCATTTAAAATTTGCTTATAGGCAAGTTATTCTTCGATTGAGTTGTAGACTCGCAGTCAAGGTCTCCCCACTCAGTTTAATGTCCCGCCCATGTGGGACTAAATTGATAACCTCACCTACACGAACTTATAACTTTACTTACGTGTGAGCTGGTTCTGAGCCGTGAGTTAGAGGTTCGCAAACGTAAGTTCATGACCATTGTCTCGTTCTTCGCTGTATTCGTCAGAACTCTGAATATGGGGAGATCTCGTTAGCGGATCGAGCCACAAATATTTAATGCATGCGATACCACGGGTACAGGTTTGTTGGCTTGGCCAAATATCTAAATGCTAAGGCAGAGGGAACAGACAGGTCAATTCAGTAGCTGTCGGATCACTTTGACAAAATTCACTAACGCTTGAGTGGGCAAGACATGGAAATAAAAAAAAACATAAAATGCAAGATACAAAAACTTGAGAAGCAGGACCCAGCTAAGGGTCTCGCCCAACTTCAGATTTATTTATGATCTCGACTGGTGCAGCCGACATATGTATGTGGATATACATTTATATTCCATAGACTGCAGGTGAAAATCTTTTAAACATCGTTAATGATCTTGCGAAAATTGAGTTTGACGGAACTCGCTCCGGCTGATATTTCCGCTACTCAAAAGATAGCATCGAGGCCAGGTAGAGAGCGTGGAGTAGTCCTTCGCTTTGTCAATCAGGACATTCTAGGTAAGTGCTTTGAAAAAAGAAAATTATTCAGGCAGGAGCAACAAATTGTCCTCATAACTGAGGGTAAGACCAAGCGTTCCCGGCTATCTTGTTAGCGGATACAACCTGGGCAAAAAGTGTAGGCAATGACTTTGTATGGCATTCCGATGGGAAGCTCTTGGTGTGTTGGCAGAGTGGGGAACGTGCGCTGGTTATCAGGTGTGAGAATGACTTGTGAGTGTTGTGCAATTGATGTTTGTTCTTGTACAGCTTCGTGGTTTCTTGCTCTGTAAAATGCATGACCTCGGATATATCGCTCTTCGTGAGTTATAAAAGCGGTTTGAAAATGTACAAAGAAGTTTTCTCCGATGCTTATGTTTGAATGTACAATCAATGGGAAACAAATAAATGAACTCGAGTGTGTCTTTCTTCAAATGAAAGGTTGTTTTGATGCCGTTATGCTAACTGAAATCTGGATATCGGACACATAAGAAGAATTAAAACTACCTCATGTGAAAACGTTCTCTTTTTTTCAGCCAAGTTGTCGAGTGGGTGGTGTCACTACGCTACATGAGAATTCTTCTTGAGCCGTATTGCTCGAAAAGTTCCCTTCACTTACTGCTCATTACGAGAGGTTATGTGTTCAGTTTGAAGATGTCATAGTTGCTGTGTGTTACCGGCCACCGGATGGTACCTTGTGTGATATTTTGCATTTTTTGATATTTTTTTGCATTTGAAAATCAACATCAATACACTGTTATATTGGGTGGTGATTTTTTATTGACATGGGGCATGAAGGCATGGAAAGGTGCGACATAGAAACTATTATTGCATGGAAATATTGCCAATACATTATTGGTAGACACCCCAGAATTACTCTTTCTTTGGAGACCACCTCAGCCTTATTTATCACAAACCGTGTTTTATCGCGTGCGACTTGTGCCGTCCTTGGATATTCTATTGGTAGGAACATGGCAATATGTAAATCTGTGAAAACAGGTGCACCTACGTTACGTAAGAATTACATCCCTTATAGTTATCACTATGTCTCGCCAGCTGCTTTATATGACTTTCGTTCTGGGATTAGAACTTTGCATTAAGAGAATGTTTTTCACTCAAATGATGCAATTGCAGCACATGACATTTTTTAGCAACCTTTATCCGTATATACCAAACAATCTTCCCTTTTAAACAGCGGAAAAACGCAAAGGTTATCGGAAACTTTTAATGACACGTGAACTTTTACGTAAAATAAACAAAAACATAGAGATTCTTTTAAAAATTTATACTTACGCACAACGAGGTGGACTTAATGGCTTTCAAGCAGTTCCGAAGTACGTTAAGTAAAGAAATTAAGAAATCGAAGGGGCTATATCACATACAAGCATTTTCTGTGTGCTCAAAAGAAGTAGTTGTTTTATGGAATAAAATAAACTCTTTGATGGGCTATGATCCGAAACAAAAGAAGTTAAGTTGATGCTTCATGATGGAAACTTGGCCAGTTGAGGAGTTATGGCCAATGTTTTTAATGATTTCTTCTTTTACAGAGACTTTACCGATAGATCTATAGGTGCTTGCCGAACACTGGGTCCAGAAACTACAAACACATTTTTCTTTGCGGGTACTATTGAACGAGAAGTCGACACAGTATTCCTCGGCTCAAAGAACAGACACAGCTGCAATGCCGATGGCATGCAAATAAAACCAAAGAAATTGGTTATCGATCAGGTCAGTTCAGGGCTAACACACATTTTCAATAGTTATCAACAGGGGTTTTTCCTTCGAAAATTCAAACGGCAGACATGAAAGCTCTCTACAAAAAAGGAACAAGCTTGACGTTGCAAATTGTTTACCAACAAGTATTCTCCCCATATTTTTTAACGGTTTTAAAAAATATTTTTATCGTTTATTCTGTTTTTGCTCGAAATGTGTCTTGAAGAAATCGCGATATGGCTTCCAAAAACATAGGTCTACAGAACCCACCCTACAGGATCAATAACAAGATATTCTACAACAGTTACAACAAAAACTAAAGATATCGAAATTTTTGTGGATTTAACACAAGCATTCAACAACAATTTTATTTGAAAAATAAACCACTATGGCGTTCGCTGACTTCCAATAACGCATGGGAAAGCCTGGACACAGAAGCACATGAAGGAAAATTACTATAACTTGTTTATTAACGTCTTAGTTCACTATGAACCAACTTATATAAAAATATTGCAGAAATATAAAAGTATTGCACAACCGCAGTCCGTATCATATTTGATACAGTGGGCTTCTTTGCTACGTAAGGTCAATGGAGCAAAGCGGGAACTTATTGCCTGTGAAAATAATAAAAAACAGTTTCTTTCTTTGTTCAGGCAAAGTGTCACCTGGCATTTCGAACAAATAACAGAACTGAATGTGTTTTCTTTCGCCGAACAGTGCTTTCATCGCAGCCTCTTGGTTGTTATGATGGGAAAGTGGCCAACACCCCCTTTCGTAACATCATTTGTGGCTGCTTCGGCGCTAGTTTCCTTTCCTTTGAGGCAAGTGATGGGAAGCTAGTGGGCCGTCCTCTTCTAGTCTTTCCGCAGAGCATCAAGTTTTCCGAAAGCTCTGCAATTAATACTCTCAACTTCGTTTTCTTTCTTCCCAGATGTCTACACTGACACCTGTGAATATTCCACGCATTTACCGCACAGATATACAACGTGTGGTAGAGAATATACATGCACCAGCGCCTGGATATAATGTTGTACTTATAGAGGGCAACTTGATAATTGTGCTGGTCAATGCCACCCATAAAACTGTTGTACACAGCAACGATAGCAGGTCGTGGTACATCAACATGTACTTTGGCCTTTCGGTCATACCTATTGACTCTTTTGACAGGCTCCAATGACACAAAGTTTGACACCACTGTCACTGCCTTTATGACGAACCAGCACACAACAGAAACACCTGTGCGTTGTCAACACGATGATCACAGGCACCTTGCCCAAGTGGCTTCAGGTTTTTTTTCACTCAAAATACAGCAACCTTTAGGCCGGTTTTGGCGCAGTGTACCGACATGTTGAAGCCCGCGACCAGAGTGCTCCTCAACCAGCTCCAAAGAACTGAAGAAATTATCAGCAGCTACCTTGAAGCCCTCATTAGAGGGCAGCTTGCTACACAAATTCAGGACGGTATCGTCACCTAGGCGAAATGTATAGTTACCGTCACCCTTCCCTTGATACACATCTAACTGATACAGGATACCTGTTGCTCCAGCTCAGCCCCACAGCTTGAAGCCCTATGGTACTGGTTTGTTGGGCATATATTGCTTTAGGGTACTTTTTCCCGTAAAGTGCACCATCATTTCGTCAACTACATTATATTCCTCTTGCTCAATTTGCTCAAGGTTTTGTTGCAATGCCACAATCCAAGGTCGGAACTTCAACACTTTGTCTTTTTTTTCTTGCTCAAGCACTTGCATGCTATCAACAACATGTAGACACGCCATCCACTTCAGGAAGCGATTCCTTGGCATGGTATCTGCTATGGGCGAATGTCTGCTGCCTTGCTCCCAGTAGCGCCTCACGTTTGGCATTTGGACGAGGCCCATTTTCAAGTACATGCCAATGTACTGCTCAACTTTGGGTACACTTGTGTTCACAGATTTTCCATACTTCTGTGTGCTGTGAAGGTTTGTTTGGTCGACCAGAATGGCCAGCATGTCGTCTGTTAGAAGCCACCTGAAAGTCACGATCGGCGCTTCCAGGTCGTTCGGTTCGCTGAATGTCCCCGAAAACTCTGGGTGGGCTCTCTCGAGCAAGGCTTTCACCCAGTTTCTTCCAGGAGAAGAAGACGATGCGACAGCAGAACCGCCACAAAAGTCACCCGCCTCTTCATCTTCACTTAAGTGATCAGGGGCACCGGGACTTGGTGCGGTCCATTCGTCTTCGTAACCCTCTGAAAGGTCGCTCAAGTCACTCACATCGTCCCCTGGAGCAACACGTTCAAAGATATCCTTCACGGCACCACCTAAAACAAACAAAATTAAACTGCGATCAACGGTGAACGCACGTGGCGAAGCGCAGTTTGTGCCTTTAAGAACATCAGTGAATTGTGAACACAACTAATGTAACTGCGCGGTTAAATTGTATCGCTTCACCTTGTGCAAAGAAAAATTATACGTTCAAAATGCAAGCGCAGCGCAATAGCGTGTCGCTCTCGAGGCACACGAGCCACCAGGGCAACAAATCTACGGCAAGAAAGAAAGCTTCACTAGAGCGCACTGTATCACATATGATACGCACAAATTCGCGACGTCGTCATGCAGTGTAGAACTACATTCTAGGGCAGGCAATTACGTCAAAAGTTCCGGAAACGTACACAAAACAGCATCGACACTGTCGCTGCCATAAATTAATAATTGCTCAGCTTTCCTGGAATAGAAATTCCGGCATGGCATTCCAGTGCGCGTGCTTCTGGCGTTCGCCATTTTTCCAACACTTCTCACAGGCCTCTGGTGCTAAGAATTGGAAGAGCAGCTACAAGCAAAAACACTTTTCAACATGTCCAGAGCGCCCTACCGTCGGCTTTCGGGGATTCAGTTTCGATCTCTTCTATAAAGGAGCGTTTGAATTCGCCGTATCAATATTGATACGTTCGGCGCTGTGTTAAAAGCTATCTCTCGCATAGATGCCAATTTGTTTCGATAAATGATTTAATATCAGACAAGAAGAAAAATGTTTCAGGGGTACCACAAGGAAGTGTACTTGGCTCTTTGTTGTTCACTTTGTAAATTAATGACATAAACTATATCTTAAAAAACGCTGCAGAAGCACATTTACGTGATTGTTAAATTATTTTTTTTCAGTGCCAAGTGATGTGAGCGATTTCATTTTCATAGCAAATGTTTTCAAAAATGACTGTGATTTTGAATTGTTCTTGAATTGTTATTTGAATGTTCAGTTGTTAGTTAATAGAATACCAGTTTTAATTATGAATTCTCAAGGTAAAAAAAAATGTTAGGAACATTATACATTTTTTATGTATGTCCTCTCCGTTATGACCCTCTATGAGGCCTGACAGTTATACCAAATAAATAAATAAATAAGAACTCTCCCCAAAAGTTAAGTTTATTATCTATGCAGATGACACGAGCATATTTGTGAACTAGTCATCAGATGCTATTATTTAACTAAGGCTAATGAGGTCTTAGAGAAGCAATACAACTGGACAAGCAACAATCAGTTAAAAATAAATGCAACTAAAACAAAAGCCGTGGTTTTTCATACGAAGTTTCAACAAATGACTCTAAAGAGTTTCATTGTATTTAGAGGCTCAGGTGTAGAAATAGTGAAGTCAGGTAAAGATCATGGGGTACATTTCTCGAGTTTTTTGCAATGGTATGACCACGTCAACAATATTCATTTAAAATTAAGCCGGATAACTGGACTATTCAGCCATATCCGGTGCCTCTCCTCCAACTCGAAGTAATTGATATACAGTTTGCTATTTAGTTCTTATGGTATTTATTGCTATTTGATTTGGGAATCAACTACAGAAACGAAGTTAACAAAATTACTGATAATACAGAAAAATACTAAGGCTTATAGACAACGCTACATTTTTTGTACCTATTGACCCACTGTTTAAAAATACAAGATAATCAAAGTGAATGAACTGTATCAATACAGACTGCTACGAGAGCACCGTCTTAGCTGGAAACGCTCAAACTCTTCGTTTATTGAGATGGCAAATCTCTTCCTAAAAGAAAAGGTGTACAAAACAAGGAACACAGAAATATAGAACGCTTCTTACTTCCGTACAAATATGAATTTTAGATGCTTTGAAGTCCTCTTCTAGAAATTCTAAATAATTATATTAGCAAAGGTAGAGATGTGTCTCAGTTACGTTGCGAGGAATTAGCGGCTCTCTTTGATGTGTGAACCATGTAAATATTTATAGGTGCAGAAGCTCGCATCAGGTCTCTTTCTTGTGTAAACTATGTATGAAACACGTTTCCCAGTTTTTTTTTTCATGACACGATCTTTACGCAAAACAATGATGAAGCTTTAGGAAAAAAAATTATATTATAATATGATGCCCTGTACGAGGTATATGATATTGCGATAACGTTGTGATGCCCTTCAGCTGCTGCTCTTGTTCTCAAAGAGGACGTAAGATCCCTCAAGCCGTCATTACGGTTTTATCCTCCACCTTATGTTACACTGTACTGTGATGAATCAAATAACTCGAATCAAATCAATTCAAAAGCAAAGCCCCAACTCTATCTTTCAATGAAGTTCATGTGAAGCATAATGACTGAACACGTCATTTTTGCAGTCGACTTTATTGCGTCATGCGAAAGCCCAATAAAGCAATTACGTGGTCACCAAGCAGTTCTTCATCTATGACTTGGCATACAGAAACCATCGTAACCGCACTATTTTCCAGAAGCCCTTTCCGGAGCTGAAGATCTTTGTTTTATATTAGTAACTGCATCACACCTTTTATCGTGTCATTTTCATATTTGGATATACAAGAAATCATATGATAATTATTATTCGTTGGCAATCATGAAGCAGCATTGATACCTGAAAACAGGATATAAGAAAAGTATAGCTGGTAAGATGTCTGCTGTGCTCAATTTTTATTGATGTCGTATTGAAGTGTCATTATTTCCAAGCAGCAGTTCTATATCAGATGCAAGTCCCCATTGTGGTGCAGACCTGAAGGTTTTACGAATACATTGAGAAGAGCGAAAGATGTATTTTGATGTCAGTCAAGGATATATACGGTAGTGCGTGGTGCTAAAAATAATAACCCTCGCAACACACCACAGTCCAGAATACCCTCACCTCCATCTTCAAGTAGTGCCTGCCATATTGCTACTGACCATAGAAAACTTTGCATTTTTCGTTGAGCTTGTCGTATTTTACTCAACTGATAACAGGTTCCGGAAGCATTCGCACTGCGTCAACAGCGTGGTTTTCGGCATCGAAGGGAATCCGACGTCGTAAGTTTGCTAAAAAAGCAAAAGCTCTACAAAAAATCACAATTTATCAACGAAGTGGATGATGGTCAGTTCGGGAAGCAGGGAGATTGTTTGGTGTTACCGTAAAATGTCCATTACATTGGCCCCTGAGGAATGCGAGTGAATGAGAAAGCGATGTACTATGTAAAAATGTTTTTTGATCAACGGTTATTGCATGTATGGGTTAGCCCGCCAAAATAAGCGAAACTGTCCACTGTGGAGGAAGCGTCAGCATTGGCAATTGTCTCGTTGTCCGTCCTAGCTCGCCACACTCTTTTCCCATTTTGGCGCTTCTCGCTGCAAAGCACGTTTATGGGTAGGGTCAAGCTCTATCGACTCGTAGTAACACAGCTATGGTGTCCTTTTCATCGACCGCTCATCACCTAGTAATGCAAGTCCTAATAATGCATTCAGTTGTTTGAGGACGGTGCAGGTGTTGCGTAGCGACTACTCTGGATGTTTGGTGGGTGGGCCATTGGGGACAGTGGGCAAAGTCAACACATCGAGAATATCGCCCAGGTTTCTGGTCACTGAAAGTCTAAGAAGCGTGCGACAAGCAAAAGGAGAAATTCTTCATGGAAGCTTCATGACTGTAACGCATGGGGGCAAAGCAATGATACACCCAGACAAGCGCAATATAACAAGTGATTTATTTAACTACTGATTTACCAGAAACTACTCGTTATGTTTTATAGGCAAAGCGTGCCTACTAAGCGTCATGCTGAAACACTTGAAAACATTAACTATCATAGTTTAGACCAGCTGCACCGGAAACGTCACACTAACACACAGCTTAACGAATCAAACAGAGCGGATTCTATCTGACACAGTGCCACTCCAACATCGCGTAGCTAGCTCAGGCAAGTAAAAAAAATGAAGATGATTACGACTACCAAATGTAGCAAGCGTCTCATGATCTGGCAATATTCTTTTCGTTCCATTACGATGGCACTCACGCAGATAAAGCTTTTCGTGCGAGGTCCCTACGGCCTTCTTTTCCTCTGCAGAAAATATGTTGGATCAGTGACCTTTATTCTAAGAAGTTTCAAAATCTGGCGTACTTCTGGGAAAGAATACCTAGCTACCATCTAAGGCTTGAGTTGTTAACAATAAAGTGGTCCGCCATGGTCCGCCAAGACTTCACCGACGTATTTTCCTCATGCACATGACGTTATTAAAATTTACACGAGCCACATGCGAGAAATGAAAGAGAATAAAAAATATTGCAAGCGCGCGCTTACCCAACTGGGCTTTCGGCGCATTTCCGAGGCACTCTTGGGACGCACTTTATATGTCTCACACTCCTTGCTGCGTACCCGCGCTCTTCAATGTCGAGGCGGTGCCGCGGCCTAAGAACGCAGAAGTGAAGCACTGCATTGTGACCACAGCTAACACCGGTAGAAAACGCTATGGTAGTATCAGCCTTCTGATGCCGCGACGGCAGCATTCAAACGAACGCTGTGGCACGAGTACAGTGACTTTATGCACCAGAGCCTATTGCCGCCTAGGTGGTGTTGGCTCAAATTGAAACGAAGTGTGGCGCTTTCTCCACAATGAGCTCCGGCAAGGTTTTTACGGCTGATTTTGCAGGCTTCAAACGCAATCTCTACGTGTTGATCTGGCTTGTTCATGACGTAGTTACGTGCTTTGTCTTATGCATCATGCTTACGTGTGTAGTGCAGCTTCGATATGAAACAATTCGTATCTTCCCAATCAACTCACACGAGTGCTATAGTACCGGCTACAAGAACTGTTGCGGTAAGCGCCGCTGAAATACAATTGCGTCGACGTATGAATGTCAAAAAAGTGAGTTCAGTGAAGCGATGTTCGTGCCAGGGGATAGCGGCAAGCGTTCGCGTATTCACGCACAAGCTGTAAACTGCCTCTCGCGTTTTTGATCTTGAGCGCATCGCTACCCAACAAGCTATCATAAGGACACCATTGCAAGACCGAAATGACCATACCTTCACCGAAGCGACCCATCAGCAGGATGCTACTCGCCTACACGACGCTGTATGCCAAGTACATATCCACAAGATGATCGCCAACCCGCAAATCACGCTCCTTCGCTGCAGGAAACCGTGTGTTCAGAAACGATGGAATGAGAGCTCGTTTTGTTTCGCTTGCATGGCTTACCAACGGTGCGGTTCAAGCGTAGTTTTCGCTATACCTGTCGCAAATCGTTGATTGTCGTGGTGAATATGTTTCACCGGCTACCAACAAGGATACATCAACATCTCGGGTTGCTGTACCCACTGAATATCAATACACATCATATTTCTATGTGTTATAAACCTTGAACTGTTTTTGTGAAGAAACTTTTCACTTTAGTCTGCTATACTGATTCCTATACCACAGAGATCAACCACATTTTTTTAACCTAGAGTGTGTTATGCCGTGATGCACCAAGAATTCAGTGACGTATTTACATGACGGCAATGACATCAAAAAACACATATCATCAAAAGATAAAACAAGCTTCCGTCAGCTGGAATTCAACATTAGAAGTCTCAGTCCACGGCAACAGATGGTTGGCCCGGTGTCCACTTCGCCATGGTAAAACGCTCTGCAACGTTCATTAACGCGTATTTTGTTTTTAATACTGCCACTCATGGCGCTCTTGATAATGAAGGGGAGCAACGCTTCGGGACATTGACATCCACGATTTCTTTCATTGTACTTTTCTACGCGCCAGTCCCTTTTGACGCCTTCCCATTAAAATACCTGTAAAAAAATGGCAGCATATCCATAAAGTGAATGATGCAGGGAAAGTGGGGCGAAGCATGCGTCCGTTCATTCCTTCTTGCTTCCGTCCGTCCAAGCGTGCGTCTGTGTGGCTGCCCGTGCGTCCATCCGCCCATCCGTGCGTGCGTCTGTTCATGCGTCCACACGTCCATCTGTGCGTCCATCCCTGCGGTCGTCCATGCATCTGCTCCTGCGTCCGTCCATGCGTCCATACATCCGTGCAGCCATCCGTGCGTTCGTTCATGCATCTGTCTGTGTGTCCGTTCGTCCACCTATTCAACAGTCCAAGTACCACCATCTCGCACCTTTTCATCATATATTCCTGATATAGGAGCACCGCCATTCAGTGGGTATTTCAAGAACTGAATGAGAGGAAGCACACGTACACTTTGTTACGGCTTGCGCTTCGTGTCACTTCCCACCTTTAATCACCTCGACTTTATAGTATAAACTAGTTCACTGTATTCATGGCACTGCGGACGAACGCTTGCTAAACCTTTCTAAAACCAAGGAGGTTACGCCCAGCGAGTATAAGGTAGCAACCCTTTCTTGTCAGATAGTGCTCAATGTACAAGCCAATGGCTGCTAAGGGAGAATGAGAGACAGGAGAATTTGGCTTTTAGTGACCGCGCACGCTGCGAATTTTTCATTGTTCAACAGCGCACAGAAGAAATCTCCTACCCGCACCACCTGGGAGGCCAAAATGTCAGACTGGTTACACACTACAATTACTACTACAACTACTACGAGGGACGAACGGGTGCCGCTTTAAGGAGCTTCCTCCTAATATGTCGACGCCTTCACACACCACCAGGTGGTAACCTTACCCCAAGCGTCAGACACGCTCAAAGCAAACTTCTATAGCGATTGACTTAGGACCAACAGGCGCAAGGGGAACGAGCAGCCGGAGCAGCACACGGGCGCAGTCGGAACGTATGCTCTCGTATGCCGAATGTAACAATCACGCTGCTCCGAGAAAAGGGCATAAAGCGGGCGCCCGTGATGTCAGGCGTCAAGTAACATTTTCTTTCAGGCGACTGCTTCGCGGGCGTGTTCAGACATGCTGCACACTCGTACTGCGCAGGAAGGAAGACCGCTACTTGCGGCAGAGCACCAAAAACTGCTGTCGTCTGCCTCGGCGCAAGAAAAGTGCTCCTCATCGACCAATGAAACAAAAGGCCCCCACTCCTCCTTGCCCAGAGAAAGGCGCCGCAACTCGCGAGAGCACTTTGAGCGCAGTTTGAAGTGCTCCGGTTCGCCCAGTGGAAACCTGGACCATCTCGACAAAAGGATTTATGTGGGATGCAAAGCAGATGGGGTGCGAACGCCGTTGACGCAGCTGAAACGGGCGTCGACGCAGAGAAGTGCAGGAAGAATGGTTTGAAGCAAAACTTGATGTATCCTTTATTCGAGTTGACGTTTTTTTTAAGGCTATAGTCTTTCTTGGGAGCCTTCGACTGAAAAACTTTGGTCTGTCTCTCTGTGTGTCTGTACATTTATGTGTTTGTCCAGTCTTAACAGTACTGAATGCTCTGAACGGCAAAAGCCGATACACCAAACAGCTGACCCCATCTGCAGCGCCCACCAATGTTGCTCGAGATTTAGCGTTAATGCTTGTGCGATTGTCATTTAAAAAGCAATTATTGCGCATATCTGAGACACCACTAACAACACGTATATATTCTTTATGTGCGTCTTTTCCTTTATAAGGCATACATAAGTAATTTAAAGAACCGTAACGATTGTCACGCTGTGCTGACCATGCAACGCTTGCACGAAAAGGCGAGTGTTTCCAACGCTGTGCTAAGACAACGCGGTGGTGGCACTTACCCATCGCCTGGCGTTCTACACCTTATCACCTCTGAGACGGGCAAGCAACGCCCGTCTCAGAGCCGCGTGCTTTGTTTTCCAAGCAAACTGCCAGATAACGCTCTTGTCTCACGTGTGACGTCACTTGATGCGCTAGTTCGCCTCCACTGCACGCTAGAGGCACCCTAACGCAGCGCCTCCAGACTTCCGTTCATTGATTTGGTTGGGCAGAACATCAAATAAATGTTTTGTTCACTCTATCCACACGCAATACTATTGTCTTTCGACGACATTTGCAGATTAACATGCAGATATGGGGCCAATTTTTTGAAACACAGACAAGGGAGGCGGCTGGAATACGTAGTTGGGCATTGACGTAGCTATGCATAGAATATGCGAGACACAGGACAAGGAAAATGACAAAGTGAAGCGCTTACTTCAAACTAAATTTTATTTTGAATAACGTACATATATGCTCACCAAAGGCAAAAAAACAGACAAAACAGATTAGAAACTCACGATTCTCATGTGCGGAAATCTAACAATCTCAGGAAGGACAATTCTTTTTCGCTAAGACCAAAAAAAAGGCATGACGACACAGTTTAGCCCTAATCGATAATAATCTGCCTTGACATTTTATTTCTGCTTTAAATGCGAATCTTTTCTAAGTAAATTTAAGCGACTTTGAGCGTATCTATCTATCTATCTATCTATCTAACTATCTATCTATCCAGCCACCTACGACTTTTACCTCCCCTGGCCGTTTCGTTCGTGGTCTCCTTACTAAGATAGGTATCACGTAACACGAGTATATGATGAGCATAGCTGACTAGTCATAACTTGAAAATCATAATTCTTATGTTATGAATGCCATGAATTACATTTCACGGTCTTGTGGCGATTCCGTTTTCATGGCATAATGCGAAACTGGGATGGTTTGACATGACTGCATTGCGAACATAAGTTACAGACCCGAACTTAGAAATCATGACATGCATACCATGGTTACACGCCACGCTCAAAAGTGCTCGTGGTTGTTTCGCTAGCTTCATATATAGCAAATTTTGTGTCAGGTAATGTTAATGCATTACGAAGGTATATGACTGGTGCAGACATGATAATCATGAGATGCGTTTGGTTTAACGTCTTAAAACCACCATATGATTATAAGAGGTGCCATGGTAGAGGGCTCCAGAAGTTTACACCCGCTTGGATTTTTTAACGTGCACCTAAATCCGGGCACACGGGCTTACAGCATTTTCACCTCCAACGAAAACGCTGCCGCTATAGCCGGGATTCGATCCCGTGACAAGCGGGTCAACAGCTGAGTGGCTTGGCCACTAGACCACCGTGGTGGGGCATGCGTGTCATGCCAGAACATCACAACATGCCACGCACATGATGCGCTCGCGACCGTTTCACTAGCTTTATGTATACCAAATTTGGCATTACGTGACGCGAACGAACGACGAAGGGAAATATCACAAGCAAACATGATGATCACGACATGCGTGTCATGTAAAACATGACTACGTGATACTCTTATTATGCTTTCGGGGTTGTTTCGCTAGCTCCAAATATACCAAATACCTTTTTATGGGACGTGAATGGATGAAGAAGGTATATGACTGATGCAAACATGATATTATGAGATGTGTGTCATTAGGAATATGACTACATGCCACGCTCGCGCTGCGCTCACGGCCGTTTCGCTTCCTTAAATTATACTGAATTTGGTATTACGTGGCGTGAATGAACGACGAAGATAAATGACACGTCCAAAATTAGTAATAATGACATCCGTGTCATGTAAAACATGACTACATGCTCTGCTCATTGCGCGCTCGTGGCTGTTTCACTAGCTTCACATATACTGAATTGCCCCGCCGCAGTGGTCTAATGGCCAAGGTACTCGGATTCTGACTCGCAGGTCGCGGGATAGAATCCCGGCTGCGGGCGGCTGCATTTCCGATGAAGGCGGAAATGCTGTAGGCCCATAAGCTCAGATTTAGGTGCACGTTAAAGAACCCGATGTGGTTGAAATTTCCGGAGCCTCTACTACGGATTCTCTCATACTCATATGGTGGTTTTGGGACGTTTAACCCCACATATCAATCAATCACATATACCGAATTACGTATTACGTGACGCGAACGGATGACGAACGTTACTTACACGTCTTAACATAATAATCATGTCATTCGTGTCATCTAAAGCATAGCTACATGCTACGCTCAAAGTGCTTTTGCGGTCGTTTCGCTAGTTTCAAAAATACCAAATTTGGTATTATGGGTCGTGAAGCGATGGCGAAGGTATATCACTTACAAAGATAATCATCATGAGATGCGGGTCGTGTGAGAACATGAGTAGATACAACTCTGCTGTGGTGGTCTAGTGGTTAAGTTGCTTGGCTGCTGACCCGCAGGACGCAGGATCAAATCCCAGCTGCGGTGACTACATTTCCGATGGAGGCGGAAATATTATAGGCCCATGGGCTGATTTGGGTGCACGTTAAAGAACACTAGGTGGTCGAAATTTCTGGACCCCTCCACTACGGCGTCTTTCATAATCATGTGGTGGTTTTTGAACGTTAATACCCACATATCAATCAATCATGACTACGTGCCGCGCTCATAATGCGCTCGCGGCCGTTTTGCTAGCTTCCCGCATGCGAAATTTGGTATAACACTGCGAGAAAGGACGACGTAAGCAAACAAAAAGTGAAAACATGACAATCGTAACATATGCGTCATGTAAAACATGGCTACACACTAAGCTCGTAGCACGCTCGCGGCTGATCTGCTAGCTCCTTATATACCAAATTCGTATCACATGACGTGAATGGACGATGAAGACAAATGTGACACGTCCAAACATTATAATCACCCCGCCGCGGTGGTCTAGTGGCAAAGGTACTCGGCTGCTGGCCCCCAGGTTGTGGGATCAAATCTCATCTGCGGCGGCTGCATTTCCAATGGGGGCGAAAATGTTGTAGGTCCGTGTGCTCAGGTTCGTGTGCACGTTAAAGAACCCCAGGTGGTCGAAATTTCCGCAGCCCTCTACTACGGCATCTCTAATATTCTTATGGTGGTTTTGGGACGTGAAACCTCACATATCAATCAATCACTCAAACATTAAAATTATGATTCATGTGCTCTGTGAAACATGACTACACGCTATGCTTTTAGCGTGCTCGCGGCCCTTTCGCCAACTCCGCATATAACAAATTTTGTTTCACCTTATGTTATTAGACGACGAAGGTAAATGATATGTCCAAACATAATAATCATCATCTAGAAGTCATGTGCGGCATAATTTACGTCCAAATCATAACATTGGGCTGATTTTGAAGTGTCATATTAACCTTCCTCATTTGTGCTTCGCATATAATCAATTCCCATTGTACGGGGGATCTGCCATTTTTTGCCTGCAATCACGATACCATGTGGCTTATGTTATCATGATTGTAGGTAAAATGAGAAATAAAGTGACAAGGAGATTATTGAAGCAGAGAGGTATTGTAGATTAGGGATGAACTGTGTCAGCACGCCCTCTCTTGTTATTGTGAAAAAGTAATGTCCTTCCTGAGATTGTAATGTTTTAGCGCATGACGAGTGTGGGCTTCTAATATGTTTTGTCTGTGTTTACTCTTTGGTGATCATATATATGTAGAAATAAAATTTTGTTGGAAATAAGCGCTCCCCTTTCTCCCTTTCCTTGTCTTGTGTCTCGCATATTTTACGCACTACGTCCTTATTACAGGAGGCGGGTTGGGTTTCGTGAAAGTTTTATCGCAGATAAACGATCTAAAAGAGTGTTTCTATTCGACGTGCAGTCGAGCGTTGCGGGTGGTGGCAAGAGTGAAGGGAGAGAGAAGTGCGTTGCGAGTGGGTGGTGGAGCAACACCGCCTAGTGGGTTGGGAGGAGTAGGCAGCTGCTGCGGGTGAGAGCAAGAGTGACATCAACGCGCAGCTGCAGCTTGACCTACGGGGCATCGTTCCAACAATGTTGGTGGGGAGAAGGCGGCGCGGCGTGTTCTCACGGATACACGCATAGACAGGCTTACACAGGCTAGTCAAAGAGCTGCTTCGCATCTAAAGTAGTTGTGTATGCGTGCTTGCGCTGCCAGGCTGTAACATCGTGGTCCCGCGTTACGCTCGTCACGCGAACAATTGTGACTGAGCAACAGCCAAGACACGATGCACGTTGTGTTTTCCTTCAGTCGGGTCTTGATAATTATTAATTCACATGTGAGAAGCAGGCAACATTAGCCCAAGTGCGAAGTAGAATCAGTCATGGACTTTTGGCGTCACATTGTTATATCCGATTCTCGACTCATTGTTGGGCACTCCAGTTACCACGAGCATGCATCTATCACCACGAGGGTTTGTTTAAAGATACCCACGAACGTTAGTCATCACGATGGAGATACATCACTAACTTTTAACGGCAATGAGTCCACTTCAAGCCAATGATCCACGAACACTCAATTATTTCTGTTAAGACAGGATTTATTTTCCCGGCATACTGATTTCAACGACAGGAAAATAAACTGTGCTTCTTGTTGTCTTGATTTGCCGACGCTGACATCAACTTTTTATGTCGCCATCTTCTGAA
This sequence comes from Rhipicephalus microplus, assembly GCF_043290135.1. Taxonomy (NCBI): domain Eukaryota; kingdom Metazoa; phylum Arthropoda; class Arachnida; order Ixodida; family Ixodidae; genus Rhipicephalus; species Rhipicephalus microplus. Next base: position 5,731,283 of record NW_027464601.1, read on the forward strand.
AGGAGTCACGCAAAACTCTCTTGAGTTACATTGGCATTTGACACAATTAGCGCATGACGCTTCGAAAATCATATACCGCCCAAATATTTAGTATCCACTTAGTATGGGAGGGGCCACAGGTATTTGACGCACGCTGTAAGTGCTTAGCCTCTCAATTTGTGCCAGTGAGCAGGCCCAATACTACGTATAGAAGATGATGAGAAGGGGCTACGAAGACGCGTCCCATCTTGAGAGTGCGACGTGAACTTAATTACTTGCTTTTTAGATGCGGAGAAGCTTATGGCGGAGTTCAGTACGGTGTGTGGCGTGGCACCCTTACTGCGAACGCGAAAAGCGGCCCCAAGTGCTGCCAGAACACGCTCACGCGCTAGTGCATTCTAGCATGTGTGAGGGGTTCACTAAGGCGTTCTAAGCTCTTTCCCTAACACCCTTTCAGAAATTACGTAACGGCGTCGGGAAGGAGATTCTGCAGACACGCGAATAACCAACGTGTTCCACGTGGCATGGCGATGAACCCGCGTGGCATGTTCCAATAAGAGCTCGGGATGAGTAGCAGCAACAGAAACTACAGTGAATTCATTATGTGCTCCACTCGCTAGGACGTGGTAAAATTAGACAAGGCACCCACGATGAAGGAAACTTTAGGTCAATTCTTGCGCTGCTCAGCATTCTACAAATGATTCCCTTCAGGCGTATTCCTTAACACAAAGTTATTCTTTGCCGCGGTCCACTTTGGCTCTGCTGAAGTGTTTACATCACGGATATGACGTTAGTAAATGTTTCGCGAAGTAAATGCTCCGCAGGCAGTCGTCAAACCTGCGAACTGTCGCTCCGCAGTTCGCTGCACAAGAACAGTATGCCACGAAGCTAGTACACAGATAGTTATGTACATCATATACCATTGGCAGTCCTTCAAGCGCAACAGGCTCAGTGCGCTTTCAGTTCATCGCTCTCATCACTGCAATGCGTGTGCGCATCCACAGGGCCTATTCGCTCGTGTGCTTGCATATCTCGCCATTTCGGCGCTCTGTACCTTTTGTGATTCTACCGCATGTTTGCTTTGAAGTTATAGTGGTCAAATGGTGAGCGTTTACGAAAGCAGTGCACTGCTCGCAAAAGGACCAAACATTGTTACTGTAACGCGCATTCATCCTGTATTTCCTTATAAGCCCGTTATGTGCGTTCGCCTTTCTGTTTGAGCAGCGCGCTTTAAGTTTCGAGCTATGACAGGTATTCCGCGCTTGTCCGGTATCTGCTCATTTAGCGCGTGCTTGCTGCTTCTGGTGCACGCTGCAAGTTTCGAGTTGCTTATCATTATTCGGTGTGACATTATAGTTCACTGATGTGGCCTTCGTTGCTTCAGCCTTGTGCTGCAACCATGAAAAATAAACGCTCAATTGTCTGTGTGAAGACACATTCATTTTTCGCGTTATACAAACTCCCAGACAGAGGAAACAGCCACGTTTTTTTTTTTGCAATGCGTGGCTTGCTTTTACTGTGACTGTGAGTGTGCGCGTGGGTGGGAGGTGAAATCTCGCGGTGGCCACGTCAATACGCAGCAAATCAGTCAACCGCCTTCGACGTGGTCATATAACAGAGAAATGTTTGTGTATGGATAGCATGGATGCAAAACTTTGAAAATCAATTGTAAATTCTATTCCTCGTGCCATGCTCTATGTCTTACTTTGCTGGGAGTCTCCATTATCGAGAAACATCATTTTCTTAAGGCTTTGAAAAAGTGTTGCAAGGCGCCTATATATAATGCTTTTACGTAAAAGCTCGGGACGCCTGTTCTTGTTTAGCGCTTGATATAGGCCTTCAATAAACTGTAACCCACGCCATTTTACCACGAGTTTTAAACGGAACGTGTAACTCATGACCTATAAAAAATATTTCCTGACGTGCATTATAGGCAAGCCTCGTTATTCACGTCATGAAGCGTAAATCGTGTCCGGTATACACTATTGCTTTGATATACAATATTTAGTGCAAGTTACATTGATTGATATGTGGGGTTTACCGTTCCAAAACCACGATATGATAATGAGAGACGCTGTAGTGGAGGGCTGCGGACATTTCGACCACCTGGGGTTCTTTAACGTGCACACAAATCTGAGCACATGGGCCTAGAACATTTTTGCCTCCATCGGAAATGCAGCCACTGCAGCTGGGATTTGAACCCGCGACCTGCGGGTCCGCAGCCGAGTACCTTAGCCACTAGACCACCACGGCGGGGCTTAGTGCAAGTAAGGAAAACGACGACAAGAACTATGACGGCATGCGCACCTTCTTCCCTTCGAACTGCTTGGTATTAGAAAATTGTGCCAGTTGAAAAATGTGACAGCAAAATGGTAAACTCAAAGGGCAAACGTGGCTTTCCCCTTTTCTTCGTAGGAAAACGGCAATTGGTTTTTAAGGCACAAGCCTTGAATCTAACGTTCATCTGTCCCTCTGCCCATGCCCCAGAACGGTGCCGGCTGTGGCCTCGCCCCCTCGCTTTCTCTCTCTGCATTGATGTGGTAGCTGAGGGGGTGTAAAGAAGACAAAGCAAAAAGACAAAAACAAAAAAGGCATAGCATCATGAGTGCAGTGAACGGAGGCTTTTGACGAGCACACTTTGACATGTATTGAAATGTATGAAGTGTATTTCAATCTTTTTTATGGCGTCTTTCCGGATTTGTGCCAGGTGCCGTAACTAGTTGAAGTACAAGAAGCAATTTCCTGCTTATTCATCATATGGTTGTTGTATCAGATCAGAACAGGTTTCGCATGCAGCATGAAATTTACGCTATTGCCGTATTTAGTAAATGTTTTTGGTGAATAGGATTAAGGCCGTCAGCGGCAGAGCAGTTTTAAGGTAATGACAAGACACGCTGCTATATTATGTAATGCAAATAAATGCCTAATTTACGTTACTTAGTGTATTTATGAGTCACTGTATCCATCGTTTTACTGAATGTTTTTTTTAAACGCAGGTAACAAAGCTCAAGGGCGAAGCTCTGTTGAGAAACGATGTCGGTGACGTACGATGCAAACACACCTTGGCCTCTTCCTGTATTGGCAAAGTATCTCGAAGTACGTGATTCTAAAGGTTATCATGAAATATACCAGGTGAGTGGCCGGAAATATTGAATGCCAGTTTGCACGGCAGTGTATATACAGTGTCCAATGAGCATGCTAGCGCATTTACTTAAGAAATAAAGAGAGACAGTATTATCACGACAAGAAATGCAGTGACCATTGTATACATAAAGCTATCTATAGCCACCGGTGCACCAAACAAATCGTTTTGTAGTTTCAATTAGACTATGTGTGGTATTCTGTGTTAATTTCCTAGACAAGGTTGCGGGTGTTTGCAGAGCACATGTGAGTGCCAATTTCCAGCGGCCTCCAACTTTATTAGGAACAGAATGCATGACTAACATTTCAACTACGTAAACTTACATTCACCAACATTACGTAACTTTTACGTCATCAACTCGCTTTCACTGCAGAATGGGTTCCGTCAACGTAAATCTTTTGAAGTTTCCTTGAGTGATATGGGATCAATACCAAATGATTGGATTTGCCGTGTATTTATGCTAAGGACTGACATGGAAAGGTGAGTACGAAGAATTTCGGGTCATAATAAACACCTAATGAACGATCGCAAAGGTCCTAGTGTAATATTCGTGGGAGACCAAATACACGAACGTTGAACTACAAAACATCGCTTATTTCTTTTACCCTACGAAAGCCGCTTTTCGCGACGTAAAAGTAACGAATAGAAGCAATTCGTGTAGTGAGACTGCTCAAAATATATGTGATACTTGTCGCCACAGACTCCCAGTGCACTAATAAATTCTGCTTCCTTTAGAAGTGTAATTAGAGAAGACAATAAGAAAATGTGGTCAATATGAATATAGAAAGCATTAAAACACATCGACACTTCAATCACAGCCAATAGTATTTCAACGTGGTCTTGGCAGCCGTGCTTCAAGTTTGCTAAACTGCTGATTTATGTAACTTCAGGCGACTTTACACGAGCCCTAGTTAAACGCGTGCTGGTTTCTTTCTGTAAGCTAGTCTGTCAACCAATGATAACTTCGAGGATTGCCAGAAGGCCAGCAGGCTTTCGTCGAAAGCATACGCATCCTGACAGACATCGCAGTCAGTGACCAACCAAAATTGCCTCCCTGTTCAGGAGTCGGTGTGCCTATGATCACCTAAAGCGTTGACTAAATCCAGCACGCCTTCATCGAACGCCTGTGCATCCGCATCCACGTAGACGCCGTGCTGATTGAGCAACCAAGATTACGTCACCGTTACTAAGGTCATCGTGGGGGTTGCATCACAGTTGCTTATATAAAAAACCACGCAACTGGCTTTTGCAGTTAAGAGCGATCTTGGCAGCGTATTTGACGTCTGCTAAACCGTAGATCTACGTCATTTCAGGCAACTTTAGATGAGTCGTAGATGAACGAGTGCTTGTTTTTGCCTGGACGATACTCCTTGATCGGCAGATTATTTCTAGTCTTGGTAGGAGCCAGCAGGCCTTCATCGGACGCATGTACATCCTGACGGACGCCGTACTCAACGACCAACCAAGGTTACGTGCCCGCTCTAAAGTTCTTCGGGGGGCGGCATCACAGTCACCTGCATAATAAACCATGCAGCTGGCTTTGGTACTTCAGAGCAGTCCTGGCAGCCCTACTTCAGGTCTTCTTACAGTTGATATCCCTCATTTCAGGTAGGGATTTACCTAATTACCTACACTGGTTACCGATTTAAAAAAACATTTTACCTGTAACTCTGCTCCTTAAAAAGATCATTTGAATTTGATCAATGTCTGTGTCTGTGTAATTATGTAATGTAAGAAAACTACTTTATCTGACTTTGCGGTGTCCCTAACTCACAAACCAACTGGCAGCATGAAGGAAGCCACACAAGTCTTTATGCAAATGATTACGGAGTTTGTGAGGCTGTGTACGATTGTGCTGGTAATTTAAGGAATCAGGACCCGTGTATCGATGCTGGGAGGCCAAAGTGATAGCTGTCGCAAAGTCAATGGCGCATAGTACTGGGCGTTTTGAAGACTTGAGAAAGGAAAAGAAAACCATGGGCTCCGAACTTTGAGAGGCAAGCACAGGCAGCCTGGAATGCTAATTAGAGAACTTCTGGTCAGATCAGAAACTCAAAAAAACTAAAAAGCAACTATTACAGTTGAAATGGTACAGTTGAAAAGAATATAACGAAGTGAAGGGAATTCATCTGGTACTAAATGCAAATTTATGTCTTTGAATTAAAAGATATGGTCACTAGGCGTAAGCCTTTATGAAAACTCAGTTGACCCCGTTCATCATGTACCAACGCGCCAAAGTAACCCTCCAAAGGTGGTGGTGGTGAAGTTGTGTTTATATAAAAATGACAGCATACAAAAAGTCACAGCATGCTCACGGAGTGAATGATGATGAGTGGGGCGAGGCGTTCGTACGTCCGTCCGTTCGTCCATCCCTCCGTTCGTTCATACTTCTGTACATCTGTGCTTCTGTCCGTCCGTCCATCCTTTGTTCTGTCCGTTCGTTCATGCTTCCGTCCGTATGTCTGTCCGTGCTTCCGTTATTACGTGCATGCTTCCACCTGTCTGTCCGCCTGCGTGTCCGTCCGTCCATGCGCCTTTCTGTTTATTTTCGATCCGTCTGACTGTTTGTCCGTCTGTCTGTCTGGCCGCCCATTCGTCTCTTTGTGTCTATCTGTCTGTCTGCCTGTATGTCTGTCTGTCTATCGTTTGTCCCTGTCTCTCTGTCTGTTAAACCATTTGTCTGTAGGTCTGTCTGTCAGTCCACCCGTCCGTGTCTGCCTGTCTGTTCATCCATACGTCAATCCGTACGTCAACAATACGAAATCATGAACTATACAAAAACCACTAACGGAAAATACTGATTATAATTCCAAGGACATAAACACCCAACGCCATCTAATGACTAATTCATAAACTAGAGGTGACTACATACCACTACTACTACTACTACTACTACTACTACAAAAGAGGGAACGACCCACAGCCTGAGGATCTTCCGTCCCTTAAAGCACAGGTTGATTATGTCTAAATCTATTTCACTCTGAGAGCTGTTGCGTTTTATTGTGCAGCAACTTCAGCATCTCGTTTTGGTGCTAATGGCTAATAGGAATCCATGATGGTTTCCACGTGAAATTCACCAGAAGGCATTGTACAATGGAACTGCCATCGTTTCGCCGGAAAAATAGGAGAGCAACGCCAGCATCTCAATTGTGGGAAGCTGCGTGCTTGAGCTATACTTTTTCAAGCATATAATGGCCTGCCAAACATATCCCAGGCAGCACACCGGCGTTCGACCAATGTTGGACCCATGTCGGCAAGCGTACTTGACAACCGTATGCTGAAGAAGGCGCAAAAGAAAGGGGAGACGCCCATTTAGCCTGCTACGCCACTCATTGGCGGCGGCTACCACGAACGTCATTTCTGCGTTCAGTTAGAATTTTTGCTGTTTCTTGCGGTTGCCGTGCCAGCATTCAAGGCCGCCGTGGACTCACTGGTAGCGCCGGTACTGAGAGCAGCTGCGTGTGTGGTGTGGTTTGTGAATCAGATTGCTTTTCGGTTGTTTCCAAACTACTGAAACCTTAAGTAAACAGTCTCAGACAAACTGCGTCGGGGGTGTACTGAGAGCTGCTGCGTGGTGTAGTGTGTTTTGTGAATCAGATTCCTTTTGGATTGTTGCCGAACTACTGAAACCATAAGTAAACAGACTCGGGAAAATCGCGTAGACAGACTGCACAGAAGACGCATTTGGTTGCTGCAGCGTCGGCAGCGTCAGGACTCGCTTTTTCCCGCTGATCCCGCAGCATGTTCGTCAGGGCTGTTGAACGCATGTCAAGTTTAATCCGGTCAACTTATTACGTTGTTGCAATTAAAGCCGTACGTCATCGTTCATGTTTTGAGCAGTTTCGAGGCAACCGATGGTCCTGCCTACACGATCAATGCATAGCGTTAGTAATTGTGAGTTTAAACTATCAAGTGCTCATAATACGCCCCAGTTGGTTTTTTACCTGCAGCGAGAGCAGCACAAAAACGTGAAACACTTGTTCAATCACTGAGTATGACCTCTTTTAATATGAACTGCCTAGTTACTTCATATTGCAGGGTCGGTTCGTGATCCCTGGCGCAGTTTTTCGTACTTTGTGCAGCCGTCATTCTCCAAAATACTGCAAATGCATAACCTGAAGGGGACCTTGGGTAATATTTGAAGCGAAATTAGGAATATATGGGGTAGTTTCAGTGAAAACAAAGAGCAGATTTGACAACATGTGCCTGGCTCCCAACTCTATCATTGTGATGGTACTGAGCAGCTTACTACAATGACGAATAGAAAAAGGGATACATCACAAGCACATGGTGAAAAAAAAAACTGAATGGCGGTTGAGGGTCACTTTAGTTTTCAATAAATTTCTGCAAGACTATGTTTTTTTTAAGCCATATGTTTTATTTGTATTACTTCTGAGGCTTAGAGCATCGTAGGAGGGAGTAGAAAATTCAAAGCACTGATTTATATGATGGGCTTAACGTCCGAAAACCACTATATTTTTATGAGATACGCTTTAGTGGAGGGCTTAGGATATGTCGACCACCTGGAGTTTTTTAACGTGCCCCCAAATCTGAGTACACTGGTATACAACATTTCCGCCTCCATCGGTAATGCAGCCCCGGAGGCCGGGATTGGATCCCGCGACCTGCGGATCAGCAGCTGAGTACTTTAGCCACTAAACCACCACGTTGGGTCAAAAATTTAATGCACCCCGAAAAAGCATTAGTAATTTCTAACTTTACAGTGTTACCTATACAGCACCCTGCTTCATAGACGATCAGGTGTTTTATTTTAAGCAATCAAGTACTAATGAACAGAGAAAGTAAAGAAAATCCTGTGAACAACGCCATCAGCTTTCCCCTGTCTCAGCACTTTTTTTACTTTTCATTGCCACCAACTCAATTTATTATTTCTACGCCTTTACATTAAGCCATTGCTATGAGTCACTCTTGCTGCTTTTATGTGCAGGGCTTCAAATAGGCAACATGCGTATTCACTATAGGCTCCCAGCAGTTTTTCTGAAATATGAGACCTGCGAATGTGATATTTTTGGAATACAGCTCTTCCATAACTGTTTCATTAAACTTGACATATATTGTCCTAAACACCTAAGCAGTGCTCAAGTGTAAACAGTGTTTTCAGAAACAGAATGGAGAAAGTTCACCTTAATTAGCGAAGTGAACTGGGCTCATTGGCATGTACAAGAAGAAGTGTTGGATTTGAGCAAGTCGGTATGGATCTGTTTGAAACTCGCAAGTACAAGCAAGCACTGGAAACTGCTCAAAACATAAACGGCAGCGTGCAGCTGTTAGATGTGGCCGTTAAAACGAGGAATAAAACTACTACTCTGGGGAAATAAAACTTAGCCAGAGTTAAACACGCCTGACGAAAAATGAGCTCCCCACGCTCGTCTCCTTCTTGTCTCTTTGTCGTTTCTCTGTTCTGGCGTTTTAAGTATCCTCAGGAACCCCGTGGTCACGGCCGTACGCCTCGCTCCAGTGCGTAAATTTTGTCCGCTTACTACGCTTCGTAATACCATAGGTGTATAGCTTTCACCTGTCTACTCAGTCAGCCCCGATGCTGTTCACTTACGGCTTCAGTAGTTCGGAAACAACCCCAAAGCAGTCAGATCACTGGCATATTGATCTCGATCATATCTCGATCTCCCGCTCGTCACTCCGTGAGCGCAACGACGGTGGCCAAGACAAACGAGGGCGCCAGGCATTGCACGGAAATGAGTTTTGCAGCACTGATAGCCACAGAGCGCCGTAGAAGATGACAAGGGCGTCTCGTCTCTCTCGCACGTGGTCTCCAGCATACGATTGTCAAACACGCTGTCGGGAAACGTCGGCAACATCATCAGCCCAAGGAAGGCTTTTCGGTCTAGTACAACTTCCAAAGTCGAGCCGATACTCAAGCCAAGCTGGACCCGACGGTTCGCCGTTGCAATTGCCAATATTCAGCCGACGCCGGCCCACTCTACATAAGCCAATGAAAGCGCTTCCTTTCACTGACGTAGTTGCCCACATACATCCAGCCTAGGGCCATTTTGGGGCCATGTTGTTGCCAATAAAATGCCAAAACTACGCCAACGTTCACTTTACAACAAATATTGGCTACCACTTGCCTGCCAATATTCCGCTGTTATTATTATGGGCTTCTTCCTACTGGCATTTTGTAGGTGTAGAAACACTATACAATTCAACTAAATCGTCCATTTATGCCTTTGTTTCTTCCGTTGGCCATTACCCTCCCCCCATGTAAGGCGTAACACTGCGAAAGTCTAGTTACTGTCTGGTTTTCTAAACGCACTCCATCTTAGTCTTCCGAGAAATTGCATCCTAGGCTGTTCTATCGAGTACTAGCTAAAACATGAACTAAAATAACAGCTCGATGCAAATACACTGCACAAAAGCAAAAAAACAGAGTTTTCATAAATTTATTTCTAAATATTCTGTATCAAACCAGTCATTTTCAGTTCATCTTTTCATGGTACTGCTGTATAGTAATACAGTCCAAACTAGGAGGCGAGCCCAGCAAGGCTCTATGGGCATAGGGCTGGAAAGGGCAGCAGGGGCCGAGGGATAATTTAGAGGGTGCAGCAAGACATGACTCAATGATGATGGGCTGCCCAGGGTTCTGAAAGCAGCGATTGGGCAGGAAGCCAACCATCTGAGACTTTCGCAGATCCCTGCTTTGAGGGGCAGCACCGACCGGGCTGCAAAACTATGAATACATCTATGAAGAGCCTTTCCTAACCTCCATGTATGCCAACCAACTTCAACAGCTTTCTCTTGATGAAACGCTGAGCTTTTTCAGACACCTGTATACGTGAATACAAATAAACACCACAAAGTAGGTTTTACGCACTGCAATATAACATATATACAAGCTAAAACATTAAAAACAAATGACTGCAGACGTTTTGTTGTACTATGCAGATCAAATGCGCAATGGCCATTATGAAAATAAATGAAGAAATACTTCAACAATCACTGTGCAAACAAAGTTTAGGAAGAGGTTTCAATAAAGGTCGAATAAAAAAAGCTTGTTTGACTAATTTACAAATAAACACAAGGTCTCCATGATTTTCAAACATGCTTGCAGGTTCGCAATCCAGGTGAACTAGTCCGCAGCTATGGCCTATGGCTGTATAAATTTTTAACAGGACAACAAACACACAAGCACATGAACTTTCATATCTGAATTATTCTTGGACACACGGCAACAAATATGCACAAGAGGATGACTGACCACCAGATAGGCAACACAAGATGAAAGAATTTATACGAACCCGATTTCAGCACTGACACTTGTGGCTTACTGCAAGGCTCCTCTTTTTAATTTTAAAATGGTATCTCGAAATGCTATGGAAGATGTGCTGATGTGGTTGTCTGTGTTGTTGTTTTCGCAATAAATAAACCTCTGGAATTTCACGCGTTTTTTGGAACCTGCATCGGTCCGAAGTCTTGGTTTCAAAGGATACCAGCACCGGATAGGTGACGCACCGAAACACAGCACCTGGCGGAGAGTCCCGACACAACTCAGCTGCTCGCGCCTAGACAACTGGCTGCCGGGAGAACATGCACGTGTGCCACTGCCGGGCTTCATTTTGGAACGAACAGCTCTAAAAACTATTGGGTCAGTAATAATGCATTGTGGATTAAAACAAACTTTGTCCGAAGGCTACTCTCAGAGAAAGGGCACTCTAAAACGGAGAAAAGCTCTTCAAAGCGGACTGCGTCTATGCATATAGTATAGCCACTCCCTCGTCATTGTTACTGGTTGTGTGATGGAATTTGTCCAAAATAGTACCGGCTGATATGCCCATGGGGCGACGATACCACACTGCGCACTTCTGTAGTTTTTCCGACGCCATATGAACGCCCTGTCTGCAGTATGTATGTACGTGGTCGTTCGTCACCGAACTACCGTGATTTCGTATTACGGGTGGTGTCGCGCTGTCATGTTTGATAGCGGGGGATGGATCTCCGACTTCTGTGGCTGCATTTAAAAGGGGGCGAAATGCAATGAACACCCGTGAAACAAGACATATGAGCCCATTGAATAACTCAAAGTGGTCACAATTTGTCATGATATCTCAATATAGCCAATTCTATTAAATATGCGGATTAGTAGACCACTATGTCTTGCGAGGTAGTGTTTTAGATAGGTTGTGCCTTTATTCGTTCACATTTATGTTGATGATTCTGTATCGGGGGAAGAAAAATGTGCAATATCTGTCACAATGTAACCTCTTTTTATGGTAGCATAGGTCTTCAACATCTAACCTAAATTCATAGCAAGTCTTCGGATGATTCTGCAGCAGAAATATCATGATAGTCCCTCATATGACCACGAAAAACGGATAATAATAACGCTACGCCATGCCCCAAAAAGAGTACATGACCGCTGTTAGGTAGGGTATAACACAAGTCAATTACGAGGCCAAGCTGAAATAAGTGATAGTAATAAAACGTCAGTGAACAGCTTCATAGAGCGTCTGATGTATTACTTGAAATCTTCTTTTGTAGCCATTTAAGATAAAATATTGCTTCGAAGCAGTATTTGCAGTGACTCACGTCTCGCACCAGCAGTTGGCAATATTTTCCTAAAGGTGATCTAAAGAGAACCAATATCTCAGCTGAGACTGGCACGCTGCACACCAGCACCTGTCACGCCACTAGTTCACTATCCGCGAAGAAAAGTAGGGTCCAAGTTTATTTTTAAATTCCGTGATGTTCAAATTTTGCAAATGTATCGTCTTTTCGCAACATAGGCTTGAAGAATATTTCTGAAACTTTGTATCTTAGGTCTATCATACCAACAGATGACAGTGTACTTAGGTATTATGAATCACTAGCTACGTAAAACCGAGCACATGCGTTTATATTTCATGATGTCACGTGGTTTCCTGTGAGAAGCTCAAGGTGGCATCTCCACCCACATATTTTTTTCGCACGTTTTCGCACTTACCTAGTGTCGTGTAGCGCTACATATGGTGTTTCCTGGATCGTGAAATATTACTTTACTAATACGTGAAAACATTTTCCACTTCAGTGTCCTTTAAAGTTGTACCGAGACGCTTTTGAGGCAAGGCAAAAGGGACAATTTTCGTTTTTTCAGTATGCAAGTATGAGCACTTACCACACAATATTCAGCCAGCATGCATATGTTAGTTACTTTGATATAAATGTTTTTATTGCACATAATCACAAGCCATGAAGTGGAAATTATTGCGGCAGGTCAACGTGGTTCCTCCAAGTTTGCAGAAAGGTCTTTCATGCAGCCAAAATCCCATAAATCATTACCATGGTCAATAGGACAATGTACTCATCGTTTATATGTACCACGAGAAGATCAATCTGCCATATGTACACAGCGAATTGCCAAGTACAAGCAACGTCACACTGCCTTTCCATGTTGCGTAGAAGCCACCCACTTGATATCTAAACCAAAAAGGTCTTTTGAAGGTAGAAGTGTTAAAAATATATGCCATTCCTCACAAGGCAACACAGCACTCTTTTCTCGAAACCAATCGTTTTGCTTGGAGCAACAATCTCTAAATATTTAAAATTCGTCTCAATACTCTTTTGAGTATTGCCCACAAGATGAATAAGGACAGTACTATTTTACGGTGGCAGTATGTGGTTTGGTACATGCACGATTACCTGAACATTTGTAGAGATAAAAAATTTAAACGAATGAATGATAGAACATGGCCAGTCGAGAGGCACTCGCTCACTCCCTCCTTTTACGGCCTAAGCAGCTGCCGCAAGTACAATATATATATATATATATATATATATATATATGACGTAAGAAGGCAGGGATGGTTAGTAGAAGCAGAGGAGGAAGAAGTGAGAACGGAATAAACATGGGGTATGAGCCAGGCCACGTCGCCCAGTCATCGTAGCGTCACACGATTCCCTCTCCCCCCGAAAGGTGGCACCGTTTATAACCTACAAGAAATTGAAGACCCAATAAACACACAATGTCGAAATTCGCAGTATCACGTCCCGACGGAGTTGCACAGTCTTTATATCTTCAAGCCCGAGGGATCAGTCCGGTGAACTCTATAACAACTCTTGTGGGCGAGGCTGACTGTTGCGTTCCGGACAGAGCGAGATACACGTGGATACTGACAGCACTGCTAGAACTCTTGTTCGGGCTGACCAAGGTTGAAAGGCCTTGTTGCATCGGCAGCTCGGATGTCGTCGGGGTTGTATTTTTCGCCGTGAATGGTGCAATCCCGATGCTTCTTGCTTGCGTGCTTCTCGACAGACTGTGATGGAGTGCCTGAGTGCTTGCGGTTTGCAAGCAGTGCTTCCGCGTCTTTCTCGGCGCTTCCTGTGGTGTTGCAGTCGGCGGAATAGCAGGCGCTGGGAGCGTTTCTGGCGACGTTTCTTTGTCCGAAAGTGTCTGACGCCTTGTTGGTTTGGAGATCTTATTTTTCGATGTTCTTCAACTGGTGAACGCGCTTCCATTGAATTTGGCGTTCGTCGATGCTCTCGTTGCAGCCTCTCTCGTTGTTTTCTGAGTTTGTGAACTTCGTTTTGCTTGCTTTGCTGGTGCTGCTCACGAGATGGCTGTAGTGGCACCCGTTCCGGAATGGGGCATTCATTTCGTTCGGTGTTTGACGCGTCCTGTAGACAGCTAATAAATGGTGAACTGGTGTCTTGCTTGTCGGGCATAGTTGGCGATGCGTCATCATTGCTAGCATGCTCTTCAGAGGCTTCGGTGACGGGATTCATTAAGGGCGCTTCCGAAAGACAACTGTGTACAAGGTTTGATGTATCACGCACTTCTGAATTTGTTCGATTCTTGGATTGGTGACCACTGCATGAGGGTACCACATGTGTCGTCGCATAACCAGGTTGAAAATGCAAATTTTGGCAAGTCTGCGGTGCCGTGGAAATGAACTCTTGCGACAAAAAAACATTCAGAGTTGACAGATAGTTCATCAGGGGCTTCTTCTTCGCGGCTCACTATGAGTGGTTCTTGCGCCTGGTAGCGTGCGACGTTTGATGCGTCTGAGCCTTCTGCTTTGCTTCGACTGTCCAGTGTGTGCACCGCGCGGTGATGAATGAACATGTCCGGAAAGAGCATGGCTTGACAGGGTATTTTCGTGTAGCGTTAGGTCGTCTACCGAGGTTGCGGTGTCCTTATGAGGCGAATGGTGAGCGATAGGAGAGCTTGAAAAACCACGTGACAAAAACCCAGGCGGTGGACCCCGTATGCGAGACGAAGAGTGCAGGGCATCAGGCGGTTCAGCAACGTCTCGTGTAATATGCTGAAGCGATGACTTCGGAAATGCCGACTTTCGTGTACAACGGAGACGCGCTTGACGGTTGGGTATGTTGCCGCGATGGTTGGTAGAGGCATAAGAGGAAGAAGTGAGAACGGAATAAACATGGGGTATGAGCCAGGCCACGTCGCCCAGTCATCGTAGCGTCACACGAGTCGGCAGGATGGAGACCTGCCTGCCCCTTCATCAGTCACTCATCATCGACGCAGTTCTCCAGAAGACACCCTGACCATACATTGACTACCGAATCATCGCGTAGAAGGACAACGACCAGCACCATGACAGAACCATCGGCTGACCTCGACATCCCCAAGTACACAGGATCAGCGGACGACGGACCCGTACAGGACTGGTTCAACCTATTCGAGGTCCTCCCCGCCGCTGCATCCTGGTCGGAACGGGAGATGATCATCACCTTTACTGACTACATCTCAGGTGAGGCATTCAAATTTTACCTCACCCACATCTTCGAGAACGATGAGTCTTGGGAAAAGATCAAAGAAGAAATGATCACCCGTTTCAAAGAATACTATGAAGACCGTTCCATACCTCATCAGCGGAAGGCTTTTCAACTGGCCCATCAGAGTTACGCGAAGTCTTCCCGCAGTAAGCCTATTTCCCAAACGAGACCTCAGAGAAAATATACCACCATTGTACCATCATATGACTCTTCCAAAAAAATGTCACTCATTCGAACACCGACTGGTAACTTGCACGTCGCAACAGACAAGGTAAAGCCTCCGTATACCGAAAGGAATCTAGACCATTTCGGCAAAAGACTAAACCTAAAGCCGGCTTTCCCAAGAACAATTAAATCGGTATTTTCAACGTGTTCACTGCACCACAACACTTCACATTTTACTGAACCACCCGAATCCCTTGATGCTTCGTGTCACACACAAGGTCCAGACGGTTTCAAGAGTGCGACGGACTTTACGCGTGACGAGCTGGTGAATCCTCACAATACCAGCCCCTATACCCTGACGTTCCGGACCAGGGTCGTTCGACAGACATTGTCAGCCTAACTACGCTGCAAAAAGAAAAACATACGCCATCAGAACCACCTGAAGCCATGTCTGTTGTGCTCTCATCGTCAAGTGATAACACACATGTGAGTCAAAGCACTGCAGGAATTTCGAATCCACCAACGCCGGCGCATTGTCAACTGACAGAAGCATTTACAATCAAGGATGACTCACAACCATCTTGGGAGCTTTCTCATCAGCCTGTCACGCTGCTATCATTGCAAGACAAGCCTAGCAGTACAGTGTCGGCTACCGACAATCTACAGATCACATCACCATCTAAAGAAAAGCAGACTCATGTTCCTGAAAGAGGACCATCTGATGAACTTTCACAACAAGACAAGCAATTTCAACAAAGGCAACTCCACGAACTCCAAGAACTGCAACGGCGACTCCAACAAGAACAAAGATCAAGTGAAGCCTCCTCACGAGTACACTTGTGGCTGAAAGGTCATCAGAGACAACATCAATTAAAGAAGCAAAGATAAAATCGATGCCTAAGCCATCTTCGCAGACAGCAACATCGACAAAATTTTCTGCACCAGTTCTCAAAGCCATGTCTGCGATCCAACAAACTGAGAGAACGCCACAGAAAGTTACGAAAGAGACATAAACCTACTACATATACAACGGAGAAAAAAGACATCGTCGCATCATTCTCGGTTCTCACGCGCGCCGACTAGAAGCAAAGCATCTATTGCCACGACGGCACTGGATCCGATGCCAAAGACACCCGTTAATCCAATGCTACACAGATTTGAAGCCTTGTTCGTTCTTCACAAGACCTCAAGTCGTGTCATCATCAGTGGAGATGTGCAGGGCAGGGTTATGCTATCCAGGGCACAACAGCCAGCCTCGTCCACCAGAGCTACCCAAGATATGACCGGACTGCTGCCCTATACTGTGAAGCTTTGGTGCGAGTTAAGAAACTTTCTCTTGAAATCGAACTACCACGCATTTTGACAGTCTTCACTTTATACTTTTTGTTGTTTTGTTGATTGTAACTCGCGCATTCTTTCGGGGGGAGGGGGAATCATGTGACGTAAGAAGGCAGGGATGGTTTGTAGAAGCAGAGGAGGAAGAAGTGAGAATGGAATAAACATGGGGTATGAGCCAGGCCACGTCGCCCAGTCATCGTAGCGTCACACACACACACACACACACACATATATACATATATATATATATATATATATATATATATATATATATATATATATATATATATATATATATATATATATATATATATATATATATATATATATATATATATATATATATATATATATATATATACAAGCCATTCAATCGCCCCGCCGCGGTGGTCTTGTGGCTAAGGTACTCGGCTGCTGACCCGCAGGGCGCGGGTTCGAACCCCGGCTGCGGCGGCTGCATTTCCGATGGAGGCGGAAATGATGTAGGCCCGTGTGCTCAGATTTGGGTGCACGTTAAAGAACCCCAGGTGGTCTAAATTTTCGGAGCCCTCCACTACGGCAGCTCTCATAATCATATAGTGGTTTTGGGACGTTAAATCCCACATATCAATCAAGCCATTCAACATCCCGTAAATTATGCACAGTGAATATGAACACTGATATTGCAAAAAAAGTTACTTTCTTTAATCACCCCACTCAGCAAACAATGATGAGGTTCACGTAAGGAGTCACCATGCCTGTCAAATTGTTCGACAGAGTAGGAGAATCCAAATGTAGACTTGCCAAGATGTTAACCATAAGATTCCGTAGATCGGGAAAAAAACAAACTGTTTTACTTTTTACAGCTGCAGAGATGTCATGCTCTACTCAAAATAACATTGCGAGTAACTTTTCTAGATGTCAGCAAGCATAATAGACTCACAAGTTTGTGGCGTATACATGGATCTGTCATTGAACAAACTGCGTAGTGTCAAGAAACTACTACCATAAGGTTTTATTAAACCTTATAACGCTTTTTTGCAGGCCTCCCGCGTACAGTGGCGAAGGTGGCTTAAGCAGTGTTTCTGCACGGGTTAGAACAAGACAAAAAAAATTCGATCCCCAACCCCCCGCCCTCCATTTTTCTTCTTTTTTTAATGAAGGGATTAGCTTTGGGGCACAACTTCTCGGCTTGGTTCTAAGGCGCGATCGACTAGATAATAAAAAACGGCACGTGCCTGTTGGCCTGACAACGGCACCACATATTTATCGCATGTGGCGTTGCTATGGCAACTGACGTGGTCATGGCATGATTTAAAACTGGAAGCGTACAAACTCGAAGTGCTGAGAGTTTGTAAACTTCCTGCTGATCTTTCTAATTGTTCCTAATATGCCATGTCCAAACTTGCTGACAAGGAAATTCATATTACCCACGAAGTGGTGCTGGCTACAGCAACACACTTTTGTGTTAAAGTTGCGTCGTCCCGTTGGCACATATCTGCTGGTGTCATCGGACTGACGAGGACGCGGCGTTGTTACTTCATCTGGTTGATCCCGTTTCGCGAGTGTCTTGGTCTAATGAACAGCTATCCTATACTGCGGTTTATGATTAAAGTCTGTCCACATAGATTGATGACGCAAACTACAGGTGGCTAAAGTGGCCTCCAATTCTCGCTCAAATCAGTGAGATTGAGAAAACTTTGAGGCTGGGCGGGCATTTTGGCACAACGTGGCGCAATTTCGGTGAATTTCATGGTTTTGGCACAGCTCGGTGCACAATGAGGAATTTTAAAAAAAGAGTTCAATTAGCGAAGCTGTTGCACGCCTGCATTTGCGCATCACGAAGGAAATTTCGAAACGCTTTCTTCATATTTTCCCGACATTGGCTAGATGAACTTTTTGGAAACCTTTGTATGATAGGATTCCGGCAGGGCGCACCGACTAGTGCAGTTGTATGAACGTCGGCTCCTATTTCACTGAATGTTTTTGGATGCAACTTTCTGGTCCCTGTGGCTGAGCTTCAAGTCTTTCGACGCAGTTTGCGCTATCGATCACACCGATACGAGACTTTTCTCGGTGAGTGATCCTATTGTGGAATTTCTGGAACTTTTCTGCCAGGCCACGTCGAGCACATCCCGCAGCTTGCACGGCCTCTTGCGCGGCCGTGCGTTTGTGAGCGGAAACATGTTTATGCTAGTTGAAGTGGAGGGGGTTGACATTACTCTTGAAGCGTGCATTGAGTCCGGCTGGACAACGGCCCTTTCGAAGAGCAAGCAACACCGTGCGTTCGAGCAAAACGCGCTTGCAAGTTCGATACAACGTGGTGGCGTCTCCGACGGAGGTCGTGCACTAACCGGCGTAAAGAAGCGTGGCATCACTGCATCGAGACTGCCTAGCCTACCAAGGGAACACTATAGAGTCATCGTCAGACCCCGAGGAGGCATGAACGTCAAGAATGTGTTAGTCAAATCAAAGTGGCCCATGCTTTGACGTTGGCAGCGCAACTCTGCCCGGCCGAGATAGCGGATGACATTGTGTGCCTCAACCCTACGCAGAACATTTTCGTCGTGAGTGCACCGGTTGAAAAAAACGCCCGAATATAATCAAGAGTTGAAGCAATCAGAGTCGGGAAGGCCAGCTGTGACGTTTGATCGTACTTGGCCGCACCAGATAACCCGTGTAAGGGGGTCCTAAGAAGCGTCGACCTTGGCTTCAATCACAAGCAGCTGAGCAGCATGATTGTTCAACCAAAAAATCCGAGAGAACCAAAGGTCAAGCGCACAAAAAACACCACAACGATCATCATTCTCTTCGACGGCTTGAAAGTGCCTAACTACGTTATGTGTGTGCAAAGTATGTTACAATGCACGCTTTACTGTAGACAAACCGATGTGTGCTATGTATGCAGAGGGCTAGGCCATCGCGCCGACGTGTGCCAGGCACCAGAAGATGTGATTTGCTGAAGTTGCGGTGAGGCGTCACCGTCCAAGGATAACGTATGCATTACCGAGTGTGCCCTATGTGGAAGGCCTCGCCCTTCAGCGGACAGGCTATGCAGACAACGCTTTGAAGTACCACATGTAGTTCCCCGACGAAGACGTGAACGTCAACGCACCAGGTCCCCAGCGCTGACTGGTACCAAGCACCTGCGGAGCCGCAGCAGATCGTCGTCGAGGGGGAAAACTGGACAACCAGCGCCACGGTCTTCATCCAAGAACGGTCGCTCCAGATCCAGGGGGCGCTCGCGATGTAAAGATTTATCTGCTGTTTGACTACAAACGCCGCCCGCCAAAGATACTCGCTGGGCCGACTGTGTCAAGGGAACGCACTCCATGGTAACGAGGGAAGTGCCACCACTGTCAGAGCATGGCGCGGCTAGGACTGCACAACTCGAACGCGAAAACGGTTTGCTAAGGAGCGCTTCGTAGCGTCTTCAAGCAGAGGTAGCTGAGCTAAAATTGGTGACCGTGTCCTCGACCTCGCAGTCACCTCCCCCATCGGGAACAGCAGACGCCCCATTGAGATGCCGTCTGAGGCACCTGAAGACGAACGTCCCGCAAAGAAGAGAGCTCTGTCTCAGCCTTTACAAGATGAGGGGCTGGAAGATCTTAAATCCGACTTTAACAAGTTTAAAAACGACATGAAAAAAGTTCAGGCCGAATTTAGGAACACGCTCAAGTCTCTTAGCGCTCAAGCGTTCTCAACTTTGAGCATGAGGGTTGCAACACTAGAATCTAAGAGTAATAGTGGGTCATCAGGTTCGACAGTGGCAAGTCGTTCATTTTCATCGGGTATCTCCAAAGCTAGGGCCTTTCTGAAGGGTGGAAAACAGGCGTCTTTACATTATGTGCCGCAAGGCAAATCAAACTAAAGTTGCAATCACGGCGGGTCCGACTAGTGATAGTAACATCGTAGTTCGGCAGTGGAACTGTTGTGGATCCCTGCGTAGTGGTTCTTCAGTAATTCATTTGGTATCAAACTAACAAGCTGTAGATTGTCCTAATCCGAAAAACATTGACGGACCTATTTACCCTATCGGGCTATAGGTCCCACTGCTTATTCGGGCAAGATACAAGGGGTATATGCAGCCTTGTCTCGACGAAGTTTACCACCATAGTTCGCGATCTTTCCATTAGCCGTAGTAAGACTGAGCCCTTGTTCATCGAGCTAATACCAAGTGGGCAGCTTCGAAACAGCCTCTTCATCCTGAACCTTTACAGTACTCCTGGGGACATCAGACAGCGCTTCACGTCGCTAATATCCAGGGCATGAGGACAGGCAGCTGGGGCCCCACTCATTATTGCCAGGGACTTCAATGCCCCACATCAGGTGTGGGGATATCACTACATGCTCAGGGTAGAGATCTCTGGCAGGCTGCTTCAGACTATAGCCTAACTCTGCTCACAGATCCTTCATTCCCTACTAGAATTGGAAATTCATGCTCCAGGGACACTACCCTGTACCTAACATTCGTGGCAAACTCGGGTTTGTTAACCTGGAACAATCTCAACGAAAGTCACGGCAGTGATCAATACATTTTCAACACTTCGATGAAAATACAGAGCAGACCTCGAAGGAAATTTCAGTTCACGAATTGGGATCGTTTTCGTGAAATCAGGGCGCATAAAAGTGAGAACCGGAAGTCGCCAGATTCGTCCGATCACTGGGTGGCACAGCTCAAGGAGGATGTAGCTGTAGCTACCAAGTCCATAAATACTGATCTTAGAGTTGACAGAATGAACAGCCGTCAAGCGCATTTGCTAGAAGCTAAAAAAGCCCTTCTTCGCAGATAGAAGGGACAGAAACTGAACAGTTGGCTGCGGAACAAATCGCTGAGCTCAATCATCAAACTGAGAAACGCTGTCAGACGCGCTCTAGACAACTATGGGATGAAGTTTGCAACTCAGTCGCAGGTGGAACTTGCTGAAACACATGTGAAAAGAATCGAACTCAAGATCTAACCAGAGCGTGGCAATAGACAAAATCCTCCATATGGCCAAACAAGAAGACTCAGAACAAAAAGTTTTTGAATGCCTCGCGAAAAGTTATCAGCCAGTTGATCTCTCGTGTTATGCCGACTATCCCTCTTACGAGCGTCCGCACGTGGAGTCTTTAGACGAACCTTTCAGCACGGCCTATTCCCGTGCTGAAATATGAACACTTCCTCTTTGAGGAAGTGTTCCTCAGAGCCTCAATAAAGTTCTGCGTCTGTCTTTCTGTTCGTATGATAGGTGTAAGGCACCAACTGAGGACAATGAACTTCTTTTTTTATTGAGTAGAAGCTATATAGCACCCAGTAGAAGCCCTCAATATTTCACACGTCCCTGCGTTAGGCGCAGGAATCTTAGTGGGATTTCCACCCGAATCCTCTTTTTGCATGTTTTCTCCGTTTCCAAGCACCATGTCGCGGTAAGATAGGTGTTTTTTGGATTGCGAAATTAGTTACTTGTATGCGAAAAATTGTTTCGCTCTTTTGTGTCCTTTTAACAAGAATGGAAGCGTACTTGACTTTACGACAGTACTGCGGCAGGAATTAGACCTCCAGTTATTAAGCCTATAGGGTAAAAGTTTTTTTTTTCAAACAGGTGTGAGACGGCTGAAGCTAAATTGAGAGCAGTTTTCGGAGCAGCGAAACTTTAATTTTGGAGCAGTTAGCAGCCTTTATTAGGTTGTCCGGGTGGCTTAAAATATCAATTTTTTGCAACGTGGCGGCACAAGTGCATATTTTCATTGGCTTATACAACACATTACACAGAAACAGAATTTAAAGGATGTATTCAGCAGATTATCGCTAGGTATGAACTGCACTACCTTCTGCATACCGTTTGACCTAGCTAGCCCTCGTAAGATGTGAAATAATACTTATAAAGGTTTTGTTGAAAGCTAGGTTCCGCGGAAACATTCACAAAAACGCATCACACTCCGAAAGAAATTCAAAATTGGTATTACACAAGAATCTTAGTGACGTAACAGTGGTGATTCGCTTAAAAAAAGCTTGGCATGATAGCGTCAAGAGCTTTTAACAGACAACAAAAGCATGCTGCACAGCCGTTCTTGGCCACCTCATGCAGAACTACCTTCAAAAGTGCAGCGCGAGAGCAAAGAAACCTTGCCGCATCAACTGTCTTGTAAAGCACGCGTGCATGACATTAAGGCATAGGCGAGTAATACTGATAACGCATCACCACATGAGCAACCACGCGTTATTATTGCCGTAGAAATCGGCCAATTCTATATTTTTTAATATTCTATAAGTCATCACCGTCGATGTCGACCTCCCGATAATGCATCGACTTGCAATTGCTTATGCGCCGCTTCGTGACTCACGTAAAGTGCTCGTGCAGCGCATGTAAAAAGATCCGCGTCCACGCAAACAAAGCGCTGACTGTAGAGAGGCAGGTTTTAATGCTAAAAAAAGGGAAAAAAATGAAGTCCCACTGCCACCGACCGAAACACTGATCGAGTTAAGCCTAAAGCTTGTGTGGCCCAGGGCCGGCATGCATGGAGCGACGCCTCTTTGAGTGCTTTTGCGAGTTTATATTGCAAAACACAGCAGTAGCAAATAGCCATTCATGAACACTGTGCCAAGTGATTGCCGACGCGTGATGAGTCAGTCACTGATAAAGCGGCGAGGAACCAGTTAATACCGTTTACAATGGTCTGAACACGTGTTTTGTCACCAAGGCTTTGCATGTAACCGAGTGTTTCTACCTGCAGACATCGATGTGTGAATTTCTTAAGCGATGGCTTTTTTATATGCAAAACGCAATGAAAACTCGCCTGTCTTCATAAATTAGTAGCTAATGGGTGTAAACTGGGAATGGGTTGCGTACGTTCTGCCGCTCACGGAACCCATTCTGAAAACTCATGTGCACGCGCCAGAGCATCCGGGAACGAGTCGGATGCAGGAAAATGACTGCACGTTTATGGTTACTAGCTTGTCGCAAACACGTACTCATATGTGAGCACACGCAGCAGCATCGACATGACACCCACAGTGACCGTAAGAACACGCTACGCTCAACAAAGAACCGGAGGGCTAACCGCGCTACGCTTGCCACCCAACTCAGTGGTCTTCACTAGCCGACCGAGGCACCAGAGCACACAGCCTAGCTAGTAGAAGCAGCACGCTCAATGCACGGCAGCACATTCTTGTGGGGTCACGCATATTTAAAAAAAAATTTAAAATTTATGGCAGTGCCACGGGAGCCTTTTTCACCAGAAAGATGCAAAGTGAAAAAAAAAAAATTGGCGCGTCCTATAATAAATGTTGCCCTTTTTACCCCACTGAAGCTTAAGTTTGAATCAAAATTCTAGCTTTCGAGGCTGTTTCGGAGCAGTTTGGTGCAATTTTCTTTATTTTTATGCTTAAAGAGCAGCTTGGCGCAAGAAAACGAAAAGGTATCAAAAAAGTACAATATGCGCAGCAGTCTCACCTCTGCCCAAAGCATGTGTATTGGCAGTAGAGGCCCAGGTCGCAAAATCCTCTTTTGCCTTCTACATCTGCTCATTCAAAAGTGATCAAAGATGAATTGGCTGCACCTTTGGTACAGAAGGATGTGTACAAGTCATGTGTGCACAATGTATAGAATGTTCATGCTGAGATCCTGAGGTTACGTCAGCAGGGTTTCCGAATTATGCGGTCATTAGACCCTGCAAGAAGGTTGATTGATGATTGATTGATTTGTGGGGTTTAACGTCCCAAAATCACCATTTGATTATGAGAGACGCCGTAGTGGAGAGCTCCGGAAATTTTGACCACCTGGGGTTCTTTAACGTGCACCCAAATCTGAGTACACGGGCCTACAACCTGCAAGAAGGTGGCGAGATGGGTCAAACGTTTCAGCAAATGTGAAGTCTGTGCGATGTACCATTAAAGCCGCGGAAGCCTGCGGCCCTACGTTCACAAGATGGAGCAAAACTAAGAGTGTCGCATCCAGCTATGATTCGGCAGTGGTTTGTACGGCTCTCAAGAAGCTCGGCGGCACTTGCACACTTGTTAAGCTTTGGGCCAACGGCAAAACCAAAAGTAAAGGTGAATAGGGTCAGAAACACCGAAGCTCCTTTTTTTTTCTGTTACAGGAGTAGTGTACAAAATTCCTGTGTCTTGCGCCAACAGTTATATTGGTCAGACCGGAAGGTGCATGTTAGAAAACGGGGCACAAGAGGAAATATGAAAAGAATGTCCGACAAATAACCTTGTTAGTTCATTGCAGACAGCGTCAATTAAAGCAACTGTTTAACAAGATCAGGAGTGCAAGAGCCGAAATACAATTCGGAGCAATTTTCGGAGAAGAAAAATGTTACTTTTGGAGCAATAAAATGTAAATTTAGAGCAAGTTACAGGGGGTAATGTGCATTTTTTTCACTAGAAACCAAATTTCGAACAAAATGAAAACGAAGGCTTGCAATAAGAAACAAAATGTGTATAAACCATTAATTATCATCGTTATCATCATCAGCATTATTACTTTCACAGCAGGACAAAGGCCTCTCCCATGTGCCGCCAGTCAACTCGGTCCTGTGCTTGCTGCTGCCGATTTATGCCCGCAAACTTCTTAATCTCGTCGGCCCACCAAGCCTCAAGTCTCCCAACTGACCCGCTTGTCTTCTCTGGGAATACAGTTAGTTTCCATTAATGACCACCAATTATCCCATCAAAGCGCTACTTGCCCGGCCAACGTCCATTTCCTCTTTTTGATTTCAACTATAATATCCTGAACGCCGGTTTATTCCGTAACCCACTCTGCCCTCTTCTTGTCGCTTAAGGTTATCCCTACCATTTTCCTTTCCATTGCTCGCAGCGTGGTCCTTAATTTAAGCTGAACATCTTTGTAAGTCTCGAGCTTTCTACT
Source organism: Rhipicephalus microplus (assembly GCF_043290135.1). Classification (NCBI taxonomy): domain Eukaryota; kingdom Metazoa; phylum Arthropoda; class Arachnida; order Ixodida; family Ixodidae; genus Rhipicephalus; species Rhipicephalus microplus. The sequence goes on from NW_027464601.1 coordinate 5,756,489, forward strand.
CTGTAGCTAAGTACCGGCAAGAGACAGCTGTTATATACTTTCCTTTTTAGGGATAGTGGCAATCTACTTGTCATGATTCGAGAGTACCTGCCGAATGTGCTCCACCCCATTTTTATTCTTCTAGTTACTTCAATTTCATGGTTCGGCCCCGCGGTTATTACCTATCCTAAATAGACGAAGTCTTTTACCACTTCAAGTGCTTTATTACCTATCTTAAAGGCCTGTTCTCATCAGAGGTTGTTGTACATTATTTCCTTTTTCTGCAAAATAATTTTAAGAACTAACTTACTGCTCACCTTCTCTACCTGCGCAACCATTAGTTGCTATAGTTCCCCTGAGTAATTCAGCACTGTAATGTTGGTGACAAAGCGCAGCCTACTAAGGTACTTTACGTTAACTCTTATCCATAACTCTATCCGTTCTAGGCCTCTGAAAACCTCCTGTAAGCACGCGGTGAATAGCATTGAGCAGATGTATTCTCTCCATGTTATACCTTCCTACATCGGATACCTTACGCTTATTATTCAACTTCGAAAGCTCTATGAACGCTATTTTTTGGTACTTCACGCTTTCAAGTTTTTACGCTTTTTATTGAAATTGTTCGTTTCTTGGTGCTGCAGATAACAAGTCCGGCCAAATGACGCCCCTCGGCGCATGCGTCATTGTAAAACTTTCCTTCTTTCTCTCCTCTTGCTTTCCTATATATATTTCCGAGCTCGAAATAAAGGCTCGTTGGTTTGCACTGCCACATCGACTGATTTCCTTGTCACCGCGGCCGGCCTATGGCCGGTAGAACGTAACAGTGGCGACGAGAATTCTACAGCAGCAAGAAGGCCAGCATATGCCCACAAGCGACGGCCTGCAGAACGAACCCACCAGCCATGGCACACCAGCTACCGGAATTCGAAGACGCAAAAGATAAGTGGCAGGCGTACTTGGTAAAGGTGGAGGCTTACTTTGAAGCTAATGATGTGAAGGACGATGCTAAGAAGAGGGCCCTGCTGGTAGCCGCGCTTGGAACAAAGACAATTGAAATCTTGAACGGGAAAGTAGCGCCGAAGAAACCTAATGCTCTGACCTACGCGGAAGTTGTGCAGACGTTAAACAGCTACTACGACCCAGTGCCGAATGAAATTTCAGAAAGTTTCAAATTCTTCCATCGCTGCCAGCAAGAAGGGGAGTCTGTGCATGCATTTATTGTGGCAATTCGACAGATGGCCCAGAATTGCAACTTTTCGACGATGCTGGACAGAATGATAAGGGACCGTATTGTGTGTGGAGTCAGGTCCAAGAATTTGCAAAAGCAGCTGCTAGCAAAGAAAGACCTTAATCTTCAAGAAGCCGAGGCCCTTGCCCTGGCCGCAGAAAGCGCCGAACGCGATTCGCAAGGTATTACTTCGGACAAAGAGCAAGCGAGTTTGCTCAAGTTGAGTGCTCAATATGAGTCGCGCGCGAAGACGGCGGGCGTACAACAATGCAATTGTTGTGGAAAGCAGGGTCACAGAACCAATGCTTGTCGCCTAATCCAGCGCAGATGCTTCAAATGTACACGGCGAGGGCATTTAGCCAGAATGTGCGCGGTGAACGACAAAACAAGCAGAATGCTAGCAGTGACAGCACAGGCGACAGAAACGGAAGACAGTGATAACAGTGCGTCGCAGATTTGGTCGTTGACCACTAAGCGCTCGCTCATACCCCCTATAAGAAAGGAATTCGCGTGGAACGGCATTCAAGTAACGATGGACATCGATACGGGCTCGCCTGTTTGCGTCATTCCTAAGAGCATCTACGAGACGTACTGTCATCAGTGGCCGCAGCTACAGAAGTCAGAACTACAGCTTTCATGCTATCTGGGCAGACTTCCGCTTCTCGGCGCAATAACAATGCCGGTTTCCTACGAAGGTACAACAGTGCAATGTACTTTGACTGTTTTAGACTGCGAGGGGCCCAGTCTTTGCGGTCGGGATCTGCTGAAAAAATTAACCGACGAATGTATCCAGGTTCTCAACGTGTATCCGCAGCCTTCAAGGTCAAGCCAAGCCCAGGAGGTCATTCCGAAGCTGCTCCAGAAAAACGCTGACCTTTTCACTGAGGGCACTGGTCTCATGAAAGGTCCGCCGGCCCGACTGCATATCAAGACCGGATCAACCCCCAAGTTTTTCAAGGCAAGAAAAATTCCTTTTGCACTTCGCGATAAAGTGTCAAAGGAGCTTGACAGATTAGTATCCGCTGGCATAATCTCTCCAGTTCCTCATTCCGAATGGGCGACGCCCATTGTTCCAGTTTTGAAGAAGGACGGAACGGTGCGCATATGCGGTGATTTCAAGGTGACTTTAAACCCAGTGTGCGAGGTTGAGCAGTACCCATTGCCTGTCATAGACGACATATTTGCAAATTTACGTGGAGGGAAGAAATTCAGTATATTGGACCTTCGCGATGCATACAACCAGGTCGAGCTAGATGAAGACTCGCGGAAACTAGCAGTGATAAATACACCGAAGGGGCTGTTCTGCTACAATAGATTGCCGTTTGGCATCGCGTCAGCTCCTGCGATATTCCAACGGAAGATTGAATCGGTGCTACAAGGGCTGCCAGGGACACAGGCATATCTGGATGATGTGCTGATAGCCGAGAGCAACAACAATGAAAATGCTAATCTGGAAGCAGTGTTGCAGCGATTCCGCGAGTACGGCATCAAGCTTCGTGCAGAAAAGTGCAGGTTTTGTGAATCGTCGGTGACGTATCTGGGACATCGTATTGATACCGAGGGACTACATCCGCTCGAAAAGAACGTCGACGCAATCAGACTGGCCCCATTGCCACGAAATGTTGCTGAGTTGCGATCCTTTTTAGGAATGGTCACTTTTTACAATAAGTTTCTGCCAAATCTTTCCACTGTGCTTGCACCTTTGTATAAGCTTCTTGAAAAAGGCGCAAAATGGGTTTGGCACACGAAAGAAAACTCGGCATTTCAGAAGGCAAAGAGCGCTTTGTGTTCGGCCCCAGTGCTAACGTATTTTGATCCGCAGCTGGAGTTGCTGCTGGAATGCGACGCTTCCCCTTACGGTGTCGGTGCTACCCTGTTTCACCGTATAAATGGCGAAGACAGGCCAATTGGGTTCCGGTCACGAACGCTCACCTCAGCTGAAATGAAGTACTCTCAAATCGAGCGAGAAGCTTTAGCCTTAGTGTTTGGCGTGACACGGTTCCGCGATTACCTCTTGGGTCGGGAGTTCACGTTAGTAACAGATCACCGTCCTTTGCTGGGGCTACTGAGACCGGACCGTCAGACTTCTGTTATGGCTGCCGCACGCATTCAGCGATGGGCGCTTTTGCTCGGCGCGTATAAATACAAGCTTATTTGTAAACCCGGCAGTCAGATGTTAATCTCTGATGCCCTAAGCCGCTTACCACAATCCTTGCAGGAGCCGGAAGCAGAAACGGAAAACCTCACGGAAATGGTGCTTCTCATTGACCAGCTGGACGAGCCCGCGGTTTCGCACAAAGAACTTCAAGCACTCACAGAAGCGGACGCCGTTTTACAAGAAGTATGTAGGTACGTGACTGAAGGATGGCCTTCCGTCGCGGGTGACAGCAGAGAAATGGTCGAATACTGGAAAAGGCGACATGAGTTGTCTGTCGAGAAGGGCATGTTATTCTGGGGCCATCGGGTAGTGATACCAAGAACGGCGCGTGAGAAGCTATTGAAATTGTTGCACGAATCGCATCAGGGAGCGTCCACCATGAAGACAAGGGCAAGGGTTAGCTTTTGGTGGCCCGGTCTGGATCAAGACATCCAGAGGGCCGCTTCAGACTGCAAAAATTGTGTGCAAGCTTTGCCTATGCCCCCGGAACGGAACCGCGTCAGTTGGCCAATTTCGCGTGAGAGGTGGTCGCGGTTGCACGCAGATTACGCAGGACCTATTTCCAACAAAATGCTGTTGGTAATCGTGGATGCACACAGCAATTGGATAGAAGCCATTCCAGTATCGCGAGCAACCGCTAATGCAACGGTGGATTCTATGCGAACCTTGTTCAGCCGTTTTGGATTACCGCGCACATTGTTACCGACAACGGTACGCCTTTTACAGGGGCAGAATTTGCTCAATTTGTGCAGAAAAATGGAATCGAGCACATTCGTACCCCTCCTTACCACCCTCAAAGCAATGGGCTCGCAGAACGCGCCGTGCGAACCCTTAAGGATGGGTTGAAGAGAATGCCCGGAGTAGAACTGTCAACGGCTCTGTCAAGAATTCTTTGTAACTATAGGAATTCGCCACAAGCTTCAGGGGTTTCGCCGTCTGAGCTACTTTTGGGTTACCGTTTGCGTACTAGACTGGATATTTGCTTTTCTCCCAGGAACCACGAATTGCCGAAGAATCCAGGTGCTGAGTCTGCGAGTTGGTACTTCGCTCCTGGAGATGCCGTCTATGTGCGCAACTACGGTGTTGGGGACAAGTGGACGCCAGGCAAAGTGAAATCGACGAGTGGGGCACGTCTCGTCACTGTAGCAACGGAAGACGGCGTCGTTCGACGTCATGTCGACCAGGTGCGAAAACGTTCATCCGACACAGGTGCAAGCCGAGAAACAGCGACTCCAGAAGAACCGCCACCCGAGGGACAACACCGAACCACCCAGGATGCTCCGAAATGCGAAGCGGATGACCTTTCCGAAAGCCCTGTCCCCGAGTTACGTCGGTCCACAAGAATCAGAAAGCCCGTGGAACGCTACGGCTCCTAGGGGGAAGGAATGCTGCAGATAACAAGTCCGGCCAAATGACGCCCCTCGGCGCATGCGTCATTGTAAAACTTTCCTTCTTTCTCTCCTCTTGCTTTCCTATATATATTTCCGAGCTCGAAATAAAGGCTCGTTGGTTTGCACTGCCACATCGACTGATTTCCTTGTCACCGCGGCCGGCCTATGGCCGGTAGAACGTAACACTTGGGAAAGTGTTCCAGTGTCTTCTTCGACTACGTACCTCGAGCTTCCCCTGCACACTCCGAAATAATACTCGTCAGATTATCATTCACTGCGTGAACGCTCAGGTTGATCTCCTCGATGAGAGCCAAATACCTGTTCTGAAGCAAGACTCTGAATACATGTACTTTCCATCTCAATGCTAGCTCATTGATGAGCTTTTTGTGTATCAGTTTCTGTCATTCTTTCTTCAAGTCTAGGTGAATTCGGGGCCGTACCTTTCTATGGTCACTGCATCATACCTTGCCAAGCACTTCCACATCATGCATGAAGCCTGGCTGTGCACTCAGTATGAAGCCTTTTGCGTTCCCATTTTTCTCATTAGGCCTCCTCAATTTCCACCTACAGCTCCCCCGTATTCGCTAGGTGTTCAAAATGCGTAAATTATTGCTTTCTGCGAAGTCCACTAGTCGCTGCGCTCTAGAATTTCTAGTACCGATGCCTAAATCTCCAACTGCCTGGTCTCCAGTCTCCTTCCCTACCTTTGCATCGATGTCTCCCATCAGTATAGTCCCCTCTGTTTTTACCTTACTCATTGCCGACTCCATGTCTTCATAAAAGCTTTCAACTGACGCGTTATCATGGCTTGATGTAGGCGCGTAAGCCTGTACCACCTTCATCTTGTACCTCTTATTGAGTTTAAATACGATGCCTACAAACCTTTCAATAATGCTATAGTATTCTTCTATGTTGCCTGCTATGTTTATGTAAATAAGGAACCCCACTCCCAGCTCTCGTCTGTCAGTTAGGCCCTGATAGCAAAAGACGTGCCCACTCTGTAGCACCGTCTGTCCTCCTAACCTCACTGAGCCCTATTACATGCCATATAACACACTCTAGCTTCTCGAATAGTACAGCTAGATTGCCTCACTAGGTGAGGTTTTAACGTTAAACGTTGCAAATTTCAGGCTCCAATGGCTGCCTGTCCGGACCCAGAGATTCTTGTACCCTTTGCTGCGTTGCAGATCTGACCTCTGACGATGTCAGTTGCTTGGCAGCCGCTGGGAACTAGGGCCGTGGCCTAATTGACGTAAGAATGTAGGCAGTAGTGGCCAGATACAGCACCAGGGTGACCGATCTTTCCCGAGTGAGCGAGTGCTTACCGATGGTGGTCACCGTTGAGGCTGCACCGCAGGCCTTTTAATGGAGTTCCATCACTACGCGAATTTTTAATGTGGTTGGGACCTGCGTGGCACCGAGATTTGAAACAGAGACCTCTTGCATGCGAGTCTGATGCTCTAACCCCTACGCCATCGCGCACACCTATAAACCTTTCTAGAAATCACATAAATCGTGCAGTGTAATCATGAGAACTGCTATTTCCATGAAAGTAGTATTTTGAACCGCTCCACTGAGCCAACAATAATAAAGTTTATATTAGAATTTGCTGCGCCTGTCAAACAAATGACAGACTCTGCGAATTTAAATATGGGTCTGCCAATCCCGCGACCATGAAATTTGGGAGATTCCTGAAACTGAAGAGTAAGGGTGGTGAAAAAAAAACTGGAGCTGAATTCAGTTTTTTTAGGAAAGCAGGAATGTCATACGCTGCTCCAAATTGTTTCCAGTAGCATATTTAGACATCAGTGATTATTCTGGTACTCAGAATTAGGCACGGTACAAACGCATGAGTGACTGAACAATCTGTGCAGTGTCTCGTGACTAGCGAAAACAACCCCTTCCATATCTCAATACGCTTTTTCGCAAGGCATTGGTGTATTATTGCAAAGGTGGCTTATGCAGGATTCCCTTCAGACCCTTCAATCCCAAGCCAAGAAATTTTCCTGTCCCTACACCTCCCCCCCCCCCCCCAACTTCTCACCTTGTTTTTGTGTTTCACTGTGGGATTACGTACCGCTTCAGCTCTTCCTCGCAAGGCGCGTTCGACCAGGTAAAAAACTACGGCGCTCACTCATTGGCCTCGTGAATGTACCGCGGATGTCTATCACCAGGTACCTCGCTGCAACGACGCAACTTCAAGACAAACAAGGAAGGCTTGGAGCATTTAGTGAAATAAGGAGTGTCAAACTCTCTTGTTTTTTTAAGCTTTAATCACAAGCTATATGATATTTCATTGCAGCTCTTAGAAGATGAATCAGTTTTCAAAGCTGACCATGTTTTCGCTTGTAGTTCAAAACAACATTGAGAGGAAATGACACTGGCTATGGGCCTATTCTACAGACGTAATCTATAAGCAAATAACCCTGTGAGTTGAGGTCTCAGACGGCAGGGGCGTTGCCAGAATTTTTTTTGAAGGGGGTGCAACCTTGATTAGAATGGGCCTCAGGCAAGCATATGTTGTAGACAGTTATTTTCTGCACCGCTATATACCATAGAAAAAAAAATTGAGGGTTAGGGGGCACGGGCCTGGTTTGCACCCCCTGTCTACGCGACCAGTGAATGGAAATCCGTGTGTTAGGGTACACAAATGGGACAAGAGAGCTGGGGAAGAGGATGGAAGTTGCACTGGCTGCGATTAGGTTACGTTGGCGAGAGAAGTAGCTTTAACAGACTGAAGCGGCATATGTGAGGTGCAAGAAAGAAGGTTTTGTCCAACGTGCTGGCTGAACACGCAGAAGCAACTGGCCATGAAAGAGACCGAAATAGGTTGAAATAACCAAAATAACGGGAAAAGAATTCAACTTCCGGGCTATATCTAGACTCTCCGACCACTCAGACAACGGCGCACGTTCTTGAATGTAATGACAGCAACTTCCCCCCAATGTGCACACCTACATTATATTTTAAAACATACATAATCGGACTGTTCATACAATAATATTTAGTGGTGAGCGTGGCTCCTGTGCAGAAACGTAAACGTTCTGCTGTTATGCGAGTATTTATGGTCGGTGCTCATGTTAACACCACAGACTCGAAATAACAACCACCACACAGAAAGAGAGAGGTGACAGTGGCACTGAAAGCAGCCGTGAGAGTGCTCTCACCTAAGTAGCACACTGTAGCACACCACTGGTAAAGTTTGCTGCAACTTTCCGGATTGTATTGTCTGCATAAATGCGCACACAAGAAGCCACAGCAAAACAACGCTGTTCGAAAATGAAATCACCGCAAAGTCACGGTAAAAGTTCACATGCAACTGCTAGCTTTTTTTGCCAGTGCGGGGCAATATCACGTGATATAACCTTGCACGTCACAGTGATTGCAACACTCGCGCCTCCGGTGCAGGCCCTCGAGCCCAATATGTTGAGGGAAGACGATGACCGACTCTTGGTTAACTCGACGACGCAGCAAGCAATAGAGGAAGAGTTGCCGATGCGGGGTCAATCAGTGGTCGAAAAGACAGTGACAAGAACTTTTCGAAAACATTCAACCATAGAAACTTGGCTTTCTAACGTAGTTGTTAAGTAGTGTAAATAAACATCTTGTATAAAATAGAAACCAAATGTCAGCGAACTGTTCAATCAAACCCCTTTATAACATACTCTGTCCTGTCATCCAAATTTTGGTTTTTGTCAAGTATCAGTTGGCAAAAAGTTAGAGCTCACTCAAACTCACTTAAACATACTTAGCGCCTGGGGCTCATTCGGACGCACGAAAAGTTCCTTAAACCAAACTCTACCGGGCTCAAGCTCACTAAAGCCCCGCCACGGTGGTCTAGTGGCTAAGGTACTCGGCTGCTGGCCCGCAGGTCGCGGGTTTGAATCCTGGCTGTGGCGGCTGCATTTCCGATGGAGGCGGAAATGTTGTAGGCCCGTGTACTCAGATTTGGGTGCACGTTAAAGAACCCCAGGTGGTCAAAATTTGCGGAGCCCTCCACTACGGCGTCTCTCATAATTAAATGGTGGTTTTGGGACGTTAAACCCCGCATATCAATCAATCAATCAATCAATCAAGCTCACTAAAATATTACTAACCCTTACTTACTGAACCACATGGCCTACTATGAATATGAGGGAGTCTCGACTAAGTGAACTCATAAGTGATTTGCTGTCCTAAGGTGTCATGTTAAGGAGACCATCACAGAGCGCCAAATCTGGCTGGAATAAATCGATCGATCAGATAAATACTACACAAACCGACATATATGGTTGAGGTGCTTTTAGTTCGCTAAAAACATTCTTTGCTCTAACGAGCAAGTGACAACCAAGAGCTCAGCTGTTAAGGAGAGCGTCACTTTGAGACTTCAGCTTTTCTGGTTTCTTGAATAGAAACCACTTACGAGACGTTTTGAAACTTGCCACTCTATCTACCATAGCTAGCGTCCAAGCGATAGCCAAAACACTGCCCTAAATAAGCCTTGGAATGCAAATCACAAGTCAACTGCACAAGAAAAAAGGAATTCCTTGTTATCATGGCAAAATGACAGCACTTGCTAGGTTGAAAAAAAAAAACAATTGAAAAACTAATGTTTTGGATTTTGAAATACCCAACAGAGCTGTTTAGACCTTGTGTAGAGTCTGCTGCCATCTAGCAAGCGCTGAACGCATTTCTGCCATGTTGAAGGCTAGGTGCGTGCCACCTGTGCACAGACAGAGTGTTCATATTAATGTGTGGTGGCAGATAGGGGCGGCAGTGCCAACATATTTTTGTGTACCTTGTTGCTCAGACCAAGCAAACTGGGATGCTCAAAAAATATTTGCAAGAAATTAACCTCTATGTTATTTGACTTCGTCGTCGCTGCCGCGAAGGGCCAGATCTGTTGCTCATTTCGCTGCTTACAATTAAATGCGTGTTTATGTTCGCTGATCTACATAGATGTGGGACAGCACAGACGCTCGTCACAGCACGCTCTTTCATGTCATACCAGAATGAAACATTTTTTGCGCCGTATGAAAGCAGGTACAGACAAACCGGCCTTGTGCACGAACTTCAAAGCTGCATCGCGGCTACTCATGCTTGCCTCTGCTGTTATTGACAGCATTACTTTGTTGATTACATTGCGAAAACAATTACATATTACCGACGTAGTTCCTGCATGTAGTTATTGCTTATAGTTATTTTCTTCTTCTGGAGTTTCATAAGATAACGTTTGGTGGTGTGGTTTGCACACGTATTGATTCACTATGCGTACTTTTCAAGCATTCCATGTGCTCTTAAACGGGTTGTTGATTTCAGAAGGGCGACATGAATGCCGTGACCCTCCTCCTTCTAATATTAGTTTTTATACCCAAAGAGGTGCAGATATGGTATTCCAAACGGTGATCATCTTTCATAAAACACCTTGTATCCTCTTTTGTGTGCGGTGAAATGTTAATAGATGCCTCAAGTGTGCCAACATTTTTCGAAACTGAAGAAATGCTGTTCTGGAAAATATATTACCCTTGACTGTCAGTGTGCTCCCGCTGTTTACGCACAAAGTTTGTTTCGTAAATAATCCGTAGGCGATACGCAACTGCCTTGCTCCAAACGGCGTGAAATTGTAAGGCGCAAGTAAGCTGCGAAAGTGAAGACGTGTTCGCGAATATTTTATGTCTACTGTGCTGTTTACGGGCACATGCCCCCACCCTTAAAAGGATATTCAATAAAGTACCAGCTAATCAGCACCTACTTTGTGGATACGTTTTTTATTTTTATTTTTGAACCACTGAGGACTAAAATAAAAAAATATTTTTTGTTAATGCTATATATATTGAATGTTGATGACTACAACAGCAGAGCATTATTTGTTTTAAATGTAAAGAAAGACTAAGAAGCTCCCATTCAAGTTACAAGTGCAATAAATCAGAGCGGCTATTTTGTAAGCATTCTATCTAGAACATTGCAGGGATCAAACAGAAGAATGAAAGGGAGCCACAATAGATTCTTCAAGGTGATCTCATGATCAAAACATGACAAGAGCCATGAAATGTGTATAGAATGGTGGGAGACCGCATTGTGTCAATAAAATGGAGGAAAACGGCATCCGAATAACACGAATTCAATTGAAATGAAGCGCTTATGCCCAAAGAATTGTACTAGCCTGTTTTGCACCTGACGTATCATAATACTGCTGCGAAATTCACAAAAAAAGGACTCGAATCGCGACACCACTAAGCGTCTACTCAAGACAACTAAAAAATGGTTGAAGACATCCCACTCTGCAATCTCAAGCTTTGAAAAACAAGGTGGGCCAATATTGATGTTGTGCCGTATTTTTTTATATTTTTTCATTTCTTGAAGGCATTTTTCAATTCTCTCAGTTGTATGGATTGATACGTGGGGTTTACGTCGCGAAACCACCATATGACGATGAGAGACGCCGTAGGGAAGGGCTCCAGAAATTTCGACCACCTGGTTCTTTAACGTGCACCCAAATCTGAGCACACGGGCCTGCAACATTTCCACCTCCATCGGAATTGCAGCAGCCGCAGCCGAGATTCAATCCCGCGACCTGCGGGTCAGCAGCCGATTACCTTAGCCACTAGACCACAACGGCGGGGCTTCTCTTAGCTTGCCTACGCGCTGTTTCGGGCTGTTTGCTCCCTCTTTTTCTTCGATTCTATTTCCTCCCCCTTCTAAATGAAACACTTACAAATTAACCTCCACGTGGACATGGGCCGCTTCTAATAAATTGCGCTTTACAATGGTGTAACAGAGCTTCCTTATCCCAGCTGTGTTTCGCTAAAGCATTGTCTCGGCCACCCTGTATTGTTCGTCGTGAATAGCAAATATCTGAAGCAATGCGAATTTTAAAATCCGGTGACCACTCGGGTTCATTTAAAGGGCCCTAAACTACGCCTACAATTTTTTTCAAACGTTTGAAGTAAACACGGGCATCATATGCAATATTTTGCAGGATCAATGATTCTTCACGTGGCAGCGCAAAAAGCCGCCAGTGCTCCACAAATTCCAAGAAACAATCCCTCCAGGCCTTTTGGGCTGGCACGTGACATCAAGAAGTTGAATTCTTGGATCTGACGTTCAGAATAAATGTGCTGCGATCGGTAAGCGAGAACCTATGACACCCGGTTAGTCTACAAGAGGCTGTATACGCACTTGTCGTTTGTCGTGATGCCCGCATGCATGCGCGTGCTTGCAAATCAAGTACTGTGGTCCGTAGCACAGAGTTCATACCGGCACGATTTATATAATCAAGGTCTGGCACGGCAACAACGGTTCGCCAACAAACACCCACTTGACTGCGGGTGAAGTCATGGCAACCAGAACAAGACAGTGTTTGTAGCAGCATGTCATCGATGATGTATGCTACGCAAGATTGGGAGAGGTGCTCGGCAAGAAAGCGAAGCAGCTCCGGGACAGGTTCTAACAGAGGGTAGTGAAAAGAAAAACGAAAGGAGTGATTGCTGCGCTTAGGTAATCAAACGAGTTTAACTCTGCTCTTAGAGCACTGTTTTACAATTTTTCACGATCGTAGGGTCGTTGTGCACTTGTGCGCAACTTCCCAACAACCGTTGAATTTCCAGCTTTGGATGGTTATGTATTCCATGTTGTTTCTCGCTGCTCGCAGTATAGTACATATTGCATGTCAGCACTGTTCAAGTATTAAAACATTTCTTGGTGTATGGCTTTAAGCTTGGTGGCCTCGAAATCAAGCGGCACATGTCTAGATCAGCAATGCTATTGCCACTGATACATACTGTGAAACGTGGGACTCTGGTGCAAAAAGGCATAGTCTACATTGATTTTATTAGGATGGTGCAGGAAACCCAATTGACGCATTTGTGAGCAGAACCAGCCTTGCTTGATGAGAAATAGGGGGCGTGTGAGTTATTGAATGCACATGAAGCTAACAGACAAAGCAAAAAGAGGAATTCCGAAAAACTATGACTTGAAATTTCATATTTTGTTTCTGGCTCACCACGAGTGAGTATTTAAAAACATACTGAAAGGCACCGTTGGACTTACAAAGCAAGAAAAAATTAAAAAGTAACTCTGACCTCCATTTGTTGCCTGCGAAGCTAACCCCGCCAGTAGCAACATTATCACCACCACCACTGCCACCTTCTTTGCTGCAAAGTAATTAACGTGAATGTTCATGCCACATTTATTTACTAGTAATGAAGCTTTTAAACGTAGCTGCTCATTTTATCTAATGCAGCTAGCAAGTTGTACAACCTTGTGTAGCGTACTAACCGCCCACACAAAGAATTGTCACTAGCTACAGTGGGCCATGCTCCACATAATTGCCACGCTGAACCCATGATAAACTACAGTAGTTGGCCTTGTGTTACGTGCACCATAAAGACGTGGTTCTGCAAAATGGTGCGACATGTGCTCTGTGTAGGAACCATTTAGCTCACACTGCCGATCCTCTGCACAGGTTTGACAAACAGGCACATAAAATTAGCCTTGGTGACAGGCAGGCACTTTTCTAAAGGATACCCGATACATAGGCAGATGACATGGGCTCCTGTAATGATGCGGTATGCTTACACAAGTTGAACATCAAAAGATTACGTGTACTCTACTATGTACCCTCGAATTGGAAGAAAAAAATATCGATCACACGGGTCACACGTGTGCGACTATCCGCAACCGTTCGTCCTGCTTACTCACTGAATAATCTCACACTACAGCTAGCGGTTGATTAAGATGCATGTGACATGTACGAACAAGAAACCACTCGTACAGAAGAAAAGTAACCTATACTCACAAATATAATCTGCCTTGTCGCTGGCGTAGCTAAGGAAGCTGAAATTCTCATTCTCTGGCTGGATCACCCGGATGACAAAATCAGTGTTACCAGGTCTTGAAAAGGGAGCGTCAACGAAACCAGACAAAATCGCTCGAAATGTGGCCAGGAATGTATTCATTCACAACAGATATAAAAATGCCTTCAAGCCTCCCTATACAAAAGTGATACTTAGCCTTCAGAAAGGCAGCGACGGCATAGTCGACCTGCAAATGTCAGAATCCCCTGTCGGTTAGCTTGGCGAGGTGGTATCACGACCGAGGTCGTTGTTTACGCAAAAGACTCCAAAACAATTTTTTAGATAAATTAGCATGCAATTTATAGCAATTATACAGTCCCAGATGGCTGTATAACCAACAAAACAAACGTACTACTTCTTACGACTGTGTCCAGCTTGCATGCGTGTCACACGGAGATGGGATTAAGACGGTCGCGATGTGTGCATCGCAATTTCCGACTCTCAGGCCATGATTTAGCTGACGTCTGCGCTAAACGTTGGAGTGAATGAGCGCAAAACACAAACTGAAGGTCCTGATCACAGTCAAAAGACACCGTTACAAAGCATCAGAAAGAAAAATCAGGCGATCCTCGCAAAATCGCGAAAACCAGCATCAGCTGATCTGATTGCAGCATATATTTCATTTTATCATACCGAAGCTTTGGGCGGTATGCAGTTGCAGTAGTCTTGAACTCGACATCCGTGAAAAGCCACGGTTGTACGTGCGAGAATGACGAGAATACACAAAGCGAGAATGACGGCTGTAAAGAGGCGAACAAGTGTGCTCACTAGTCCTATCAAATTAAGTGCTAAGATAAGGTGCTAGGTGTTGCCCTAACGTTCGGTTCAAACAGTACAACTCAGTAAGATGATACCGGGTTAACCACGCCGTGGGCTCGACACTTCACCCAAAAATAAACACTGCCTACGCCCTTGAAAACGTGACCCAGCATGGTCACATATTTGTGTACTTTTAATCTCAGATACACTTCGCTCTGTACGCGACATACACCAGACCACGTGAACACAATATGGCAGCTCGTAAATAACAATAACTAAGCACATACACCTGCATGGCTTAGTGCGAAATGCGCAAAACAAAATTACATGTATACACTCGGGAAAAGTACCAGATTATGCTACTAGCGAGCATATAAGGAAAACATCGCAAAAATAGTGAGGACTAAAGAAGAGTGGGCGCAACACGAGCGTGAATTTTCAACATTTTCGTAGCTTAACCGCTAGGGAAAACTCTACATCGGTGCAAAGCGATCGGTTAGAACATTACTTGTGTTTTTTTGGCATAGTGACGTACCTACTTCTTTTATTTGCAACGATATTATGGCACTCCAGATAATCTCTGTTTCATATATGAACCGCGGAGCCACCACATTAGTATGGGATGGTTCACTTAGAAATAGTCTGAGGGCTCTGATGACAGAGAAAGAAATAGTTAATTTTGCATATGGGAAATTACTCAACCATGAAGTTTATGTAATATATAAATTATATTAGAAGTACTATCTCAATTGGGCTGCGATTCAAAAGAATTTTCGAGGGAGCCATTACCAACTGAAGTATCTATTTACAAATTTTGCTGACTTCACTCAGCCCATTGTGAGCTCTGTGTTGGTGTTACCGTGTTCTGTGAATGGTGCTGAAGTGTAAATCAGGTTGCTGACGGCATAGCACCAACAGTCAACTGACCTTAGCTGTTTCAGCAAAGCAACCGCACATGATCAATATACCCAGCACCTCAAATGCGTATATGATGTCACATATAGATGACGCAGCAATTTCCTCCTAAATTGGCCCCATGTGATCCAACCATCAAATTCTTTCAGAAGACGTGTAGGTTTGAAATAACATACTTATAGTGACACCGTTCATCCTGTCTAGTCCTCTACGTATGCCATGCGGCGTGAGATATTCCAGACATACATTTCAGCCTAGCCTTGAATTCTGTCATGCTTGCCTCAACAAAGTACTCACCGCGAGCAGTTCACCAGACGAGTAAAGCTGACATCTGCATTTTGTGAACCAACATCTGAACAAGGCACATTTGTCCGCTTAAGCAAGTGTGTATTTTATGTCCAAAAGCTCACCTGTCCTATCCTTGCGTTCTCGGCATCAAGTATTCAACTCTACCAGGCAGACCTATAGGTGTTGAGAGCTTTTAATATCCAAGTTACTAGGTGCTGATAAGCCCTACATGCTCCTTCGTTTTATTTTTGCCCACTACTATACTACCATTTTGTACTATGGTGTCAGGCCATTCTACATATTGCCTCCACATCGTGCTATTGATACACAAATATTTTACTATAGTCAACTCCCTTAGACCGAGAATTCCCATACAGACTTTTGGCGATCAATGGATGCTTCTGCGACAGTATACGCGACTTTCTGAATATCAAATGAGAGTTACACTATACATCATCGTACAATATCTCGAATGCAACTTGTGCTAGATCACCGACTCGTCAAAGGAGCACATATGGCGGCCAATCAGTTCCTTTACGTGTCCTGAAAACCTTACCACTATCTGAGCAGCATTACAGCATCTTTGGGTGGAAACCGAAGCCAAAAGATCCTCAAAAATGCCAATACATCATGTCGTAGGACCTGTAAACACATCCAGCAATGTCTCAATGAGACGGAATCTTGAAGTTCGTTACAGGAATCGACTCAGGTGGTGCGTACACCCACGTGATTCGATACACCTTATGTTATCTGCCTGAAGAAGCCTGTGGATATCCCTTGTAATTGGGTGTACGTCAAAGTCTCTAGTTGTGATATCCCTAATTGTGCTTACAAGTGGGCATGACTGGTTAGCGCTTATGTCATTTCATTATTACACGAAAGGAAGAAGTGACCTCTATGCCATTTAATATGTAAGTGCATCTCTTATCAGTACGTGTTGCACTAACTCAGTCACACTTGTGGTACCCATATTCCCCATGAACTGCAGCAGATTTCAAACATATCAAAATTCAGGTCATATACTTTAGTCACATATCTTAGGAGCTGTCAACATTGTCATTGATGCCCTGCCACATAACCCGATTAACATGTCTATCTGTCCCAGAGAAATATAGATCTCAAAAAAGTCGCAACTGGTTCACATGACAACAAATTCTGCCACCTGCAATGATTATAAGCTTCAACACTGCTAGAATTCAAGTGGTGCCGAGTCTTTTGCCAGTAACCGGAGACATATTTGCCTCGACACATGCTGTGACCCAAGCACTGACGATATTGTCCACTTGCAAAAAAAAAAAAATTAGGCGTCTTGCCACAACTAGACTGTCCTTATCGCCCAAGTACACGGGAAATCAAAAAGCTTCCCCAGGCAAAAAGCTTCCCCAGGCTACGTCAGGTGAAAGATGCAGTTACCGGTCTTGTGTCGTCTGAGACTTGATGAATAAATCTTTTTCCTTGCAAGTTGTGAACAGCCAGGCAATTTTCAACCACTTGCTATTTCTTTCCAGAGCGCTTGATTCACAGAGGGAGCCACAAGCTCGAGAGCTCAATAAGGAATCAAAGTTGTTTGTGCTCGTTAAAGGCGTGAGCTTTTCAGCCTCAAACGATTGGAGTTTCATTCATAACCTGCAGGCTTTCTCTTTGCAACATTCTCAATAATCTCGCAATTTAGTTCTATAAACGTTCAATAATCTTTATGTGTGAGAATAATACAGGTATCCCCTGCAAGCAACCAAGCTTAGCTTTTCAATTTGTGCACAGTGAGTGGTGTTTACATAGCTGTATCTATTTAAAAAAACTAACCTTGCAACCAGCTGTTAGACAATTTTGTTCCCTCGAAGCTCCTAGGCGGATCACAGTCCTTCACGACAAGGCTGCCATGGTTGCTTCCAGGCCATTTCCAGGTCCGCTAAATGATAACAGTCCGAGCAGTGACATAGACTTGCACATTTAGGGAGAACGTGTTCTTCCTATCTTTCTATAGGGGCTTCAAATCTTTAGGAGGCTTGATGTGCCAGTGCGTGCAACGGATGCATCACAGGACATTCACAAACTCAGCAACCTGTGACGGAGCAAAACGATACATTTAAAAACAATTATTAAAACGATCCTTAAAGACAATCTGCGCTAATCGCTTTGAAACAAACTGAAAACCCATGTAGGATTAACATACCGCAATATATATGTCCTGGTGAGTATAGTGCTGTCACAGCGGTAATCATGTGTAGAACTATTTCTTCAAAATAACATGAATTTCTCAAGTGCAACCAGGCTTCAGGAAAAGAAATTCACATTAACTTTCCAACTATCAAACGTGGTAAATAGACAGGCCCATCTTAATGATGAAACAAGAGCTCACTTATAACAAATCACATAAAAACTGCTGATGTACTAGCCCTCCCCTCTCCATAATATATGTATGTATATAACATTGTTAGTAATTTTTTATGCTTGAACTTACCATAGGAAAAAATTACATCTGCTGCGCTGAAAAGCTTGCACACGTGACTCCAAACTTATTGGTCGACGGTGGCTGTCAATACCATCGACTGCGTACAAGAAAAACAACACATGAAACTCAAGGTGCGAAAATAAATAAGAACGCACTAGCAGTCGTCGGGCAGCCCTAAATGGGCGTGAATTAACTCAAAACCAGCCAGGGCACAGAAGTATACCGCGGCATCAGAAGGTTCTAAATAGCCATATTGTCCCTAAGAGTGATCCGCACCACTCTTAAATTTTTCCCCTAGTCAAGCTGTTTTTATGCAAAACTTTGCTTCGTGGATACACTTACGAGGATTTATCGGTGACGTAAGCAAATATAGCAACGGAATCACCATCGCTGACACGTTCCCGGGCAGTCGCAGCGCACTTTATTACAGCGGCCGATGAGACAACGATGACCTCTTACGACACATTTTTTTTCGCTTCGTGAATCGATTGATGTCACAAAATTTTTCTTGGGTAAAGTTTTTTTATAATTGAGTTTTGCGAATACGGCCCCTGAAGAATAGCGCGCAGATACCTCCTTTCTGTATTTTTTGAACAGTACTGAGCACACATCTTCAAACACCTTATATAAATATATATATATATAAGGGAAAGAAGTGTATGTATACCTGAGGGCTCGTTTTTCCGTGTTTTGACACACTTATAATGAGATCTAACAGACAGTAACACCAAGGAATGTATAGGGGAAGTTATTAGAATCAATGAAATGTATATAAGAAAGAAAAGAGGGTGAAAAACAAGCAGCCGTGAGCAGGATTCGAACCCACGACCTTCGAATAACGTGTACGATGCTATAACCACTGAGCTATCACAGCGGCCTTCCCTCCATCCACTTTTTTGGGTTTATATGTGAATTTAGAAGTAGGAGTGTCAGTCAGCGCCATCTATAAGCCAAGCGACGAGTGTGAAACACTCTTTTATGCGCTTTTGTGGCATCACGTAGCACGTGAATTTATTACGAGCGGGCAGCTGATCAATAGTCCCTCGTATACAACCTAATGACACCAAGTCTGCCAGTACGAGACCCTCATTTATGAATAAGGGAAAGAAGTGTATACCTAAGGGCTCGTTTTCCGTGTTTTGATGCAATAATAATGAGATATAGCAGGCAGTAATGCCACAGAATGTATAGGGGAAGTTATTAGAACCAAAGAAATGTAAATAAGAAAGAAAAGAGGGTAAAAAAATAACCAGCCGTGAGTAGGAATCGAACCTTCGACCTTCTAATAACGCGTTCGATGCTCTAACCACTGAGGTATCACAGCAGCCTTCCCTCCATCCACTTTTCTGGGTTTATATGTGAATTTAGAAGTGCGAGTGTGAGTCAGCGCCATCTATAAGCCACGCGACTAGTGTGGCTTATAGATGGCGTGTGGCTTATAGATGGATATGAAGAATATTATAATTCTTCTTCACAATCATATCCTGACAATAAGTGGTTTGCACATCTCGAGAATGGCGAGTTACGATCCTGAGATTATGATATCGAATCCCCTCCCCCATCAAATTCACATTTGAACAGGGCTGGTCTGGTGTCACCTCCTCTTCGCCGATTCTGGCGAGAACTATATAATCTGCTGCGTATTACTTTTTGTCATGTCACAGATATTCTAATATTAAAACACGACTTCGCATTACTCTGCTATCACCAGTATGCTTCATCTTAGCAAAGAAATTGTATGAAGCTTTGGTGCCTCACGTTTGGGATACTGCCACAGAGACGCCTTTGATGTCATGTGTGATGTATTTTCAACTACTTATTGGGTACGAATTTATTCTTGTGTTTCAAAATATTCGTTAATAAATTGCTGTAAAATCCAACTAATCTCTGCAAACTTGTTGCAATGTTGCAATTGTTGGCAGTCTCCAATAAGGAATCAACAAAATACTACTTGTAGTCATAATTGAACTTACTAGAAATTAGTGTCATTTCACTCATTTTTTCAATCGCCTAACACTCTTCAAATAATCTTGAAAATTTCAACTAGCATGCTTGGCCAATTACCCGGGGTGGGTATGTGCCATATGTATGAAAAAAAACAAGCGAATGAAAAATATATTGTCTCCCAAGCAATGAATTTCGCTCTTCGGTCCTTCGGTCATCTGGCTCTGCCGGTTCGTTTACGCATTTCGCTACAATACACCCCTCGAAGTGTGGCAGCTTAGGCTAGCTGGTAAGACATGACGATAGTTATAGCACGAGAACCGAGCGACAACACAGAGACACAGACTCTTTCGTGTCCTTCTTGTCTCTGTGTCGTCATTCTGTCCTCGCGCTATAACTATCTACACCCCTGGACCTCCGTTTATGTGGCTGTTTGCAGCGACAACACTCGATAATTTCGCAAAACAAATCTTTTAACGTTGGAACATCCACGATGCCTGCCTCGACAGGTACCCCTTCCAGCTTGATAACCACACTTCAGAAATGTTGACCGGTGTTTGCTGGCATTCGTGCGAATGACTTTAAAGGCTGATTGCTGGAGAGTGATATCTCTGAAATCATTTTCCTTTTTGTTGCTCGTGTCATATCGTGTATTATCATACCATATATGCTGGCCCATAGATTGAATTGGGTTCGCACTTTACTCGTGACCAGCGAGGATCACCAACAGTCGGGATCTAGGGCCTTCTATCACCATCGAATATCAATCGAGTAGCCAAGACGGAGGTTTTCAGAGGTTTATGCATGCGAACATACGACGGAGCAAGACCGCAATCGCAGTCGCTATGTGCATAGAAAGCAGGCACGGTTTCACAAATGACTACTACCAAAAAAATTACCCCAAAGTTTTCTCTCTGCATGCGTGCGAACGTGTAGCACATAACTTTTGAGGCATGTGCACGACGCAGTCAGCAGGGAACAGCTATCCACGTTGTTTACAGGAGGAAGCTTCACGGGAAACATAACAAAAGTGATGAACAGTAGCTTCAAACACTCTCTACGACTCGTATACACCTCATCTCGCAAGGCGGAACAGGCTTTAGAAGATAACGCCACGCTTATTATCAAGCGAAGGCGCAGTTCTCAAGCGCCCACGGTGCAATCTCTCGAGTCCTTACAAAGATGGCACCGAGTGCTTTTCGTATCTTTTTGGTTCATGCTAGCCCGATACCTTTCCAAAACCTTCCAGGGACCTTCCTCGACTAAATTGTCCTGGAAGCATCTGGAAACGCGTGGGGGCCCGGGGGCGCCAAAAACGTCCAACCCGAGAAAGACGAACGCCAAGCGGAAGTATGCCGTGTGAGGGGGGGGGGGAACGGAGCAGCCGAGAAAGACGATCATGCTTTGGCTGGCTCTGGCAGCCCGCGTATAGCCAGAAGTGAAAAATTCGAGAGCACCAGTGTGGATGACTCTAGATGCTAGACCTAAAGATGGCTCATCGCAATCGAATGAAGTACAAAAACGCTGTAGAAGGTTATCGATTTCTCTGGTTGGGCGTGAGCTCAGGATTAATAGCGTTAGAAAAAACGTCCGCAATTTGAGCGGCCGCAGTAGGTTGCGTGACGGCACAAATCGAGACTGACATGGCATGGTCGGGCATAGCTGCTGGGAAAACGCAATCAATTTTTTTGTATTCTCCAATACATTCTACACGGACAAGCAATGAAGTGCTAGCGGAAGGGTTTCATGCGTGCATTCCAGAATGACTGTTGTAAAATGCGACAATGCCGAATGGAGGCATAACATTCTGACGGCACGCGTTACTGGCTAATGGCGCAAAAAGAACAGGTGCTGTCACGACGGGCGCACATGATAACGGAATGGGAGTGGCGGAGAACAGTGCAATGGTGATGCCTGAAGCTGCAAACACTTTACTGGATTGGCAGTCTTCAGGATCGAAGCAGGACACGAAACGTGTTAGTTCAGAATGGGCACTGTTCACTTGAGCAGAGTATGACAGGAAACTTCTTCCAAGAAAACGTCATGCGAGGAACGGAACAGGACGAAGATTTCGACGACATACATGACATCTTGAATAACGACTCGCGTGGTGCATAATGCCGTTGGCTGAATGTGGTGGCACGTAGCCGTTTGCAAAGAGGTGTCGATGAGGGGAATGGTCACCTTGTTTGTTCAATTTTCGGTAGAGTTTTTCGCGGTAACTTATACAGTTGCTCCATGGTCGACAAGGCACGTACATGAACGCCATTTACAGATAATACAGTTTCGTTCGGAGGACAAAGATTAGGTCTTGAAATGTTGGACAGTAACCCAGCGCTTGTCTCCAGAACTGTGGCTGTCAGTTTTCTCTTCGTTGTGGACTGCGACGACGTAGCATTAGAGAGATAGATTGGCGACGAGGAGAAGTTGACCAGCTTGTGTTGAATCGATAGTGACTGGTAGTCGGGTCCGGAAAAGGATCAGCAGGAACAGCATAGGGAGGTTGATCGTGAATGTAGTTCGAAGCTGCGGCATAAGTGGCTGCGGCTGAACGTAGTTTGTAGCCTCTGCACTGTCACGATGAAGAAAGTTGCGCCGGAGGCAGTGCCGAGTGACGTGACCTGGAATGCCATTAAAGAAACCTATGTGTTCATTATCCTGCGTGCGGTATAGGTTGAGGGCAGGGGCACTGTTTGCTGAATAAAAGCTGAAGGTGCACGTGTCGGGTAGTGGCTGAGACGCGTACACTCTGTCAGCAGCTTGGTAGGCGGCAGGAGGCGGCAGAGCACATACTTAAGCCGCAACGGCAGCGTAGGTGCGTGGGGCAGCAATAGGCAACGGAGTCAAACTGGGGGGGGGGGGCATTGATTGATTGATTAATATGTGGGGTTTAACGTCTCATGTCCACCATATGATTATGAGAGACGCCGTAGTGAAGGGCTTCGGAAATTTCGACCACCTGGGGTTCTTTATCGTGCACCCAAATCTGAGTACACGGGCCTACAACATTTCCGCCTCCGTCGGAAATTCAGCCACCGCAGCCGGGATGGGGGAGGGGGGGGGCGATGCTTTGGCAACTTGCGTCTGGATCACTTAGCGAAAAGAATGCCTTAGTGAACTAACACACTTGCATAACGTTTTATTGTATTGCATTAGTAATTTTTTGGGCGGTTTTTTAGTTGTAGTTATTGATATAAGCGACGTTTTGGCAACACTGCCATAGTGTCGCTTGCGCGAGAAGACTACCAAATATTCAATCCGGCACGCACATATGCATCGAAAAAGGTGACGGGTAAATGCAACCACCATGTCGTCTTAGCAAATCGTTGGAAACACTTGCCTTTTCGTGCAAGCAGTGCATGATCAGCGCAACGTGATAAATGCTACGGTCCTTAGAATTACACATGTATGCCTTTACTTGTAAAACATACACACACATAATATTGGCGTGTTATGGTGCCTCATGTATGCGCAATATTTTTTTAAATGCGAAACATTTCTTAGCGATCTTTGTCGACTTTGAGCGTATCTATCTATCTATCTATCTATCTATCTATCTATCTATCTATCTATCTATCTATCTATCTATCTATCTATCTATATATCTATCTATCTATCTATCTATCTATCTATCTATCTATCTAGCCTAGCCACGTATGACTTTTAACTCTCCTGACCGTTTCGATAATGACATCAATACCAAGCTTTGTATGGCATAACATGACTGTATGAAGAGCATAATTGCCTAGTCATGACATAAAATTATGACATGTATGTGATGAATGTTATGACTTACAATGCGCTGTCCTGCAGCTCTTGCGGTAGTTTCGTTCACATGGCATATTGTAAAACTGGTATGGTATGACAATATTGCATGGCGATCGCAAGCGGCAGACCCTAATGTGAAAATCACGACATGCCCGTTATGTAACAACATGACTACATGCCACGCTCATGATGCTTTGTGGCCATTTTCCTTGCGTCACATATACCAAATTCGGTATTATAGTACGTAAATGAATTACAAAGGTATGAAAATGGTGCAAACATATAAACTTTAGATGCCTGTTATGTAAGAACATGACTTCATGCTACGCTCATGATGCACTCGCGGCCGTTTCACTAGCTTTACGCACATGTACCAAACTCAGTATTACTTGGCGCGAACGGATGACATAGGTAAATGACGCATCCAAACATGATAATAATAACATGCGGATCATGTGAGAACATGACTACATGCCACACTCATGATGTGTTTGCGGCCGTTTCGCTAGCTTCACATATGCTAAATTTGGTATTACGCGACGCCAATGAATGATGAAAGTATGTGACTTGTGCAAACATGTGAAAACATGAATACAAGCCAGGGTCAAGGCGCCAATACTTTTCAACATGAAGCGGTGTGCGTGCTCGCCGGCGTTACCTTCGTGGTGTCGCCATTGCGTTGCCACGCGAGGCGCCGGTGCTGCCATATATTCGCAGGCGCGCGCCACGCTGCGTTGCTTTGACGCGTGCGCGTTTCAGAGCGTCCGGCGTCCCTCCAACACGAAAAGAGGGAGACGCAGTGTTGTCTTGGTAATGCATCAGCATAGAGTATTGTTACTCTATGCTCCAGGTGATGCCTTACTACGACCTTCATTGTCTTCTCTACTTCAGACATTCTCTGATTCAGTTTGTTTAATTCAGAAGAAAAGGAAGATTGGTCAGCCTAAGTACATTTATGTCTTCTCTGATTTCTTTCTGTCCTTCCAAATGTTTTTGTAGCATATCCTTTACCTTAGGACCGGGATTTTGTTGTATATCACCACAGAGCAGCAGTAACATTAACAAGCATGTGCAGGCAAGATGAATACACGTTTTGGGGCATGGTACAACAACAATAAACCTATTGTCGCTTTTGAAGCATTTTACAGACCTACTAGCCTGACAATACAGAACAGGCAGTTTAGCAGGCTTGATCCTAACAGATTTGCCGTTCCCACTAAGTTCCTGAGCGCCGACAGCCTTAAGTAGCCTGTGCGATCCATTTTCAATGTGGGGGCAGTGGCCGTCGCCGTTTCATACGCATGCGCTGGAGCATGGTAGATGGCGTTTGTAGAAAGCCACACTGCATGTTCCAAGCGATGATAGTCAGTTGTATCGATGGCCGGGCTTGTGTTCTGGTTAACCGTAGATTCAGCTGCACAGCACAGCAAAATCTGAAAATACAGTACAGGCAGTTTAGGAGGCTTCATCCTAACAGATTTGTCGTGCCCGCCATCTGAGGACATGCCATCTGTGGTGTTCAAATCAGAAAGCAGCGCAATAAGACATGTGGCAAATGGTTGTAAATGGGCTAACTGGCTGCATAACAGACGGAGTGTACAGGTGTCTTCTATTGCAGTTATAGTGAAACGTAGCAAAAAAAGTTGTGTTGAAGGATTATGAAACATCTTCATTTGTTTTCCCGGTTTGTTGTGTCCTTTAAAAGCAAAACTGAAATTGTGCTGTTCGAAAATAAACAGTACAAAAAGTGAAATACATATATAACTTTGGGTAGCCATCAAACACAAATGCACATTTTTGCACTTTTTTTAACCTGCTGATGTTTAGCGCACTGCTGCAACAAAGGTTTCGGAAGGAGAGTGCTCGTTATTGTCGAAATCAGAGAAAGAAACGGCTGTGTAGCCCTGAAAAGGGATGTTTGGTTTCTTTTGCTCAGATGGTTGGAGGTGTGAGAGGAATTTGGTAAGATTGACAACAATAAATTCCACCTCCACTTCGACGTGTCCCAACAAAGTGTATTGGTTCTGCAATGAACTATTCACCGTTCATGGGTACCATTGGATGTTCAACAGAGAGGAAATTGTTGTGGACTCGGAAGCTTTCCACAAACAGCAGCTTTTAGTGAACCATCAGTAGCGAGAAAATCACAGATGACATTGGCAATTCATTTCTTAGTGTACAGTTCAAGACGCAGCTGTGAGATGTGGGCAACTAGGTTGCAGGCCGAGGTGCTGAAGTTAGCAGCCGCAAACACCGGCCAGAGTGAGGCACCTGAATAGCTTACGAGGCCAGGTGCCTTAAAGCCGCCAACAACCACGTTCCACCTTTTGTTGGCATGGTCAATGAGCTGCAAGACTTCGGTACTCTTGACCGGGCTCTGACTGCAGGACTTCAGCGGGAGGCAGCTCCACTGAAGTGAATCGTAAATAGTTGTACATATACGTAGAATATTTTGTAAACACCACCAGTTTTGATATGTTCGTTTATTTTAAGGTTGACGTGCAGTATTTTTTCTTCATATCAGAAGCTCAGTTGAGCTGTGTTGTTGTACATTGTGCATTGAAGTTCCAGTGATTGTTCTCTGCAGTCAAAGTTTCTTTGTAGCTTGATCATGCAATGTAATGTATTCAGAACTGTTATAGAACAGTGTGTGTGCGGGTGGTCAGCACAGCACACCGTTGTTTCATTCTTAGATCTTGTTTTGCCGTGTAATATTTTAAATCTTGTCATTCAGCGTGATCCATTCAGCAGCTTAGTAGCAGACGTACATATCGTGGTGTATTTTTATATTTGTAGTGTACCCGTATGCGCTATTGTAGTGTATTATAGTGTGTACGTGTACAATATTGTATATGCTGTATTTTTATTGGTTTTTCCTTATTCTCGGTAAAAACCAGTTCTCAATAGTCTAGAATGCACAACAATTTGTAAATGTAAAAGCAGAAAAAAAATTTGTTTTATGACGACTTGTTGAGCTGCTCGGAAATGTTTGCACAATATGATTAGGTGCTAACCAAAATAAATATTAGCGTGATCCATATCAACAAACAACAGCTTGCAGTTTGAAGGAGTTTATCATAACAAGTTTCAATACGCGTTTTCACGTATTGCCATAGCTTTCCTATTGCGAAATTTGTGCGTTGATGCAGTGAAGCTACAGGCACTTTGTAAGATATCTATATGTATATATATTATAAGCAAAACTAATTTCTTTGTCTTTTACAGTGTAGCCAAAGAATATTTATTTACCTCTTTGTGTGCTTTGTCTCCGATACTTGTAGTGAACGTCATTTTTCGAGAGTGCTCACGTAGTTCACTTTATAGTTTTTAAAAGCACAATCCTTGTCACGCGACATGTAGACTATTTCACGGTCGTAAATACAACAGCCTTTTCTAAATAACACTCTGGCTTTGAATGGCTTTGTGAGCAATTGACTACTGAGTCGTCTCCTGTGTTCAGTGTGAGGCACAATACTTTGCAAGATGGCCATAATATTTCCTTAGAATAGCAATGTGCGACAAGGCGACCATTCATTGATTGTAAGGAGAATCCTATCACACTGATATGGGCCACAAACGTAAGTAGTATTATAAACAGTGAGCTGTTTTTTCGTGCAAATAACGACCAAAAAAGAAACAAAGAGAAACACAAATTGCACGATGCTACCAAAGTCTTTTGAATAGGAAGAAAAAGGCGTTTGATGAGAGAAAAGAAGGAGCCTGGTAAGCGGGTTTATGGCTGCTACTTCTTATACGGTAAGAGAAAGGGGAAAGAAAGCGATAGTAGAGTGTATTCCGAGGAGAGATTGTGATATAGAACTATGAAGGTGCTTGACATGCGGGTCCAGTGGCGGTCGAAATAGGTTTACCACCCAGTTGCACTACTGCTGGCTGCTTTCCTACACCTGCAGTGGTACAGATAGCTCCGCCACTGCCGGTGGCGTCTTAGCACCATGAATGTTGCCATCGCTCCTATTGAGAGCAGGTTCTTGAGTGGACAACACAGTGTTCTTGCGCAAGCAGCAACGATAGTAGCTGCTCAATCGGGGTGGCAGCTGCAGTGTCTCGTAATAATGCAAGCAGCGAAACCTGCTGTTTCAAAGCACTACATCTGCACTACACTACTTTTAATATTGTGGGCTTTGTAGGGGCTCTGAGTTGTGCCACATGCTCGTCGTCCAGGCACTGGTGTCAAGAGCTAGGGTTCCAACGAATAGCCGAAATCTACAGCACAAGAGCAGCATCACAGCTTTACTGGCACTGGCAGGTCGACGTGATGTAGGGGAAGGCAGCAACTGTGTGTTCAAAGTTAAGTTTTTCATTTGAATGAGCTTGCACCAATAAAATGCACATGTGATGGGTAAGCAATTTACAGGTCAAACTGCTAGCGACGTGAACATTTGTGAAGCAATCTCATCACTGGTAGTATGCATGATGTTTTATGAAGCAGCAATTGAACCTTCAGCTTTGTATGTGCTCGCGTAAGCTCTCGATTGAACTCGAACTTTCGTCTCGTGCATGGGATCTGAACAGAATGATCTAAAAAAATTGCGAAGAAGCTTTCCGAACACAGTCTACGCCAAGCGCTGAAAACAGCTTTTGTGGATGAAAAAATAGTACATTAAAATGAGGCTATAAATGTGCGTGAACATATTTTTATGAATGTGGCAAATGCTGCCAGCATTTACCAATTCTGTACTGACTAAGCTGCAGCTCTGCTTCCACGTGCTGACGAAGAGAGCTTCTCGGCCTTACCGATGAGTCTCGACATGATCTCGTGAGGCATAGATGGATGTGCATAATCTAGAAATTTCAAACACATATTTGCCGATCTGCACTGAGCCAAAATTGTAACCATAAAACACAATGAAAAACTCTGTGTTGATGTATACATCAATCTATAGGGAATATTCAAACATGGCTAAAAAAAGCGTAGTGAAGATACGGCTTGTACCATAACGTCTGTCTAAAAAGTGGAGTTAGCTCCTTCAAGGTAGTGTAGATGAGCAGGCTGCTTGCTTTCTGTTACAACAATCCAGGTTCCACCCACAGCGGGCTTTCAACTAAATTACTGGTGTAAGTTTGGAACCACTGTATGGAAAACTACCTTCAGCATGACAGACTCGTCACGGCGTATACAATGCGTTAACATTGCGTACCTAATGCATTTGTAGAGACCTCTGCAAGACCTATCAATACAATGAACATTGACAGAACATACTTATGTATAATATACACTGACGAACAGGACCTCGAATGTACTACTATATATTTTGCGAGAGTGATTTTGATATCAAAAACATGTTGCACACAGTTGCACGTGCGAATATAGACAGATCCCGACCACCCCAGGCATTTGTTTTTTGCCTGAGGGTTTCTGCTTCACCTTTCCACTGAGACACCGACGAGCACGTTCTCCACAGCTCAAACAGCAAGCTATTTATATCTACCACTTACCACTGCTCAGGGGCATCTCAAGGGGAACTATCATGTCTTCAGCACTGTCAGCAAGATGATGCAATGAGCGTGCATCGCCATATTGCGCGGCAGCGCGTACTTTGATATCCCACGCGTGCTTTGCCCCGCTTAGAGGAGGAGAGCGACACTTCTTGGCGCTCCCTTATCTCGTGGTAAGAAGCAAGGCAGGATCGTACGTCTTCGCTGGCCTCGGGCTTTACCTGGAATGAATCCTTTAAATTTACCGGGCGTACAAAGGTCATTGTAAATATTGCAGCCTCCATTTGCGAAACGCGCGCGCTTTTCAGACCAAGCGAAGTAACAACTGAGACGATTATTCGCGTGCATCTGTACCTGTGACTACGTTTTGTGCGTCATTTGTGCTTGAGAAACGCGGGGCACGTTTGAATCTGCCTTCCATTCTGCGCGTGACCTTCCATTTTGTTGCTATCAAGTTCATTGCTTCGCGTTTGTGGCAAAGCTGTTAATTTTGCAATACACGACACTCCCCGAAGAAATTGCTACATGAAGTTATTTAATTGTCTCCGTGTCTAGGTCCAAAAAATGCTTTCTGTATTTCTTGCTCTTTTAGATAAGTATGTTGCCTAATTATATATTTTAGCAGCACCACATCTATGCATACCATGCACTATATATAACGTTATATTCTTTTTTTTTATTCTGCAACAAAAACGTTGATTAGCTTGACACAGCCAATCTCTTTACCATATGCAGCGTATGACTAGAGTACTTAGAGTATTAAATAAACCACTAGGCTCATCGTTTAGCTGAAATTGTCATTTATGGTGATAGTACAAACTGCCTTTCATATAATTGAAGATGTACAAACACTTAGCGAAGGTAATAGCTCGGCGAAGTAAATCCAGCTCTAATTAACAAGAGCAATAAATTGAAAGCTACTTATATTGAGCACAAGCACACTAAATTAAATTGTGCTCTTACGCCAGCATTTATTCTCCAACTGTGAAGCTAGCGTATGAGCCATTCAAGTAGGGCAATTCAGCCACACATACAAATATGTTACAGATCCATTCACACACAAGTTCAATGAAGAGCTGCACATGCACGACTGCCCGCAGTATCACGCAATCAACGATGTGACTCCTTGAAAACGAGGGTAGAAATTTAAGGAAATGGGCTGTCTCAGTACGTAGGCAAGATTCCTGTTCAGCATCTAACACGAAGCAATATACAGTGTTATCGTCGTCATCTATCAACCCGTGTATCACGGTCTTTTCAGTGCATAAAAAAAAACAACTACCGCACTATTGACGCGGAACACATGTCATTGTTTCCTGGCCTTGCTCTCTTTGTGCGATAAAAATGAGTGCACAAGAATTACTAACATGCCAGAAGATATGCTCCTTAGACATGGTTGACGCTTAAAGCCAAGACGTGCCATCCTCACGCAACTATTAATAAACTAAAATAGAGTTTCATAAAAGATGAAACCAAACTCTACTGCCAGCGGAGAAACGTGCCACCACAAACTTCTTCAAATCACCCGCCAAATCACGCTGCATATGAACACTCTGCTTTCAACCCCTAACTAAGAAAAGCATGCCCGCACATGACATCACACAACTTCGTTATGATCGTGATGAAACAGAACGCATATATATGCTGCCTACGTAAACAAAGACGTAAACAAATGCTCAAATAAGGTCCAGTAGTTCAGACGATATTAGATGACAGCTTTATTGTGGCACTCATGTTCTTTCCAAACGCTGACTACACCAACGTGAGAGCGGCACTTACTATTTACCTTCGAGTGCCCCACGCTATGAACCTGCAGAACTCACTAGCAGCTAGCACATAAAGGACGAGCACAGAGCGCAGGCACAATTCAAACAACAATACAGAAACTGCTAAACAGGCCAGATTGAGGGGCGATGCGCACCACATACGCAAAAAAAGAACAGTGTTTCGCCAGTGCAATTAGTCACGTGCTAAATACAGCTGTTTGCTGCCCGTCTACTGCACACGCACGGTGGTCGACACAGCTGAGGTTGTCTAGGCGACGAGGCTAACCAGTGCTCCGGCTGGCTCCGACCCAACGTTTGCTCGGCCGTTGACTGGTCGCGTGGCCACAACTTTCTTTGAGCACCCATTTTCTATTTCGCAATACTTATTCATTTAACACTCTATTCAAATGCTAATTTACATTGTGGCAATGCAGCGAGGTTAGCCTGAGCTGAATGTCACAGTACGTGAATGAATTCAAGAGCGAAATTGAGTGCATCAAAACCGTACTAACGTCGCGAAGGCTGGTGAAACAGTGAAGCTGAGGGCTATGCTTATCTTTAAAGTCTTTAAAGTCTTTTTTGTTTACTAAGTACAATTTAGCTGAAGTATGGCTACAATGTTGCGATTTCGCTGAACATTCGCTCAGCTCTGGCTCTTTCTCGGAGGAATAGATTTTCCAGAACTCAGAGGCGAAAGCACCTAGTTCCTTTTTGTTTCTGTTCGGCAGTCCAGCCATCGAACGTCTCTCTTGCCCGTGAGTGTTGTCGTGCTGTTCTTGCGACTCCACTTCTTTTCATTATTGTCTTCAGCTATACTGGCTGTAACATAGCCTCGGCTTCCTTTGTTCTAAACTTTGGGTTGGCGCACTGCAATTGGATCCGTACTCTATCAACTTTCTGTCGTCTTCCCGGTCGCACTTCTTAGCTTCTCCGTCCTCGCCACACTCGGTGGTGAAATTCATAGCGCTCCGTGCCGACAGTGAGCGGTCTTTTGCTTTATTCACGCTGAAGTATTAGAAATTCGTAGCGCTCCGTGCTGACAGTGCGCTGTCTTTCGCTTTATTCACGCTGAAGTATTATATGCGAAGCATGTCTGTCCGTACAGCAAGCACTTTTGGCATCTATCTATCTATCTATCTATCTATCTATCTATCTATCTATCTATCTATCTATCTATCTATCTATCTATCTATCTATCTATCTATCTATCTGTCTATCTATCTATCTATCTATCTATCTATCTATCTATCTATCTATCTATCTATCTATCTATCTATTCGCCTACGTCTGGGTGGACTCGTGTGCCCTGTCGTGGTGCTTTAGTCAGGTACATGGCTGCTGACCCACAGGTCACAGGATTGGAGTCCCGGCGGCGGCGGCTGCAGTTTTGTTGGAGGCGAAAATGCTCTAGGTTCGTGTGCTGAGATTTGGGCGCAAGGTAATTAACACAAGGTGCTAAAAATTTCCGGAACCCTCCACTGAGGCATCTCTCGTAGTGATATAGTGGTATTGATGTGCGAAACTAGACTTATCAATCAATGCTCTCGGGATCAGTCCCTCAACTAAGGGTAAAGCAAACTTAGTATAGAAATGTAAGATGGTTTGACGAGTACGACTTGCTGGTCATGGCATGAATAATGTCACAATTTGGTCGCGTACGTCATCAAACACTTTCTGCCATACAATGACACATATATACCCTTGGCGGGTATGTGCCACTGGCATGCGGGTATGTGCCGCGGGTGATTCACACTTCATATCTACTGAGGAACGGCGAGAACATACAAGGGTAATGTTAGCGCATGAGTGTCACGCAAATACTGAAATCTGCTACGTTGATCGGAAAATTGTAAACAAAAATGTATGGTCCGAGGAGAGCTCGAATACCTGCATTCTGCGGATTTAGCAGGTATGCTACCTTATTGTCATGCCAGATTTCTCAAATGCTTTTCAAATAGGCTGTCATGTTCTCGAAGCGTCAACGAAAAATTTAGTGATGGCTATCATATTTTAGAAACTTTACATATGTACTCCTACTATACTGCTGTCACGTGGATTAAAATTAACTGTGGTTAGGCGTAGTGCCCTTAAGATAGTCAATAGTTTATATCAACTGAGTAGCAGCAAGAACAGACAAAAGTCGTTTTATTTCTAAAGCGTAAATTAAGATCAGTGCATCTCCACGAAGTGAATTACGACGAGTGGGCGAAGCTATGAGTTCTAAGGTTCATAATGTCCACTTTAATGTCACCGACAAGTAGTTGGAGATGTATATGTAGATCTTAGACCAGTGGCTCACACCCACCTATAAGGATCGTCTGAGAATCGGGTAGCTTAACAAAAATGAATATATATATATATATATATATATATATATATATATATATATATATATATATTTAAATGCTGTATTTAAAACTAGTATAAAGAAGGAAGACGAAGACGTGACAATGAAATAGACGTGTTTCGATCATTTGCGCGATGTGGGTTTTTGGCGTGCGTTTTTCTCGTTTTCTTACCGCATCAGTCGGCACGATATGACCGCCAGCGGGGTGCTGCATATGGCACCAGGCCATTTGAGCAGCGAAGCCATACCTTAGGCTAGGCCCTCACAATGCAGTCCCTGCTCGCAGCGGTGACCATCCTCCCAAGACCGGCCTTTATGGGAGTGAGACCATTAACGCCACTGTCACAAATAGTTCAAATAATAATCCTGGATGCATAGGGCATAAAGGGCAGCCAACGAGAATCCCGCAATTGCTCAAGCGAGCATGGAAAGCAACCATATCCCCATCGAATTGGTAGTTCACACTGGGCAGCTGGTGAACAACGAGGCCGTTGCCACAAATGCTGCAAAACGCCGTAAGACAAAAGCATATATTATATCAGAAAGCACTGAGTCATGTTTTGAGGAGGACCAAGACCTACCAGACGCCGACCCCTTTATCACCGTCAATTACAAGAAACAACAAAGGCAACGCATACATGTGGGGTTTCGTTCTGCACAAGACAGGTTGTTTTGGCGTGTACACCCAAATTTTTGGCTGCAGAGGTACAAGCCTTGACGAAGGAAAAACTGTTAGGACTTCGGAATACAAGATATGGAGGTGTTCTTGCTTTGGTTGCTTCTTTACAAGCAGCGAACAGATTACATGCGACGACTACCTAATGGGAATCGGTGTAGAATCAAAGGTGTCTGCTTGTTACTCGAGAAATGTTGCTCGGATAAAGAATATTTTCTCTTTATTATACAGTGACTCAGAGCTGCTTGAATACCTGAATGATGCAGGTGTCATGTCAGTTCGCCGCAAATTGTCAACAAAACAGACCGAAACTGCAGAAGTGAAGACTCGCTTCCACAAGAACGTTATTTTACTCACTCGCTCTAACCGACTAATGTCGGCAAGGGTGATGCTTGTCTTCACAAGTCATCCAGTGCCAGAGCTCTTTGGTGTTGTGCAGTTCTTCAAATGCCAAAGACATGGACATATTGCGAAATACTGCAGAGCGCCACAAAGATACAAGATATGCGCAGGCACTCACAGCCACAGGGACTGCGCGTCACGTCACCAACCTCGATGTGCTAACCGCGACGGGCAACAACCGTCTTTGTTCAAAAAATGCCCACAGAAAACGACACCAGCAGAGCAGAAGAAGGAAAATCTGCAAAATGGAACCGGAAAACGTCATCGACCAGCCGCTAATGCTGACATAGTGTAGCACACCAGGCCGACACAACAATCCCGACAACATCAGTGGAATGAGCCACCAGTAAAAAAAAACTATATGCCGATGCACTGAAAAATCCACAGACTTTTTAAGGTCAATCTTTATCAGGAGTACCAGCTTTAAAGAAAAAAACCTACTGTGCAGCACCAAGACGCCTGAAAGCCAGAGGTACCACACCACTTCAGGAAGTTCCTTCGGATTGTGTGCTCACAAGTGGCAACATTGGACAAATGCTGGTGCCTATGTTATTTGCCGCACTCAAGGTCATTTTAAAAATGACACCAGGATCTACATTGTTACCAGAGGTGCAGGTTCTGCTTGCTATGGAACCACATCTAAGCCCCAATAACATGGCTTCCACTGGTGCTGGTAATTGCGAACAGTCGCCTAGAAAATGTCGCGATATTCCAATGAAATGTAAATAGCCTGTGGGAGAAACTTGGCGCTTTCCGAGGGCCTGTTTACGAGCTAAAATTTCCTAATCCAGCCATATGAGTAGGCAATGCAGCAGCAGCAGCAGCTTCAGCATATTGTCTAAAACCTTCTTGTTTATACAGTTCCTGATTTTCACCGGCCCTGATGCTTGCTTCAACAGTACGCTACGTCATGCAAAGGTCGGGCGCGTGGTGATTAGCGGTAAAAGCTGCCTTACTACCCTATCATCCAAGTGTATGATAGGCATGCGTTCCCAGCGCGAGCACCTCCACCTCCGTTGTCAACGCGCACTCCCGTTGACGCCCTTACCATCAAAACTCCGTCAAGTGACAACATCAGATAGGTGACGTCAAGCATCTGCAGTATAAATATTCCGATATTCAATTGTCCTGGCAGTGGGCAATGCAGCAGCAGCAGTTTCAGCATCTTGCCTAAAACCTTCTTGTTTCTACAGGTACGTTACTTCGACGATTCGTGCTGTACTCATTCAGATAAGCGATTCTTGCTGCTGCTGTGTTGCACTCATGGTTTTTTGAATTGTGATTTTGTTAACAATTGTTATTACGTCATAAATTGCCTTTGTCGTCTTTTCATGTGCAGTGACTATGGTACGAGTTCGTAATCGTACGCCGACATCTTGATGCACCATCGTGTCATTCACGGCGACAATGTCTGTGGCATTGGCTTCTGGGGACCCATAATACCCAACAAGGGCCGGTGATCTGTTACGAATGTCACTTTCCTGCCGGTAATGTACTGCCGAGAGTGATCTGCTGCGTAGACGATGGCGAGTCCCTCTTTACCTAGCAGGGAATAATTCCTCTCTGTCTGCGATAGGGTGCGCGAAGCAAAAGCGATCGGGGCTTCCCGTCCCTGGTCGTCAACTTGAGAGAGGACTGCTCCCACTCCGTATGGTGATGCGTCACAGGCTAGCAGTAGGGGTCTCCTTTCGTCGCAGTGTCGCAGAACAGTAGACTTGCGAAGTAGTTTCTCAAGGGCAACAAATGACTCTTGGTGGCGTGGCGGCCAAGTCTATGGGACTTCTTTCTGCAGGAGCTGATATATATCGTTGGCCACTGTAGCTCGATGTTCTAAGAACCGGTCGTAGAACGTCAATAGCCCCCAAAACGACTGCAGTTCTTGCTTGTTAGTAGGCGCTCGTGCTTCGGTGATTGCACGCACTTTGTCTTCAGTGGGATGGATACCCTGCGCGTCAATTTGATGTCCAAGAAACTTCTCTTCAGGCGCCGCAAAAACACATTTTTTTTACTGATGCGCAAATTAGCATTTGCTAGCCTTTCCAAAATGAGCTCCAAGCGTTCAGTGTGCTCTTCATTGGAGACGCCACCGACAATAACATCGTCCAAGTAGACGCAAACACCTGGAATCCCGCTAAGTGTAGACTCCATAAATTTCTGGAAGCTTGCTGGCGCTGCAGATATTCCGAATGGTAGCCTTTTAACTTTGTAAAGACCCTTAATAGTGTTTATTGTGAGCAGTTCCGACGTTGATTTGCTCACCTTCAGCTGCTGGTAGGCTTGTGTCAAGTCCAAGGTGCTGAAGATTTTTCCACCACGAAGCGTGCTAAAAACCTCTTCCGGTGTCGGCAGTGGGTAGGAAGATGCTTTTGTCGCCAGGTTGACAGTGCTCCGGTAGTCTCCGCAGAGGCGTAGGGTACCGTTCTTCTTTCGGAAGACAACGAGCGGTGTAGCCCATTCCGAATGTTGCGTCGGTTCGATGATCCCTTGTTCCTGCAGTCGGTCAAGCTCATTCACGACTGACGTTCGTAGGGCGAAAGGCACCGACCTAGCTTTCAAAAATTTCGGCATCGCATCCTCCAGCAGCTCCAGTGTGACTGGAGGTCCGTTGTTCCCTGGTATTTCTTCGGAGAAAACCGCTTTGTACTTATCTTGAAGCTGCTCCACTGACGGATAACTGGGGGTGTGGTGAACTCCGCCAATGACCACTCCAAGGGGGTGAACCAATTTCGTCCTAAAAGGCTTGATCCAGAACCATGGACGACTAGCAAGGGGAGCTGATGGGTCTGCCCGTTGTAGTACACGTCTACGTTGGCACAGGCCAGCAGTGGAAGGGAATGTCCGGACCACATTCTCAGCTGCGTGACGTCTTGCTGGAGAGCTGGTGCGTTCTGACGCCAAGTAGCGCGAAAAGTATCCTCGCTGATGAGCGTACATGCTGCTCCGGAATCCACTTCAAACCTGATAGGGAGCTGAAGTACCATAATTTCAGTTGTAATCTTCGGTCTCGTTTCGAGGTTCACAACGGCGTTTAAGTCATATAGTGCCTATGACGTTAGTGCTGTTCGGCTTGTCTCTTGCGTCTGGCCCTCCTGTGCGTCAACATTGTTGCTCCGTTGCACTGAGGTCTTCGGTCCGAGCTGTTTGCGCTTCGAGATGCATGCCCTTTCAATGTCTCCCAGTTTTTGGCTAAAATTGCAGGTCGCTGTCTTGTATCGACATACCTGGGGATCGTGCATGTCGTCGCATCGCCAACAGCGCTGTGTCTTTCTGCTTGATTTCGCCTTAGACGTGGAATGACCTGACCGCTGACTGGTGTGATGCACCGGCTCGACGTTCCGTCGAATATCCCTCTGCTGGCGACCGGCGCTCTCCGCTCATTGGGCGATGTTGTAGGCTTTGGAGAAGGTGAGACCCGTCTCCGCGAACAGGCGTTGTTGTAGGCCTGCGTGACACAGTCCGCACACAAAACGGTCACGCAACAAAACGTCCAAGGGGAGCATAGTGGTGTTAGCTGGTGTGGAAGTCAATCCTTTCTCCTGCGCAGTAGCTGCAGCTGTCGTGGTCAACGTCCCGAAATTGCAGTCAGCAGCGAGCTTTTTGAGAGCCGCTACGTATACGGCCACTTTTTCGCCTTCCAGTTGGTCTCGCCGTTGGAAGCGGGCTCGACAGTAGACCTCCGATGGCCTTGGGTCATAGTGCTTGTAGCGCTGCTACGATGTCGTCGTAGTCAACGGCTGCTGGAGTGCGTGGCTGAATCAGGGCACAGACTGTGTCGTATGTCTGCTCCCCACAAAGCGTTAGCAGGTTGGCGCTCTTCATTGCTGCATCAGTGATGTTGTTAGCCTCGAAGTAAAATTGCAGGCGTCCAAACCACGATGACCATGATGAGCCGTTGAATTCGGGTAGCCGATTTGGGAGCCCGTGCGTAGGCATAGCTTGTAGCTTGTCAATATCGTTGCGTAGCGTTGGTCCAAATCCACTTCCTCGTCGCCACTGTTATGTCCGGTGTTGTCGTCGGCCCATAGACGTACGCGTTTGTCGCGGTAGTCCAAAAAGCTCAGACAGCCTCGAACGGTTAAAAACAAGTTTATTCCTATTCGAATGGAGGCGGCGGCCGAACTGCCGGGAGAAACGAGGGTGGCTCGTTTGCACCGAGCGGGGGAAGGGGAGGAGTCAACATCTGGAAGCAGTTTCAGCAACCGGTCCTTCGCGGGTTCGGAGGCTCGCTCGTGACACAAGGGTGCTTGGAACACAACAGTATTCATCCTCTGTCACGTGTGACTGATTATTGTACATATTTATTATGCAGCCGTGGGCACACACCGTGCTGAAGGCTGTGCGCGCTGGCATCTGCGATGCCTCTCATCCATCTCTTTCGTCAGTGCAGCTTCAAAAGAACTGTG
Source organism: Rhipicephalus microplus (assembly GCF_043290135.1). NCBI lineage: Eukaryota > Metazoa > Arthropoda > Arachnida > Ixodida > Ixodidae > Rhipicephalus > Rhipicephalus microplus. Next base: position 5,795,256 of record NW_027464601.1, read on the forward strand.
CGAAATGTCAAGGTAAAGTTATTTGTGTGTCATATTTTACACGCATGTTTTTATATTCACTTGCACGTATTTGTCATATACATGCATCTTCATCTTCTGTCACGTGTGTTTCACTTTTTTTACTATCGTTTACGTACAGCCGTGGGAACACAACAGGCAGAAGGCTGCGTACGCTGGCGTCTGCAATGCCTATCATCTATCGCTTCCGTCGGAGGAGCTCTACAAAAAGTGAACAAAATGTGACCACGAGAACGGACTTGTGCACTTCACTATGAGTTCGCTTAAAAGAATGGAGAACTTTTATGAGTATGTAGAAAAATAAAAGATTTAGATGTTTCACTTTTGTCTTTCGTTGTTGCCGTGACTGCTAAAGCAGTTATTCATGGGTGGCTAACTACTTTTTTGCATGTTGTTTTCTGCGCTATTTGTTGCTCACTGCACAGAAAAACAGGCAAAAAAAGTATTAGGCCTGGCGGAAAATAATCAAAAAACAACGTTTGAACTGGGGTGAAAAAGTTCATTCGATTGAAGAATTTGAGTGGATCAACCGTTCGTCCGGCAAGGTGAACTGTGAGGGCTAACGGTTGCTCGGTAAGATGTAAATATGGGGATTGACAGTTTCCCTTTAAGGTGCAAATTTTAGGACGAATTGTTAGTCTTTTGAGGTGAAATGTGGGACTACCGGTCTATCACTAAGGTGTAAATTTTGAGGACTGAATGTTAGTCTCTTGACCTCGTCTGTGGGAACTAACTGTTAGACCCAGTTCCGTTATTCTTTAAAGAGATTTACGATTGTGGCATCCCCGCTAGTCCAAAAAAGAACGAACCACACACCCTTTTAACGCTCTTTTGCCTTAGAGTGTTATCAAGGGATCGGCCTCGTTTTCCTTCAGTTTCCGTCTCCCGACGATCACCGAAGGGGAACAGTGGAAAACGAATGTATTTGCTCTACGCCCTTGTGCTGAGATTTCTTTGCACGTTAAAGAGCCTCAAGTGGTCGAAATTCGCGGAGACCTCCACTACGGCGTTTTGAATATTTATATGGTGGTTTTGAGACGTTAAACGCGAGATATCAAACAATTTTGATTAAGGTGCGTTAGTGCACCTTGTGAGTGTTCACAAGTCACGAAAACTGCATAGACAAGGGGAGCACGCACAAAATAGGGTTGGCACTTATATCAATCAGGCGCCGCTCCCTTTGTGTCGTTCGTCTTAGTAGTTTCCACGGTTCATCGCTAAACACTCCGTTTCGGTTGCAACATTTTATTTCCTGCTTCGATTCACATCCAGAACTGCAAGCAGCTAATAGGAGGGGCAAATATTGTATTAGGACGGTTCATGTATACCTAAAATATAGGCAAATTCCGTTAAAAAAGTGAAGCATCTGTGTCCTGGTTTATAACACCTCTCAGATAAAAGTGTAACTGCGGAGTTGCAAGGGCTTCTTACGAACACTAAAAATGTGAATATACGACTGTTCATATGGGTGCTTTAGCGTCATAGTATACGTATTATATCAATAGGGCTTAAAAATTTTAATCTGTATTCTCCCGGACACACACTGTTCTTGCACTTCTTCTTTTGGAAAAACGTCGAGTACGGCACGATAGGATATGCGCACAACCTAAGCCGTGATCATTAGAAGATGAGAAAACGAAGCAATTAAATGTCTGCACTGTACAGGTACGGCAGGTCTACCTCGAATCAAATTAGTGTTACAGAGTGCAAGAAGAATTTTTTGCTTATGTTAATGCAGCAACTGTGGGACACGTTTTTAATATTAATTTCTTTTTGCAGTACCGCAGCGATGCATGTTATTTACAATAACAATTATTTCGGGAAAGTTGAACTTGGAAAACATACCGGAGAAGACATTTACAGCTATCAGAACAACAACGGTGCTAGAAAAAATGAAAAGTTGGTTTCAGACGTCAAGGAGGGGGACATCTTTTCAATCGCTTTGCGAGTAAATAGATTGAGAGATCTCGTGGTAAGTAGATCTGGTGCATTCATGGCTTCAATTAAAATTCGTTAAAGCACATCACTTCACAGGTGTGCTCAATATCCTGACATATTTATTTAAGTAGCCTTGAATTGTTTGTGGCGTTTCCGAAGGTATTGTTTTTAGTGGTGTTGTTTGCGGAACGATTCTATTTTCTGTATTAGGTCAAAAAAAGAATAAATTTCAGTTAGGGAAGCACTGAAAGAATGAATGCGCTTTAGAAAAGGATAATAATTGAGGTATCGCTAACGCTTGTCTCTGCAATTTTTCGCAAGATCTGTCCCTTTGAAGCATGAAGAGAAAGCTAAGTTTAAGAGCCTTGCTGAATGCCACGTCAAGATATCTAGAGAGCATTTGCCAGCAGTTGAATTTAAGGAGAGACGGTAGATGGGCGTGGAAAAGCAAACACACTTCACCACCCAGAACAGACAAAGGAAATACACAGAATTCGCGTTAAAGCGCTCAACAGCTCCATACCACTCCATAACACAACACTAAAAGTTCAGTCACAACCAATAACTCCATAACATTGAATAACTCAATAACAATCCGCGTACATGGCTGAACCCAATCTTACTGCAACTTAGTTCCAATTCGTTACTAGCCCTAGTCACTAGTCCTATGTCAATAAGCGTTAACAATGAAATGTCCTTACAGTTCGTCACGTTGTGACTCGTTGACCCTTGCTGTGTCGACATTTAATCGAGTCCTCCGTCGTTGACAGGCTGTTGCAGTTCTTACCGTTGAGGTCGGTTGATGCCACCGAATGAACCACTCGTCCTCATCACTGGTGTTCTGGTTTAAGTCTCAATCGTTTGTCTCGCAAGGCTTTGCTCGTCATGGACTTCCCCGCTGATGGGTCCACTCTACTGAATGGTGTGGGCTGCTTTCGTCTTAGCGCGATGTGTGATAGCTGAAAGTCCACCTGGAGCTGCTGGGCGAAGCTCAGAGCCACAATTCGGTGTCAGCTCCAAGTCGGGGCTAGATCCACAGTGCCAACTCAACCTCTGGGATTTTTTGCCACGGCTCCGGTCACCTGCCAAGAGCTTTTTCACGACGAAACTCGTGCGTTGACGTGACTGGTGCGCGTGCCTTCGGGTGACTTTCTTTCTTCTCGTGCACCTTGCCGCGCGTCCACGGTCGACACGCGTCTCGTGCCTCTTCTTAACTCATCACGCCAAAATAAAATTCTCGCTCAAGTAGTCATATGGCACTGTAAAGTTTCTACAAAACTGTTATATATTGTCACGTTACTCACGACAAACTTGATACAATGGGCTTGTTGAGTCGACTAGCCAAGCAGCAGCTTAGAGAGATCATCTTTTTCTTCTTTCTCTCTCTGATCTCACCCAAGCAAACCATGTGGCAATAGTCTCCCCCCCCCCTTGAAAGAATCGACTCGATGCTCGTAAATTGAAAAAAAATGAAGGCATACAAACGCAGATATAGAGAACCAAAACAGGGAGAGTGCCAGTACTCGCAGCGCAAATGAAGAAGTTTCGTCAACGCTTGCGCCAAGCGCAAAAAGAAAAGGCATGAAAACACAGGAGAACACAAACAGCAGCAGCAACGCAAAGTCACGGCATGTCGTAGCACGTGAAACCACAAGGGCTACTGTGTGAAGTAGGGCTTCCGCCGAACAAAATGCACGGTTTCGGGACGAAGCTGTCTACGAGAAGACGCAGCGTCGTCCAGAAATACCTCGTAGGTAACATCTGTGACTCGTCTAAGAACCTTGTACGGTCCAAAATAACGGCTTAGGAGATTTTCGGATAAGCCTGGTCGCCGGACAGGAATCCACACCCACACTCGGTCCCTAGGGTGGTAGGTGACATTTCGATGGCGGAGGTTGTAATGTCGTGCGTCTGCATCATGTTGGTGACTGGTGTTTATGCGAGCTAGCTGACGAGCTTCTTTGGCGTATTAAGTGTATTGCTCAGCGTCTTGAGCAAGTTCATTGCTTTAGTCGCACGGAAGCATAGCATCGAGCATGGTTCGCACGTTGCGTCCGTAAACAAGTCGGAAAGGCGGAAATCGCATTGTTTCTTGCGTTGCCGTATTGTAAGCAAACGTGATGTATGGAAGAATCTCGCCCCAGGTTTTGTGTTGTACGTCCACGTACATTGACAGCATGTCCGCTATGGTCTTGTTAAGCCTCTCTGTCAGTCCATTGGATTGCGGGTGATAAGCCGTTGTTTTTCGATGACTTGTGCAGCTCAGTTTGAAAATGTCCTACATCATTCGAGCTGTAAACGACGTCCCTCTGTCCGTAATCACGCATGACGGGGCAGCATGCCGTAGGACGATTTGGTGCACGAAGAACTGCGCGACTGCAGAGGCCGTGCCACGGGGTAATGCGTTTGTTTCAGCATAACGAGTAAGATGATCTGTCGCAACTATAATCTATTTGTTCCCAGAGGACGACAAAGGGAAGGGCCCGAGAAGGTCCATTCTTACGAGGTCAAACGGTGTCCGTGGTGGTGCGATTGGTTGGAGCAGGCCCGCGGGTCTCACAGGCGGAGTCTTGCGGCGCTGGCATTCACGGCAGCCTTTCACATATCGATGTACACTAGTTGATAGTCGCGGCCAGTAATACTGTTGGCGTACTCTGGCGAGAGTTCGCGAATAGCCCAAATGTCCTGACGTGGGCTCGTCGTGGCACGCAACGAGGATATCATCACGCATGTCGGTAGCAACAACTAGTAGGAAGGCTTTGTCGCTACCACGGGCGTTTTTCTTGTAAAGAATGGCTCTTCTTAAACAAAAAGAGGACACTTCGCGAGAAATGTGTTGTGGGACCTGAGGATTGCGGCCTTCCAGAGAATCAATGACTGGGCGTAATTCGTCGTCTGCCTGCTGCTTTGACATAAATTCGGTGTCACTAACTGCTCCGAGAAAAGCATCTTCATCTTCGGAGCCCCTGAGAGCGTTCCCCACAGGCGCCCGAGAAAGCGCGTCGGCGTCTTAATATATCGTCGGCGTCTTAATATATCGTTATATCGAAATCCTGCAAACGCAAACTCCACCATGCGAGACGGCCGGATGGATCTCTGAGATTTGCCAGCCAGCAGAGCGAGTGGCGGTCAGTCACAACTTTGAAGGGACGACCGTAGAGGTAAGGCCGAAATTTGGTCATCGCCCACACGACTGCGAGGCATTGTTTTTCTGACGTAGAATAGTTGGTCTCGGTTCGAGAAAGAGTACGACTGGCGTAAGCTATCACATACTCAACACCGCCATGTCGTTGTACAAGGGCAGCGCCAAGTGCAACGTTGCTGGAATATGTATGAATTTCTGTAGCAGCGTCCTCATCAAAATGGGCAAGAACAGGGGCTGCTTGCATTCTCTGTCGTAACTCTGTGAACGCTGTATCTTGTTCTGCGCCCCAAGTAAAGGGCACGTCATCTAGGGTGAGTCGCGTAAGAGGTTCAGCTATCTTCGAGAAGTTGGCGATAGATCGGCGATAATACGCGCACAAGTCGAGGAAACGGCGTACTGCTCTTTTATGTGATGCAACAGGGAAGGCGGCGACAGCAGCAGTTTTGTCTGGACCAGGTCGCATTCCATCCACACTAATGACATGTCCCAGAAATTTCAGCTCCTCATAGTCAAAACGGCAATTTTGAGGTTCCAGCGTAAGTTCAGCTGTGCGAATGGCTTCCAGAACCTTTCTCAGACGCTTCAATTGTTCTTCGAAGCTCTCGGAAAAGATGACCACATCATCGAGGCAGACAAGTAAGCTTTGTTACTTCAAGCCAGCGAGAACTGTGTCCATCATCCTCTGAAAAGTGGCTGGTGCAGAACAGAGGCCGAAGGGAAGAACTCGGAATTCGTAAAGTCCGTCTGAGTCACAAACGCGGTTTTTTCTCGGTCTCGTTCATCCACTTCAATTTGCCAATAGCAACTCTTTAGATCAATGGACGAAAAATACTTCGCGCGTCGTAACCTGTCGAGGGAGTCATCGATCCGTGGAAGCGGGTAGACGTCCTTTTTTGTGACGCTATTAGGCTTCCTGTAGTCAATACTGAATCGCAGCGTTCCGTCTTTTTTCTTCACTAGAACGACTGGCGAGGACCAAGCGCTGCTGGATGGTTAAATAATCCCGTCATCGAGCATCTGTTTTACTTGTGTCTGAATAGCCTCGTGTTCTTTGGCAGAAACGCGATAAGGCTGCTGCCGGATGGGGCGGACGTCGTCTTCGGTAATAATTCGATGCTTCGTGAGGTGTGTTTGACGGACTTTAGAAGAAGAGGCGAAGCAAGATCGAAGCTCCCTTAAATGGTCATGAAGTGCAGCCTTTCTCTCGTCTGACAGCGTCGAATTAATTTCCATACGGTCTAGAAATTTCTCATCCTCTTGCGTTTCTTTGGACGCGAAGCACTCCGTGACGTCGGCAACAGGGTCTCCATAAGCTAGGGTGGTTCCGCGAAAAAGATGCCGGTGCTCGTAGTTGAAGTTCGTAACTAGTATCGTTGACTGTCCGTCACGGACGCACACAACACTTTGGGCGACGAATACACTTTGGAGCAGTAGAAGTGATAGGTTGCTTTCAGCCACCACGTCGTCATCTTGGAAGTCTTCACAAGTGACTTCGATGGGAACAGTTGCTCGAGGTGGCATCGTCACACTGTCGTCAGCAACACGCAGCGCAGGTCTACGGCAGTTATCAGCGCCTCGATGTGTTGCGCCTTGAGTCGAGAAGGTCACGATGTGCTCACGAAGATTTATGATGGCACCTTATTCCCGAAGGAAGCCCATGCCAATAATCAGCTGACGCGAACAGTCGCGAAGAATGAGGCAGCTGAGCGCAAACGTTGACGCACAAATTTTCACACTTGCGGTACAGCGACCAAGCGGTGTTAAGGTGTCCAGCTGTTCGAATTCGCGTTCCTTTCCTGAGATCTGTCGCTAGCCTCCTGCTGATAATCGAATAATCTGCACAAGTGTCTACCAATGCACTGACCTGGAGACCATCAATCAGCACAGGTTTGTCGAGTGACACGCGTTCACTAGGTTCAGATGTGGATGTCGGCGTTTCTTCGGTACTGCAATTATTCTCTGACGAAAGGCCTTCGGCGTTGCGTGCAAGCGTCGATGGGAGGTTTTCCGCACTTTGAGTCTCCCGACCTTGCCTCCGAAGGCCGCTGCCTTAAGTTTTCCTGACGAGGGCTCGGGAGTGTTCCCGTGCCGTCACCCCGAAACGTGGCCCAGTGGCTGCGGGTCTCCTCGGAGATTGTGACCGCGATTGCCGTCGTGTAAAGGGTGCGCGCTGTTGCGCGAGATACTCTTCGATATCCCCTGGCCTTAGACCAATTCGGGGACGAGGGGAATTGACGGAAAATCCACGCAGTCCAAGTCCGGTATGGGCATTCGCGGTAAATGTGACCAGCCTCACCGCGATGATAGCAGAGGGGTCGTCTGTCTGGCGTACGCCAATGATCAGGCTTGCGCGTCGGTGCACGGCGACTATCGATGTCCAAATCAGCGTGCGCTGACTGAATCGCGATTGACGGCATCATTGTCTGGATCAGGACGTATGGCATTGCCTGGATCGGGACGTGCGGCACTGTCTGGATTGGGACGTGCGGCACTGACTGGGTCGGGACTCCGTGACCAGAAAGAGAAGTGGCAGATCGCAAGGCTTCCGCGTACGTACGACGGCGACTGTCAGTAGACAAAGGAGCCGTTTCCGGATCAACCGACGTGGGCGGAAAACGATGGGCATGCAGAACCTGCTGGACCTCGTCACGGATGACACTGGTGATAGAACCAACATCGATTTGCTTTGTCCCGTACATCTTTTTCATTTCTTCCTGGACGACAGATCGTATGATCTCGTGAATTCATTCGGGGCTCTTGCTCCCAGTGGTGGCGAAAATTTCGGGAGTTGAGGCAGCATTCACTTAACGGTCAAACAGGGCAGACCGTTGGTGCAGTGCTCGCTCGATTGTTGCCCTTTCAGTAAGGAACTCAGCAACACTTTTGGGGGGACTACGCACCAAACCAGCAAAAAGTTGTTCCTTCGCACCACGCATGAGGTGGCGTAACGTTTTTTCTTCTGCCATAGCAGTATCCGCTCGCTTGAAAAGCCGTGTCATGTCTTCGACGTACATCGAGACGGTTTCGTTGGGCATCTGGATGCGTGATTGTAGTGCACGCTCCGCCCGTTCGTGGCGGTCGGGAGTCCTGTAGGTCTCCAGGAGGCTACGCTGGAACTCGCGCCAAGATGTCACAACATCATCCCTGTTCAAAAACCACGTCTCGGCACCGTCTTTTAGGCAAGTGTACACGTTCCGGAGCTTCGCGGCATCATCCTAGTAATTGATCGCTGCGACATGTTCGAACTCACTCAGCCAGTCGTCAACATCTTCATGCTGCTCTCCATGAAAGGGGCTAGGCATGAGCGGTTTCTGGACGGTGCAGTAGATCGGCGTGGAAGGGGAGCTTGCACGGGATCTTGCGTCGAAGTCATAGTCGCTACGTCAGTGGTTGGTGTCTCAGGCGGTATGCCTCGTTGGCGGCGGCTTACTCTATGAACAGGAGTGTCCACGGGTGCAGGTCTTGTGTTCCGGCTGCTGGGCGGGGTCTTGTGCATCGAGTGGATCGTGAGACGTTGTACCCAGCACCTCCACCAGTCTTGTCGCGTTACTCACGACAAAATTGATACAATGGGCTCGTTGAGTCCACTAGCCAAGCAGCCGCTCAGAGAGATCGTATTTTTCTCTTTCATTCTTCAATCTCACCCAAGCAAACCATGTGGCAATATTAACACCATACTAGCACCTAATTGCAAAGTGAGTGGGAACGACATCCAACCGGCTTTAGCTTAGGAAAGCTATGTGGGAAATACGAAGCTAGAAAATCAAACACTATATGCAAGGATCTTTTTGTAGTAGTGTTGTCAGCTAATCAAAAAAGCAACAGACAATAACATGCTGCGTTCATAGCGCGAAGTGCAACGATCGAGTGCGTTTCTTTATGAATTTGTAATATAATTAAGCACAATGGTCCAATTACCTGCCGAAAATATGTGTCAAGTGTTTTGAACTTGCTGAAGGCGTAAGTAATCGTTTCGCTGAGTAATCATTTTCATTATACACTTATTGTATGAGCTTCGCAGGGAAATTTCCGAGGAAAAATCATCCAACTATCCAAAGTACCGATAAACAACAAGGCAAGTCTATGAAGGTACTTGTGTCAGCTATGTATTCTAATCATTATTAGCAGCTGTCAAGAAAATACGGGAATTTCTACAGCCAAGCACGGTGGAGGTTCGGGGAAAAGAGGAGCGGTAATTGAGAAGGATAGTGCAAGAAGAGAAGCAGAAACAGCCGGGGCCTTTTATGGGGTATGGCAATAGTAAAGTGAGGCCTGACAGCAGTCGGCGCTCAGCAGAAGGCAGTGATACCAGTCACCTCTTCAGCTTTGAGGGGCTTTATAAAGCTTTAAGTAGGGGATGCGAGAGGAAGAGCAATTTGTTGGCGACAATCGCCGGGGCTCTCTGTCGTGTGCGGCGCTGCTGAGCCTTGAGCATTCGTAGGCCAGCGCTGGGCAAGCACAGAAAATATTTTCAAGGGTGGCGGAGTCCCTTAACTCTTGCAGGCCCGTGAGGGAGAGTATACGTTCGAGAACAAGCGCGCCGCTGTCCACAGCACAGGCCGACTGGAGGCGAAGAAGCATAGCGCGCTCTCACTTAGTGAGCCTACGCTCTGGAAGAGCGTAGGCTCAAGCCATGGTGGTGAACTGCTGTGGCAAGTTTCGCACTTCCTCATTACTGGAGACTCCCAAATTAGGCGGTGTCTAGTGGAAAGACACGGGAATGCTGGCGGCAGCCAATGCTCAAAACTTCGAGCTCAGCAAGCACCTGGTAAGTCCTGATTGTAGGTGTGTTTATAAGGCCCTGCAGCACTAGCTTCGAGACTCAGTGCTGCTACTGGGTGCTCTCGTGGGTCCTAGACAATTAACAATTGTGTTATTTTGCCCTGTAAACTGTTTATTAGAATTCATATATATTATGCCCACTTTAATAAATTAAGACGCTTTACCTGATTTTCTAAATCAAAGGCTTGTTTTTTGGGGGGTATTCTCAGCCAGATGCTGCATGCCATTAGTTACTCATTACCCTGCAATTTCTGGAGAAGCAAGAAACCGGGAGAGTATTCATTCTACAAAACAGATTGTATGCTCTGGCCATGGCATATTTGTAAGAGTGCGAGTAATTGAGGTAATATAATTGCCATGGTTTGTATTGGTTAGACTGCTTGACCTCGAAGCCGTAGTCCCGCAGGGGCGCCTGCACAAGTAGGCGTTTGGTGTGTAGCGACACCACGGGCCCGAGCTAACGGGGGAGTTTCTACTCCCTCCCACGCCTAGCCGTGCGTGGCTTTGCCGTGTCCGGGGAAAAGGGGATCCTGGGGGTTGAGCTGACGCTGGGTGATTGGACCTTTAAGGCCCCCCCCCCAGCAGAGGCAACACACCCCTTTGGTCCCGGCTTCACGTAGACAGCACCCCTCGGCTGACCCACCCAGGGGAAATCGGCAGTCGCCTTTTCCTATCTCTCTCTCCCTACATCTTCGTCTTTCTTACTTTTCTTGCTTTCCTGTCTACTTCTCTCTTCTGTTTACTTCCAATTTTCCTGGCGGCAAGGGTTAACCCTGTGCAAATAGCCTACCTTGGTCTAGGCGCATTGGGTTATGGCAGTGTTGTACGGCTGACGTCTGCAAGCTTTCAGCACCTGCAAACTTGCAGCGTCCCCTTGTTGGGCTCCGTGGTTGGTGGCCGCCAACGCTGCTGAACAAAAATAAGACCGGCATGCATGGAGCATTCCCTTAACTGTCTGATCGTACCGGCCTAAAGCGGGTACGCACCGACGACATAAATTTTTTCAACCAGCCAATAGAAACTTTTCCCCACTTCCACGTCATTCACTGTGAAAATACCGAAAAGCAAGCCAGGACCGTATCTCCTTTCGTAGTTGCCAGGTGTCTTACTGAAACTCTCGGGGCTGGATACAAAGTAACCAAAATGGCTAGCGGAGACCTTCTTCTCGAAATTTGGGACAAAGCACAATTTGTAAACCTAGAAAGCCTCTCAATGTTTGGTGACGTACCGATCACCGTAACACCACACAGATCTATGAACATCACTCGCGGAGTGGTATCTGATGCAGACTTACTTGAACTCACCAAAACTGAACTTTTGGAAGGGTGGAAGAGCCAAAATGTCAATAATGTACAGAGAATTGTCATCAGAAGAGATAATAAGGAAATACCAACGAAACACTTGATACTCACGTTTGCATCCAGTGAACTACCAGATTCCATTCAAACAGGGTACACAAAGACATCTATCAGGCCGTATATACCAAACCCTCGTCGTTGCTTCCAATGTCAGAGGTATGGCCATGGCTCTAAAACCTGTCGTGGTCGCCAGACTTGTGCACAATGTGGAGTCCTAGGCCACGTGTCTGAGAACTGCAAAACACCGCCACACTGTGTAAACTGCGGAGGAAACCATGCTGCATATTCACGCTCCTGCACATACTGGAAAAAAGAAAAAGAAATAATTACATTAAAGATGAAGGAGAACATATCATTTAAGAAAGCACGGCGAAGAGTCGCTCCATTCTATGGATCTACATACGCTGATGCGGCGTGTCAGGGGGCACGGCCGCACCAGCCTTCGCCACTCCTTCGGCCCGCGCATACCGAGCCGGCGGTTGTGGCACCTGCCCCCAAGGCGGCTGTAGCCCAGGCTACACCGCCTACTCCCAAACAGAGACCGGAGACTCCAGAGTCTTCGGGTCTCAAGGCCTCCCCTCACCAGGCGAGGCCTGAAATCCGAACTAACAGCCCGCACGTGCGGGCATCCAGTGCCTCCGAGGAGGCAATGGATACGTCGGCATCCTTGGTGCCGAAAGAACGGCGTGGCTCCTTGGAGCGCGCCAAGAAAACAAAAAAGCAAATAACAGGGCCTGGTGACGGCCCTGTTAAGTGAACTCAAACTCCCCGTCTAAACACCCACTCGTTTTTCGTACACACAGCATTATTTTACATTCACCATGAACACTCAAATTATACAATAGAACGTCAGGGGCCTTCTCAGAAACCTTGACGACATCCAAGAACTCTTACACGAACACTCATCAAAAGTGCTGTGTGTACAAGAAACACACATTAATTCAAAACACACAAATTTTCTACGTAAATACCTTATTTTTCGAAAGGACCGTGATGATGCCATGACATCATCCGGAGGTGTTGCCATCATAGTGAATCAAGGAATTGCATGCACCCACTTACAACTCCAAACATCCCTTGAGACAGTGGCTGTTCGAGCGGTTCTTTTTGATAAACTGATCACAATCTGCACTATTTACATTCCTCCTAGCTATCAGCTGCAAAAACGTGATTTACACTCTTTAATTGATGAACTTCCGGAACCTTATGTTCTCCTTGGAGATTTTAATGCGCATAGCAGGCTATGCGGTGACTCTCGGTATGACGCGCGAGGTCGACTGATCGAACAGTTCCTTCTCTCGTCGAGCGCGTGTCTCCTAAATCGAAAAGAACCAACCTATTATAATCTCGCCAATAACACCTACTCCTTCATAGACCTAAGCATAGTATCTCCATCTCTTGTGCCTCTACTCCAGTGGAAAGTCGTAAGTAATCTGTACGGAAGTGACCACTTCCCCGTAGTTTTGAGCAGAAATACAGTAACTGAGTGCCCACCACGTGCTCCCAAGTGGCTCATAAACAGAGCCGACTGGGAACAGTTTTATACCATCGCTCGTATAGGTTGGAATGGCATATGTACTTTGAACATTGATGTTGCTGTCAACTTCTTCACAGCGTTTTTGATTGATGCTGCAACAAAATTTATCCCACAAACAAATGGACACCCTGGAAAACGGCGTGTGCCATGGTGGAACTCTGAATGCCGAAACGCGCGCAAACAGCAAAACAGAGCTTGGAGGCTGCTTCGGAACTCACCGACAGCCGAAAATCTTGACACCTTCAAGAAAATAAAGTCTCAAGCTAGGAGAACGCGTCGGCAGGCCAGAAGAGAAAGCTGGCAGAAGTTTTGTCAGGGATCAATTCATACACACAGGAGGCGAAAGTCTGGAACATGGTCGGTAGGATAGCAGGAAAACAAGTACACACACTTCCACACGTAAACACTCAAGGTGATACCTTGGAAGATCAGGCAAACTTCCTGGGGGAACATTTTGAACGGGTATCTGGCTCGTCCCACTATACTGACAGTTTCCAAAAATACAAAACAAGAATAGAAAAGCAGAAACTCGAACACAAATCCACTAGATACGAGGCATATAACCAAGCTTGCAGTCTAGCTGAGCTCCGAACTCCTCTAAACTACTGCAGTACTTCTGCCCCAGGTTCTGACCAAGTGTTGTATGATATGTTAAAAAACCTACCAGCCGAAACACGAAAAACCTTACTTTGTTTGTACAATGCTATCTGGTTTTCTGGCACTATCCCTACCTCCTGGAAAGAGGCTATTATTATTCTCATCTTGAAAGAGGGCAAGGACCCTTTTTTAGCTTCAAGTTATAGGCCTATTGCACTTACAAGCTGCTTGTTCAAAGTATTCGAAAAAATTATAAACTGCCGACTTGTACATATCCTTGAAACAAACAATTTGCTCGACCCATTTCAGTGCGGGTTTCGAGAAAGTAGATCCACCACAGACCACCTTGTTCGTATCGAGGCACAGATCAGAGACGCCTTCGTCCATAAACAATATTTTCTCTCTGTGTTCCTCGATATCGAAAAGGCTTATGATACAACATGGCGTTACGGAATTCTAAGAGACCTGTCCCACCTTGGTGTGCGTTGAAGAATGTTTCACATAATCGAAAGTTACCTGTCAAACCGGACATTCCGTGTCCGTCTGGGCAGTGAGCTCTCCCAAACGTTTGTCCAGGAAACAGACGTGCCACAAGGTGGTGTGCTTAGTTGCAAACTTTTTATTATCAAAATGAATTCTTTGCACTTGTCCATTCCCCGCAATATGTTCTATTGTACATATGTCGACGACGTTCAGCTTGGCTTCAAGTCATGCAACTTGGCCATGTGTGAGCGGCAGGTTCAGCAGGGTTTAAATAAGGTCTCCAAGTGGGCAGATGAAAACAGATTTCGACTTAACCCACAAAAAAACACGTGTGTCTTGTTCTCTCGAAAGAGAGGCGGGCACTCGGAACCTGACATTCGACTGAACGGGCAACGTCTGTCCGTCAAAGCCGAGCATAAATTCTTAGGCTTAATCTTGGACAACAAGTTGACCTTCGTACCGCACATCAAGTATTTAAAAACAAAATGTTTAAAAGCTATGAATATTATAAAAGTGCTGTCACATACTACTTGGGGTAGTGATAGGCAATGCCTCATGAGACTGTATCGAAGCCTCATTTGCACCCGCTTAGATTATGGGGCCGTTATTTATCACTCTGCAACTCAAAGTGCTTTGAAGATGCTGGACCCCGTGCCCCATTTGGGCATTCACCTTTCTACGGGTGCTTTTCGCACCAGCCCTGTAGAAAGCCTTTACGTTGAGTCAAATGAATGGTCGCTCCATCTACAGAGAAGTTACATGTCCTTTGTATATTTTCTTAAGGTGAAATCAAACAACAAGCACCCCTCGTGCTCTACTATTAATGATCTGTCGAGCTTCATTCTGTTTCAAAACAGGCCTTCGATGAGGCAGCCCTTCTCAGTTCGCCTAAAGTGTCTAGCTGAAGAAACTGAAGTGTCACTTGAACACAGTTTAATGGCTCCTGTAGCATACCCTCCACCGTGGCAGTGGCAGACTATAGACTGCGATGTGTCTTTCATTGAAGTTACAAAATATGCACCTATTGCCCATATCCGAACATACTTTCTGGTACTTCAACACAAATACACACGTCCTGAGTACTTCATTGATGCCTCCAAGACTAACTCCTCTGTGTCCTACGCTGCTGTCGGCCCATCCTTTTCGGATGCTGGCCCTCTACATCCAGGCACAAGTATCTTCACAGCGGAAGCTTACGCGATATTTGTGGCAGCTAAACACATCAAACAATTACAAATACAAAAAGCAGTAATTTATACAGACTCCCTCAGTGTGGTAACGGCTCTGCACAGTCTTAAAAAACAAAAAAACCCGGTCCTTGTCTCACTTTACTCCATTTTGTGCACACTCTACAAACTCAAAGAACATGTTGTAGTGTGCTGGGTGCCAGGGCACCGTGAGATCCAAGGCAACGTGAGGGCGGATCAGCTCGCTGCATCCGTCCACGAAAGCACTGCTTTACACCCATATTAATCCCGGCCCTTGATCTTAAGCCGTCTCTCAAACGAAACCTCAGGGACTACTGGCAGAGCAAGTGGGATACACACACACACAAAACAAACTACTCGTTACCAAGCCACACCTTGGCCATTGGCCACCAGTATCAAAATCACGTCTAACAGAAGTAACACTAACAAGACTCCGAATAGGACACACATACACGACACACACACATCTTTTGTCCGGTGGTGACCTACCATTGTGTGATAAAAGTGGTGAGGCGTTAACAGTTCCTCACGTTTTAATTCAATGTAAACAGTTAGACACTCTAAGAAGACAACACTTTCCATTAGCCTACCAAAAACATAAACCTCTACACCCTGCAATGTTCGTTTGTAGGGAACCGCTTTTTAGTAATAAATCATTGATAGCGTTTTTTAAAAGAAATTCATAATTTTAATATCATATACCCGGGCATTCCGTAGCACAACCTCTCCAGAGAGGTTTTTGCTGCGGTGGCTACACAGGAAAGCACTTGCCTCACGGCCCTTGGACGCAAGGGTATGAACGAGTGAGGTACTTGTGCTAATGCCATACATGTACACCATCATTTTTCATTATAACCAACTTTTGTCACCTATTCACACCACCCACACCCTTCACGGCATGGTCATGATTTTATTACTTGTATGTTTTTACCCGCCTTACTGCGATGAATTTTATAGCCCTTATACAGCCGCTAATCACAATCATTGTCCACATTTTTTGTCCCATGAACTGGCGCTCTTTTGCCATCAAATGGCCCTTGCGCCAAAAAACACCATATATCATCATCATCGAAGCCGTAGGTCGCGGGATGGAATCTCAGCTACCACGGCTGCATTTTCCAAGGAGGCAAAGAATACTGGAGGTATGCGTGCCCAGATTTGGGTGCACAATAATAAAGACAACTAGGTCGAAACCTCAGAGCTCTTCCATACAGCGTGCCGGATGATCATATATTGATTTTGCGGCTTTGAATTCCTTATATGAATAATAATAATATTGTGGTAACATGTTGTCACGTCCGTTCAAAGGTCCAGGTGGGGTTTATTGGACGTATAGGTAGACCAGCAATACTTTCCAGACACATTGCGGGGGCGTTCACTCGAGAGAAAAATAACACGTGCACTTTTTTGTGCCTTGTGCCTCTGCATAAGCATGTCACGTACTATTTCGAGTGGCATCATTCCATATGCTATACAAGGTAGGCGTAAATAAAAAGTAAAATTACGCAGGGTGATAAGATAACGATTATGAAATGTTAAACATACAATTAGAGTTCAGGTGCAATAAAACAAGAAAATGATTGGCTGGAGAAGGTACGATTGTGCAAAAATGGTATCATGCGCAAGACTGATAACTATGTCGGAGCTCGCTCATCTTCGTGTTGTATATTTCACGACGCACTCTTCGGATTCTCCTTATAGATCACATCATTCAGGTGGCCCCGCACCATTTATAGGGTCGAGTGTGCTGGCTTAGCAACTTTTCCGCGAAGGCAAGGTGACGAACCCACCTAAACGTGGCCTCCAGGACTGTGAACGCTGTCCCTCGGCCTGCTATTACTGTAGAAAGAGCTCAAGCCGCCTTGTCACAGTACAGTGTGGCACATGTACTGTGACATGTCCCTCGGAACGATGCATGTCCCTCGGAACGACATAGAGGTAGGTGCAGCTTGTATAACGGGTATTTCCTTTTACAGGACGTTGTCTCGAACGCAAAAAATGTCATGGACGGTAACATAAATAGCGCGGTATAACCACGGTGCGACCATCTAAATTATAGATTACTGGTAGACTCTTGTCGTCGTTTAAATGTCACCTGCTGAAGTCTGATCACCTTAGGGCGCCTAGGAAAACGTGATTGTCCACAGTTCCCTGACTGCCAGAAGGAACCGGTGCACGTGACAGTATGTCTGCGTCTTCATGCTTCAAGCCAGACTTATAGAGTATAGTTACGGCGAATTCCTATAGTCGCGAGCTTCACCGCGCGAGTCATCCTGTGGGATCACGTGTGTTCGCCAACCAGCAGAAAGCATGATTGTCGGTCAAATCCTTGAATGAACTAACATACAGGTAAAGGTAAAGCTTGGTAATCGCCTATACGACAGTGAGACAGTTTTTTAGGGCAGAGTGATTGGTTTCGAAACAGGATAGTGAGCGGCTCGCCTAGGCCATATCTGTCTATTCTCCGCGCTGATGTTGCACGAGCACTGTACTGAGGCTGATGTTACTGGCATCGGTATAGCCACATTCCAAGTTATCGTATCGCCCCGTTTTACTGTAATTCTCAGCAGAAACTGCACCTGCAGTGGTAGAGAAGCTTCAAGACTGAAGAAGATTATTTTGTGTAGATAACGCCCACTTCACGAGCACTAGAGATTATTCTCGAATCTACATCAGTTCTAGAAATAATGCTAGAATATTCGTTGTCAAATGTAAAAATGCCGACGCGCTTCACCGCCTGTCCGTTGATCGACGGCCGAAGCTCTGCTCACCCCTATCAGGGACAGCGTCTAGCTGTAATCTGACTTTCTTTTTACGTGGCCACATATTCGGCCCAAATAAACAGTTAATAATTTGACCTGCAGTCTGGTACTTTTGTTCACGTCATGACCCTGTGACATCTGGTGGAGAGGCTGCTTCGTTTATGTAGCGGGCGCCGCTATCAAGCCGTGAACCTAGCCCCCGTCGCGGGAATGGCACCGACGCCAGCGAGGAACAGCGAACAAGCTGCAGGCAGCAAGGTCTATCATCAAATACGGCCCCCCACAAGACAAGGCTAGGAAGACCAAGGCCATGACATCGACTTCGGTGACAATGACAACCACTGTGTCACAGCCCGCAGTTGTCATGCATGCGCCAGCCAAGAGAGCCACCAACTTTCCGTGGGTCATTATTTGAAAACCTGGAGGCCTGGCTAGAGAACTACGACCACGTAGCCACCCTTACGCACTGAGACACAAAAGAGAAGCTCCGTCACGTGTACTTCTACTTTAAAGAGACCGCTAGAACCTGGCTTGAAAATGGGGAGTCTGTGCTTCAAACCTAGGATGTCTTTCCAGTCATGTTTCGCACTACGCCGAAGAACTTCCATTCAGAGACATAAATATTTTTTATAGCGGGGATTTTTCTCCGAAAAGTTTAATAAAATTTCCAGCATATTTATCTCCAGAATAGTACTGATTTCCGCCCCCCATTCACGCACACATATACTATAAAACAAGTTTCTCACATACTGGCGAGTTTTCAAATAATGACTGGCCCCTCCACTGCCACGCAACAAAAACTTGACCTGTGACTTTAATACTATTAGTACACTGCACATTGTCAGCTTCAAGTCTAACACCAGTAGTAAATTACAAATAGCTCCACGTAAATATCAGAAACCAATATCAAAGGCCATGTTTGCGTGGTGCTCATGTCAAAACCGATTAGAAAAGATGAATGCACACTGTGACCAATAACTATCGCTCGTCATAGGAAAACTTAACTATTCTTGAAATTCCCTGCATTGATTGATTTGTGGGGTTTAACGTCCCAAAACCACCATATGATTATGAGAGACGCCGTAGTGGAGGGCTCCGGAAATTTAGACCACCTGGGGTTCTTTAACGTGCACCCAAATCTGAGTACACGGGCCTACAACATTTCCGCCTCCATCGGAAATGCAGCCGCCGCAGCCGGGATTCGAACCCGCGACCTGCGGGTCAGCAGCCGAGTGCCTTATCCACTAGACCACCACGGCGGGGCTGAAATTCTCTGCAATATTAAGAAGATTACCTTTTTCCCTTTGGCTCAAAACGACAGGCGAAAGTTCCCCGAAAAAGGGCGAATTCCCTGCACCGAACATCACTGTGTCTTCCGAGGCGCATTCCTGCAACTTTCACGAGCTTCGCTCGCAGAGAGGGACGTTCCTTTGCTGGAAACTTGGGTGCAGCTGGAAACCTGGGTTGAAGCCTGGTTACATCATACAGGGCCTAAAGGTGTTCGAAGGCACCACAAAAAAGTACTTGGCTCAAAGCGGCCAGAAGATTCTATTAGGGAAAAGGCCGCTTCGCAGCAAATACAACGTATGTACCCGCTTGAATACATTTGGAACAACGTAGTTCCTGCCCTCAAGATATTTCATTAGGCACTTATTTCCGCATCGGCCCACTGTCGTTCAGCAAAGTCATCGTCAGTTATTGTTCCCAAAAAGCAGTCGTCATTCAGTTCGTCGGGAGGCGGTGGGTCAACAGAGGCGCGAGACAGACAGTCTGCGTCTGAGTGTTTCCTGCCGCACCTGTAAATGCCGGCAATGTATTCTCGAAGTCTAAGGCTCTATCGCGCAAATTGACCTGATGGGTACATTAGGTCAGATAGCCAGCACAAGGTGTGGTGGTCGCTCACAATATTGAAGGACCTGCCGTGTAAGAATAAGTTAGGTAATGATACTGCACCCGGCGCCGCGTCCACATTGCGTTTGCCGCCTGGGCTGTTTACGTTTGATACGACAGATGGCGCTCATGGAGGGTGGGGCAAGGCACTCACTAGTGAGCGACTTGATCCGGGTGTAGATGGTTTCTGCTGCGGAAAATGGCTGTTTTGATACGCTTGATATATAAGTTTACATGGATGCCAATAAATTAATGCGCTGTGATTCTTTTTTAACGAGATTGATTTCCTTGTCTTATATGCGGCTAATTTTGTTGTCCTCGTCAGCCTCTTTAAAGCACGCGAGACGTAAGAGTAGAATACTTTACTAAAAACGCTCAATAAACACAGACTAGAAACACCACATAGGTGAAACTTTATGAGCATCACTCATTTCCTGCCGTCTCCATTCACTAGAAACAAAAGGGCGCGTGCGTTTCCAATATCGGCCATCCGGTGACCCCTAACGTCTTCCTAAACGCTGTCCCGAGAATGTTCTTGGCTGACATAACATACAAATGTTCGGCCATCTTAGTCACCTGGATATTAGAAACAAGGAGAACAGGAACCAAATAAATAACACAAGAAAATAGCTATGCCTATACACTGACGCGTCAAGTTCTTCTCGGCACGCAGAAGTTCGCCCGTCTGTACTGTGAAACATTCAAGCGAATGTCTTAGCTTCTGGTCTTCTTGAATGATTTGACTTTGAGGAAAGCCACAACGCGCACAATGCCAGTGTCCTCTTGTCTAAACTGCGGCGTCGTCGCTTGGTCAGGCTTCGGCTTCTACTTTTGTTGGCCCGTCTGCGATGGTTCTTTCTTCAGATTAGCTCCGTCATTTACAATGTTCTTGTTGTCGTCTGGTTCTGTAGGCTTTGGCTCCATATCTTCGTTCGGTTTGGTCCAGGGCTGTTCATTTTTCTTTCTTTGCGTCTGTTCTCCGTCACTTTTTTTTTCAAATCTTCTTGTGGTTTGTTTCTCGTTTTGTCGTCTTGGCTCAGCTAGTCTTCCGGTTTTTCGCCTTCTGCAACCTCGTCCCCCTCCCCCCTACAAGTCGCCTTTTGTCCCTGGGCTCTTTCTTCGTTTGTCTTTTTTTTCTTTGCCACAGTTTCGTGAAGTTTCTTCCACCGTCGTGGTTTTCTTCTTTAATCTTTCCGCCTCGCTGTATGTTCTCGCAGTAGCGGGTTGGGACAACTTCTGCTATCCTTTGGCCTGAGCTTCGCCTTCATCCTTGTCTTTTGGCTTTACCCATGCTCCGGCAGACATCTCGGGCTTTGAATTTTCGCCTTCTTTTGTTGTCGGCGCTTTGTTGTCTCCGCAGCTCTCGACATGTGGTGGGGCTTGTTTGAAAAACGGGACCATGTGTCCTTTGAGTGCCGCATCAGGTATGACTTCCAGTTCTTGTACCCTCGGGGCGTTGCGTGCATCCGCCGGGGTGCTTCCTGCTTAGAGCAGATGACGGCTCACCACGCACACGTCCGTCTCAAGTGTGGCGTGCCAGTCGACGGACGGCAACGGTCGGCTTCTTTCCGTTCCCTGGTTCCCATCGGTCGTTGATTTGCTTGCCGAGATAGCGGGTAGGCAGCGTACCGACCCTGATGGTGGTTTGAAGCTTCGATTGCACGTGCCGAAATCTCCCTTCGTTCCCGGTCAATGCATAAGAGCTTCAAGATGTGCAGCAGGTCGTTCACATTGTCATGCGTTCTAACCAAAAGCATGGTGCATAATTCGCGAGACCTCAATCCCGAGACAAGGTGTTCTCACGTGTCCGTCAAGTCAAGGTTGACTTCATGGCAAATACGCGTCATGGAATGAATGTAGGTGGCAGTGCTCTCATTACAATGTTGCACGCACTTTTGCATTCTACGTCATCGTTGTGAAATAGGAGTCTAGCTGACGAAGTTATGACGGAAACGCATGTCGAGCTCTTCCCCCGACATGTTGTGGCAGCTCCTTGAACATTACCAGTCCTTGGCAGCTCTAACCAGTCAGGCCTTAGTTGTTCCATCGTGTAAGCAGCTGGAAACCCATGAAGATTGAACGTTTTGCGTATATTTTCAATCCACACATGCGCAAAAGGAGCGTCTTTGGAGCCGTCGACGGGACTGATCATGTGGCTAAAGTTAGTGGTCGCCTGGAACATTTGCACTGGTTAAGACTGTGCTGCACTGGTAAAAACCACTTGTTTAAGCAGGGTCGCTATTAGTTTCTCCTTTTCTTGTATAGCTTGTAGTAGTTCACGAGCTGTGTTCTTGTCTCCTTATTAGGAGTACATGTCTTCAACACCAATAAAATTAACTAGTCCATCGGTGCGCTCTATCTTAGGGTTGGCGTTACCAGTTTTGTGCACTAGTAAAACTCAATTTCACTCATCTCCTGGCGAATTGTTGCCATCCCACTTCTGAAATGTTGTCTTCATCTGCCGCTTAGAAACGTGAAAAAAGCAAAAAAGGATACTGGACTGAAAATGCAGAAGCTACACAGGCTACAAACGCCACAGAGGTTAAACTACGAGCGTCGCTTAGTCTACGTCACTTTCTTTCACAAAGGTTGGCGACAACTTTTTGTGGCATCACAACGAACGCTACTTGGGCAGAGCTGATGCAGATATGTAACTACACCAAGTAGTTCGTATTCTTGCTATTTAGGTTTCGATTTCGCAAGCACAACCAACGCGTACTTTTTCGCACGACAATCATACAATGAACCTTACACTTATTTGGAAGAAAATAAATAAAATGTTCATTGTTGAAGGGAAAGCACATAAAACTTAGTTGAAGCGTTGTGATTCATTTGACAAAGAGAAGAGAGGTGTGGCCGAGCATGTACTGGGTGATGGGAACAACGCAAAGTCAAGAAACCCTTTCCCAAGTTTCAGTGCATAGTTGGTAAGCACCAGTCTCTGTTGCACTGCTGCACAGCGTACAATCATTGCACAGTCTCCGTTTGCAAAAAGGGCGCGCTTTTCAGACACAGCGAAGTAACTATCGAGACGCTTCTTCGCGTTCATCTATACCTGGAAGTACGTTTCGTGTGTCGTTTTTGCTTGAGAAACGCGGGACACATTTTGATCTGCTTGCCACTTGGCGTGAGACCTTTCGACTTTTTGCAATTGCGCTCGTTCCTTCGCCTTTGTTGGAAAGCTGTGACTTTTTTCAAAAGTGCATCAAAAATATCGGCAGAGTGATAGCTTAACGAAATCTCACATCGGTAAGTATCCGCTCAAAACTGAGGACGTGAAAGGAAATATAGAATGTTATCACACTATTAGGGGGTTTGCGTGACAAACCACGTAATGATTCTGAAGCACGCCTTTATTGATGGGCAAGATTCATGGGCAGCGCATGCTACAAAATGTGATTTGTTTGGCATTCAGGACCTTTTTGCCTTCAACGAGGCATCATATCCGAGTTTCTATAGCGCCTAGGTGGCGCATAATGGAACCAAAAAAAGGGCAGAGCTATCTGATTGGAAAATCTTGCTGATGGCATGAGTGGGAAACACGAATATATATCATGATGTACCGCTGTCTTTGTGTCTCCATACTCGATGAATACAGATCCCCTAACGAACGCATACTCATGTTCGCTCACAAGCTTCGATGTGAATTTGCTGCAACCGAGCGACACCTGTGTTGTTTACCAGGCACAGAATAGGTGAAATAGCGTAAGAAATCCAGAAGACTAGAAACAGAAAAGAACGAAGAACTTGTAGTGTCAATGCTTTTTAATACTATTACAAACAATCTTGAACATAATATTTACATCTTTCCTTTGTATATTTTTTTATTAAGCTAAGCAGTGTACAAAAATTAGCGTTCGTGGACTACATGCAGAAGCTTAGTAAAAAAAAGGACGTGCGTGAGCTTCGTAGCATTCGCTGTGCTGCCACAGAAAGTTGTTGCCGAGTATAGCTGCAAAAGGGCACGTTAATTTTCAACAGTTTGCTAACAGTGCTTTTGTGATATAAGTGCACCGACAGCAGCTAATGTGACCATATGGAAAGTGGTTGCATTTTGACTTAGAAGTGTGGCAGCTTGGGCTAGTTGGTATGGCATGACGATAGTTATAGCGCGAGAACAAAACGACGACAATAGTTATAGCGCGAGAACAAAACGACGACACACTGTCTTTCGTGTCCTTCTTGTCTCTGTGTCGTCGTTTTGTTCTCGCGCTATAACTATCGTCATGCATTTTGACGCGAGAGTACTAAAGATCTCGTTTCGTTGAAATTCTTGTGTCGGTGGTGTCGCCGTCGGCATCTTCAATTGAAAACAAAAAACATCGTTGTCTGCAAGAAATAATTTGAGTTGTTTGCAATAAGGATAGCAGCCGGCGAGGGCAAAGGCGCTGTGACAGTAATACACACAATCCTGAGCATAATATTAGCGTTTTTTTATATTTTTATTAGGCTATGCAGTTTACAAAAACTATATTTCGTGAACTACATGCAGAAACGTTATAAAATTGGCGTGTGTAAACTTCGTAGCCTTTTTCTGCGATTCTGCTTCGTAGCCTTGGCTGTGCTGCCACAGAAAGTCGTCACTGATTACAGCTACAAAAGGGCAAGTGCATTTTCAACAATTAGCTAACATTGTTTGTGTGTTTGTGTTTGTGTGTGTTTGTGTGTGTGAAAGAAATAGACACAGAGAGAGAGAGTGGGTATTTTTGTCGCGTTCTGTTGCTCATCAAAACGAACAAAAAGCTTCGCCAGAAAATTTTGAACTAATGTATCAGGAAACTTACACGCACCCTATAAGGAACCTGAATTGACAAACTACCCTTGACAGTCTTACAGTTAGATTCACGCGGGTTGCTACCTCTGGCAGTGTACGCAGCACGATATGGTAGAAAATCTAGCAAATATGCAGTGGGCTCCCAAAGTCGACCCTGGGTTCACCCGTACCACACCCATGTCAGCATTGTTGAGCCTGTGCCATCAGCCATATTTTGGATTATGTGATTAAGTTCTCTGGAGTTCAACTAGACGAAGTTCTTATGAGACAGTGGAAGTGAGCGCACTACTCAAAGCAGTATATCTTGCACAGCTCGACCCTTACACTAGTGACGCGGGCCACCCGACAATCATATTTTGCGTTGAATGTGACATCCAAGGATACCTAAAACCTTCGAATTAATAATTAAAGGTGTAGTTTCATAAATGTGGTCAGAAGTGCGGCTTCAATAATGCAAGACGGTGACGGTGAAGTGCTAGAGACACCCAAAAAGGATAAAATCTCGCTTGACAACATCCAGCATTGCTTACTAATTATAATCGCGACGGCTGCATCACAGAATTAGTATGTAAAATAATTTCTGTTCACTGGTTACTCTACAATGAAAGTTGCTTGGTCCGAATAGGCATAGATGAGACAGCTCAAATATGTAACATCTCAATTTACAACAAGAAATCGCTTTTCCCTCGTGGTGAAGGACTGAGTAGGTAACGCATAGGCCCATACTATCAGTGTGCTGCTGAGAAGCATCCTCCTCTTTACGTGAAGGAGGCTCGTCAAAGGCAAGCCAAATGCTACCTTTTGCATGCGTGCCTGCTGATTCATTATCCCCATTCAGTGAGAAAACTGTCTCTACGTGCAGTAAATTTTGTGTTCTTTAGCGGTTGTGCCACGCACTTCAGACGCATTTGAGCCTTTTGGCCTCTGTCGCTTCCAAAAAGTCGGCAGTTGAGCCAGCCGTTTTCGCTGCGCTTTCTTTGTTTTGCGGCATGGTCGGTATTCGGGACAGCCTGGTAAGGTGGCAGGATCAGCATCTTAGGTGAGTGAAGGTTTCTACGGTGCAAGCAATACTGCGTTTTCTTTGTATTTGGCGTGATATGTAGCAAAGAGGGTTCAGCTTAAATTGAGGACGACGCAGCGAGCAATAGAAAGAAAATTGGTAGGTGTAACCTTAAGAGACAAGAAGAGAGCAGAGTGGATTAGGGGACAAACGGGAGTCATGGATATCATAGCTGAAAACAAGAAGAAGAAATGGACATGGGCCGGGCATTTAGCGCGTAGACAGGTTAACCGCTGGTCGTTAAGGGTAACTAACTGGATTCCCAGAGAAAGCAAGCGGGTTAGGGGGAGACAGAAGGTTAGGTGGGCAGATGAGATTAAGAAGTTTGCGGGTATAAATTGGCAGCAGCAAGCACAGGACCGGGTCAACTGGTGGAACATGGGAGAGGCTTTTGTCCTGCAGTGGACGTAGTCAGGCTGATGATGATCTAAAGGTCGCTTTTTCGTGGAAATGCTTTGCACACATAAAGTAGGTCGACTGCAAGACTTCGTGAGCTTTCGAAATTGCCCTACATTACTGATTTAGGCACTCTAATTAAAGCGGAGCCTTGAAAAGCGACACATGTTCCATACATATCTTATACCACAACTTGCAATTTGGGACAAAACACCACTTGCCCGTTTAGAGGTGCAGCCAGCGATAAGTCCACTGAAGGGTACATGGAGTGATACGCAGCAAACGAGGTACACGTGTACTAAATCACTAAGCGCAAATCAGCTAAATGAATGCACTAGGAGAGCTCACAGGCAGAGGGCGACGTGCCTTTGAATCACAACGTCCCATGCACACAAAGCTTTCAGTAAGATGCTCCTTGGCGCGCGTATTTCCCAATAAGTGCCTCGCGAATATCTGGCACACTAGGATTCCTCGATGCGTGCGCCTCCTCGTAGGGTGGAACCACTCTTTGAAGAGGTGAGTGCCACCTTCCGATCAGCGGTCGCCATTCGGATCCCCCCGTCTTGTCGTGGCTGGTTTAGTGAGACACGTGCGCGGCGTTATCTTGGGCAAATTGTCCGGGTGTCGCGCGCCACACTGCACAAACCACTCGTGAAATGGCCCAGGATGTTCAGATTCTCGAAATATCTGAAAAGGTTTTTTTTACTGCGAGCAACTCTAGCTGCTTTTGTCGTTTTAAAAGTGAAGTCTAGGGGCTGGAAATCTAGGACCTTCACACTCCCGATGCGAAAACTTTGTATTTCTCTCATGTTGTTTGAGTACCACACGTTCTGACACAACGAAATACACTTCTTGGCTGGCCATCGTGGCTATTGGCGATTTTCGAAAAAGGCATCGTAGTGGCGGACTCCGCAGCAGACGACGCAGTTGTCTCCACACTCCAATGTGGCGGATGGCGGCGCGCGCAACGAGGAACCCCACGGCACGTTTTAAAATAGCGCCATCTCAACTCACGTGAGGCCAACTACTCGTAGCTCAAGGTCATGAGCGAACGCAATCTGTCCTCGCCCTCTCCTTGCGCCGAGCGGCAAGTGGCAGCACCTAACGTATTTTCACATTGCGCCTAGAGGGAAGGAGGAAACTTTGACGTCACCTAAATGATGGCAACGTACTCCTTTTCTGTTGTCGATTAATTGGATTCTGCCTTAGAGAGCGACCGGCTAGCGTAACTAATAACCCTTTCCAGTTCATCAGTCCTGTGCGCAAGAACGGCACTGAGTCCTTTGCTGCTTGCGCCAGTGTGCACTTCTATTTTGAGCGTTTTTGTCGAAACGCGTGAGTAACGGAAGCATCTGCAGGCATCTTTTTAGTTCCCCAAGTGCTTCATCCTGTTGTTTTTGCACTTTAACTCATCGTTGGTTCTCGTAAAGTTAGTGAGTGGTTCGGTGATGTGGGCAATGTTTCTGACGAAGCGCGTGTAATATGTGCACAGAGGTGCTATGCACAAGTTTGCTTCGAGCTCACTCTGCTGCAGCGAGGACATGAAGGCAGTGTGGAGTTTGTGAGAGCAGCATTGATGAAAATGGCTACAGAAACGTATATGGGACATTTGTGGTGGTTATCAAAAAAACACATTTTGTGCAAACACGTTAGCGTCACCACTAAGTCAACATTTTAACAGGGCAGTAACGTCAGCGTGATAGTAGCGCTATCTTTTTGCCAACTCAGCACGCGTCTCTCACAGGAATGTTCGTGAGCGTTTGTCCTCTCTTTAACAGGTTCTTCCGTTCCAACTGCAGCATGAAAATTTTCACTCTCGAAGGCAACAAGCGTGCACCCGCAGCGCCGTTGTGCTGCTCGTTTTGCTCCTATCAAATATTGCCAATATATATAAGCACAGGTTGTCACCAAGTAAGCTTGCGAATTGGCGGCAATGCGGCTCTGATTGGATACGTCGTGGGCGCGGTGAAGTCGAATTCGAAACAATGTACTTACGTGGTCATACCACTTTCACTTCTGCTTGCATGTGCACATAGTATGTGCGATAAAGCTGATAAATAAATTGTGCCGCTCGCCGTGAGTACTGCTCCTTGGAAAGACCAAGCGTGGTGGGCGTACTCAATCTTTGCCGCGGGCGTCTGTTATTCAAATTGATTCACGCTTGATCTCCGTTACAAACTCGTTGGTTCTGAGAAAGCCCAAGTTCAACTCGGGGCTGTGATGGTGCCAATGTGATTGTCAAGCATTTGATGTGGTCAACGCTAAGCGGCAAATTATTTGCATATAAAATAAATTGGTGTGCTTACACTACATGTGCAAGGCTGGAGTCATGGAGGGGCTTGTGGTAACCTAGCTTGTTGCAGCTGTTAAAGTTGGTCGTGCACTCATGTGCGTGATTGGCTTTGAAGTGAAGACCACGTGAGCCTTGTCTCAAGTTTTATTGAACTAATTGACAGAGGCTTAATGACCCTTACACTGAGCTGTTTCTTCTTCATTAGTGAGGCTTCAGATAAAGGGCAATTCTCTCGGGCACAAATAGCAAGGCCGTATTCAGTCCGAAGCTAATAAACGTAATTCTGATTACCAGGATACTCATTGTCGAAGTATTATTAGGGTGTAAATAGCATGGTTTTACTCAGCGTGCACATGATGAACGTCAAATTTATCAGCGTGGTTAACTTAGCTGATAAACTAGCATGCCTTAATTTGTCCGGTTTTAGCTTTACATGGCTTCATTAGCACAGTCTTCTTAAGATGTGGCGTAATTACCTCAATCTCACGATGACTTGGCGTAGTTAGCTTGGTCATAGCATGTGCTGGCCTAGCTAGTGAAGTATGCCGTCCGTCCAAATATATAAATAGCTGGCGGTATGCGCTCGGGTGCTGGCGGGTGATCACAACCAAGACGACTTGCAACGGCCGAGAAGCGCACTCGAATGTATAGCCTGACACGTTGCCTCGCTTGAATGCACAGGTCGACTTGTTGCTTCAAATTTAGCTGTGGTCGCGATGCTGTAAGACGTTTGGCGAGTACTGATCTCAGAGGTCATCATGGTGACTATTCTAAAACAGACTTAGTGCAGGCATTAAAAGCTTGAAAAGAAAGGTAAACACAGCTAACTCTAAAAAGTATGATCATGACAACTTTCTGACAATTTTATTGTATGGGTGCACTTCTGCACTCAGTGGAACGACAAACAAAGGGAAGATGTCTCTGGTTTGAAAACACCACCCCTTGGTCGACCATCCTTGACGTGATGACTGGTTTCATTGTAACCAGCGGAACGCGGTGCACTGAGGGGTGGATTTGACGTTTTCATCCTGTTGGCTCGTTTCTAAGGGGGTGTCGCCAGAGCTCAGAACTATGCCGAGTTTCGCAAAACTCGGCCGAATCTGCATTGCGCCCAGGTTGAGATATTAATGCAAAGCCTTCTTGTCCGTGGGCAACGGGAATGCAGCAATGGCGGCTGTCTTCTGCAGGTCAGGTCTTACTGCGGACTTGCTTATCACGTGGCGCCCAAACAAAAGGTCTTAATACGCCAAGTGGCACTTTTCTGATTGATTGATTTGATTGATTAATATGTGGGGTTTAACGTCCAAAAACCACCATATGTATATGAAAAACGCCGTAGTGGAGGGCGCCGAAAATTTCGACCACCTGGGGTTCTTTAACCTGCACGCGAATCTGAGCACACAGGCCTACAACATTTCTGCCTCCATCGGAAATGCAGTTGCCGCAGCCGAGATACGAACCCGCGACCTGCGGGTCAGTAGCCGAGTACCTTAGCCACTAGACCACCGCGGCGGGGCAAGTGGCACTTTTCTGGCTTCGAGGGGAGTCTAGAGATCTTGATGGCTTGAAGTACAGCTTCTATGCGCTGAAGATTCTCTTCGAAGCTAGAGACAAACACAATGACGTCGTCCAAATAAACGAGATAATTCTACCACATCAATACTACTAGCAGTGTGTCCATATTGCGTCGAAAAGTCCCAAGTGCCGAGCAAAGACCGGAACGCATGACCTTGAACTCGAAAAGGCTACCTAGTGTTATAAAACCTGACTTTTCTCTGTCTTCCTCGCCGACTTCGATTTGCTAGTAGGCAGTCTTGGGGTTCATTGACAAAAAATGGTGCGTGTTGTGAAGTCGTTCTAAGACGTCGTCTCTTCTTGGAAGAGGATAAACATTTTGTTTCATGCATTTTGTTGGGGCAGCGATAATTGACACATAAACGTAGGGTTCCATCCTTCTTCACTAACAGCATCGGTGAGGCCCAAGGACTTTTTGACGGTTGGATGATGTCGCCGTGAAGCAATTCGTCGACTTGTCTTTTTACGGCCTCGCGTTCTTGCGTTGAAACTCTGTAAGAGCTCTGCTATAGTGGTCTGGCGTTTTTTTCTGTTGTGATGCGATGTTTGGCGACTCAGGTCTGGCGAATTTCCGACGACGACGAAAGGCGGTCCTTGTATTGCAGGAGCAGGGCTTGTGCTGCCCTTGCCTATGCTTCAGAAGCCTCACATTGACGTCAAAAGCTCGGTGATGAGCTTCGTTCTTAAGCGTAGGTTCTGCAGAATTGACAAACGCCGAAGCATTGGTGGCCTCTATAATTTTGTCGATGAAGGCGGCCGTTGCACCTTTTTTCACGTGTTTGTACCTGTTGCTGAAACTTGTGAGCATAACTGTCCCTTTTCCTCCACGCAGCTTGGCGATTTCTCTTGAAACACAAGTGTCGTAGTTGACCAACACATGGTAATTGCTTTCAACGACGCCTTTGAAGTCTTCTTGTTTCAGAGTGCCGACGGAAATGATGACACTTGGGTGAGGAGGAGCGGTGACTTGTTCATCCGGCACAATCAGGACACGGCTTCCTAATGGTGTCGGGGGCATTAGTGCTTTTTCTGGTGATAGTGTTTCCGACTTTGTTCTCAGTTTGATGATCACCCCATGGTGGCTTAATGACATCTCTGGAGCAATGCTGTAGCATAACGAAGCTCGCAGGATAAATGCGGCTGTTGGTCATTCTAGCTGCACAGTTTCCTGCTTGTGTTATTAGTTGACTTCCAGCTGTACGGATTTCAAGGCCTTCCCACGCGGTTCTAACTTTATTCAACTTCGTGGCGAAAGTCCCGCTGATTACGAAATAGTTGGCTCCAGTTTAGACGAGTGCTATGACGCTGTGCCCGTCGATGAGAATGTCAAAGTCGCTAGTATTTTGCCTGGCGTTGCGGTTTAGTCGCAGCGTCAGATCACGGCTACGACAATTGGTACAAATCTTTCGACGTTTCGTCATTAGGTGTTCATCTGGCCACGAAGCTTCGACATCGGCACTGCGATGAGGTTGCGGCGGGTTCTTGAAGTTGCGTCGCGGCATCTTCATCGTGAGCGAAAAATCTTCAGTTGATCGTCGTACAGCAACCGCACTTCCAGTGGGTCCTGCCCTTGGTTTTCCGAATATGGGCTAGGCAATCGGCCATGGGTCAGGCCATTGAACGTGTGGTGGCGAGGCAACCGAGTGAAGGTGAACGCAAAGATGCTCGGGGCGTCCACTTTGTTGCTGCGAGGTAGTCAGCGATGTGGCGCCGTCTTTCTCCTCAGAGCGTCCACTGTGATGCTGTGAGGTTGTCAGCGATGTGGCGCGGTCTTTCACACCGCTGCGGATACGGTGCGTCGATGGCGAAACCACGCAGTCCCATTTGGTGGTACTCGCAGGGGTGCTAGGTGTGGTGGCAGCAGAACGGTCGGTGGGGAGAGAGAGGTGGGGGGCACGCCACACGGCGTAACGCTTTGCTTCTGGCTGAGGAAGTGGTTCTTCAGGAACTCAAAGCGATTGCCAAACTTCCTCGCGGACAATGTCAGTGAACTGGTTCTTTTTGAGGTTGCGTTGATGGTAACAGATTGCGCAACTCCTCCTTGGTGTTTCCCACACACTCACAAGGATACAGGAAATGTACTACTAGCCACGTCTTAGCACCGACGTCACACATTACTTGAAGACGTGCCGAGACTGTCAACGACAGAAGACACCACCCGTAAAACCAGCAGGTTTCCTCCAGCTAATCGACTCTCCCCGGCGATCGTACCAGCAGATAGGCATAGACCTCTTTGGGTACCAACGTCGGCTTGCAGAGATAAGTGAATCATCGTAGCTACTGGCTACCTCAAAGAAGAGCCCTGCCCAAACGCAGTGCTGCTGAGGTAGTCAGGTACTTTGTTGAGAACGTCGTGTTTCTCGGCATGGCAACCCAGAGGTTCTGATCACCGACAGTGATACGGCGTTTACTGCTGATCTGTCTCAGAAATCTTGATATACAGCCTAACAAGCGACCACCGTGAAAGCGCGTACCAACCACAAACCGATGGCCTTACCGAGCATCTAAATTAAACAATCGCTGACATGCTGCCCATGTACATCACATATAACACAAGACGTGGGACGCCATCATTCTGCACGTGACTTTCGCATACAACAGGGCAATGCAGTACATGACGCAGAAGATGCCTTACAAGTTGGTCTTGAGAGAGAACCCGGCAGCGACGCTCGACGCCATGCTCCCAAATGTTGCTGACGAAGAAAACCTTGACGTCACCGTCTACTTTTAGTGCGCTGAAGAAGGTCGTGCACTCGCCTGCCCGCGCGTAAACAATCAGCAGACGACAGACAGCTGCCGTTACAACCTTCGACGAAGCTTCTTGGAATACTGACCCGGTGACCGAGTTTGGGTGTGGACGCCAATACGCCGGCGTGTACTCAGTGAAAAACTTCTGCTATCGTACTTCGGACCGCACAAGGTAGTTAGACGTCTCAGTACACTCGACTACGACGTTGTTACCGATGGCATTAAGAACTCTAGCAGCGCCATGTACGATCGGAATTCATCCTTCTCGTGCGCCTCAAGCCCTTTGTGCGAAAACTTGAGGACAGTATTTTGTTGTTGTTGCTGTGCATTACTCTTTGTACTCGTTGTTACTTTTCTCACTTTATTATTGTACTTTCGTCGTTTGTTCAAGGATCGGGAAGATGCCTTTTGCAGAAGGGGGCAATGCCACATTCATAGTTATGATATCGCCCCGTTTTACTGTCAGTAATTGTCAGCTCAAACAGCGCCTGTATTGTTCGCGAAGCTTTCGGCTGCAGCAGATCATTTCGTTCAGATTACGCCCCCTTGACGAGACAACACATCCTTTATTAAATGTCAGTGCAAACGCGTGCTTCTCAACGGAAGCCATCAGACCGCCTTATTTCAGCGAGTGGTCGTGCTGCGATGTCATATGAGGAGTCGCGCTGCTCGCGTTCCACGTGCGTCCGAGCGCTATTCCCCGAAGATGCAATAAACGTGTTTCCCACACCAATATCATACGTCTGTCAGACTCACTTCTTCATGCTGCTTCTTTCTGGCTCGAGGCGATGCCACCGCTGCACCACAGAGCCATGCACGCAAAAACGTTGCAGTGATGCTTCTCCATCGCTTGCCCGCATAGTGCCACCAACAGCTACACGCTATCTAAAAACGCTGTATACTTCAGAGAGGCAGTGTGACTGCCAATATTGTGAGCACAAAAAATGCAACACTCCACTCCACGGATCTGTACACAAATGAACAAAAAATTAGTTGATATAATTTCTAGTGGCTAAGGTACTCAGATGCTGAACCGCAGGTCACGGGATCGAATCGCGACTGCGGTGGCTGCATTCACGATGGAAGCGGAAATGTTGTAGAACCGTGTGCTCCGATTTAGGTGCACGGTAAAGAACCCCAGGTGGTCGAAATTTCCGGAGCCCTCCTAGCTACGGCGTCTTTCATAATCATATGGTGGTTTTGGGTCATTAAACCCCAAACTCAATCAATCAACCAAGCACACCCAAAAGCTTGGCTATGGGAAAGAGGGGAAAGCGCTAGAGGAGAGGCTGGTGAACAGTTGAATTGGGCGCATCTGGCTAGAATTAATGAAATAGAGGAGGCATTGCGCAGGCACTACAGATAATTTTGAACCTAGGTAACCACCAGCGATAATGCTAGAATATTCGACGTCAAGTGTATAACTACCGACGTGTTTTGCCGCTTGTCAGTTGATTAACGCTCTGCTCACTGCTATGATTGCCAGTGTATTGCTGTAAAGTGAGTTTTTTTTACGTGCCACAGTTTTCACACAAAAAGTTTATTATTCCACCAGCAGTCTGGTCCCTTCGTCCACGTCTCGGTCAGTCGCACTTTGCTCAGTCGCACTTAATGCAGCACTACCTCCAGGAGCTGCATATTCTAGTTTTCTGTCCGGGAAGATCCATATTTATTCGGCGATGGTAAGCGGTGGGGTTGAGGCGACGGAGAACGGCGGCATTGCGGTGACGATAAAAGAGCAGTAGAGCGGTGGTCAGGTGTGTCAGAAGCAGGATACTCACGGCTGGGTAAAAACCGACGGGGGTCCGCGTATGGCCGAGAAGAAGAAGAAAATTGGCTCCAACGGGGGGGGGGGGGGGCTTCCAAGTGTTTTGGCAGTAGCGGGAGACATGGCAAACTCGGCGACAGCGGAAGCATATCAGCTTGTCATCTGCTGTTCTCCATTCGATCGGAATGCGGGTTCTTGGCAAAAAATATGAGTCATGGCATGATGCATTTCTTGGCATCGGTCTGTAGTCTGGTCGGGAGACAGAGCAGGCGACAGGATAATCAAGCTTAGCAATTACTTGCCGTACGACTGCCTGAATAACTGACACCGCCGCAGGTGTTTGCACGGCACCGTGATGGAGTGGATGTGGATGAAACGGAGCCGGACGGGCCACCTCAAGCTCGCGCCGAACGATGCGTGTAAAATTCTTGTGCAAGGATGGTGTGGCACCGAGATCAGTACAGGTTGACGTGATATTTTTCTTTGAGAGCAGCGAAAATTGAGGAAGAACTCAGCGGTTTTTGGCCATTTTTAAGTGGCGACATTCCTTAATATTAAGATCGACAGTCGGGAGGTTGCTGTACAACCAGCAAGTTAAAAGCATCATCCGCGATGCCCTTGAGTATCTGGTCCACTTTGTTGCTCTCGGTCATTTGCTCGTCCACTTTGCGGCCCAACGCGAGCACATCCTGTGTGTACGAGACATACGACTCGGTTGATGACTGTACACGCGTGGCGAGTTCTTGTCGTGCGGTCATTTGTCGACCGGATGGGTCCCCAAAGATGTCGCGTAGTCGTTTCTTGAAGACGTCCCAGCTGGTGAGCTCGGCCTCGTGAGCGTGAAACCATAGACGCGGGATGCCATTCAAGTTAACGATTACGTTGGCGAGCATCATGGTAGGGTTTCATAGGTGAGACAGGCTAGCGGGCTTGTACATGCAAAGCTAGTGGTCGACGTCAAGGCTAGCCTGGGTGGCGAACGTACCGGGATGACAAGGGTGGGGCATCGTCAGGTGTGTGGTGGCTGGAGCTACAGATGGAGACGCTGATGGGATGTTTTCATTGGTAGCCATAGCCGGAGGCTGGATGGTGCGGCCACTGCGAAGCTTCGTGGTGAGGACGGGGTACGTTCCACCTCCACCAAATATGTTGCGGAAGAAAAGAGACGCCGTATCTAAGAGGCTGTGGATGAAATATATTTCAAACCAGCAGCGGCGTGACCGGTTCACCAGACACCGAGCGGAGACCACCCTTCATCCTCCTTGTCCGGCACACACGCACATCGTCCCACAAAATGTAAACATGCATGTAGCAGTAAGTTGGATGAGTTCTTCTTTGCCACAGTGGCCATAGGCTGTGGTGTCGGCCGTCCTGATGCGGAAAGTCTGGGCATTGGTAAACACAATGCCCAACTACAGCTTACATAAAAGGGTCTAGTCTGCTCGGCAAAACCTCGACAGGACTTGAAGACTTAACGTAGGGTCAAGCGAGTACACTCGGGTATACTTGAAGAGCGGCTGATTTCATTGTGATGTGGCGAGAAAGCCACAGGAGCTTTCGTGCAGCATCTGTCCAAGAAAGTTGTAGTAGTAGTTCATGATCTGCCTGGGCTGAGCGGGCAGTTTAATTCCGCAGTTACTCGGTGCCCACTGAATTGTAATTTGGTGCCGTTTCTCCGTCAATGGGTGCATAGCTTCCGCTATCTCTAGTACCAGCTGCTAGTGTGGTCTATGGCGTAAGGCTGATAGTAGGGACTGCAGTGCCGCCTCCGAGTTGCAGAAAATAGTCCACTTGCGTGTAGGTTGATCAATGACAAATTGCGGTGCGGTACGAAGTGCTGCCGATTCTGCTGTCGTTATTGTTGTAGCGTGTAAGTTCTTAAATTCAGTCGTCGTGACCCACCTTGGTATCACGACTGCTCCAGTTGAGCTGTTCCGATGAACCGAACCCGGACCGTCGGTATGTATATGTATGGGGTCTTCGTATTTTTCACACAAGAAGTAGTATGAGCTGCTTAAGAGGCAGTGACGACAAATTGGCTTTGTTCTGGACGCCAGGTATGGTAATATTAATAATTGGTTCAGCGAAGCACCGTGGCGGTGTAACAAGTCTAGCGACCGGAGAGAACGAAGTTCGGATCGACTCGCCATGTGAGGTCACTGTTTTGCAGTAAGATGTGAGTGGTTGGTCAACTGGTAGAGAGGATAAGTGATGTCGAGGAGTTCGAGCAAGGTGTCGTATATGTGTCCTCGGCACTTCAACATTAATGTGGGTCTAGATGAGGTGAGCCCTTGTGATGGCGATAGTGGCCGCTGTTGATGCACTTTGGGGCAAGCCCAGACAAATACAAAGTGCTTGAGCCTGGACACTTTGAAGCATTCGTATACTTGTTTTATTTGCGTTGGTTAATGCAGGTAAGTTGTACCGAAGGAATCAAAAGAAAATAACCCTGTAAAGTCGCAATATAGGAGCTCTGACAATCCACAGTTCTTTCCGGCGAAGAAATTGAACAAAAGGCAGATGCCTGTCAGCAGCCATTTCGTGCATGGAACATAAGGGCTCCATGAGAGGTCTCTATCAGTTACAGCACCTCGGAACTTGTACGATCGGAGGTAAAGTATCCTTTCGCTGTTTATCAGAAGGCTGTAGTTCTGCATTGGTTTGCGCGTAAATGCCACAAGTGCACATTTCTCAGAGGAAATTTCCAGACCTTCTTTACGGAGGTAAATAGCAGCTTGAGTGGCAGCTCTCTGAATTCATGCTCGCAGCTGTAGACGTGTTACTGCAGACGTACAAACGCAGATGTCGTCCGCGTACATTGAAAATGTGACAGTACTTGGCAGATGCTCATGGCGAACGATTAGCGTCAGGTTGAACAGTACAGGGCTAAATACGCCACCCTGGGGAACACCATAGTGGCTGTAATGTAGCGAAGTGTCACCATCCTTGGTGACACTTTGAAAAAAGATCACGAAAAAAGATCGCACAGACGGATAGCTGCACAGCCACTTAAACATGAGTCCCCCCACTCCTACCTCTTTGAGAGCGGTGAAGATACCTCCATGAGTGCCGTCATCATACGCCCCTTCAACATCAAGCAATAAGAAAGCGCAGAGACGCTTACGGTCTTTTTCGTGTTGCACGTAGCTGCTCAGGTCCATGACACTATTAATTGAGGCCTCGGCGAAAACCCGCCATAGCATCTGTAAAGATTTTGTGATGCTCTAGGAACCATTCTAGACATCCTATTACCATCTTAGTACCATCCTCTCCTTCACTTTGCACAAGCAACTAGCCAATGCAATCGGGCGGTATGTTGTGAGCATCATTGTTGACTCGCCAGGCTTCAGTGATGGAAACGAATGGCTGGTCTTCCAATAAACTGGGAGCGTGCCCTGTTGCCACGAATCATTGTATATTTCGAGAAGGGCACTTCTCACACACTCACCAAGGTGACACAGTGCTCTGTAGGATATTCCATCAGGCCCGGATGCTGATGTCCGTCTACGCAAAGCCAGCGCTGCTTTAAGCTCATGAATAGAAACAAATTGATCCATGCGGTGATCGCGTGATGTGCCACCACGTGAGTACGTGAAATTGTTAAGATCTGCGAACTGACCAGATAATTTGGCACAGAACACTTCTGCCACGTCGACCTGTGATCTCTGTTGAAGGAGGGCTAGAGCCTTGATTGAAGACCGCTGAATGGAAACTGTTCGGAGCCCTCTTACTGTCTTCCACAAGTGTTATAAAGGCTTGCGGGGATCCAACGACGCGTAGAAGGCTGCCCAACGTTGTGACTCAAGCTTGTCTATGTGGCATTGTATCTTCTTTTGAAGACTACTAGCGGTTCATAAATCGTCGTTTGCTTTTGTGCGTCGATACCTTCTTTCAGCACACCACCTGAGAGCCCGAAGTCGTCCTAGCTCTAGATAAAATCCTGTTACTCTCAAAAAGCATGTGAACGAGCACACCGTGTTTTACGCTGGGAACTTGATCAGCTCTTCTAAGTCAAGTGAGGTGTTCTATTGACAGCGTTCTTTCATGAGAAATTCAAACTTGATCCAGTCCACTCTTTGAATAGTGTTGCGTACATTGCAAGGTGATAATCCTCTGATCATGACATATGTTGAAATGTGGTCGCTCCCATGTGTTTCTATGTTCGTAAATCATCTGGCTCACCTGAGGAGACTTCAAGAGACAAAAGCCAAGTCAAGGCAGCTGCTGCATCTAGGACAACGTAAAAATGTGGGACTACCATCAATAAACAAGCACAGCTTTTTGTCAGAAGCAAACGTTATTAGACTTCAGCCCTTTGCGCTGATCTTCGGGCTCCCTCATAGCTATGATGGGCATTAATGTCCTCGACGATGGCCCATGGGCCACAAGTTGATGATAGGATGTGTCCTAGTGTTCCTTGGTGAATTCTACTTGATGGGGACAGGTAGGCACTGACAACAGTGACAGTAAGACCCTCTTTCTTCACTGTTAAGCATACATATCGGTTACCATCGCCAGGTGGTACAGATTGAAGAGTGGAAGTCAGGTCAAGGCAAATAGACAGCAGGACCTTGCTGTTTCCGCTAAATGTAGTTGACACAGGGGATTCGTATCCGGAGAGTCTGATAGCGCTCAATAAAATTGACTAACAGATGAGGATGATGGAAACAAATTGGTGAAAACGAACTGACGGAACTCTACAGTGCGTGATGTCAGCCCCCGTGCATTTCACTGAAGAATTGTTGCTTTCCTGACCACTTCTCTGAAAGACAGTGGCTGGTGAGCCATTATCTACTCAAGAACTGCCAGTACTGGACTCAGAGCGTCCATTACTTGAAGTGCACTTCTGGCTGACATTGTGTGCATGTTGTTCAACACCGTGCGAATGGCATTATGTAGGTCGTAGAAGCGCAGTTACTTGCATATCCAAGTTTCGCTGCTCCTCTGTTGTCGCAGCTTTCTCTGATGAAGGTGGCTTCTGATGTGGTTTTCCACAAGTTGCGTGTGCGTAAGTGGCGGAAACTGTTCAGCAGAGAGATCTACTTGTTTTCTCACTTCCATCGTCTGCGTTTGCCGAAGTGTACACCTCAGCGGGTGCTGTTCCCAGATGCGTTCACATATCTCTTAAAGTTCACTTTGTTGTTCGCGTAGACCTTCGACCATGACGTCGTTGTCATCGCCAGACTTTTTAAGCAGCCTCTTTGTGTGTAGAGCTGTCTCGCACCGTTTGCCTAAGAATAGTAAGCTCCTTCTTTATGCGCGGGCAGTGTTTGGAGGATACACTGTGAGCACCTCTACAATTAGGGCCCTTCAGTATGGTTGCACTGAATTTGGGTTGGGGGTGTTGTTCTGAGCATTGAGAGCACACTGCGGAGTTCCTGAATACACCCTGCACATGGCCAATGTTGTGGCAGTTATAACATTGCGTCGGTTTGAGAAGAAATGGTTGGACCTGGCAACGGAAGTGCCCAACCTTCACATGGGAAGTTAGAAAGTCCCCTTTGAACGTAGATCTCACACAACGTGCGTTACCAAGGCGGCCGACATTGACCATGACGTTATTTTCATTTGCTGTTTTTTCAGTCCTGGAAGATGCGAGTATGCAATTTTAGTGACGATGTCGCGAGTAACTCCTGTTGAAGAGGTGCTATCAGCTGGTATTATAGACTTGACACTCAAGTTACCCAGCTGCCTTACTTTCAGAAGTATGTTCAGCACACGTGGGTTCAGCACGTCGCTTGCCACGATGTTCCTTCTTGCGTTTAGTCGTACTTCTTTGATTTCATTAGGCGTAATATTCTCAAGATACACAGAAAGTACTTACCTGTTCAGCCCACGTAGATTGTCGGTAGCCTTCAGCGACACAAAGAAGATAGAGTGAGGCCATCCCTGAGGGGCAGTTTTCACGGTGGCCGTGCTCGACGCCGAAGATGCACTGAAGCTCCGCCGTTTAGCTTTGCGGCACATGACGGGTTGGAAGCTACTGTTCGAAGACTCGTCACTTGATGCGGAGCACAGCTCATTGTCTTCACTCTCACTAGACGTGTTTCCTTGCTTCCTCGAAGCAGTCCCAGAGGTCTAGCCAGACTCGATCAGACGGCGCCCCGTGATGTGGAACATCCGTCACAGCGATGTATGAGGTGATAAACCCCACAACTGCAGCAAAAAATCCAGAAAATCACAAAGACGAGCTAGGTGTGTTCCCTAAACTAATCACTTCGTCTTCGTCTCCGAAACTGAGTAACTATGCAGCATGGTCTACGCCTCGCAAGAGCTCGAGTATTTTACGAGTATGCTATACTAACAAGAGCTCGAGTATTTTTGGAGTATTCTATTCTGACACTACTGCGGTCATGCCAGGAGTGCATGACGCAGCGTTGAGAAAAACGGACACAAGAAAGCGCAGGGTGTCACAAAGACACGCTCGGCACTTTCAGCAATTTCGACGGGATCACCAAGACCAAACGCGTCATCGCCACCGTTCAGTCAAGATTTCAACAGTGCCAAGATATCTGTTTGTTCGTCACACTATGTTTACCTCTACTAAACAACTCGTTTTCGACAGGCCTATTGTTGGGAGTTCTTGGCAAGTTTTCTTATATTTCAATGACATCATGAAATTTCCCATTCTTGCAAGCAACAAGCGCGCACGCACAACACTCACGTGCAGATTGTGTGATTGAAAATGAGTGTATTCTATGTTAACGCTACTGACGTTGGACGCATGAAGTTCTTCTTTAATATGAAATCAGTAGAAACAGTCTCCGCAACATTTGTAAATGTTAACATTTCTCGCCGCATGTTCCACGTCGGAGGCTTGAGTACGCCCTGAGCTCACACTACGGTGGTCTTGACAGGAAGGTAATAAAGAGCATGCAGCTCGTCCAAAACACAAGTGCGGCATTTACCAGGGCCAAGATTAGAGTGGCATCTATAGGAGCACCGCGTGCGAACACGTCAACGCCACCGCTCAGTCGATCTTTCAAGAGTGTAGAGCCAGCTCTGCAGACTCCTCCTCAAAAGAAAACGGCGTCGGCGAACCAGATTTTTTTCACTGGCGTCTGTCAAACTGACTGACGGTCGATCTAAGGTATAAAATTGTTCATTTTGAGAAGGCCTCAATTCAACTTGTGGCTGTCATGGAGCCAGAGTGATCATGAAGTGTTTAGTACAGTCCACACAAAGCACCAAGTTCTTTGTATATCAAATACTTTAGGTTACCTTGCACTATTTCTTCAATGCTGAAGTCCTCAGAGTAGTTTGTGATCACCTAGCTTCTAGGAGCGCTCACGTGGCGGAAACGCTTGCTTGAAACGCACCGTTTGCTCCAGAGAAAAGACCCTGCCAGTGCGGTCAAAGCTATTTTGGTGGTATTACATAAATTGTTAATATATACGCTAACACAGCAATAAATATTTCATTCGATGTAAATAGCATATTTCCAATTAGCCGAACCCTGTCAAGAATACAAATATAATGAGTAAACTTCTGTCACTCTTAACTTGCATGTGCCTATTACCATTGCCTGTTAGCTCTTTCTTGCATTGACCCGGCTTCATTAAAACAACCTTAGTAGGACAGGGCTTAACTTATTCAGTGTCTGCAATACCTTCTATAAATAGTTTGGTCAGAGCATGTAAGCAATTCTTAAGCTATGTAATGAGCTAGTGATCGATTAGAACATATGATCACGGCTAACTCCTTTCTAAGCTACAGAGAAGGTTTTTTGGTGGCGCTCTTATGCGAGCCTAAAGAGCTCCTCACCGAACAACAATGCTGTGCTTATATTGTCAGCCACGTGACCAAAACTGGTGATGCACTTTCATTGAAATGTAGTCCCAAGCCAGCCTTCCTTGCCAAAAAGCAGGTTATGGCAGCAGAATGACATACTACCAGCAGGCATTATTTGCCACTCGTCGAGCTCCTGGGCGTTTCTAATTGTATTAGTGCTTACTAAAGCTGTACAACATTGTGTGTTAGCTATAGCCATCTGAACGAAATGACCCACAATATGCTTATCCGTTCTCGAAAGTTAGCTCGATGGCAAGAAAGCTGAGCGATCCGTGGTATTTTAGCACATTCACTTCTCAAAACTGGAAATAAGTCTGCATGAATGAGCGAACGTCTTGCTCCGGATCAATGAGCTTTTAGTGCGAATCTGTGTTAATATTCCACGTAGCGTTGTTTGAGTTCACTCGCATGCTCCTCCATCTCTGCGATGGCCCTGGGACTTTCGCGATGCTCATGAACCGCGTTTTCGCGGAAGCCAAGGGGTCATGCTGCATATATGGAACTTTCATGACATCATATTTTTCGACGAACTTTTGAAAAGCACACAGCCCACATTGCAGATGTCCTTGAGAGAGTGACGGTCACCGGCATAACATTAAGGCCTGCGAAAGGCCCGATAGCCTGACTCGCATTCAGTTACTTTGATGTATGTCCAGTTGGAGGGGTCTCCATTAAGCCCGATCAAGGAAAACTTTGAGCGATCATCAAGCTTCCTAACCCAAGGACGTTTGTGGCCTTTACCGTTTTTTAAAAAATGGGTATAATTTTTCTCGTTACTTTATTGAATTTTGTATTGTGCCCGACTGCAGGCGCCCTTGAACAAGCTCTCAGGCATGTTTGCTGTGTTGCGATCAGAATCTGAGCAGCTAGAGGGGTTTTGCCGTGTGCCTGGTACCGTAGAAGAGACAGGCACGTCAAACTCACTGGCACGACCAGGCCAACTTTTGTCCAGACTGAAGAAAGGCATGTGGAAATAAAATATTTTACACAGAAATAAGATGGTGTGTCGCTGTCGCTGGCTTTTGCCAGGCGCTCCTTCACATCTGCAAGGAAGAATTATTCTGTGACCGAGAAGGAGCGCCTTGCCATTTCGCTTCCACTGAGGGTGTTTGACATTTATCTTGGTGGAACACACTTCGTGGCGCAAACAGATCAGTGTGCCAATAGATCCCTTATGTGGTTCCGTGAGCCTGCGGGTAGGTTGGCATGCTGGGCCTTCTTGATACAGCATTATGACTTTCCAGAACAGTATCGTAACAGGGGCAGTGCAACATTGTGAAAGAAGGGGGCACGAGAGCATGGCCCCTTAATTTTCTGCCGAGAACGGTGATTCCAGTCAGATGGTCATTAGCGGTGCCTTTGCGCAAGCAAGCCTTGCAGCTGAAATAAAGGCTCCACCACCGAGCGGCAACAAACGCGAGTCCACATTCGTACAAACCTCTTCACAATCAGAGTAAACAGCACAACGCAAAACGAGCAGCAGGTAAGATTCCTAAAGGCCATGGTGCCTATAGTGACAATCCGTGACAATGACGCACGCAGCAGTTTCTGTACCTCTGAGTAGGCGCGCACCAGGATCATCATTGGGAGCATGGGAAATGCATCAATCAAACGAGGGCTACCAAACTCTCAGCAGTTTGATGCATTTTGTAGCAAATCCTGTGATGGCCTGAAAGACTGAACGTTGTTAGGTTGCTTGTACTGCACAGGGTGTGGGTTGGTGGCTAGCGTGTCTTGCTGTGTCTCCCGTGAATTCAATTTTCTGGATTATGACGGGCTCCTGCTAAAGTGTATAGCCCCATACGGCGAGTCTTTTGATCTCTTGATGATGGCTCCCTGAGTGTAAAAGCCGCACTGTTGCCATTTTCTCACGAATAACCTATGACTAGTCACTTGAACGGCACAAAAGCCTAAGCGAAACTTAACTGTATGACGAGAATAAGCGACTAGTCATAATCTGAAAATGAGGACATGTATGACATGAATCTCACAATTTACATTTCATAGTCGTGCTGCTTTTTAGGTAGTTGTGTTGGCATGTCATATTCTAAAACTGGTAAGGTATAAGATGGCTGACATGAACATGATTGAGAGACCGTAACGCAAAAATCATGACATGCATGTTATGTAAGTCATGACTATGCGGCTTGCTCACGGTGCGTTCATCGTCGTTTCGCTAGCTTCACATATACCATATTTGGAATTACGGGATGTGAATGTGTGGCAAATGTATCTGACTGGTGCAATAATAATAATTATGAGATGCGTGTAATGTAAGAAGAAGACTACGTGCAGCGCTCATGATGCGCTCGCAGCCGATTCGCTAGCTGCACATATACGAAGTAAAGGTACGCGGCAAACGATGAATGTAGATGGCACGTGGGAACATGATAATAACAACATGGGTGTCATGTAAGAACTTGACAATATACCAGGCTCATGATGCGCTCGCGGCCGTTTCGCTAGCTTCACATATACTCAATTTGGTATAACATAACTTGAACGAATGACGAAGGTAAATGGCAGGTCTAAACAAGATAATCATGATATGAGTATCATGTAAAACACGACTACGTGCTACGCTCATAGCGCACTC
Source organism: Rhipicephalus microplus (assembly GCF_043290135.1). Classification (NCBI taxonomy): domain Eukaryota; kingdom Metazoa; phylum Arthropoda; class Arachnida; order Ixodida; family Ixodidae; genus Rhipicephalus; species Rhipicephalus microplus. Next base: position 5,839,975 of record NW_027464601.1, read on the forward strand.
ACGGCCATTTTGCTAGCTCCACAAGTACTAAACTGGCTTTCGCTCGACGTGAAAAGACGGCGAGGTAAATGACGCGTACAAACATGATAATCATACTATGCGTGCCGTGTAAAACATGACTACATGTTACGCTCATAGCGTGCTCGTGACCGTTTCGCTAGCTCCACACATAGGTTGTATTCAAGCGATGTCCCGTTGGCGGTCATGGCCGTAAAAATTGCGCCTGCTGGGCTGGCAACCACGTGGCCACGAATTTGAAGACCACAGTACTGCCGCCCAGTGGCCTACCGGTGGTATAGTCCAGTGGTTCCGACAGGTGCGCACAAGACACTTCGGGCGCGTTGTTGTTGTTTTATATTATCTGGCCTTAAAAGGTACGAGGTTTAACACCTGTGAAGCCGCTGCAGCCGTGAGCAATGTGCGCCAGGCTCTCTTGAACGTGTACGTCGAGAAATTGTGTACTGATGCTAAACAGTGATACACGGACAAAGTGACTCTTTACAGTGTGCGTAGACCCACGCATTGTGACGAGTGAGGAAGCCGCATTGGACACCAGCCTCGTCCAGAAGGTGGAACTCTCAAGACATGAAGGAGTGCTTGGTGCATAAAAAATTTTTGTGACGCACGAAAGACTAAAAGGCAAAAAATATCATTGGATACTTGGCTAGTGGGTTTATCAAGAAACCCTCGCTGAAACATCTCTGCGGATGCACCGCTCTGAGCGCAGAGGCAAGATATTCTGAAGATATATATTAATCTCTAAGGGCCAAAGTCAAGTTTACCCAATAATTTGGTACTAGTACGATGTTTTACGAATCTAGTTGAAGCTTCAAGCTTAACAGCGCTTACAAACTTGCGCGTGATTACACCATTGCGTAGGGAACATTCGATTGTGGTAGAACACACACAAGACAGAAATTTTGACGTCGTTGGCTCATCCACAGCTTTGATCAGTCGAATAAAAATTATCTCGAGCGTAAAACTATTCACCGGACCAAGGTTAAAAGCCACCTGTACTTTGATACAAGTGCACTGAGTCGGGTCACCACGGCGAAAAAAGCAAAAGCGTGCGACTCCAATTTAAGTTCGCAGTATACCGCGTGCGGGTAGTGATATGGTTAGTCCAACGTTGAGTACGCGGCTTTGTAGTGCTCCAGCGTCTCCCCCAGAGCATTGACTGCATTTACTGTGTTATCGCCATTTCTTTGTTTTTGTGTTTTGTTCGCGTGTGAAATATTCGAAGCTGCCCCGCCGTGATGATAAAGTGTCTAAGGTAATCGACTGCTGACCCGCAGGACACGGGATCGAATCGCGGCTGCGGCGGCTGCATTTTCGACGGGGGCAAAAATGTTGTAGGCTCCTGTGCTCAGATTTGAGTGCATGTTAAAAAACCTCGAGTGGTCGAAATTTCCGCAGCCCTCCACTACGGCGTCTCTCATAATCATATCGTGGTTTCGGGACATCCAACCCCACAAATGAATCTAATCAATCAATGAATTACTCAAAGCTGTCAGACTACAAACTCAACACTGCTTACACTTGTCGACACAGGAAGGTAATTGAGAAGAAGACGAAGAATAAGAAGATAAAGAAGTCATCTCATTTTCATGTTGTTCACGTTCAAATCATCTAATTATGTGGCCCTTAGCGTCATCACTCTTCGGTCTGTTCGTTCACAACGTGGTGCCGCGGACACCACTCCCTCGTCGATAAAACAGGGATGCCAGAGCCCTAGCTGAAGAAATCGAGGCAGCCGACGTGACACAGGCAGCGGCAGCCATGGAGCCGAGAGCTACGGTCAAGGAAGAGGTCATAGCTGCATCGTGAATGTAAGCCTGCATCTTGCTCATCATGAAACGAGGCAACGTTTCACAATAGAGGAAAACGCCGAGGATGCAGGTAATGACTCTTATCAGAGAGTCGGGAAAAAAAAGATGAAGGATGGAGAAGGCCTAGGGTCTCTAAACATTACCCTCAGCCAAATCAACGGCATAACGGAGAGTTTGAAAGCGACAAATACGCAAATGGAGACGCTTATAAGAGAGGAAACAGCAGCAGATGAATTTGTGAGGATAGTTGAATACGATATGAAGAATAATACGGCCATTTCAAGAGTAGAGTCTTTCATCCAGAAGTTGAGAGTAACCATGCATAATGGACAACCATCCATGGAAATAACAAGAAACGAGCCGACATTGTCAGAAAATCAGATTACTGTGTGTTATGTGAAATTGCCAAAACTAGAGAATTACAGGTTTGACTGCAACAAGCTGACGTGGCAAAGATTTTTGATGCAGTTTTAAAGATCTATACATCTTAAATAAAACTTACTAAAAGTCAAGCGTTCCTCTACCTAATCTCAGTTATTTGCGGAATATCAGCAGCTTTTATTGAAGGAATACAATACTTCGATAAAAATTACCAGAGAGCTATTAACTTTTGCAAGGCGAATTAGGTGATGAAAAAATGTGAAAGAAATTCACATGAATGCAATGACCGAATCGAAGCCATTTAGAAATTCAAAAGATGTCAAAGAATTGCGTTAAATTTGCTAGACAGCGCAAGTGCACACGACCGCATTGGAAGTGCTTGGAGTTGCAGTGCATTCGTACGATACGATGCTTATGCCTGTCTTAAGCGTTAGACACCCCAAGAATCGTCCATTGAATACCAATTTTACGAGAAGGTAAAGTACTCAAGAGAGAACAGGAACTTCAGAAGGCGAGAGTAATATCACCACAATTGAAAACAGAACAAAAGATTTGGTATTAATTTTGCAAGAACAAGTGAGCTGCAGAGTCACTAGAAAATTTCAGAGACAATAGAGACAGACCTCGCAGAAAAAGGACTAACAGATCAATCTTGCCAAGCAAGACTTCTACATTTCAAAGCTCCGTCACAAAAAGTCGTTGCTTCTATAATCTAGCCAATCACCGCTTTAAACACTATAAGAGGTCACTAAAGGGCGAGAGTAAAAAGGAAAAGCTTCTAGAAGAAAACCGGTGCGTTAGGTGCACGAAACCAACTTACAACGCTAGAGCTTGTAAAGCCACGGTAGTTTGTAAGCATAGCAAAAGAAGACACGTAACTTCCATGTGCAGAACAATGGGTACTGAAGGCAGCAAGCACAATGACAAAAGTGCGGAGAAAGGACGATATGGCTGTCTACAAATCGTGCGACCTTCTAGCATCTTCAAAATTTCAAGAAGAACGCCATCGTGTTCTATAGCGCATTCGTCCATAGCATGGCCAGAAGGCGAAGGTAAAGGAGAGTACGCAAGAATTTATGAAGCCAAAAATCATTGGTACACCAATCTGCCATGAATATTGGTTGCAAAAAAACTCTGAAGAGAGAAACTGATGGTTGGATCATTTGGAAGAAAAGAAAGTGAAAGTGTTATGAACGTTGCGAAAGTTGCACTGAAAAAAATTCAGACGGGGAATCACTATTAATGAAGGCTTATGAAATAAACATGACAACTAGAACGAGACTCCCCAGCGCGAACAAAATTCAAAGTTCTATATGAATAATATGGGAATGAAAATCGCCGATGACAACCGAAAATAGTACAATGCAGAAAACAAGCTTACTCCTAGGACCTGATCTCTACTGGCAGGCAATATCTAGATGTGTGAAAACTCTAAATGGGCACACAATGCTAGCAGAAAGCATTCTTGGTTGGATTGCACATGGATCATGTGGTGTGTAACCATACGTCAGAGAAGCAAAATCAGTCATGGTTAATTACAATACAAAAAGAACAGACGAGATAACAGAGGCCATCCAAAGAATATTGGAGCTTAAAAAGACTGGAAGAAAAAAAATGATGAACAGGCTACATAGGGGTGCATAGAGTTGTATGTTAGTCTCGTGCAGCAATTTTTCGTGCAGTTTTTCTTCTCGAAGCTTTTTCTTTTTTTATCATTTATAGCACTGTGGAGACGATGGAGATAGATACAAATTAAGACTACCATAGAAAGGAACAGTCAAGGGGGAAGTCAACAAGTAAATTGCAATTAGAAGATTGACGGAAATATCTAGAAGGCTTCAAAAAGTCTCGGCGCAAAGAGGAAAGAACAACAGTGCTATGAAGGAATACTTTAAATCGGGAGTGGTATAGTAGAGCTAGCGACTTTGAATCAATCTGAGCACGTTGCACACTACATGCCACAACAAGCAGTCATTAGGGAAGATCAACTGACAACAAAGGTGACGATAGTGTTTGGCGCTTTGGCGTCAATGACACCAGGAATGTCGTTGAATGAAAGCCTAGAAGCTTGAGAAAACTTGAACCTAGACATACCGGCAATGGTAATAAACTTTTCCAAACACCGAGTTACAATGACAGCAGACGTGGTAAATGAATTCTTGCAAGTCTGTATTCGTGAAGAAGATCGAGACGCCCTTCGTTTTTTGTGGGGGAAAAAGTCTACAGTACGACCACACTAAAGAAAAAAAATGTTGCATGGAGGACGACCAGGCTGACATTTGGTACAACGCCAAGCAGTTTCTTACTCGCAGGAACAATACAGCATTACCTGAACAAAATATCGGAAAACTTTCCCGAAACGGTTCATAAACTTTCAAACTCAATTTACGTCGAAGATGTCATGATTGGAGGAACGCACGAAAATCAAGTGAAAGGTTCACAGCAGGACGCAAAGGAAACTTTTCGCAGAGCAGTAATTAACATAAGGAAATGAACAATGAAGAGCGATGAGATGAGGAAACCTTTTCCGAGAATCAAGATGCCGTTCCTGCACCACCGCGGTGTTCTATTGGCTAAGGTACTTGGCTGCTGACCCGAAGGTTGCGGGATCGGATCCCGGCTGCAGCGGCTGAATTTCTGATGGAGGCGGAAACGCTGTAGGCCCATGTGCTCAGATTTGGATGCGCGTTATAGAACCCCAGGTGATTGAAATTTCAGGAGCAATCCACTACGGCGTCTCTCATAATCATATGGTGCTTTTGGGACGTTAAACCCCACTTATCATGAAGATGCCATTCCTACATCATCAACTGAAACTAACGTTATAGGAATGGCATAAAATACATATGAAAATACTTTATGTTATCCTTAGAAAACATGAGTGACAGCAGGAATGAGTGAAAGGCTCACCAAGCGAGAAGTGCTTCAAAATAGTGTCAAAAAATTTGATTCATTGAAACTTTAACACATGACACAGTAAGACCAAAATAGTGATACAAAGACTCTGAAAGTCTAGAATTTCTTGGGACAATCATTCAACAGAACAAGATGCGAAGATGTGAAGGAAATAGTTGGAGGAAACTAAATCAATAGAAAATAGAGAAGTACCATGGCCGTATGCCTCAAATGAAAAGCTGTTATTGAACACAGAATTGCGCATTTTATCCGCTAAAAGCCTTGTGGCGTATTTAAGCGCAGCCAATATGGTACTGCGCTATGAGAACAGAGTCAAATAGACAGTGCTGATTATCGCAAAAACTAAAGTGTCTCCAGTGAAGGCAATCAGCCTTGCAAAGTCAGAAGTTCTAGGAGCAACACTATCTGAGATAATACGGCGTTACATCAAAAGTAACCTGAAATAAGAAATTGACATGAGGAGGTTTTGGACGGATGCTACAATTGTGTTAAACAGAATAAAAAAAGAAGGCCTGCATTGTTTGGTGAACAATGATTACAAGCAATAAGAAAATTATGAGGAGACAGTCAATTGGCATAAGTGAGCAGTTATAAAAATGTGGAGAATCTTCTGACAAGAGGCATCTCCATGTAACAATATTCGTCAGCAGAAATTTGGCAGAAAAGACCGGAGTTTTTACAGAACAAAGGCTATTCAAGCTACATAGAGCCAGCTGTTGATGAAGAAACAAGAGAAGTTGAAATACTTGTGAATATGCAACGAAACAACGCGCAAAACGAGGAATCGTGATTGAAAAGTTTCGTAAGTACTAGAAGATCTTCAGGGTAACAGATTGAATGTTTCGCTTCTACGGCAATGTACAAGGCGATAAATTGTATAGTCCTCTAACAGCTGAAGAGATCGAGGCCACAGACAACCAGAATATTTGGCAAGAATAAAATGTGGAGCTTACCGAACAACTGAAGAAAGTCGGAGCACATGAAACAATAAGGGGAGGTCAGGTATTCGTAGACGAACAAGGCATATTGAAACTAAAAGGACGACTTCAAGAAACAAGTATCACTGTGATAATATGGGCAGAACAGAAGACGACAAACAAGAGCGCAGGTGATCGGGAAGCGGCTGACAGCTTTCGAGGCAGCAAAGCGGACAAGGACAGACGGTTCTTGGCTGGACGTCCAGTCCGGGGAACTAGGAGACGTCGTCTAGGCGCTGTAGTGTCCTGGACTCCGACTGGTTGACTGGCCCAGGGACCAGGCAATCCGCTGCTGTTCCGGCTGCCATTCCTGACAGCTGGACAACCGGTGAACGAGTCCTTGACTCCGGCTCTGTGACTGGCCGAGGGAACAGGTGATCCGCTTCTGTTCTGGCTGCCGTCCCGAGTGGTTAGGAGTTCCCGTTTGCTGTGGGCCACTGGTCCTTCTGCCGCTGCGGGTGACTGGCACGACCCAGGTGTGCTACTGGAACGAACGCGGTGGCTGTGCGGAGCTTCTGAGCAACCGCTACCCTCCGGCTGCTACGGCAGCAGAAGGCCGTGAGATGGCGTGAGCCAACTCACGTTCAAGACGTCAACGGGACAGACGGTGCGTTACCCCGAGCGATCGTAGTCCAAGCCTAAGCAAAAAACAGCGAGAGACTTCTGATTTGATGAGAAATTTTGGATAGAACTGCATGTGATAGACTATGTTTAGAGATGCTCAAATTGACAAAAAAGACAAACCCGAGGTGCATGTTGTGCAACCGTATCGGCCATCAAGCTCATGAATGTCGCTGCCCAGCAAAGGAAAGGATGAAGTGCAACATATGCGGGAAAAGTGGTGATAAGAGCGAGAACTGTTGCCACGCGAAGGCACAGAAAAGGCAGAGTTCTGCATGCGTGCATGAGGCCACAGTTAACCAGCGTTATCATCCTCCACGTTACAAAGTTGTTCGACGCCAAGAAAGTAGACGTGACGTGAAGTTACGGAAACCTGTTTTCCTGTAAGAAGGAATGTCAGTGGTTGAAGGACAAGTCTAGGGCCGAAGAGTAAGAGTTCTTAGAGATACAGGTAGCAATACAGCAATTATACGAAGAGACTTAGTTCCAGACCATTGCTTCACTGGAGAAGTAAGCCATGTTGTGTTAACAGATGAATTCGGTAAAAAGGTTCCGGAGGCGAGAATAAATATTGATACACGATATTTTATAGCAGAAATGAAAGCATTATGTATGGAGAAGCCTTTCTATGATGTTATTTTAGGTAATCTTTCTAGCGTCAAAGACCCACTCGAGCCAGATCCCAATTGAAGACGTGCTGTCACCGACGGAAGCGACGACACCTCGGCAAACTTCCGTGTAGAAGAGATGCGACACAACGTTTCCGCAATCATCAAGCCCCTATAAGGCAAAATAACTCTATTATGTGTACTAGCCATGAAGATTGTTGATGTAAGTAAAGAGAAGGTCACAGAACAACAGCAGAACGACAAGATGTCGAAGTCACTGTTCGCTAAAGGGGGCAAAAACTTCAAGTTCCAAAAAGGACACTTGTATTCGTTTTTTTAAAGGTGGGCTTTTATACCGCAAGTATGAACTTGCTACAGAAGGACATTCAACCAGATCGTCATGCCAGCGTCTTTCAGATGGTAAAATTTGGAAGTAGCGCACGAAGGTCTTATGGCCGCACATCAAGGCATACGGCGAACAATAGATCGCATCTCGATAGATTTTTACAGGCCACATCTGCATGGGGACATCAAAAGATTTGTGAAATCCTGCGATCTGTGCCGGAAAACAACACCCCGAGATGAAGTTGGTGTTGCGCCATTTGGCCATATGCCTTTCATACGTACGCCTTTTGAGCGTGTGGAAGTCGATCTCACTGGTCCGTTATCACCAAAATCGGAAAGCGGAAGCCCTTGTGTGCTAACGCTCATAGACTGCCACTTGATATGCAGATGCAATAGGACTCCCTGCAATCGATGCAGTGCATGTGGCACAAGCACTAATCGAGGTTTTTTCTCGTGTCGGTCTACCGAAAGAGATTGTCACAAACTCAGGGACGAGCTTTACGGCAGAGCTGATGAAAGAGGTTGGTTGCCTATGAGCTATCCAGTGTCTGCGGACGACACCATACCATGCAATGGCGAACGGACTAGTTGAAAAGTTCAACGGAACTCTAAAGACACTGTTGAAAACGATGTGCCAGGAGAAACCTCGTTCATGGGACAGATACCTTGCACCCCTACTCTTCGCCTACAGAGAAGTACCGCAAGCGTGTCTGGGCTTCTCACCTGTCCAGTTGATTTATGGTCAGCACGTCCGAGGTCCACTGACCATCCACAAGAAACTATGGACCAACGAAAACATCGATGACTAAATTCGCACCACGTATACGTACCTCATCGATCTGAAGAATGGTCTTTAAGATGCGTGCAAGCTTGCCCATGAGAACTGGACAATGCGCGAGCAAAACAGAAATTTCACTATGACCAAAAGACCCGTCCGTGCAAGTTAAATGTGGGTGATACAGTCTGAATCTTGCTGCCTACTGACACAAACCAATTGTTAATGCGTTGGAAAGGTCCATTCGAAGTCATCGAGCGAAAAAATGACATCGACTATGTATTGAACTTAGGCGGGAAGATGAAGATATTGCACGTAAACATGCTGAAGAAATATGAGGAACGCGAGCTCATTCCCCCGGAGCAGGTCTCAGTGTTCACTGAGAATAATCAAGATTCTTCGAATCAAAAAAAGGAGGCGTCCAGTGACAATATTTCGCACAAGATTTCATCTCTCAGCTTTGGCAACAAGCGACCAGAAACGGAAAAGGCGCTTCAGTAAATGTTGGGGTTATCTGGGAACTACAGAAAGTTCATACCCAACTTCGCCGAAATCACGAAGCCTTTAACGAATCTCACGAGAAAAGGACAAGACACAGAAATCGCATGGGGACTGGATCAAGAACAAGGTTTCACTATATTGAAGAGTAAGGTTGGTGAAGCTTCCATCCTACAAGCGCATGACACGAAAAAAAGAATTTTACTACGCACCGATTCCTCAAACGTTAGTCTTGGTGCTGTACTGCTACAGAAAGGCAACGATACCTTGTTACACCCTGTTGCTTACGTTAGCCGCAATTTTCTTCCAAGAGAAACACGGTACTCCACCATTGAAAGGGAATGTTCGGCACAAGTATGGGCAGTACGAAAATTCCACCTCTCTCTGTACGGCAAGCCATTTATAATACAATGGGACGATCAACTTTTGCAGTACCTAAACACCACCAAACATCTAAATAATAGAGTAAAACGCTGAATTTTACTCTTGTAGGAGTACACTTTTACCGTTGACTACATAAAGGGCTGTGATAACGTTGGCGCCGATTATTGAAGCCGTGTGTAAGGGTGCTGCGCATCGTGTTGTGTAGTACACAAATGTTTTCCAGTATCGTGTTGCGACGTGATTGATTGATTGATTTGTGGGGTTTAACGTCCCAAAACCACCAGATGATAATGAGAGACGCCGTAGTGGAGTGCTTCGGAAGTTTCAACCACCTGGGGTTCTTTAACGTGCACCCAAATTTGAGCACACGAGCCTACAACATTTTCGCCTCCATCGGAAATGCAGCCACCGCACTTGGGAATCGAACCCGCGACCTGCGGGTCAGCAGCTGAGTACCTTAGCCACTAGACCACCACGGTGGGGCGTGTTGCGACGTAACATTGTGTACACCTGCAACAGAACATTTCCCTTTCGTGAACTCTTCATGTCCACTGACTTTCATACCAAACCCCTGTGACATTTGCTCTTCACTTCTACCCATCGGAAAAGTTGTAAACAACTTTCTTAAAACCCGGGGTATTGTGATAATATGGGCAGAAGAGTGAAGACGACAAGAAAAAACGCACGGGATCGGGAAGCGGTTGACATCGTTCAAGGCAACGCATCGGACAAAGACAGATGGCTCTTGGCTGTACGTCCGGTGCGGGGAACTAGGAGACGTCCTTTAGGCGCTGTACTGTCCTGGACTCCGGCTGGGTGACTGGCCCAGGGACCAGGCAATCCACTGCTATTCCGGCTGCCATCTCGAGTGGTTACGAATTCCCGTTTGCTGTGGGCCACTGGTCCTGCTGCCCTTCCGGGTGGCTGGCACGACCCTGGTGTGCTACTGGGACGAACGCGGCAGCTGAGAGTTGTTGCTCCTGTGCGGAGCTTCCGACCGACCGCTACTCTCCTGCGGCTACTGGGGCAGAAGGCCGTGAGATGGCGTGGGCCAACTCACGTTGAAGACGCCAACAGGACAGACGGCACGTCCCCCGAGCGATCGTAGTCTAAGCCCAAGCAAAAAACAGCGAGAGACTTCTATTTCAGTGAGAGATTTTGGATAGAACTGCATGTGATAGACTATGTTTAGAGATGCTCCATTACTAGCCGCTTTTTTCATGTAAATGTATATTTTGTGTGTGCGTGTTCTCGTGGCTCGAGTGGTTCCTGGCTAGCGGTCCTGGGCCGAAACCTTACACTACGTCACAATGACATTTATTGAAATGTCATCTGCGTGAAAAGCGATTGGTCGGCGTTTTCTTTATATCGGATGCACACCTTAGTCTTTGAACTTGGAAGGCATCATGAACAACCGACAACGTACATACTTTTATGATAGACCAGACAAGCCCACTGCTTTGACTACATCAGATCTCATTGTTAGGAAGAGAAAAACTGGAGCAGACATAAATGAAGAATCAGACCAACACCTTCAACAGGTGTGGAAACTTCGCGAAGGAGTTACTAAAATATGATGGCAACGATGTAACCTACAGTATATCAAAGAAATAAGAAGTGCATCAATGAAACCCGCAATGAGAAGTAATCATGAAAAAATTAAGAAAGTGACAATGTTTTGCGAAGAGAAATGAATCCAAAAGCCTTATGGAAAATATGCTTGGCAAAGGAAGTTTCCCCAGGTCGAGACCAACTCTAGAATCTGCGTTTTGAAGACTCGTCATAATGAGCTTCTACGAAGACCCACGTGGTTGGTTTATCTTTTGGAAGGGTGCTTATAAGTGCGGGCATTTGAGACCACAGGAAGATATAGAAACAGGCAGACAGTGGAGAAGACGACAAAAAATAGAAGAGAATGAAAACATATTATCATCATAATTTTAACGTTCAAATCATCTGTATAAACGGTTCTAACCATCCTGGCTCTTCTGTCTATTCGTTCACAGCACCATTCGCAGGTGAATCACTCTCAAACAATAACGCTACCGTCTTGTTAAAATCAACGTGGCGAAGATGCCTGATGCATCCGCCACGATGCCTCGCCGCGAGCTTCAGTGTACGGCCACATTGCCCACGAATAACGTTCGGCAAGAAACAAAATTTAACCGCTTTTGCGTTTTCAGGCTCGTCACCCGTTCAGTTTGTGCGATGACTCCACACAAATACGGCACAACCGAACGTGTTAAGGGATGGTGGGGGCAAAAAGAAAAATGGCACAACCTTAGTATCATGCAGAGGAGCACACACTGTACATGGCCCTCGTTATAGCGGCCAGGAGTAGTGCTTTCTCCACATTACCTGCATGCTGTGCGAATATGTCGAGGCACAGGCTGCGAAAGCACAGGGTTGCCCGGAGATGAATACCACTTGTACTGAATTTGGCATTACGTGACGTGAATGAACCACAAACATGACATGGAGGTATTTACAGCATAGTTTGCCTCCGCTTCATAGGTGGTACTGATTTCAAAGTGGCACATCAACCTTCCTCATTCGTTGTTCACATATCATCCTATTCCCTATGTGTGTTGCATCTACCAAATTTCTTTTTTCCCCATTTGTCAGCTGGTTTGTTTGAGGTTCACTCAAACGGAGTTTGATATCACTCGTAGCTATTCTTTTTCTTAATCCGCCATCCCAACTTCTCACGTTTATGTGGACATCTGCTCACTCATGTAGATTTGGTAATGAAGCTGCTCATGCAAGCGCTCGAGCGTTCCCGACACAAGGGCAAGCTCGTCTAGTAGATGCTTCACAAACTAATGATCTTGCTGCTGCATGAACATCTAAAGAAAAATAAACTGACATAGAACATTTACGGGTCCTTTCGTAGTGGTCTCCTAACCCTGCCATCTTTACTGTGTCAATCCTTCCACATGCATGGGATTGAATGGGTATAAACGACAAACCCGAACTTTTCTCTTCCCTGCCTTACGCCGCAGAGTTTACCCAAAAATTCGCTTCAATTCGGACTGCAAGTTTTGTGCTGTCAGGAAAATGAACCTTAAGCGCAATATGTTGCATTGTCAAAGTCAATTCCCTTCCCGAACATTGGTAAAAAATTTAGTAGTCAGTAGCTTTGGTAGACTGCAATGCGCATCTACAACCCCGGCCATAAGGAGACCATCCTGAGGTAGGCTGAGGTGGTAGAGGAGGCCTAGCAGTAGTAGGACCGTCCCCTTCTCAAAGCTCCTTCTTCTTGAGATGGGATAAATAAAGTGCTCTCTTCCTCTATTTTTCTCTCTCACTAACGGTGCCATAAGCCAAAGGCCAACGCTTACCTTACGTTGCTCCTTCAGGACGCTTGACCGAACAGTAGTGCAGTATGCCCTCGCGTCATCATACTTCACCGAGACACACTTACCGAAAGCCAACGCGAACAGAGTTTACCCTGATTTGTGACGAGTATATATTATAAGCGTGAGTGAGTTTCCTCTTTGCGGTGGGTCGCCGTTAGCTGCTGCCGCAGAAGCACGCTAGCGCCACCCTTTGTTTATTATTTCCGCCCGTAGCGTGGTTTAGCCTCTTAGTTTTATTCACCAGCTTTGGGGGCGTGTGTGGTACTATGTTTTGTGGTATTTCCGCAGGCAATAAACTGATGCGGATCTCTGAGGGCACTACTGCGTATTTGCCGCGCTGTGCTTAGCGCCTTTGCTGCCTAGACATATATGAAGAGCTGTGGGCTAGCTCATGCGAACTAACGACAAACGTGGCCCTGTGGCTCGCTAAGTCGAAACCCACACTAGTGGCCGTACTCCTCGGACGTACGTACACCCTGCAAAGAGAATAAATCGCAACTATGAAGCTATGGTGTTTCGTCTTCCATAAGAATTTTTCAATTCACAGGTATGGTGTCACTAAATTAACATTATGCTTTCGTACCAATGAGAAAAACTTAGTGGATTGTTTCTCTCTGCCACACCGTCGGCTTAGAATTTGAAACTAATGACTGCTAGAGAAGCTCCCCCAAAATATTCATTGTTTTGAAATAAGTTTATTTACAGCACTAATGTGTTACGGCTAAACAGCTTCTAAACCTTTTCTTTCATCATACGAACTAGCTTCATAATGAAGTTGCCGCACGATCGCTGGGCGATCTCTGGACGTTGATTAGGCCAAGTACGTAAGGAATAACCAGCTAACAAACCACACAGAAGTGTTTGCAGGTGACTTAGGAGACTTCAAAGCGGGCGCTATCAAAGACCACGCATTTAACCTTATGCTGCGTGCCTTCACCGTTGCCGGAAAAATTCACGTTTTCACACAACATTCCTCGTAACATGAAGGGTCTGTCTCCATTTGAGCTTCATTCTATACTCATATCACCAAATGCCGAAGGGTATTAACGCAGTCTCCTCGCACGATGCACATTGAGCAATCAGGTCCCAAATGAACACTATCGCCAGTAATTTCATTGAACTCCACTCATAATACCAGACGATTAAATGACCATTTGGATTTCCAGATATTCCCGTCTCGCAATGGTCTCCATGCTTGCCTTCGTCATTGTTCTGTAGGTTGCTCTGCTTTGCACGAGTATACATAATGTAGTCGGATCTCTGCGACGCGGGTGGCTCTATTATCAAACATTTGCACCATTGGAAAATATCTCACATAACACAGGGATATCCATGGTTTAACAATGCGATCCATATATGCATTATCAATAATCGCGAGAAGTGTCACAATGCGTAGCCCCACCCTTCTCGAGATTAGCTGCTACCGTCACACTATTACTCCTTGAAAAAAAAATTCTGGCTTTGCTGCATCTGACTTGTGATGCGGCTTTCATAAATATAGTTTGGTTACGTAAAACTACTGTATGTCATTACTTCTTCTACTGTGTGCACCTAGGGCGCGCATCGTCTGTTTTTGACCTGAATTCTAATCAATCCGGTTTCTATCTTTTCAGAATGTAGTTTTCAATAGGCTATTGGCACTTATGAGTTGTTATTACAATACCAAAATGATAAAAATTACTTTTTGCACGCTTACCTAGTTTCAGAGGGCAGAACTATTATGTTTCTTATATTTCAGGGAGGTGCCAACGACGTGTGGGGTCCATGGATTGCTCAGGGCGGCAAAATCAACCGTAAGTGTAGCTCCTAATTCGTCTTTTTTACCTAATAAAACTTTGTTAAATGGTGTTGATTTCTGTCACCCATGTCCTGCTTTGCGCCGCAAGCAAAATCACGCTCTTCGTTTCACAGTGCCTGCATTAGATTCACGCTGTTTATTAATTAAGTATAAGCCAGGGAGACTTGGCAGTCAAACAGATACATGAAAAAAATAGTATGGGCCATCTCCCCGAAGGAAACCCTGCCGGAATGCGAAGCACCAGCGGTGAACACGGCGTGGAACCGGTTGAAACGGACGTCGACGCGGGTGCTGGAAAACAGTTTGAAGCATAGAGTATTATAAAAAATACCTCGAGGGGGCTGGAGCGCTCGTGTCTACACAGGCTCTTTCAGCGGCGCTTGTACCTCCATGGGAATTATGGGAAGTAAAGGCTTCAGATCCGCTTCGGATAGATTACGTTCTTAATAAGCGTGACACTATTTTTCCGAGTGTAAAAAAAAAGTGGGGTGAACTTGTATTTATTTGAAGCCTGCCGTATTTATTTCTCCGCGAACTTGATTGCAAAACGTTTTCGTGACGAGGTGGCAAAAGTGAAACGTGGGCAAATTACACCAAAAGAGTATGTAAATGCATCGCTCTGCCTTGGCATTCCAGATATGGCATCAAGGTTTAATGAAATATTTTTACAACACATCAAAACAACCATGCTTGTTTTTTTTTTTTCGCTCGACAGTACGCATTATCTATCTGTGGATATAGCAAAAGAGTAGAAAGTGAGAAACACTTATCCTTTCTTGTCTTCTTTGACGCTAGGTGCGTCTGCATAAGTTGTCCGGCGCCAACTGACCTGTGGCATTGTTGTAAAGTCGAGTGAGCGGAGCGTGATGGTAATTTTACTTAGCTTTGTCACCGTTTCAGGGGGCGAAGCTCTTTATAGCGGCACCCCTTCGTCCCTCGTAGTCGTAGTCGTAGTGTGTGACCAGTCTAACATTTTGACCTCCAAGGTGGTGCTGGTGAGAGATTTCTTCAGTGCGTTCTTGAACAATAAAGAATTCGCAACGTGCACATCAACTAAAAGCCAAATTCTCCTGTCTCTCATTTCCATTAGCAGCCATCGGCATGTACATTGAGGACTATCTGAGAGGAAAAGGTTGCTACGTTATACTCGTTGGGAGTAACCTCCTTGGTTTTAGAAAGGTTTAGCGAGCGCTGAGCCGCAGTGCCACGACTACAGCGAACTAGTATATACCATGAAATTCGTGTCTACTTTCCACCTGGTTAAAGGTGGAAAGTAGACACGAAGCGCGAGCCGTAAGAAAGTGTGCGTGTTCCTCCTCTCTTTCAGTCCTTGGAATGTTTGCTGGATGGCGGTACTTCTATATTGGGAAGATATGATGAAAAATGCGAGATGTAGTTACTTGAAGTATTGAGTAGATAGACGAACGGGTACATGACAAATGCATGGACGGACGCACGGATGGCTGCAAGGACGAATGGACGTCTGGACGGACGCAGGGGCGGATGCATGGACGAACGCAGGGACGGACGCACAGATGGACGTGCGGACGCACGAACTGATGCTTGCACGGGCAGGCGAATGCACGCATGGATGGTCACACAGATGAACGCATGGACGGACGGATGCTTCACCCCACTCTCCATCATTCACCCCGTGGATATGCTGTCATCTTTCTCGGCTGATTTGAAGGCCAACTGCGATGAAATTTGGCACTCCGCGAAAATTCTATATATAGGTATTCTAGCTAGAGGTAGTACTGCCTGCCAAGTCTCGCCTTCAAAATACAAGCACATACCTTAGCAAAAGGCTTGCAGGCGGCGGTGTTCTTGAAATTGAAACTGAAAAAATGGCAGTATATCAACGGGGTGAATGATAGAGAATGAAGTGAAGTATCTGTCCGTCCATTCGTTATTGCTTCCGTCCGTCCATGCGTCCGTCTGTGTGACCATCCACGCGTCCATCCGCTCGTCCATGCGTGTGTCTGTTCGTGCGTCCACACGTCCATCCGTGCGTCCGTCTCTGCGTTCGTCCAAGCATCCGCCCCTGCGTCCGTCCATGCGTCCATTCGACTGTCCAGCCATCCATGCGTTCGTCCATGCATCTGTCTGTGTGTCCATTCGTTCATCTAGTCAACACTCCAAGTACCACCATCTCACATCTTTTGATCATATATTCCGCATATAAAAGCAGCGCCATCCGGCAGACATTGCAGATCTAAACGAGAAGTGGCACACGAACACTTTCTTACGGATCGCGGTTCGTGTCTACTTCCCACCTTTAACCACCTTGACTTAATGATATATGCTAGTCGACTCTATTCATGGCACGGCAGCCCAACGCTCGCTAAACCTTTCAAAAGCAAGAAGGTTACGCCTAGCGAGTATAACGTAGCAACCCTTTCTTATCAGATAGTGCTCAATGTACATGCCAATGGCTGCTAATGGGGAATGACAGACAGGAGGATTCGGCTTTTAGCTAATAGGCACGCTGCTAATTTTTTGTTGTTGAGCAACGCACAGGAGAAATATCCCACCGGCATAACCTTGCAGGTGAAAGCGTAAAACACGTTACCTACCACGACGAGGGACGAACCGGTGGCGCTTTAGGGAGCTTCGCCCATAAAAAAATTGACAGATCCCACGCACAGTGGGAATCGATGATATGCGAAGCACCATTGAGAACTGTTATGTCAGTTTACAATCAGCCCAACATTACGAGGTGGAAGTAAACGCTGTCGTACATGATTTTCTTGTCGTGATTATCCTGTTTAGATGTGTCGTTTACTTTCGTCATCTATTCACATCACGTGATACCAAATTCAGTATATGTGGAGCTAGTGAAATGGCCACGAGCACGCTATGAGCATGGTAGGTATTCATGTTCTTACATGACACGCGTGTCAAAATTACCCTGTTTGCACCAGTCATGAATTTCGTCAACAATTGAAGTCACGTAACACCAAATTTGATATATGTGCAGCTAGCGAAACGGCTACGAGCGCATCATGAAGGGCCTCATATACTCCAACGTATCGTTGACGCGCGCACACACTGGGCACAGCGAGGCTACGTAAGCAGATTGCGAGCACTCTATAAACCCATTTCATGTTTGTACACACATGTAGGCCAAGGTCGACATTATGGGTAAAATTATGGCGACGTCCGCACGTAACTTCCACCATAAGCGCTGATGGGTGTGATGTGCACCAACAAAACTACGTTGTGAGACGCCATAAACGTTCTGAAAGCCATAAGCGCTGAAGACTGCGATGTACGCCAACAAACAAAACTAAGTTGTGAGACGCGCCTCACAACCAACCGCGATGCAACTCATCGGCATACCGTTTTAGATGCGGAAGCATCTTATACTCGCGCCTTGTAGTGCGCCGTCCGCACCGCTTCTCAAACATTCGACAGCTGACGCGCGCGCATGCGCCGTCGCGCCGTCGCCCACTCTTCCACCATCTGTGCATCCCTTCCTCCTCTACACACCGCGCGCGCTTCACTCCTCCACCATCTGTGCACCCTTCCTCCTCTACACACCGCGTTCGACATCTACAATTCTCCTGATTCTCCAGTGGACGCGCATGTGGCGTCGCGCTTCGAGAACATTCAACAGCTGACAGTGCATGCGCCGTCGTGCAGTATATATACTCAAGGTCGGCGCTCGCTCGCTCAGTTGCCGCTCGTCGGTTGGTTTGTACGGCGCGTCGACGTCCAAGGTCGCGGTGAAATGAATTCCAACGAATCCACAAACACAATGATCGACGTCCCTTCGACCAGCGCCGCCCTTTCGCATACGTGTGTACGTGTTCACTCATTTAACACCCCCTTCTACAACCACGTTAACCAGTTTAGCCATCGACCCAAGTAAGTCGCAATTTACCACCCCATTTCACAACCACGTTAACCAATTTAGCCATCGACCCAAGTAAGTCGCACTTTAACACCCCGTTAAACAATTATATGCTCCGCATCCTCCTCAGTGTTCCCCCGAGGGAAGCTGCGGGCAATTTTTTTTAAGTGCGAATGCACTTTATAGGCGACCCTGTATCCACCGTCTGTGGTACGCCTCCTCCTCTCCCCTAGCAACGGAACGAGGAGCGGAGAGGAGCGTCTGTAGCAACGGCGCAGCGACGTCACACACCACGTGATTGCGTGCGCTCCACCCACCGCTCCATGGCTGCGCGCACCCAGCCACTACTTGCTCAAGATCAGCAAGTAGTCATAAATATGGATCCATCGCAGGCATCAACCTCGACTGCGATACCTCCAACTACGAGTACCATGCAATCGAATGCGAGCATTGCAAGCGTCGTTGAAGATGTCGCGCCGCTTTAAGACGAAGCAGCGTGGCGAATGGCCCGTGATGCCAAGCGCAAGCGAGCGAAGCGGGCCTTGGGCATAAACGTCATTATAGTGCGAATTTACTCTCACATATACGCGTAAACTCACCAAGATTTCCCGAGAGGGTCTAATGGTTCCTGGGAATCGCAATTTGATCACACGGGGGAGTTTACATTAACTCACTGGGCGAATGCCAATGGATTTTAACTTTACTACCCCTCATAGCATCACCCCGTGCATTTGCACTTAACCATGTTCACCCTCGGGGAAATACTTGGGAGTTTTTTTTTCTCGTTGCTTGATTGGGAACACCACATCCACGATTGAAAACTTAGCAGAAACTGCGGTAGGCAGAGCGTCTTTTGCCTACAGCGCAACCTCATTTTCATAACGTAACTCCGGTAGCATTTTTCTATAGTCTTACGCCAGGCGCCACCAGCATCCGTCAGCGCGGCCCGACGGCAACCGGCGCGAATTGTGACATGCTGCTTTTCGTGCCGATGTGTTACCCAGACAACACTGCATCTCCTTTTTTTCGTGACAGAGAGACGCTGGACGCGCTGAAACGCACATGCCTCAAAGCAACGCAGCATGGCGCGTGCCTGCAAGTGTATGGCACGACCGGTGCCTGGCGTGGCAACGCTGGCGTGACGCCACGAAATGAACGCTAGCGAGCACGCGAATTGCGTTACGTCGAAATTTATTGGCACCTTGACTGTGGCATGTAGTCATATTCTCACATGACACACATCCCATGATTATCATGTTTGCAACAGTCACGTACTTTCGTCATCCATTGGCGTCACGTAACACAGAGTTTGGTACATGTGAAGCTAGCGAAACGGCCGCGAGCACATCATAAGCGTTGCATGTAGTCATGTTGTTACATGACTAGCATCTCATCTCTATCATGTTTGCACTAGTATCATACTTTCGCCATCCATTCACGTCCCGTAATACGAAATTTGGTACAGCTGAAGCTAGCGAAACGGCCGCCAGCGTATAATTAGCGTGGTATTTAGTCAGGTTGTTACATGAAACTCATCTCATGATTATCATGTTTCCACCAGTCGCATGCCTTCGCTATTCATTCACGTAACGTAATACCAAATTTGGTATATGCGCACTAGCGAAACGGCCGCGAGCGCGTCATGAGCGTGGCATGTAGTCATGTTGTTACATGACACGCATGTCATTATTTTCATGTTAGGGTCTGTCGCTTGTGTTCGCCATGCAATCATGGCACACCATACCAGTTTTGCAACATGCCATGTGAACGAAACCACCGCAAGAGCTGCAGGACAGTGAAATGTGAATCATGACATTTATAACATACATGTCATGGTTTTCATGTTATGACTAGTAAATTATGTTCTTCATACACTCATGTTATGTCATACCAAGTTTGGTATCGATACCACTATCGAAACGGCCAAGAGAGCTAAAAGTCGTCGGCGGCTAGATATATAGATACGCTCAAAGTCGCCGAAGTTCGCTAATAAACACCTCGTATTAAAAAAAATGGTAGCATATCCACGGAGTGAATGATGGATTGTGGGGCGAAGCATCCAGTTCATGGCATATACTAGTTCACTGTATTCATGGCACTGCGGCCCAACGCACGGTAAAACTTTCTAAAACCTAGGAGGTTACGCCCATGAGTATAACGTAGCAACTTTTTCTTGTCGTCTGTGCGTTGTTGAACAATAAAAAAATCGCAGCGTGTGTATTAACTAAAAGTCGAAATCTCCTGTACCTTATTCCCCTTTTGCAGTCATTTGCATGTACATTAAGCATTATGTTTTATTTTTGAAAAACGCACAGAAGAAATCTCTCACCAGCACCACCATGGAGGTCAAAATGTAATACTGGCTACACACTACGCCTACTACTACGGTTACGAGGGACCAAGAGGTGCCGTCATAAAGAGCTTTGTCCCTAAAACGATGCCGTTACGACTGAATGAAAGTGCCGTAAACAACAAAAAGTTGTTTGCTCCAGGCTCCTCAAACACGCACATCGTGGACGCGCTACTTCCTACCCCTAGTTCACAGTGAAGCGCCCACTTTCTACAGCAAGCGAAATTTTCCTGCCGCCGAAACGCTGCGTCGTTCGCAATAGACGGGCCCCGCACCGCTGAATATGCTATCTACGACGGGGTTAACGCGGGATGGATGCGCTGTTACCCGGTTCTTCACGCACCTCGCAAGAGACACAGCGCTATCCGGTGCCCAACCCTTCGATTATTCTCCTACGCACAATGCAAGAAGAAGCAGCACTCCTTACTTCGCTGGCAAATCGCTTGACGACCTGAAAAATCTGATGCCAGCGGCGTTGGTTTGTTCGTATTGCTTTGCAGGACCACGACAAGCTCATTCACGCCAGCGACAAGCTCGGTCACGTCTTGCACGAATTAGGGACGTGAACTAAACAAAAAAGGGGTAAACTCCTGTTAGGGACAACATTCAGTTGCGTGCACTTCGACAGTTCAAGTGAGTAGGACTTGATCGCCAGTTTTCGAAATTTTTTTGACTAGCACAGACTACGGCGGCGCGTTGCACTGGCATCGTACTGCAAAACTGTCTTAGTCAACCACTCGCGAACGGGCGTCATGAAGGAAAGAGCGATTCAGCAGCAGGGAGAATCACTCACAAGAAGGGACACGGCGACGTTCTGTAGTATTCGTCATATCCGGTTCTGTCCGATTTGACTGGACACACCGCTAGAGCTCCGCGTTGTCTGCTTGCTGGTATATAGAGCACCAATTAATAATTAAATACGTTACTTCAAGATTTTTTGCTCTAGAAAAATTTCATTGCAGTTGCCTTTAAACGCGTTTAGGCAAGACGCGTTCGTGAAAAAACATGAACTTGACGCAATGGCCTGCACTGGCATGAAACGCTACATCTATACACGGTGGTGAGTAGAGAACGGTTCATTTAAACTGTTAAAGGCAACTTTTAAAGCTTCAACGTCACAGCAAATTAACAGTCCTAGTGGTCTTCAGCCTCTTCGAACAACAAAGGCACTGCTTCAGCGCTTTACGCCATACCCTACTACCCACGCTGCGTGAAGATCAAAACTGAAACTATAGAAAAGGTCTGCAGAAAGTTTTCAAGCCGATTCTATACCATTCGAAGTCAGTGCTTCCCGTAATTCTAACGGAGGTACACGATCGCAGTGCCAGAATTTATCTATCTATTTAATGCCAAGCATACTTTAGCGAACTTTGGCTACTTTTAGCATATCTATCTATCTATCTATCTATTCATCTATCTATCTATCTATCAATCTATCTATCTATCTATCTATCTATCTATCTATCTATCTATCTATCTATCTATCTATCTATCTATCTATCTATCTATCTATCTATTTATCTAGCCGCTTACGTTTTGGTGCTGTTGTGTTGACCCCCTTAGCTTGGCAAGAACGAAAACTAACATGAATGGCTAGGATGGTTTGATGAACATGACGCACTGGTCAAGACATGAATAACGTCCCAGTCCCGTCGCGTATGTCGTCAAACACTTGGCGCCAGACAGTGGCACATACAGACGGGCGGCTACATGCCGCTGGTATGCGGCTATGTGCCACAAATGATTGACACTTAGTATCTACCCAAGAACGACGAGAAAACACATGGGCAATTTTAACGCGTGAGAGCAAAAAAAAAACCCGACATCAGTAGCAATGACCCGACGAATGCAAAGTATAAATGTCAGGGTCCCAGCTGAAATCGAACCTAAGCATTCAGCGTGCCAATGAAGCGTTTTACCCAAGACCTACGCCAGGTCTCGGAACTACTTTTCAAATAGACCCTAATCTTCATAAAACGTCAATAGTGTTTGCTGTGCTGCCTACCCAATTTTATATACATTACATATGTACTCGTTTGATAAAGCCGCCACCTTGGATTAACGCCAATTGTGATTAGTTGCCATGCACTGAAGTATTTTCTAGCAATGTCTAGGGCCAGCATCTTTGTGAGCATTAGCGCTTCGTGTCAGGTTCTGGTGTAACTGATACGCATGTTCCAAGTGGCATCTTTGCGCAAGTGCAAACAACTGGTTATATAAACATCTGCACGTGTTTAACATATGTCTGTGCATGCAACATTTCTACATATTTTTAGCATCTTTTCGTGAAGTGTAGTGGAATAAAAAAATTGCAACCCGGTCACCTTCCCTTCGCATGCTTCGCATATCGTCGATTGCCGGGTACGCGATATTTGCGAAATTTTTCGTTAACACCGCGGAGCTAAAATCTCCCACCAGCACTACTAGTCAAGATGCAGTGCCTACAAAAACGGAGGGTCAGTGAATATTTGCTGCGCGAGCAGCTGGTTGTTTCGATCAATGATCTTGAAGCACACGCCGCATGCTTTGGTATTGCGAGGCTAACGAAGCAGCCGAACTCCAATAGAAATCTTACAGCTCGCATTAGTTAACACATAAAAAAGTGCTTATGTGAAGGTACGTTTTGCTTTCGTGTTATAGCATTTTCGTGTTATAGCATAAATATATATACCACATATATATTTGTATTACACTGGTCATTTCTATTGGTGCTCCTAATCCTAGACAGATTTCTTGTAAAAAATGTACTTGTGACAGCTATATTTAGTAATGTAGGTATAAACTAAGAAAGTTGATTCTTGAAGATTTAAACATTTACTTATGAAATGCTTTCAATTGTTGTAACTACAAACGTGCGAGTCAGCTTCAATGGCACGTCATGCACCACGTGGTTCATGAAATGGCTTGAAACTTAGTGCTTTTACATCAGGGCAGGCCTTCTAACAGTAAAGCAGTGATCACTTAACTTCATTAAGCTGCGTATAACTGTAGAGTATTATTTGCTCAATACACAACTTTGTTCGACACATGCTCGGTGTGAATCGTTCCAGGACCAATGTGAAAAGTATTTTTCTTTTCGCTTGTAGCAAACAAAACCAAAAAAATTACTGCCCTTGCACTTCGGGCCAAATCTGCCATATTCAGTACGCCAGTACTGAATATGGCAGAATAGGTAGATAAATATTGTGGTATGTAAGTTAAGGTGGCATATCAATTACTTTAAAAATTAATTAGTCACACTCTCAAAAATTCCTCTGTTTAGAAATTTTTATTCATTTTCTTACTTGAATTATATTACTAAGTGCCTTTGACTTATGCCACGTGAATTTCACGTGTTTCTGATAGCGCATCATTATTAGTGACTGAAAGGAATAAAACACGAATACTTTCTTTGCAGCAAAGGATTATGCATTCAAAATTTGGCAAAGCAATCACATACTGCTCTCTCTGCATGTGAGTCAAGAAGACCTTGAGGTGCACCCTAACGACGTATTATATCCGGTATGTCCAACCTAATCAAATTTTTTGGGGACTCTTTTGCTTCACCTTTAAGGGTTGAACGCGACAGTGATGTTCTATGCCATCCTCATCTCACTATGTTTCATTTGTCATTATGTTCAGTCACCCAGCCAGCCAGCCAGCCAGCACACACACACACACACACACACACACACACACAAACAAACAAAAAAACAAAGGCACATACGTTTCCTATAAGGGTAAACAGTTTTTCGTTTTTTTTAACAATTACGCCACATTGATGAAAACAGTGTACCCACGTTGTGTGTTTCACAGTGCGTACAAAATTTGCGAGCATATTTCACAGATGTCACGCTTTAAATCAGAAACTATTACGCTTGTGGTATTTTTTCTAAGTCGTGACGCACCATAACATGTTCGTAGAGGAAACGAATAGTAATGTGGGTGCCTTTTGTAAGGGGTGACTTGCTTTAAACCCCAACTGAATATGGGGTTTACACGATGTGCAAGTCAGTATCAATGGACGTTTCACCACAATTCACTGCACTATTACCTCTCTTACTGTGATAAATGTACACAGACGTGTATATTTGTGAATCATGAAAGTGTTTAAAATAATGCAGCAAATGGGGCTGCTTTACACATACTCATAACGGTCCGTGAAAACAGCATTCTAAGCACAAGAAAGTACACAAAACCAGCGTTGTCAATCTACTGAAAATATTAGAGGAAGTAACAAGCCATACATAAACATAAAATGAGGCTTTTACAGATGTCACGGGTCCCGTTAATTAGGGAGGCGATCGTCGGGCTAATTTCAAGGGCCGAAGTGTCGGCATCCCGAACCGCACCAAGAAAGCGTGGACAGTTTAGAAGTTGTCCTTTTTGGCGCGCCAGCAGACGCCGGCTGTGGCCCAAAGAACGAGTCAGAGCCGAGAGTTGATAAACAAACTAAATTATATTCTCAATATTGGCAGATCGAACACAATATACAAGTATGCACACTCCACAATAGTTGAGTACAATATGTCACCAATCAAACAACGTACTACACAGTACAATCAGCCACACTCAAAACAGCGGACACAAACAACAATACACACTACAATGCAGTCGCATGCATTGAACAACCAAGACACTTAAAGACTAAAGAGATAGAAAACCTATTCAGTCCAAAGTCCTTGGAACAAAAGTCTGAATGATACTCTTCCGAGAATCACTCACTCAAATTCCAGCGTTGTTGCCGTTCCGCTGCCCCGAAGTTTCTCTTCCAGTAAACCTCGCGTTTTCTATTGGCCACTCTCCAAGCTTCAAACTTCGTCGCCGGAAACACGTCGGCTTCACACACGCAGCTGTTGCCACGCGTCTTCGCTCGATAGCGGTGAACTCACGCTCTTGCCTGTAGCTCGAGCCTTCACCCCTCAGGTGGAGATCCTCTTCTTCTCCTGCTTTGTCGCTACAGACAAAACCTTCGCCGACCAACGGCGGAATCCCTACGCGCTCTGGCGCTAACTTCCGTCTTCTCCTGCTTTGTCCCTACGGACAAAACCTTCGCCGACTACACGGTGGAATCCCTGCGCGCTCCGGCGCTAACTTCCATCTTCTCCTGCTCTCTCGTCTCGGCCGCTCGATTAAATACCTTCCGCGCGAGATTCCAGAAGGTTTTCGTCATTTCGTCGGCGCGATACGCAGCGAAGGCTGGGGAGAGGTGCGAGACTGTACGGGGGCCGTCCCCGACAGATGACTCAACCCGGCATACACGCCCCTTTCCTTCTGGAAATTTCTAGGGCTTGCTCGGCCACCGTTGTGGGGTGAGGAGGTTCGTCAGCGAAGCCACGCTTCCGAGGGGAGAGCGTCGCGCGCCCGGGGAGCCTTTAGATGTTTGTTTTCTCTTTTTTTTCCTTTCCGTTGACCTCGTGGCGTCACTCCGGCGCGTTATCGCAAGAATTTGGCGGCGCGCCCATTTTGAGCGCTCGTTCTGTGACAACAGAACCTTACCATTCTGAGAAAAGATCTAAGCACGTATTCTGCCTTTTGAAAACCTGAGCACTGATGAAGAAACTGAAGGTAGGTTCACGTTTTTGTCTTTCGCTTTTATTCTTTCCAGTGTTTTTGCAATTTCACGTGCGACCTGGTTCTTGTGCCTCATAATTGCACTAGTTTTCTGAGCTCAGCTGCGCAATCCTACTGCGGGCAACGGAGAGACAGATAAAGAGATGTTTCAGAGAGCAGGCATACTATCTATATATAGACAGACGGTAAAATATTGTCCCTTCTGCTTGACTTACCTACCACACTCCACACGAAATTGAGGGATTACACCACTACGATGGTGCAGTCGGCGAAAGGGAGTAGTGTTTACAGTGCAAAAATTTATCTGCCGCTAAAGGTGAGAGTGCGAGCGAGCGTTAGAGAGGAGAGAGTAGGAGTGGACGTGCAAGCGCTTTGTTGGAGTAGGCTCCCAGGCAGCAGGACTGAGCTTCAAGGACAACAGCCACTGGCATTAGATGCTTAGCATCTAAAATCACCGCTGGCAGCGTGCCACCTCTCTGCTTTGTTTTTTCAACGCTTGCGCACAGTCATACCAGCATTTTCGAAAATTTTTAGTGCTTTTAAATAAGAAACGCGTATCACTGTTTTATGTTGTACAGTTGGCCCCTCCCGCGTTGGTCTAGTGGCCAAGGTACTCGGTTGCCGAACCGCAGGTCACGGGATTGAATCCCGGATGCGGCGGCTGCATTTCCGATGCAGGCGGGAATGTTGTAGGCCCATGCGCTCAGATTTGGGTGCACGGTAAAGAACCCCAAGTGGGCGAAATTTCTGGAGTCCTCTACTACGGCGTCTCTCATAATCGTATGGGGGTTTTGAGACGTTGAACCCCACATATCAATCAATCATATCAATCAAGCTGTACATTTGTAATTTTTACGTTATTCTTTCAAGCACCCCAAGGAAAACAATGCTCGATTTATTTAGAGGAACATAGTTTTTTTTCGTTTTCTTTTTCGTCTGCGTGTTGTAGTATAAACTTCTTTCCCGTTTGCAATAGTTTTCCTATCGGAAAAATTGCCATGGTGGATACTGAAAAACATGGTGGGCGTAGTGGAAATAATAGTGGGCATGGTGAAAATTATGAAGGATATGGTGGGGCGTAGTGGAACATATGGTGGATATGCCGGGACATACTGGGTGGTATGGTGTACAGATGATGGGTAAAGTGGAAATGATCCTGGAAAGCAGAGGCTAGATAGTGGGCATTAATGGGACATCCTGCCCACCATTGCGATAATGCTGGGAAGCCCTAAGCATATGGTGGGTGGTGCTTAATATGGTGGGCCACATGGCGTACCCAGCTGAGAAACTCTTCCCACCATTGCGATAATGCTGGGAAGCGCTAAGCAAATGATGAGTGATGCTTGTTATGGTGGGACACATGGTGTACCAAGCTGAGAAGCTCTGCCCACCATAGCGATAATGCTGGGAAGCAGTAAGCAGATGATAGGTGGCGTGTAATGGCGGGAAATTTACATTGTGTACCAAGCTGCGATCTGTACACTACATGTTCTACAACAATGACTTCCACTAAAGGTTAGGCCTACCAACCGAGCCGTTATAATGTGTTATCCGTGCCTCCAGGTTTCAGAATACATGATTTCGACGATTAAGAATGACAATACAGCGCAGCCATGGCATCAATTAACCTAAATGAAGCATTTTTCATTGTGTATTGTGTCCGCTCAAGAAGAAACAAACATCGATGCGACGCGATTCAAGCACTCCCAGAGAACGTACGTCTCTTCTCACCAACAGCCGCTAGTTGCACTCGCCAGCACTTCTCTAGCTTTTGTGCCAGAACTCAGACGTGGCAATTCGTATGCTTGGGGAACCAATATGATAACGTAATGTTTTCGGCACACTGCATTCGTTTTGGCCAAGGCGTTATGTAGTTGTTGCTTTAGCGAAAGAGCTACAGCATTGCGCTGGCACGACCGCCCTCTAGATTGCGCGAAAAGCATCTCAATACTCAATCAAATAAATTAGGCGGCCGTATCAATGCAATGAGCCTAGAAGCATCATAAAGCGTGAGCAGATGTTGCCCTTTAGAACGAGCGCGAAACGGATATTAAACTTGGCAGACCC
Source organism: Rhipicephalus microplus (assembly GCF_043290135.1). NCBI lineage: Eukaryota > Metazoa > Arthropoda > Arachnida > Ixodida > Ixodidae > Rhipicephalus > Rhipicephalus microplus. The sequence continues at coordinate 5,868,292 of NW_027464601.1, forward strand.
CGCCGGTGAACTGTTGCTGCTCCCCAGTCCACTTGGTTTTTTTTTCTTGCAGTTGTGAATTGTAAAAAAAATAGCACTGGTGCCGTTTGTACTGTGGCAATTGTTACAGGCAGCAGTTGCTTGTGTTTAATAGATGTGCAAGTTTTAGTAGCAGGTGCAGATATTGTCTATGTCGTGTACACGACAAACATAACTAAAGTTGAATCATAAGTTTGTATGCCGACTAACTATTTAACACACAACCAACTTCATGTTGGTATGGCGCAGTGATTAGTATCTCTGAATGGGCATCCGCAGGTCGCACGTTCGATCCTCCATGGCACCTCGTTTATTTTACTTGACGGGGTTTTTCTTATACCGTTTTTATAGAATTCTTTTTAATTTTTGTGGCAGCTCGTCACGGTGATTCTGACGCCATATCGCGCTCAAGCGTTGCCGGCACTGCAGCACCCACCATATCCCACCATGCGCCATGGTGGGCGTTTCCCACCATTCACCCACTACATTAATCCACTATAATGATGGGTGGTGGTTTAAACCATGCCCGCCATTCGTTTTTTTTCCGATAGGGAATTGTTATGCTCTTCTCAGGTTCCTACAATTTAGTGATGTAAGGAACACGAACTAAGAGTAGAGAAACGAGGCACAGTATATAGCAAGTATACGTTTCGCCGTTGCTTTTTGAATGCGGTGCATTTCTTTGCGTTCTATCTATCTATCTATCTATCTATCTATCTATCTATATCTAACTATCCACCTATCTACACTCCTAAGAAATGGAGTGACGTTCTCTCCATTTAGGGAGGAACGGCGATGTCTCCAGTGTTCGTCTTTAAATAGAGAAACGTTGCTCCCTCATCCACGGAGAAACGTGTTTCTCCTTTTTAAAATCAACATGGCTGACCCCAGGTTAGCGAGGCGAGTAGGCTTAGCAAATGCATCGATTCTCGACGAATAACGAGTACACGACACTGAAAGTTACAAAAAACGGTCCCGCTGAGATTGATATCGAAATAAATGATTATAAAAACAAGCAGACGAACCTGTAGAGATGAAAACATCGCGAAAGAGAATGACGGAGCAAGTAGGTTTCGTTCGGCCAGTGAGGTGACGTTCACTCTGAAAGACACAGATACGGTAGAGTCCTCACCCGAATAGTGCATGCTAGGCTTGCTGTATTTATTTCTCGCAGATTCACATAGTGTAGCGACGTTATCTATGCGTTTACGGGGCCACAGGTCACAAGATGTGATTTCAAACCGTAGACTCGATCACAGCGAAACAATTTCGACTCAGTAGTGCAGCTTTGATAGATAGATGTTCAACGTTATATAAGTAGCTGGAGGTCTGAGAGCTTCGTAGTCGTGAAGTAGGTGGTAGCTGGCGCGATCTCGAGGGACTGAACGATACTAGAAAAGGTTGCCTGCGATGACGTACTTTGTGTACCCACCATCACGGCTTCCTTGCGAATAATTTGCGACTCAGCCATGCAGGATTACTCACTGACACTTGACGACTAATATATGCTGATGCAATGCATATAACTACACATGCACATAAGGACACATAGTACGCATATAAGGTGAACTCAATGAACATGAGCACAAGGAATCAATACACACAGTGGCACCCACTTGGACATGTTTACTTTTTTTCTTTATTGCCTTCTTGACTACAGGTCAAGCTAATATGACAATCACTATCACACGTGTTTCATGCGTGATAACGCGTCAAACAAAGATATTACATCTTCAACACAGTCGGTATTCTTATACACATCTCTAACTTTTATAACAGCTTCCACGAAACACTCATTAACGGATAGAACTCTCACATCACAGTGTCTGTACGATAGCATACTACGCCAAACCGAATGAAGACCAAGTAAAAATTTTGCATCCAAATTTTGCACAGAACTATCACAAGGCAAAAAACGAATTTCATATTAAGTAAGAGGTAAATCTTTTTTGAAAGTCCTCTGTAAAATGTCCCAAAAGAAAATAGCGTTCTTACAATCAATAAACACATGTTCAATGGTCTCAGGTTTGTTACACAGGAGACAGCTGCTTCCCCATGGTGCATACATCTCTTTCTCTTCAAGCCACGTTTTTACTGGCAAGGTTCCCGTGTGAAGTTTAAAAAAGAAGGTTTTCACATTGGGTGGTATACACATGTTTTCACTCGCTTTAGTACGTCATGACCATATGATTTTTCATACAGGGGCACAGGAAAAACATTCTGTATTAGGTCTTTCGGAAGGCGCTTTCTTTTCACATTAGTTAGGTAATCTATCGAAAACCTCGCCCTTAAGAACCGATATGAGAACACAACTTCGCGCAAGAACGGTGACAAGGTGTGTCGTTCTCGCCTGTCTGAAGATACAAAGAAGTCAGGCATGTGGTGTAACAGCGTTGTTTGAAATAAAGAACGTAAAAAGAGTCTTTCTGGTCTCTAATGAGCAGGAAAAGTGGTATTACTTGGTTAAGAAACAGATGGCACAGAGACAGCCCTCCTTGCTTAACTCGCCGAAACAAGTTCGTTGTAGATGTTCTCTCCCACGTAAAGCTGCAGATGAACGTGGCGAATATTCTGTGGACTTTGTGAATGCTTTTACGCTTACAACTAAGTAATTGCAAAAGGTACACATTTTTAACAGCCAGAAACATTTTGCATACAGCTGACCAAGAGAAAATTGATAAGCCACGACTGCCCCATCCTTCGGCGGTCGCGCGCAGTTCTTCAGCCTTTCCAAGCCAAAATGCTTCACTGTCTTGATACCTGTCCAATGGTACCCCTAGGTAACGACTAGGCGTCGTGAGCCACTGAATATTTCCAAAGGAACTGGGCGTAAGGTCCCAATTACCATGCCATAAACCAATGCTTTTTTCTTTGTTCATTAAATTTCCACTCGTGTCGCAAAACCTTTGAGTGATTTTTAATAACGAAGTGACACTCTCTCTATCAACTGCAAAAAAGGCAATATCGTTGGCGTATGCCAAAACACGCACTTCACATGACTGCAACCTGAAACCATTAATCCCTGAATGGTGAATGACTTTCTGACAAAATGGTTCCAAAAATAGAACGAAGAGCAAAGGACTTAAAGGACACCACTGGCGCACGGAGGAAAGTACTTGTATGCGCTGTGAGAGTTCTCCATTTACAATTAAATTTGTGGTTGAACTTTTGTATGCCAATCTAATACCTTTACATATGATCGCACCAAGACCAACGTACTCAGCTAGCATGAAGAGTATGTTGTGTGGAACCATGTTGAAAGCCTTGGCTAGATCAATTTGCAACATAGCTACTTTTAGAAGCGCAGCGTCACAATACTCCAAAATGCTCCTGGCAACATGAATATTCGTGAATATGCTTCTACGCTTGATGCCGCAAGTCTGATGTGACCCGACCAACTTGTATATAACTCGTTGCAACCTCCTAGCCAGAACTTTCATAAACACCTTATAATATACGTTTGTTAGCGTTATTGGCCTGTATCCTGTCACTTTGCGTAAAACATATTGCTCTTTCCCTTTATGAATCAGCACGGTGTGTGCCCGATTAAACGATGGAGGCAGAGTTCCGCGATCTAAAGACTCTGAAAAAACCTCATGCAATGCGGCGGCCATATCCTCCTTGAACGCCTTTTAAAAGGCGGCATTAATGCCACCTGGACCAGGCGATTTGCCCATGCCAAGATCATCGATAGCCTTCTCAATTTTCCCTATACTAACAGACATTTCCAATAAATTTGTGTCCTCAGCATTAAGTCTCGGCATTTCTGTCAAGAACTCATCTACAAAACCCGGCTCCTTTGGTTCGCGATAAGCAAACAATTCCTGATAATTGTTTTCGAAAGCTTTCATAGTATATTTATGTTCTTTCAATATTTTACCATTCCATTCTATCCCTAGTATGTCGTGAGCTCGCGCATATGCCTTTTCATCTGACAAGGCTCGCTTTGTCGGGGCTTCACCCACGAGGTATCTCTCAGCTGTTGCTCGTATAATTGCGCCTTTATATTCATCTTCTTCAAGACATTCCATTTTGTTTTTGACAACCTGCAGTTGATATGTGAATAAGCCCGGATTTTCTGCTTCAATATTCACCAAATCATTTAGCTCTGCCCGTAGCTCACGTTCCTGTTTTCGAGCTTGATACTGCATGTAGCAACCACACTCTATTGCGTTCATTTTTATCTTTTGCCTAAATAATTCCCATCTTTCCGTGGCACTCCTTTCTGCGTTTTTGAAAAAATTCTCGATTTCCTTCTTTGTGTTATCTAAAAACCCTTCGTGCGTAATTATCTTAGTATTCAGTTTTCATGTTTTCCATACAACCTTCTTTTTGCACTTTCTACCAATCTCAAACGAAACTAAGCAATGATCACCGAAGGAAACAGCAATAACGTCGTAGTTCTGACATAAAGGTACTATCTCAGAACAAACATGTGCTCGATCTAGTCGTGCGTGACTCGAACCTTGAAAATGTGTGAAGTGTTGGTGACTGCCACCCATCGCAAACAGAGCTACGTCATGTAAAAAGTACTTATTAAGGCTGTCTCTGAGCAAACCAACGCTTTCCTCACCTAATTTAGCAGTATACGTGCAATCTTCTTGGGTCAAAACACAATTGAAGTCACCCAACAGTATTACACATTTCTGACATTCAAAGTACGCTTGCATTTTCCGAAAAAACAAACATCTGTCTCTCGAATTTGTAGGTGCGTATACACAGATAGCTCTAAATTTTGTGTTCCCGTAAAAAAAGTCACACAAAACAAAACGTCCAAGTAGGCAACTTTTGACCTCTTCCACTACAATACCAAGAGAGTTCTTGACAAAAACAATACATCCGGCTGATGCTCCCACTGCATAGCTCACACACGCATTGTACCGCAATGAAAATTCTGCTACCAAGCTATCAGTCGCTTCCTCAGTACTAACTTTAGTCTCCTGGACCGCGAGCAAGTCAAGGTCTTTTTCTTGCATCAAGCGTTTCAACTGGCACTGTTTGCGACGCGTTTCTAGACCACGTACATTTATCGTACCAATGCGTAAAGGCGCAGTCATGCTAGCCATGTTGATGAAAAAGATGAAAAAAAATTGCCCGCAGCTTCCCTCGGGGGAACACTGAGGAGGATGCGGACCATATAATTGCTAACGGGGTGTTAAAGTGCGACTTACTTGGGTCGATGGCTAAATTGGTTAACGTGGTTGTGAAATGGGGTGTTAAATTGCGACTTACTTGGGTCGATGGCTAAATTGGTTAACGTGGTTGCAGGAGGGGGTGTTAAATGAGTGAACACGTACACACGTATGCGAAAGGGCGGCGCTGGTCGAAGAGACGTCGATCATTGTGTTTGTGGATTCGTTGGAATTCATTTCACCGCGACCTTGGACGTCGACGCGCCGTACAAACCAACCGACGAGCGGCAACTGAGCGAGCGAGCGCCGACCTTGAGTATATATACAGCACGACGGCGCATGCACTGTCAGCTGTTGAATGTTCTCGAAGCGCGACGCCACATGCGCGTCCACTGGAGAATCAGGAGAATTGTAGATGTCGAACGCGGTGTGTAGAGGAGGAAGGGTGCACAGATGGTGGAGGAGTGAAGCGCGCGCGGTGTGTAGAGGAGGAAGGGATGCACAGATGGTGGAAGAGTGGGCGACGGCGCGACGGCGCATGCGCGCGCGTCAGCTGTCGAATGTTCGAGAAGCGGTGCGGACGGCGCGGACGGCGCACTACAAGGCGCGAGTATAAGATGCTCCGCATCTAAAATACAATGCTGCGCTTACCATGTCTCGTACACCGTGCAGTGGGAAAACCGGGGTCTTACGAGTCTCGATCCTGTGCGCGAACCGGCGGCGATGACGCCGACCAGGTTTTGAGGGCATATTTTTTTACTCTTAGCGCCCAAGACGCGATGCCACAGACGCTCCGGGCGTTTCAGGTTGCGTTCCGTGCTGTCCACTCGGTAACGCTTGCCGCGTCCTGTGGTCGCTTCCGGAGACTTTGTGCTGGCTTCTGGCGTAGCGATCTCGCCACTGGTACCCATGTCTTCCTCCATCGATTCTTGAATGTCCTGCTGGCCGCCTGTTGCGGCCAACTCCTCGGATTCTTTCTTTGAGTTTTTGCCGTCTTGCGTTCTCGCGTCGGCTGTCTCTTCTCCAGTTGCCTGAACCGTGGCGTCGGATCCCATGGCCTTGCTGCCAGGCGCCAACTTCTCAGCCTCTTCGGCGTCCATTAGATTATCTTGGGCGTCGTCTGTTGGCAGCGCGGTCTTCGTATTTCTGGCATAACTCCTGACGCAATCTTGAATTTCATGTCCAAACGCTCGGCATACACCACAGCGGGGAGTCTGGCAGTCTCGTCGTATATGTCCTTGCATGTGATACTTTAGGCAAAGCGGTGCCCGACCCAGGGCCCCAAGAAGGACGACGCCCCCTCCAATCTTTAAAAGATGCGGAAAGTCTTCTAGCACCACACCTTCCTTCAGTTTCAGTCGCACCACCCTGATTGATATGTGGGGTTTAACGTCCCAAAACCACCATATGATTATGAGAGACGCCGTAGTGGAGGGCTCCGGAAATTTCGACCACCTGGGGTTCTTTACGTGCACCGAAATCTGAGAACACGGGCCTACAACAATTCCGCCTCCATCGGAAATGCAGCCGCCACGGCCGGGATTCAAACCCGCGACCTGCGGGTCAGCAGCCGAGTACCTTAGCCACTAGACCACCGCGGTGGGGTGGTCGCACCACCCTCGTCGTCGATATCGCGAGTTCAAAGCCCGCGACGGTTCAGTTGTCGTTGGAAACCTCCAGAACTTCACCAAACTCACCTAACGCTTGTCGAATGCTCTCATTCGAGACCGCCAAGTCAATCCAGTGGATTTTCACGGTTACATCATGTTGGATAGGGTCGATAATAGCACAGAAGCCACCCTTGACTCGGAGTCCACCTGTTTTGAGTAATGCCTCTTTGTCATCCTTGCTTCGCATCTTCGCCAGCCAGATGTGATTCATCTGGAAGGCTCCAATGCCAGTGATCGCCTTGATGAGTCCCACTTATTCCAACGGGGCCCGAAAGTCTTCCAACCGGTATGGTCTTTTAAGTGTGAATACACTTTATAGGCGACCCCAAACCATCCACCGCCGTCGGCGGCGTCCGCAGTCTTCTCTCTATCTTTAAAAGAAAGACGACTTGGCGGGCCGCAGCGCGACGCTCTACCGAATAAGCCACGGACGCGACGCTGATATCGGTGTCAGTAACGTGCCTTATACCCCCTCCCCCTTCGCTCCCTCTTCCACTCTCCTCGCTCGCTGCAGCTGCGCGCGCACCCAACACCCTCTAGAAAGGCAAGGCCTTAGCTTTCTTCTAGTGACGTCAGGTGATAGGGCAGACTGGTAAAAATACGGAGCACTGTTCAAGAGAGGTTGTCGCATAGAATTACCAAGCGGGCGCTTTTTTTTCTTGCAAGAACGAGCATGCACGTAGTTTAAAATAAATTTCACTCGAAGCAAATTATAGGAGCGAAACATTTATTTACACAAACTAGTTTCGTTTTGTGTTTGCGCTTTATCAGAAGCTGTTCACCTATTTGTTCTGGAGAGTTGTGGCTTTCCGTTTTTTTTTTTTGCCTTGTCAGCAGCGTCAAGAAGTTTGTCGTTGAGCTTTCCACAAACATTCTTCAGTAAAATGTTAGTGCTGCACCGCAGGATGTGTTTCAGCACTGATTCGCTTGTGTGACCGTTCTCACAGGTGTCGAAGTCAGATGGCTCTTCGTTGGCCAGAAAATGCAGCCTTTGTTTTTCCACTCATCCGGCCAATTCAAAAGCAAGAGCAAAAAGTCAAGCTTTACGTTTTGCCTTTCAATATTCGACGGGTAAAGGGCTTTTCTCGACAGCCCATAGCCATATTTCAACAGCTGGTCACACTCTTTGCTGTGCAGATCCCTGATTGTCAAAAATGACGCTGTTTGCATGCGCTCTGATTGTGCTGCGTCTGTTTGCATCTCAGGGAAGTAGAAGCATACTTGGTCATTCTTCTGGTTGATCCAGTTGTTTCGTATGCATTTTAGTATGTGTACCGGGTCTATAACGAAGAACAGCGGCCTCGCAGGGTCCGACGGGTGTTGATACACAATTCTGTTGGAAGGGGTCGATTCGAAGTGAGACATCGCTTTCCTGTTCACGGAGTTGTTGTCACTCACGACACACACAACGCGGTACCCAATCTTTTCCAGCCCGCAAATCACATTTTTCAGCATCTTGTGCAGGAACTCCGCAACTAGTCGGTGCACGGGCACGATGTGCGCAACTTGTTTGAATTCTCGGGAACTTTGAATTCGCGGGAAGCTTGGGAACCTGGACGGTACAGCGTCCGGGTGGAGGCGAACATGGGATAATGGCACTGTAATTCTGTGGCCAGTAGAGACATCGGTATGCGAGGCTTCTCGGATGATGTCCTCCTCTCTGAAGTGATGTTCGCATACCTACCAAGGAAATTTACATACAATGAGCAAACCAATGAGTATTTGACAAAGTGCGGCTTGTGAACCACTTATTCGAGCATATGCAAATATTAAATTTACATTTGCAATGAAACAACAATGCTCTACCAGAAAGAAAGCTTACCCTGGAATTCTCGGTCACGGAGAGGTCTTCCCGTGGCACAGCGCGTATCCACGCGTTCCTCAGAGTTTGATCCCTTGGGAACTTGAAAACGTGCACTTTCGTGTCAATGGCATCGCGCCACACAGCATTTGCACGGCATCTCATCGTCGCACCTTCAACATTCCGAAGCCGCACGTGCATTGCTGCGACGTGCTGGGACCGGCCGAACCGGTCAAGCCGCCTCTTGCAGCCGCCCCATTAGCTGACGTGGCGTGACTGAAAAGAGAGGAAAACTGAGGCCTTCTCCCTTTCCAGTTGGTGTTGGCGCACCCCACTCTTTCGCGCGCCCGCCTTCTCTCTCAGTCTCCCGTCGAGAGCGGGTCGTGAGGGGGAGAGAAGTTAAAATTCGTTGGCATTCGCCAGTTAGTTAACGTAAACTCCCCCGTGTAATCGAATTACGATTCCCAGGAACTATTACACCATAAAGGCACCATAGTGTGATTAATAAATATAATAGTGCGAATTAATAAATACCCCTCATAGCATCACCCCGTGTATTCGCACTTAACCATGTTCACCCTCGGGGAAATGCTTGGGAGTTCTTTTTTCCAAATCTCCGCGCAGAAACACACACTCTTCCATACTGTCACCCGACGGCAATATAGGCAACAAAAACCGGTAATCCGATGGTGCAGAAGGAAACATAACACCGTGGCCAGCAGCGGCCGCCGAAGCACCTCGCACGGAGCGAGCCATCACACGTCCGTCTCCCACCGAAGCCGAAAGTGGAGACTTGGACATGTTTACTCCCACCCTACTACAAAACGCACAAGCTTACATAGCAATGAATTTCGACTGGCTTTAGTGGCACAGGTCACAAGTAAGTTTTTGTACACTTTTTTTTACGTTTTCTGGCAATTCCACAACATGCACACACGTAAATATGTTGTATTTGATGCTTAGACACATGGAACTTTATTAACGCTTGCACAATAATGAACGCAATAATTACTAAAGCTTGTCTGGTTTCTGCCAACACGATTACCCAAGCCATGCATGGAATGCCCTTGTCATTCCGAACGCTTCGCCATCTCTCGACCACTGCCACAGTTACTTTTTTTTCTTGAAGTCTCCGAGAAGGCAAACGCTTGCCGCGCGCTATAGCCAATTCGGAGGCCACGTCCTTTTTTATTCTTCCACTTGTTACTCGGAGAGGGTGCAGAATGCAGACCAGATTTAGTCTCCGTCGTGGTCGGTGTTCTGTGGTCGCGTCGACCTCATTTAGTTGATTCGTGTTAACGTTTTCTTATATTCTTTTTACGTGCTTACCACAAGTGTGACCGTTAGCCATGGATACAGTACACCGCTAGCCCTTCAATGACAATGTTTTTGATGTGGTAACGAATGTTCTAGCAGTGTATACGTTCGTTACAACGTGGGTCTTGCGAGAGAAATAAGAGATGACCTCGCATCCGACGGTATTTTTTCGTGAGCGGTGGCATTGGCTGTTGGCGTCGCGGCAGCTCTATTACTTGAGTGGAGAAAATAGCGCTGCAATGCGCAAATTTACTATGTCGTTATAGCACGCTGTGCCTAGGTACTTTTCTGCTTCAGATGCCTCTCGCGATTTGCCTCGCGTGTCAACTTGCAGTCATAGTGCGTGCCACAATTTTGTTGTTAGCGCTGTGGCTGGGGTGGTTACTGTTACCCTGGATTTGGAATACTCTTTTCACAAAGGTGAGTGAGTGTGAGTATTTACCTGCTGTGCACAGCTGTTACTAGAAGTGCATTTTGTGTTGAGTTTCTCGCGACAAAAGAGAATCATGGACGAGAAAGGCATACTACACGCGTGCATAATTCCGTCTTACCTCTCTGTGCTGGCATGAGCAGTTCAAAACGCATGTGATTGAAAATTTTGTTTAACTGACAGAATTCATTCGTTCACTTTTCAGAAAAGTGTAGTTAGGATGATGTTTGAAACTTTTCTGATGGTTGTAACCCATTCTGGCGAATAAACGCTTGGTGAAACTTTGCAGCCTGTTTCCCTTTGTGCTTTCACCTGCCGTGGTAGCATAGCCTTATTGGGTGTCATGTGACTATGCTGGAGGACGGAGGTTCGAAGTCCGCCCACGGTGGCCGTATTCAAATGGGGGTAAACTGCCAAGAACATCCATATGGCAGTAGCGGCATGTATAACTCTATCAATTGTATATGATCGTGCTTTCACTCATGGACTGTACATCGGTATCAGGTTCCCTAGAATGTTGCAAAAATTACGTAAATTACGTATGATGCTTTTTTATGCGTCTCATTCAATTCATGGGTGCTTTTAGTGCCTTGCGAAACTAAAATGGCCTGGGCTTACCAAGTATGACGACAGCGAAAAAATTCATTATTTGCGTACAATGTAAGGTAATCGATAAAGCAAGACTGCTTGGGAAGCAGAGCTCCTTGTATTCGTGACAAATTGGTAGTATGAAACAACATGAGACACACACGGAAGTGTGCGAAACATCGTGCGAGTGCCCAGCAATAAAAAAGAGAGGCTTTTACTCTACACCCATAAAAAAAAAAAAACGTCACTCCCACATTGCTTGCATCAATCTTAGGTAAAAGCAATCGCTCACGACTGGCCGCGGCCAGCTAGGCTGTGCGTTCGCATGCGCGGGCGTAAGACCCCCGTGATAAAGGAGAAACTTGAACACTAAAGAAGGAACGTTGCTCGTTTGGTCCTTGCCGCGAGAGGGCGCGACAGGGAAGCACCTGAAAGGGAGGAAGCCGCTGCGCCGAAGTAGGAACGGAGCCCGTTTCTCCATTCTCGCTCGCCCTTTTTTTTAGAGTGTAGCCGCTCACATCTGTATATGTCACTGCATATCTCTTACTAATTTTTGTCCACTAGGTTAGGAGGCGATATGCGTAGCGTATATCACCCTATATCAAATACGGCAGTAAATACTTTGTATATCGCTGACTTACGTTGGAGTCAACCAGAAATATATTTAGTGGTAAAAATGCTTGTCGAACAAGTTTTACTGTTCATGACATTATTAACTTGCGAATGCCATTGCGTACGTATGACGTCAAAGCTTTTCCTCCACACGTGTGTGCACATACCGATATCTCTCGTGTGTTGGTGTGCGCGTATATATGATTGGCAGTTTGTTCACTCTTGAGCGGTGGGAACAGACATTCGTAATTTAAGTGCGAGAGCGCCAAGAAAGACTCCAAGCTGTAGCGTTGACACTATGAATTCAAAAGGCAAATACTGGGGTCTCAGCAGGTATTAAAATCTAGCACGTGCGTGATACTCAAATACAGCACCACAGCGCTGCGTTAGGTCTCGAAACCGCTTCAGAAAAACACCCTATTGCTGGCGCAAATGCAATTGTGGTTCCGTTGCTGGCCATTGAAATTTATGAAAGTCATATATATACCCCTATGACACAGGATTCACTTCAGCTTAGCGTCGGTTACACACTTCAACGCCATTCCCTTGAAGTTAGTCTACTCCCCACTAGCTAGAGTTACCATCCTCACAAGCAAAAGCGCTACATATCCGCTTTCCTCGTCTGTTTAGGTAATAACGATATTGCTGATGGCATTATCACACAACTGTAAGCATCTGGTTGTATAAAGCATACGCGATACTTCAGCATATGTCTGATCGCCGTCATTCGCACACATATTCAGCATAATTTCGTAATGTTTGGCTTAAGTAAAATATTACAACAAGGTCGCACTAGTTGCGCATGCTTCGCATTACATTGATACCTATGTCTCGTGGGATGTGCCAATTAAAATGACGCAAAATCTCTACTACCTATGGGATTGGAACGTATGTTAATCTGTAGGGCTTATCCGCAGAGACTAAAAAATAGCACTCCATTAAACCTAATATTTCTTCTTTTATCTCAAGCGTGCGTTGTTTTGATATCAACTGCATAGACACTATCAATAAGTTCTCAATGTCGCCATCGCCGTCATCTTGCGTAATAAGTACCCATCGACATCATTTCTCCGTGTACCGTAACATCTACGCACGGGTAAAAGCGCTTGCACCGTGGGCGTGAACGCAGCAAATCAAACACACCGGCCCATCACCGTCAATCATAGGGCGCATACGGTAAGATTAACCCGCGGTTGAAGCACGCCACCAAATGCTGCTGAAGCAGAGCGTAAACGCCCTGTTTGCTTTGAAGGCGCATGAAAAGACGCGGAGGCGAAGAGGTGGGGGAGTGTTTGAGTAGTGACTGGGAACGTTGACCATAAGGACGCGGTGGCTAATTCCGTCTTGTCATGTTTCTCACGACAAACTTGATATGATTGGCTCGTTGAGTTGACTAGCCAAGAAGCAGCTTCGATAGATCGTCGTTGTGCTCTTTCACTCATGAATCTCACCCAAGCAAATCATGTGGCAATAGTCCTCCCCCCCCCTTTATAAGCATCGACTCGATGCTCTTAAAGAAAGAAAAAAAATGAAGGCATACACACGCAAATACAGAGAACCTAAAGGGGGAGAGTGCAAGTACTCGCAGCGCAAATAAGGAATTTTCGCCAACACTTGCGCCAAGCGCAAAAAGAACAGGAATATAAACACGGGAGAACACAAACAGCAGCAGCAGCAACGCAGCGTCACGGGGTGCCGCAACACGTGAAACCACAAGGGCCACTGTATGAAGTAGGGCTTCAGCCGAACGACATGCACGGTTTCGGGCCCAAGCTGTCGACGAGAAGACGCTGCGCCGTCTGGAAATACCTCGTAGGTGAAATCTGTGACACGTTTAAGAATCTTGTACGGTCCAAAATAACGGCTTAGAACTTTTTCGGATAAGCCTGGCCGCCGGACAGGGATGCACACCCCCACTCGGTTCCCAGGGTGGTAGTTGACGCTTCGATGGCGGAGGTTGTAACGCCGTGCGTCTCCATCTTGTTGGTTACCAGTGTTTATGCGAGCTAGCTGACGAGCTTCTTCGGCGTATTGAGTGCATTGCTCAGCGTCTGGGGCAAGTTCATTGCTTTGGTCGCACGGAAGCATAGCATCGAGCATGGTTCGCACGTTGCGTCCATAAACAAGTCGGAAAGGCGGAAATCACTTTGTTGCTTGCGTTGCCGTATCGCACGCAAACGTGATGGATGGAAGAATCTCGTCCTAGGTTTTGTGTTGTACGTCCACTTACATCGACAGCATGTCTGCTGTGGTATTGTTAAGCCTCTCTGTCAGTCCATTGGATTGCGGGTGATACGCCAACGTTTTTCGATGACTTGTGCAGCTCAATTTAAAAATGTCCTCCAACATTCGTGCTGTAAACGATGTCCCTTTGTTCATAATCACGCATAACAAGACACCCTGTCGTAGGACGATGTTCGTGCACGAAGAACTGCGCGAATTCGGAGGCTGTGCCACGGGGTAACGCTTCTGTTTCCTTCTGTTTCAGCATACTGAGTAAGATTACTGTCGCAACTATAGTCCATTTGTTCCCAGACGAGGATAAAGGAAAGGGTTCGAGAAGGTCTATTCCCACGAGGTCAAACGGTGTCCGTGGAGGTGCGACCGGCTGGAGCAGGCCCGCGAGTCTAACAGGTGGAGTATTGCGGCGCTGGCAGTCACGGCAGTCTTTCACATACCGATGTACACTAGTTGATAGTCAAGGCCAGTATTACTGTTGGCGTACTCTGGCGAGAGTTCGTGAATAGCCCAAATGTCCTGACGTGGGCTCGTCGTGGCACGCAAGGAGGATCTCATCACGCATGTCGGTAGCAACAACTGGTAGGAAGGCTTTGTCGCTACCACGTGCGTTTTTCTTGTAAAGAATGCATCTTCTTAGACAAGAAGAGGACACTTCGCGAGCAATGTGTTGAGAGACCTGAGAGTTGCGGCCTTCCAAGGAATCAATGACTGGGCGTAATTCGTCGTCTTCCCGATGCTCTGACATAAATTCGTTGTCGTTAACTGCTCCGAGAAAGGCATCTTCATCTTCGGAGCCCCTGACGGCGTTCCCCACAGGCACTCGAGAAAGTGCGTCGGCGTTTTCATGTTTGCGCCCTGACCTGTACACAATCATAATATCGAACTCTTGCAAACGCAAACTCCACCGTGCGAGACGGCCGGATGGATCTCTGAGATTTGCCAGCCAGCAGAGCGAGTGGTGGTGAGTCACCACTTTGAAGGGACGACGGTAGAGGTGAAGGCTGAAATTTGGTCGTCGCCCACACGACTGCAAAGCATTCTTTCTCGGATGTGGAATAGTTGGTCTCGGCTCGAGAAAGAGAACGACTGGCGTAAGCTATTACATGCTCAACGCCGCCATGTCGTTGTACAAGGACAGCGCCAAGTCTAACGTCGCTGGCATCTGTACGAATTTCTGCAGCAGCGTCCTCATCGGAATGGGCAAAAACAGGGGCAGCTTGCATTCTCTGTCTAGCTCTGTGAACGCTGTATCTTGTCCTGCGCTTCAAGTAACGGGCACGTCATCTCGGGTGAGTCGCGTAAGAGTCTCAGCTACCTTCGAGAAGTTGGCGATAAATCGGCGATAAAACGCGCACAAGCTGAGGAAACGACGTACTGCCCTTTATCTGATGGAAAGGGAAAGGCGGCGAAGGCAACAGTTTTGTCTAGATCATGTCGCACTCCATCCGCAATAATGACATGTCCCAGAAATTTCAGCTCTTCATAGCCGAAATGGCATTTTTGGGGTTTCAGCGTAGCTTCAGCTGTGCGAATGGCTTTCAGAACCTTTCTCAGACGCTTCAGATGTTCTTTGAAGCTCTCGGAAAAGATGACCACGTCATCGAGGTATACAAGGCAGCTTTGCCACTTCAAGCCAGCAAAAACAGTGTCCCTCATCCTCTGAAAAGTGGCTGGGTCCGAAAAAAGGCCGAAGGGAAGAACTCAGAATTCGTAAAGTCTGTCTGGAGTCACAAACGCGGTTTTCTCTCGGTCTCGTTCATCCACTTCAATTTTCCAATAGCCACTCTTTCGATCAATGGACGAAAAAGTGGCAGTGGCTTAGCTTAGCTATGCCAGGATATACGTAGCGTTAGCAAAGGTTCAGCTGATTAATCTTAGCTTTCCAGATATGCTTACAGCTGTTCAAATGACACACATGGTATACGTAGTATGTGACACATGTATATTTATTTTGCGGGTCTACTTCGGGATCCGATGAGTTAAGCTTCTACGCTCTACTGCACTGTTGAGCAGCATTTGCACTCTCCTTCTTCATGGATATACCACAGTGGCAAACGCCAGTCAGAGGCGCTATCAAGCGGCTCAAGCGCAGTGTCAGATGGCGACTGCACAGATAAGGCGCGCGCGTCGGCGTCCATATGTCTACCAAGGCTATGACGGCAATCCTTTGGAAAGCGCACACCGGTCGCGGCGAGTCGCGCGCGGCCGTGACCGAGTGCGAGGGAGGTGCCGGCTCCGGTGCGTGACACCACTGATCGTCTGCGCAGCGCATCGAATTGCGCGCACACCGGCGGCGAGCCGCGCGTGGTGGCGGCGCAGTATAATTGCGCCTGCGCAGACCAGTGCCACGCGAAATTGGCTCAGTGAGGCCAGTGCAGCTAACGCTACAAAAATACTTCGCGTGTCCTAACCTGTCGAGAGAGTCTGGACCCGTGGAAGCGGGTAGACATCTTTTTTCGTGACGCTACTAAGCTTCCTGTAGTCAATACGTAATCGCAGCGTTCTGTCTTTTTTCTTCACTAGAACGACTGGCGAGGACCAAGGACTGCTGGATGGTTAAAAATCCCATCATGGAGCACCCTTTTACTTGTGTTTGAATAGCCTCGCGTTCTTTCAAAGAAACGCGATAAGGCAGCTGCCGGATGAGGCGGATGTCCTCGTCGGTAATAATTCTGTGCTTCGTGAGGTGTGTTTGAAGGACTTTGGAAGAAGAGGCGAAACAAAATTGAAACTTCCTTAAAAGTTCGTGAAGTGCAGCCTTTTTCTCGTCTGACAACGTTGAATTAATGTTGATGTGGTCTAGAAATTCCTCATACCTATGCGTTTCCTCGGTCGCGAAGCACTCTGTGACGTCGGCAACAGGGTCTCCATAGGCCACGGTGGTACCACGGAAAAGATGCTGGTGCTCGTAGTTGAACTTCGTAACTAGTAACTGTGACCTTCCGTCATGGACACGCACAGAACTTCGGGCGGCGCATACACCTTGGAGCAGCCAAAGTGGTAGGTTGCTTCCAGCAACCAGGTCACCGTCTCGGAGGTCTTTATAAGTGACTTCGATGGGAACAGTCGCTCGACGAGGCAGCGTCACACTTTCTTCAGCATTACGCAGCGCAGGTCTACGGCAGTTATCAGCGTCTCGATCTGTTGCGCCTTCAGTCGACAAGGTCACAATGCGCTTACGGAGTTTTATGATGACGCCGTATTCCCGAAATAAATCCATGCCAATAATCAGCTGACGTGAGCAGTCGCGAAGAACGAGACAGTTGAGTACAAACGTTGATGCACGAATTACCACTCTTGCCGTACAGGAACCCAGCGGTGTTACAACGTGTCCTCCAGCTGTTCGAATTCAGGTTCCAATTCATGGTGTAATGACTTTCCTGAGATCTCTTGCTTGCCTCCCGCTGATAATCGAATAGTCCGAATAGTCTGCACCAGTCTCTACCAAGACATTGATCTGGAAACCGTCAATCAGCACAGGTATGTCGAGTGACACGCGGTCACTATGTTCAGATGTGGATGTTGGCATTTTTTCGGTACTGCGATCAATCTCTGACAAAATCTCTTCTGTGTTGCGTGCAAGCATCGATGGGAGGTTTTTCGCACTTTGAGTCCCAGCGACCTTGCCCCCGAAGGCCGCTGCCTTTAGTTTTCTCGACGAGGTCTCGGGGAGCGTTCCCGTGCCGTCACCTCGAAACGTGGCCCAGTGGCTGTGGGTCTCCTCGAAAATAGTGACCGTGATTGCCATCGTGTAAAGGGTGCACGCTGTTGCGCGAGATACCCTTCGATATTCCTTGGCCTTTCACCAACTTGGGGACGAGGGGAATTGACGGAAAATCGGCGCAGTCCAAGTTGCCGTTATGGGGCATTCGCAGTGAATGTGTCCAGCCTCACCGCAATGATAGCAGAGGGGTCGTCTGTCCGGCGTACGCCAGAGATTCTACTTGCGCGTCGGTGCGCGGCGACTATGGATTTTCAAAGCAGCGTGCTCTGAGTGAATCGCGACTGAAGGCATCATTGTCTGAATCGGGACGTGTGGGACTGGCTGGATCGGGACACGTGGCACTGGCTGGATCGGGACGTGTGGCATTGTATGGGTCGGGGCCTCTTGACCAGAAAGAGGCGTGGCAGATCGCAAGGCTTTCGCGTACGTATGACGGCGACTGTCAGTAGACGCAGGAGCCGTTTGCGGATCAACCGACATCGGCGGAAAACGATGGGCGCGCAGCAGCTGCTGGACCTCGTCACGGATGACACTGGTGATAGAGCCAACATCGATTCTCCTCGTCCCGTACATCTTTTTCATTTCTTTGTGGACAACAGAGCGGTAACCTCGCGCATTCATTCGGGACTCTTGCTCCCAGGGGTGGCGAAAATTTTGGGAGTTGACGCAGCATTCTTTTGATGGTCAACAGGGCAGACCGTTGGTGCAGTACTTGCTTCATTGTTGCCGCTTCCGTAAGTAACTCAGCAACACTCTTGGGGGGACTACGCACCAAACCAGCAAAACTTTGTTCCTTCACACCACGCATGATGTGGCGCAACTTTTATTTTCTCTGTCATAGCAGGATACGCTCGCTTGAAAAGCCGTGTCATGTCCTCGACGTACATCGAGAAGGTCTCATTTCGCATTTGGATGCGTGATTGTTGTGCACGCTCCGCCCGTTCGCGGCGGTCGGGGCTCTCGAAGGTCTCCAGATGGCGACACTGAAGCTCGCGCCAAGATGTCAGAGCATCATCCCTGTTTGAAAACCACGTCATGGAACCATCCTTTAGGCAAGTGTACACGTTCCGGAGCTTCACGGCATCATCCCAGTAAATGATCGTTGCGACACGTTCAAACTCACTCAGCCAGTCATCAACATCTTCATGGTGCTCTAAATGAAAGGGGCTAGGCATGACCTGGTTCTGGACGGTGCAGTAGATCGGCGTGGAAGGTGTCGGAGCTTGCTTGGGATCTTGTGTCGAAGTCATAGTCGCTGCGTCAGTAGTTGGTGTCTCAGGTGGTAGGCCTTGTTGGCGGCGGCTTATTCTGTGAACAGGAGTGTCCACGGGCGCAGGGCCTGTGTTCCGGCTGCTGGGCGGTGTCTTGGGCATCGGATAGATTGTTAGACGTCGTACCCAGCACCTCCACCAGCCTTGTCACGTTTCTGACGAGAAACTTGATATAACGGGCTCGTTAAGTGGACTAGCCAAGCAGCAGCTTAGATAGATTGTCGTTGTCCTCTTTCACTCATGGACCTCACCCAAGCAGACCATGGGGCAATATTGACAGACAGCTTGTATACCGTTTTACGTTCTTTGCTCTGAACGAGAAGTGGCAGTGCGGATTCGCCCTTCCTACCAATAGCGGCGGTGTTCTGCTGCATCAGTGTTTTGTAGAGTTACGCAACACTGGATGTATAAAGTTCGCTTTACTTATTTTGTCGCTCCCGCACTTATTACATCACCCTTGCGGAGAAACTGGGATGATTATTCACAGGTTGTCATATCTAAAGTGCTGCGTGAAGCAAAAACTACCAGCATATCTTCTTTTTTGACCATCACAAAGCTCTTTGCGCTGCATCGAATGGGTATGTGGGATATGACGTATATAGATCACAGCTTTTAAAAACTTCCAGGGACTGGTGCTGTCACAAAAAGCACCAAACCGTCCACGTTATGACATGCTTTACCATCCCGAGAAAGTCGCTTTTGTTGCTCGAAGGAGCAAGGGAACCTGCAATCACGCACTTTCATCACGTTCGACAATTTTTCGGACTTGTATGGATCTTTCTGCATTGTTTTTATGTTGAAATTGCTCAATTGCGTTTTCTCTTTCTTGGTAATAAGGGGAATTGCATATAAGTATGCTCGAAAGTGTAGCCAGTGGTCCTATGCTTTCCACATTGAGATGGCCAATACCGCACCCTGTTACAGCTCTGACAAAGAAGATACCATATCAGATGTCTTTTGTGATTGTTTACAAAATAGAGTTGACAGAAAATATGCCTTCGCACTGAGCTCAACAGATCTTATAATCAGCCCCTTTAAAAAAATACCGTATCACCAGAATGCAACGTCACAGATGAAGGTTTTGCAAGAACTACTGCGCCCCGCCGCGATGGTCTGGTGGCTAAGGTACTAGGCTGCTGACTCGCATGTCGCGGAATTGAATCCCGGCTTCTGCGGCTGCATATTTGATGGAGGTGAAAGTTATGTAGGCTCGTGTGCTCAGATTGTGGTGCACGTTAAAGAACCTCACGTGGTTGAAGTTGCCGGAGCCCTCCACCACTGCATCTCTCATTATTATATGGTTGTTTCGAGACGTTAATCCCTACACATCAATCAAAGCGCTATTGCACTTTTTCCAATCTATCGGCAATTATGAACGGTTGAAGCCAGAACGCCCTTCCCAAGTGTGTGTTTTTTTTGTTGTCTCTTGAGTGCACGTGTTTTTTTTTCTTTTTTTCTGTGCACCTCCTTTCTTGCCTTTATCACACACCCCGTGCTGGGTAGCAAACCGGATGGCAATAACTGGCTCACCTTCCGGCCTTCCTATTCTCTATTACTCTCAACGCTTGGTGTACCTTTCAAGGTCCTGGTCTATTCTTACGATGCGAAGCATCGAAATAAGGTTTGCAGCGTAGTTGCAGACGGACAACGTCTGCTTTCACTTTTGCATTGTACCTGACCCCCTCCTGCCAGCTGTCGACCTCATTATTTACGCCATTGCAATGACTTCAAGCTGTCCCTGGTCAAGAACATGTTAACAGACGAGCACGTTACAGCACAGGAGCGGAAGAACAACCCTAGGAACGTAGAGGTCCTTGAAGCAGAGTTAAGAGTTAACACGTCTGCACGTTCCTTTCAGTGCCCCATTGCAGTAGTCTGGTGGCTAAGGTAATCGGCACGGCATTGAATTCTGGCTGCGGCGGCTGCATTTTGGATTGAGGCGAAAACGCTGTAGGCCTGTGTGCTCAGATTTGGGCACACGTCCAAGAACGCTAGGTGGTTGAGGTTTCCGAAGACCTCCATTGTGGCGTCTCTCACACCTATAAGGTGGTTTTGTGACGTTAAACCCCACAAAGTCATCAATCAAGCTCAATCACATTGAGCCTATCATTATATAGCTAAGTGAAGGTTAAACTAATAAAACGACTCCAACTCAGGACTACCCAATGTTGAGACACTGCCAAATGGACTAACGGATTTTCTTGAAGCAGGAAAACTTCTTATGAGGGCTAGAAAATATCGCTTTTTGGAGGAATCTTTTTCCTAATATGTGTTCTTTAAATTGCTTGTTTATAAAAATTGTGGAGTGTTTTTGTAGTTTATTATTACTTTTTCTCCAGAGATTTTGCAGTTTATCGCAGTTTTTACATTGCTAATCCACAATTATGTGAAACACTGGCGTCCACATTCTCAGTTTTTCCCACAGTGCTGTACAATTTGATTCAGTGGTATGTAAAGACGAAAACTTCAGAACACATGAACAGTATTTTAACTGTAACGGAAGCGCACATAAACACAGTAACATTAAGATAAAATACCTGAACACAGGACATCTACCTTTGTTCACATAACAGTCTAAAGCTTGTGATAATATACGCAAGATATAGTTGTAATAAGTGCAAGTTTCTTCAACAAGGTTGTTGTCACTGATGAAAGCGCACTCCTTTCTAGTAGTCTACCATGGCCTGTCAAGAAGGGCGTGTATCAACTTTCCAAATGATAATTTGCTGTAGTGCTGAACCACTTGCTAACATATCATAGTGTTCCTACGCCTAGGAAATATTTGTTTGCCTTCGAGAATGCCACAAAGTCTTAAAACTATCTGTAATAGCCCGGCTGCGAAAGCAGTTCCCTTGTCGGTTATTACCACTGAAAGATCGCCATGCCTCAGCTCCACATTCTCTACAAAAATCAAGCTGCTTCACTTACCGTGCCTCTCTCCAGAGCTTTGGTTTCGGCGTAGCCAGTCACGTAGTCTGTGGCTACAATAAACCATCTGCGACGTGCCGATGAATTTGGAAAAGCGGCCAAACAATCCATCCTGACTTGGGTGAAGGAAGTAACAGATGCGTCATTAGGACGGAAGAGCGCTGCTGGTTTTACAGGCGGTATTTTTCTGCGCTGGCAATCAAGGCACGTCCGAACATAGTGTTGAATGGTAACCGTCAATCTTGGCCACTAGTAGTTCTGCCTCCCTCTGTACAGCGTACGCGTGTAACCCAAGTCGTTGGGTGTTGGTTCATCGTGGCATGCGTGATAACTTCAATTCTTAGAGATGGTTGGACGACCAGTAAGTAGTTGTTTCCATGCGGCGTGAAGTTCGTCTTATACGGGACGTCCGTGCCCAAGAAAAATGACGATAGCCTTTTCGCAAACAGTCTACGCACCCCTGAAGCGCGACACTCCAAAAAACGAACTTTGGGTTCCAGTTCTGGGTCGTCTCGTTGCAGCTGTGGGACAGTAGCCATGTTTACAACTTCGACAAAGGCAGTATTGTCATATTCGGCAATCGCAGGTTCGTATAGCGCAGGAAAAATGCAATTGGTGTCTGAATGTCACTTCCCCGATCTGTAGACCACCGTCACGTCAAAATCTTGAAAATTGAGGCTCCAGCGCGCCAATCGTCCTGATGGGTCTTTTAAATTTGTCAGCCAGCAGAGGGAGTGATGGTCGCTGACAACATTAATAGGACGACCATACAGATATGGGCGAAGCATTATAACCACCCCAACCACTGCAAGGCACTCTTTTTCCGTGGTTGAATGTTTCTCTTCCGTGCTTAAAGAGTCCTGCTCGCGCAAGCCATTACTCGTTCGGTGCCAGCCTGCCGCTGCACGAGTACAACTCCTACGCCAACATTGCTGGCGTTGGTGTACACTACTGTCGGGGCGTGTTCATCAAAGTGTCCGAAGACTATTGGCTTCTGACGGCGTTGCCGCTGCTCGTCAAGCGTTTTTAAATGCGAAGCAATACTTAGCGAACTCCAGCAACTTTGCGCGTATCTATCTATCTATATCTATCTATCTATCTATCTATCTATCTATCTATCTATCTATCTATCTATCTATCTATCTATCCATTATCTATCTATCTATCTATCTGGCCGCCTACGACGTTTAACTCTCCTGGCCGTTTCGATAACGGTATCGATACCGAAGTCTTGTATGGCATAACATGACTGTACGAAGAACGTATTTGACTAATCATAACACGAAAATCATGACATGACTGTCACGAATGTCATGATATACATTTCATGCACCTGCAGCTCTTACGGTGGTTTCATTCACACGGCATCCTGCGAAAGTGGTATGGCATGTTATGATTGCATGGCGAACACAAGCGGCAGAACGTAACATGAAAATCGTGACATCCTTGTCATCTAACAACATGACTACATGCCAAGTTCATGATGTGCTCACGGGCGTTTCACTATCGTCAAATATACAAAATTTGGTATTACGGTACGTGAATGGATGACGAAGGTATGTGACTGGTGCAAGTATTAAAGCCACGAAATGCGTGTTATGTAACAACATCAATACATGCTACGCTCATGATGCGCTGGCGGCCGTTTCGCTAGCTTCACCTATACTGAATTGGGTATTACTGGACGTGAATGAATGACGGAGATATAATACTGGTGCAAACATGATAAGCATGAGATGCGTGTCTTGTACCAACATGACTACATGACATGATGCACTCGCGGCCGTTTTGCTAGCATTATATATGCCAAATTTGGTGTTATGTGACGTCAATGGATGACGAAGGTATGTGATTGGTACAAACATGATAATCATGAGATGCATTTAATGTGAAAACAAGACTACGTGCCACAGTCAAGGCGTCAATACATTTCGACGTGACGCGGTGTGCGTGCTCACCGCCGTTCATTTGGTCGGGTCACGTCGGCGTTGCCACGCCATGGCAGCTGCAGGCACCGGTCCTGTCATATACTCGCATTTGAGCACCGTGCTGCGTTGCTTTACCGCATGCACGTTCCAGCGCGTCCGGCTCCCTCTGTCACGAAAAGAGGGAGACGCAGTGTTGCCTGGCCAACACATTAGCGCGAAATGCAGCATGTCGCATGTTGCGCCCATCGCCATCAGGCCGTGCCGACGGACGTGGTCGTGCCGGTCGCACCTGGCATCAGGCTACAGAGTGCTCGCTTTTTGCTAACATAGGGTCACTGTACCCAGCGTGCGTGCGCGTGAACGCTACATCGGAGTATAATGGGCCCTTCATGATGCGCTCGGGGCCACTTTGCTAGAATCACATATACCAAAGTTGGTGATACATGGTGTGAATGCTTGACGAAAGTATATGACTGGTGCAAACGTGATAATCCTAACACGCGTGTCATGTAAGAACATGACATGGTCATTTGCTCATGGTGATTTCGCTAGCTTCACATATACTAAATTTGGTATCACGTGAGGTAAATAGATTACGAAAGTAAGCGACACATGCAAACATGATAATCATGACATGGAAGTCATGTACGGCACCATTCACGTCCACTTCATAGTGTTTTGCTGATTTCAAAGTGACATTCTTGCTCATTCTTGCTCAACCTTGCTCGTTCTTGCTTCGCATATCATTGATTTCCTATGTACGCAGTATCTGCCAGCTTTTTGCTGTTCTTCATTCCATATGAATGTGACGTCTTCTCTCGCGAGGTGGATCAACGGCGAGGCAATTAATGAGAAGTTCACGTTGAAGCGTCGGTAGTAAGCACACAGTCCTAAAAATTGTCTGACCGGCCTTTTCGTCAGTTGGCACTGGAAAATTTGTAACGGCAGCTGTTTTTCAGGGACGCGCCACAAACCTTCCCTGCTGGCGAAATGCCCCAGGAACAGAAGTCTTTCGAAGCCGGAGTGGCAATTTTCCGGCTCAAGTGTTAGTATAGCGCGACTAATAGCCTGAAATACTGAGTGCAGTGGTATGACGTGTTCGTAGTTTGTGGTAGAGAATACGATTTCGTCGTCTGAACAAACTAAGCACGTCTCCCACTTGAGGCCTCATCGTACAATGTCAAATAGCCGCAGAAACCTTGATAATGCAGAGCACAAGTCAATTGAAGTACCACTAAGGCCAACAGGTGTCCGGAAAGCGTTTTTTTTCTGTCTCTTTAATCGACTTATATCTGCCAATACCTACTTCCCAAATCGATTGATGAGAAATAACGCACATTGCATGGTCGATTAAGTGAATCGTAGATACAAAAAAGTGGGTAGACATCGTTTTTTGTGACCTGATTCAGCTTGCGGTAATTCCAGATAACGTAAGATGCCGTCTTTTTTTCTTCACTAACACAACTGCCGAAAAGCAAGGGCTTTTCTACGGCTGAATAACATCATAATAAAGGATCTGTCGCACCTTGTTTTCGATGGCTCCTCGTTCCCGCGGAGCTACCTAATATGGGTTTCGCCTGATGGGTTCAGTCATGTCGTGTCAGTGGCGTTAGACGAATTCTGCACGTCAAAGAGAAATAATTTTCAAAGTGGTTAATTGACTGCGGGATATTTGCTTCGGCGCCAGGAGCAAACTTGGGTCATTATCAACGGATTGAGGTTGGCAGGTCAGTTCAAATATCTTTCTCATATGTTGGGCAGTCTGCCATTTCGGTGAGCTCTTTCGTGTACGCGGCTGCCATACCCATCGTCAGACGTCGGCATTCAGAGCTGAAGCTCGCAACAAGGACGTGCGTGTATCCACATTTTAAGCTCACGACGCCCCTTGTGATAGATAAATCATGGCTGAATAGCAGGGTTGGTATTTCCTCTGTGATGTTCTAAAAATTGACTGACGTGTCACATGTCACAGGCACGAGTGCACTCGACCGCGGTGGGATGGTCACATCGTCGTCGAAGACGTGCCGAGTTTTCCGTCACTGTTCTGTACAGGGCCCATCCGAAACTTGACGTGGGGCTATCCAAAACGTAGCCGGTCTCTCGGGTTGTTGATAACAGCGCCGTATTCACGCAGGAAGTCTACGCCTAAGGTAAGGTCGTTGCAGCACTCCGGTAAAACACGAAAGTAGCAACAAAATCTGAACTGCCGATATTATTTCGAGCGGTACATTCCCCTGTTGGCGTCACCATTTGACCCCCTGCGGTTCTTATGTTAAGGCCCGTCCGTATTGTTCTCACTTTCTTTAGGCTGTCGGCGAGTTAACGGCTGATAATAGAGAAGTCCGTACCAGTATCTACCAGCGCTGTTACTGGGCGTCCGTCTATGCAAATGTCTAGGTTGGCGCTTACAATTTCCATTGATGTCGGTGACGTCGTATCGTGCTTTGTATGGCCTGGTGTACGATCCGCAGCATCATCTGTCGTATCGCGTTGTAGTAGAGGTGTTGACGGTGTGGTAGCACCTCAACGGGCGGCAACCTTTTCCTCAAAGGCCAATGTGGTTAGTTTCCCTGACGAGGTCTGGAGAATCTATCCCGGACGACCTCGGCGTAACTGTGGTGCTGCGGCGAGGTAAGTGCAGGAGAAAGAGAGCGGGGTCGACCATACGGCTCATCGGCTGGCTGCGCTTGCGCTCTTGCATTGCTGTCTCAGCAGTTATCAAAATAATAAATAAGAAAGGAGGTTTGCAAAAAGTTCTGATGTCTATTGTGACGGTACAGTACGCACAAACGCGGAAAACACGGCCGGCTTCTATGCAATAGAAGCAAAGTGATCTATGGAGGACAGTGCAGCACGAGTCCGTCTTACGAATGAACGGTCGACTGGTGAGCATCTTTTGCGATCAAGATGCAGATGTCGGTGGAGGGTACAATAATGACGTTTGTGTAGGGATGTTAGACTGTAGATACGGCAGCGCCGGATTGGAAGATGGGACCAATGGCTCGTTGTAAAGCCTTTGGCTGACGTCGCCATAAGCCAGTGGTGACAAGTCGTACGTCACTGGAGCGGGTCAACGGATGCCCGATGCGTAGTTTACAGACCACTGGCTCGAGAGCGATTCGGGCAACGAAAATGCCTGGCGGAGTTCTTGCCGCATGACTTTTGCAACGGAAGCCACGGTATCTTCTTGCGATGTCACCAGGAGGTCTCGGATTTCCCCACAAACGACCTCACGAATTGCCTCATGCAGAGAACACTCACTGCCGACAATGAAAGCAGAGAGGCTGATGGGTTGTTTGGTTGGTCGTGGTATCGGCGCCGCTGCTTAGTGCTCGCTTGATTGTCGTAGCCTCTTTGATAAATTCCGCTATGCTTGTTGTAGGGTTGCGTGGAAGACCAGCAAGCAGTTCTTCTTTGACTCCTCTCATCAAATGTCTTAGTATCTTAGCATCAGGCATCTCGATGCTAGCCCGTCGAAATAGGCGCGTCATTTCCTCCGCAATTATTGTGAGGCTCTCGTTCAGATTTTGGATGCGCGCTTTGGTGAGCTGCGGAGTAAAATCATGGTGGTCGTTCTTTGCGTATGCCCCGAGAATTTGCTGCCGAAATTACACCCATGGAAACAGTGCCGACTTGTGCTTCTTGTACCACGTACGAGCGCTGTCTGCCAAAGAAAAATTTGCGCGTGAAAAGCTTCTTTAATCATCAAGTGATTGGCCTTGGCGGCTCACTAATACTGGGGCTAACCAGTCATCAACGTCTTCATAACCACACCACGGAAGATCTGGGGAATCTCAGGCTGAACAACAATAAGCTGGGAAGGCCCTTCAGTAGCGATTTCTCCAGGCAGGCTGTGTTGTAGGAAAAGTTTGAGGGGGATTGCCTCAAGACTAAGGCCTCGCTTTTGGCGACTGTAGCAGTGGACTGGAGTATCCACTGCAGAAATGGGTTGCGGTGGCGAACTCGAAGTTCCAGGGCGCGGCGGTGTCCCAAGCGTAAGTTAGAGAAGTCCTGCACCTCCATCAACGTCGCGAAGAGGAAAAAACAGGACAGAGGATGAAGGTGCGACCACGAAAAAAATGTCTGCATTAACAGAAAAAAGAGTGGCACTTTAACGTTGTCCTTTTCGGACGAACCGTGGTTATTGTCCGTGCTCATCACGTCCTCTGCTATACTACCCGGCTTTTCGACTTGACAATATTGTCGTGACCAGTGGAAATGCAACTCTTGATCACCGTGACAAAACGCAGTTAGCCAGCGGCGTGTGCAGATGAAAATTATGTGTCCTTTATGTGAACAATTTGCTGTGAACAACAGATCCAGGGGACGCTGAAGACAGAAAGTTCCCTCCTAAGAAACGTGCGTGTGTGCATGAAGACATTGAAGGAACTGAACTGAATGCCATCGATAAAAACTCACGCAGTGCACACACCAACAGGCTGAACAAGAACTGCATTTGCACACCATAGAGAAGTTCTGGTATATGGCGTTTTCAGTTTTCGCAAACGAGAACCTAATTCAGAACAAATGAACGAAAGCGCTACACTCATGTCCACTAACGTTTCAGCCTATATACCTTCAATACATATGAGCAGTACGTTTGAGGTCCGCTGTTGAGAGGCTTGACTAAGCCAAAAAGATGATGCTTTCCCTTGCGAAGCTGCAATATGTAGTTTTCCGGGCGATAAACCAGGGTAGACGTACCAGGTCGAGAGAGAGAAGAGTGGTGCATTGGTGACCGAGAGCACTGACACGAGAAACGGGAAGCACACGCTCTACTAGGGCTCTGCGGTGACGATGAGTGGTGGTCAT
Organism: Rhipicephalus microplus; assembly: GCF_043290135.1. Lineage (NCBI taxonomy): Eukaryota > Metazoa > Arthropoda > Arachnida > Ixodida > Ixodidae > Rhipicephalus > Rhipicephalus microplus. The sequence goes on from NW_027464601.1 coordinate 5,896,764, forward strand.
AACATTGGCAGGGGCGATTGTGTTGACGAAGTGAACCGAGAAGCTCGTATCTTCCATAGAATTCAAAGACTCGCCATTCATCATGTTAACGGCGTCGGCAAAATCGGCATTTGTGGCCACGCACTGCACATTAGTTGCATACTAATGGGGTAGGCACCAGGCGTTGGGAGCAGGATGTGACGTTCGCGAAGAGAGACTAAGAGAACCATGCATCGAGTGCAAGTGGAATATTGCCTCTTCAGGGGGCGTAAGCGCACCACCTGAGCGTATGTTGGCTCCTTTGGAGGGTCAGGCTTAAAAACTTTCGCACACTGGATGACATCAAGTTCCTTTCTGAAGATGTTGCGAAGACTGCTGCCAGGAGACGTTGTCCAGTGCTCAAGTGCGCAAGCCCCAGCTTGTGCTTCAAGTTACTCCTGTATGAGCCAACAAATCAGCGTTCACAGGCGACTGTCATTGGTTGCGCTCGGATGGGATGTGTCAAGATGCAACCATAGGAGAGGGACTTTAACAAGGCACTGACGCATGGTGATGATTTTACAATAATGTCGAGGGGTTTCGCACCACAAGGGCGTTGAAAGATGTAGCACTAATGTGTTTGAGCTGGTGCCACATCCTGTCAGTCTACGTCAAATAGCTTTTCAGCCAGCTACTTAGGGCAATCGCATTTTTTCTGTAAGAAGTGGCAGATGCACCGTTCTGCTGAACATGCACCGCTAACTTCTTTGTCATGATGTCTGAGTGGATGAAAATGTTGGCAAAAAACTGTCGGAGCGAACGCTGGAATGTGGGTCAGTCAAGAAATTTCAGGACGTGGTTGAAAACCAAGTCTTGGGCACAGTGGTCATGTAGAAGGTGACGCGGGTTAGCTTCGCAACGTAATCCAAAGGGTTAGGGAACACACTTGGTCATACACCTGCAACTGTTCTTCGAACCCGTCCCACCTCGGCCAGCAAACAGTGGATCTTCCAGAGGTGCAGTGAGTAAAAAAAGGATCCTTGTCAAGGCCGGTGAGCGGATGGTCCAGCAGTGGAGTGGGCGTCTTCAGATATAGATGAGTGGTGTTGGCGCAAATGATGACCGGAACGGTGCTCCACGGGTGCATAGAAGTAGAAGCAGTTAAGGAACAGGAAGAGGTAGAGCACTGAGAGACCGTGAAGCACAATCTACAACTTGTGAGACGACGTTCCAACCACGTGCCTGTTTTCTATCAGCGCTTTACCCCAAGCCCCGCTACTCACACCCAAGGGATGATGATGGGTATTCACACAGATATATATATATATATATATATATATATATATATATATATATATATATATATATATATATATATATATATATATATATATATATATATATATATATATATATATATATATATATATATATATATATATATTGTTACGAGGGTGATATAGTGAATGAAATATATTTACAAAATATACAGGGAGAATAGAGGCAGCTGAAGCCAAGATAGAGGTATAACAGCAACAACAACACGAGCACGATCGCATTCATCGTCTTAGTCGTCTACCTGATGCTCTCTTGTTGCATATGTCGTGTAACATATAACCGCTGACCACCGGTAGTGCCATCTCGGTGCCTAAAGGAGAGTAGCATCGAATGCGGAGAGTTATAGTTTCAGACGGGACACGTGGAATACCTCAGCGGGGGGGGTGCGGACGACGACGACTTACTGTCCAACAGAGCGATCTTATATGTGACCTCAGTATGCCGGCGTTAAACCTTGTAAGGCTCGAGAAGCGAGAAAGGAGCTTCGAAGAGAGGTCAACGTGGCGGCATGGTGCCCAGAAAAGGAACAATGAACCAGATGAGTAGGAAACTAATCTGTGATGGCTAATGTAGCGGGCCTTCTGAGAGAGCTGTGAGCCAAAAAGATGCTCGAGTGCAACTTTGCGGGCCACTTGAGCTCAAGCAGTGGCATCCCGCGCGTACTCTGCAACCGCTTGCGTGGCTGATGGAAAGAGTCTCGAACGGTAACGCTGAATGGCGGCCGAACAATAAATAGAAGGGGGAGAAGCCAGCGGTGTCGTGGCGTGACGAATTGTATGCGAATATCATATACGGCAAAGTATTGTCCCAATCAATGTGTTCATCGGTAGCGCACATAGAGAGCATTGTTTTCAAGGCGTGATTCAGGCGCTTGGTAAAACCATTTGTTTGCGGGTAGTAGGCAGTAGTGAGCTTGTGACGCATCGAACACGAACGAAGGATGTCACAACTTTTGAAAGAAATGAGCGACCACGATTGGTCAGCAGCTGTCGAGGAACGCCATGCTGAAGAATTACGTCATGAAGCAAGAAGTCCGCGACGACCGTGGCACAGCTTGTCGGTAGCGCTCGTGTAATAGCGTATCTTTTGGCGTAGTCAGTGGCTACGACTAGCCACTTGTTTCCATTGAGAGAACTAGGAAATTGTCCGACGAGATCCAGACCCACGTGGTAGAAGGGGATGGTGGGTGTGTCGGTTGGTTGGAGCGGACCAGCTGGTGGCAAGGTGGAACGTTTGGAGCGCTGGCAGGACTCACAAGAAGCATCGTATTGGTGCACAGAACGGCAAAGGCCTGGTCATAAGAATTTACACAGCACGCGATCGTACGTGCGCGTGACCCCGAGATGTTCAGCGGTTGGGGCGTCGTGAAGCTGTTCATAAACAGCGGAAGTGTCGCAGGAACTACGAGTGGTGGCTCTGGTTCCTCGGTGCTGGTGTTGAGTCGATAAAGAACGCCAACGCATAGAATGAACAAGTGTAGCGACAAGTTCACGTGGTACTAACGTAAACTTTGCATGATAGATTGCAAGCGGACATCGGTGAACTGCTCCTTACGTATGTCGGTGAAAGCAGACATAATGAAGACACAAGGGTCAGAATTAAGTGCTGAAAGGTCGGGTGGGCCCACGGGGTACCGGGATAAACAGTCGGCATCCTGGTGCATTAGGCCAGATTTGTGTACCACGTCTAAGCTGTATTCATTAAGATTTAAGGCCCAACAGCAAAGTCGTTCAGTTGTATTTTAAGGGACGACAGCGAGCACAAGGCATGGTGATCTGTATTACCGAAAAGTTTCGGCCAAACAAGCGTGGTCGAAATTTTCCGACTGCCCAGTCTAGTGCGAGGCACTCATGCTGTGTGATGGAAAACTTGCTCTCCGAAGGAGAAAGGAGTGACTGGCATAAGTGATGACGCGATCCTGTCCTCGTTGTCGCTGGGCGAGAACACCACTGATTTCATGTCCGCAGGCATTGCTACGAACTTCAGTTTGGGCTGACGAGTCGAAATCGGCCAAGATGGGTGGGAAAGTAAATGTTGTAGTAAGGGTGCTGAAGGCACTTGCTTGGTCAGTACCCAAATAAAAAGGCGTATTCTTCTTCAGTAGTTCCGTAAGTGGTCGGGCAATCTCAGCGAAACTCTTCACAACACGTTGAGAATAAGAACACAGGCTGATAAAACTGCGTACATAGACGCCTGCTCCCAACAACCCGTAGTGGCAGAGACGGCGGGCCTCTCTGCTGAATCGCTGTACCTGCGCCTAGCCTGCAACCCCTCAATGTCTATACTAAGTGAAACAGAAAGGGGTAAGTGGGAACAAATATTACTAGAAGCGTCCTTGCAACTGACTCGGGTCATTGCGGACCATAGTGAGCGTAAGGCCGCCGAATACAGTGTCACGGAGGCCACACAGAAATTGGTATCTAATCACGGAGAGCATGAGGCAAGAGAACTGGAAAGATAGGAACTAAAGAAGAGCGGCGAAATTTCAGTAGTAAAAGATAGAAAATTCAAGCGGGACTGCAGTAGCTCCACTGCTCTGCAACAGGAAAATAGGAATGAGGCCGTACAAGAACGCCAGGAACCACCCGTACCACAACCTAACTTTGAGGAGAAAACTGGGAACTCAAAACTACAGTGCAATTCTAATCAAAACATCCTTACTCTCGAATATGACGCTGACACTCCCGTGCCACGTGATAGCCAAGAGCAGCCTAAAACTTATGAGAAAAATGTCCTCAATCTGTCAAACACAACACTCACACCCGCTCAGCTTCAACTTTTGTCGAGAGGCTTAACCTTTTGTCCATCATCCGGTAGATTCAATGAATTTAAACTGTACCAAGACCTCGATAACTTTGCGCGTAATCTCCGCCTCCGTGAATACTTTCATGATCACAAGGACTGTACGGACGAGAATAGAGTGAATGGTGGAGACAAATCATGGTGTCCGGGTGAGCAGAGGGACAAACACCTCGATATGTATATATCAGCAGTTCGAAAAGATATCATGAGAGCGTATGAAAAAAATTGGCCATTTCGAAACAGCATATCAAAGTCAGAACGAAGGGCACTCGATGAACTAGGAAAAAACACCGGAATTACTATCAAACCGGCTGATAAAGGGGACTGTATAGTAATTCTAAACACGTCGGACTAGTTAAAGGAAGGGGAACGACAGCTATCAGACACAAAATTCAACAAAGAACTTCCAACGGACCCGACTCCGGAATTTGAAAGGGAGGTAAAAGTAACCCTAAACAATCTCCGCCGGGACAAAAAAACTACCGGCAAAATGTTAAAACAATGTTAACGGCCCATTCTGTTCCCGGTCGATTCTATTTGCTCCCCAAAATACACAAGGCAGGTAATCCGGGACGTCCGATAGTATCCAGTAACAGCACATCAACAGAAAATATATCAGAATTCATCAATTCCTTAATAAAAAACATCCCCCCAAATTTTTCCTATTACCTAAAGGACACAAACCACTTCATCTGCGAAACTTCAAGTCTCTACATCCCAGGCGGCAGTTATCTGGTGACCATGGACGTCTGCTAACTGTACACCAACATACCCCACCATGACGGAATGGTGGCTATGGTTTCTGAATATGTAAAATCTGACACATCAACTAGTGTAACTGGCGAGGTACTGTTTACAATTCTTCAACTTGTACTAAATTATAACCATTTTGAGTTCAATGGCAAGCATTCCCTTCAGGTCAGTGGCACTGCAGTGGGCACGAAAATGACCCCAAACTTGGCGAGCACATTTATGGCTTCACATAAAATTCCATTTATTGAGGGACGCACCTTGAAACCTTTCCACTACAGAAGATACTTAGACGATATTTTTATGATAAGAACCATGATGAGGGAAGTCTTTTCCGCTTCATAGAGGATTTTAACAAGTGCCACCCGTCAATAAAATTCACGCACGAAATTTCCAAAACTAGCATTAACTTTTTGGACGTCACTATCACAGTCGAAAATGACCGCTTGTCAACAAACGTTTACAAAAAGCCTACAGACCGTCTAATGTACCTACAATTCAACAGCAGCCACCCAAAGCATTGCAAAACGGGTATTCCATATTCTCAGGCCTACCGGTACCGAAGAATATGCACCGATATGTGGGAATTGGACAGACACGCGGAACACCTAAAGCATTCCTTGTTGAAACAAAATTATCCGGAAGACATTATTGATGATGCCATACTACGTGCTCGCAACGTGAACAGGAATTATATAATTAAGGGACCAAACAGAGTATCTAAAACGACTTCCCAAACGAACCTTGTACTAACTTACTCCTCATCAGCGCCACGAATCAACAACATACTTTCCCGCCATTTCAACATAATCAGGCAAAGAAACGACTAACTTCTATTTTCGCGAAGCCACCTCACGTGGTGTACCGCCGGGATAAAAATCTGAAGGACATTCTTGTCAGAGCAAAAACAACCACCCCCAAATTTCAATCAGAGTGCCATCCCTGCGGAAAAGCTCGATTCAAGGTATGCCCACAGATGGTCACAACACGTGAATCCAAAGCGAACTTCTCGGATTTCAAATTCTGCATAACTGAAAGCCTTAATTGTGACTCCAGTAACGTAATATACATGCTACATTGCAACATCTGCGGACAAGAATATATCGGCCAAACAGACACACAATTTCGGCTGCGGTTCAATAATCACCGGTACCACGCCACTTCACTGCCGAAGCTACCTTTATCTAGACATCTGCGCCTGCCAAACCACAGTTTTGAAAATGTCAGCGTAACTCTTTTGCAGTCCGTTTTCTCAAACAGACGCGAGCGCGAACAGCGTGAGGCATATTTTATTTTCAAACTTCGTACATTAGTAGCCGGCATCAACGAGGACCCCGGAAAACTCAATTGCCTCCGAGAAGTAAGCCAGGAGGAAATTGGTGACAAAGATTGATAGCTGGAGACCATGCTTTTTTCTGACTGACTCGTACGTGTACACTGTCCTTTCTTAATTTTTGTTTTTCGTTTTGTTTTCTTCCTTTTTTCTTCCTTCTTTCTTTTTTTTCCACATGCACATACAAAGTGTTTACGTTCGCCTACCACTTCATGACCATTGAAGGGAAATGGACGAAGATTAAAGGTAAAAAGAGCTGACCGACCCATTAACGGGAAACCCTTCCTTCACGCACGTCGCACGCCGACCAACCCATTACGGGGAAACCCTTTCCTTACGCACGCCGTCACGGACCCCTCACGCCACCGCGGCGGCAATCTTGGGTGGCCCGACACACGTCGAGAACTGAACAGCACGTGATAAGAACCGTATGTGGACGTACACGGACAGTTCGTTTCGTTCTCAGTGTTGACAGTGGTTGTTCCTCTTTTTTACTTTCTTTCTTTTCTTTCTTTTTCTTTTTCGTCTTCCCCCCCTTCTTTCTCCTTTTTTCAGTTCCCTCTCACTCTCGCAAACATGTGTCAAGGCGAGAGGGATGCGGCAGCAACGAAGTTTGGAAGTTCATGTCAGTATAACTCATCCTCTGATGAAGGGAGGACCCCTCCCGAAACTGTTGGGAAATAAATACATTTATTCTTGTTGACAACGCTCCCGTTGTGCCATATCCCATACCTACACACATATATATATATATATATATATATATATATATATTTATATTTATATATATATATATATATATATATATATATATATATACACACAAGAATAACTTCGGTTGCCACAAGGTTAGAAGTATAAAAGTAGACGCGCTTTCATATAAATACTGTTTATTCAGCTGACGATTTCACGGGAGGGCCGTCCAGCAGGCCCACGAAGCGGCCGCCAGGTACTCCCAGGCGGTCCCTACGTGGGAGACGCCCGTTACGCGCTAAGCACGTCCTGCAGGACTGAAATAAAGTTTTTTCATTCCATTTCACGTGAGCCCCGTCTTTCTCAAGGCATAACATTACACATTTTCGTGTCTTCTTATAGCTTATCGAGACAGGAGGGAAGGGCATTTGGGCGTTTGCAGCTGAACTTCAGGCCTTATCCGATTGACCCGGCAGCCCGTCTGGACATTCAAGGGGTGCTCAAATTCTGGATGGTGTTCATTTATTGAATTTGTCCGTAGACAGCTTGGTGAGGTGAAATTGAAATATTGCCTATTGCAATGTTGCAAGATGAAGTTGACTAAGTATCCCATGCGTCACTAAAATCTACAATCATCATCATCATCATCATAGTTTCCGCGAAATTGCATCGACAACCTGTTTAGCACCCCTGATCGATGCTTCACATTATAGGTGTAGTCTTGCAGTCAGATGATCCAGTGGGCAAACTTCTGCTTGAGGTGTTGCTTGGTGAATATCCGTTCAACTGCAGTGTTGTCCGTCACCACCATGAACTTGCGTTCGAACAAGTAGTGAACGAATTTCTCGTCCGTGCTCCAGACGGCAGCTAGAAACTCCAAGTCTTTCGAGTGCAAATGACATTCAGTGTGATTGCTTGTGGCTGGCGTTAGCTACGCCATGCTGTATTTTGCCTGGGTCGTGCTGAATGAAGACCGCTCTTACCTGGCTTGCGTCCGTGCAAATTTTAGTAACCCACGTATCCTGGCAGTGACCCAAGACTGCATCAGACAGTAATTTAGGGCTTTGAAAGTGGTCTCTTGTATAGGGCTCGACGAAAAGGGTGACGCTTCCTTGAGCATAACCGTGAGTGGAGCAGCTGTCGATGCGGAGTGTAGAACAAACTTACGCAGGTACGACGTGAGACCTAAACATGTCTGCAGCTGTTTCAAACTCGTAAATGGTGGGGATTTCGCTACTGCTATTATTCTTTTAGGCAAAGGTTCAACAGCATCTGCCTAAACGACATGTCCCAGGTAAAAAAAACTTTGTCTGAGAGGAATTCGCATTTCTCTTGGTTCATTCAAAATCTGGCATCGAAAAGCCTTTGAAGAGTTTCACCCAGTTCTGAAGACTTTCGTCCTGTATTGCACTTACGACCAATATGTCGTCCAGATAAATGACCCAACCCTATAAAAAAGCAGCGATTTCAGTATCCTCTAGTGCGTTTTAGCGCGCTGGGTGACGCTGGAAACGCTGCAAAGTGTGTATGAGTGTACTACCGCGCACTGCGAGGCACTGGGACACACTGTACCACGTGGCCAGCGTCACCCAGTGCGCTGAAACGCGCTGCGTCACACTGTACTGAGTAGCCCAGTGTCTTAAAGCGCGCTTGGAGGCACAGGGACACACTGTACAGCGTGGCCAGTGTCGCCCAGTACACTGAAACGCATTGGGCCTCACTGTACAGCGTAGCCCAGTGTCTCAAAGAGCGCTTGGAGGCACTGGTCACGTTGTACAGTCTCTACCGCACACTGATAATCTTAGAGGCACATTGGCAGGAACTAGGCGCGATCGGCGCACTTTCTGTAAGACTTGATATTTAATCGCGACATATCGAGCGTAAAATTTACCGACTATAATTGTATTCCCATCTATGTTCTACACATAGGTTCAGTTTCCTTAGGCAATGAATGCGAGTACGCTAAAGCATTCATATGCAGATCGCGCGGGTCAGAGGCGCTGCCACAATTTTGCGGGGGGGTGGGGGGGGGCAAACGACAACTTTGTTCCAGCAGGGGCGCAGGGAGCACGAAACGTATGCATCGTGTTTTACCCATGCTTGCTCCTTGAAGTGGGAGGCTAAGGGGGAGGGGGAATGCAAGAATTTTGGGAAAACAGGTTCCAGCCCACCCATGGATGCTCTCTTTGGCGCGGGTGTGCTTTCCTTGAAGTTTGATTGAGTTTTCTCAATGTATTTCACAAACGGCATCGATATAACTGAGAACACAAAATGACAGTAGTATCAGTCTGATAATCAAGACCAACCTACTCTAGCAGTGAGTCGTTGCAGGTCGTACCGTAGAAAGCCACATGTCTCCGGCAGCAGTTTTCCACTGCAATTCCCGATCTTGGTGTTTTTAGCTTCCGATTTGTGTAATCGAAGGGGAAAATATGACAATTCATAGGTCAGTTATGATCAAAACTACATTGTAACCAGTATTAGACTCTTTCTAACTGAATATTTACGATCTTCACAGCTACCGTGGCACGAGAAGTACGGCCCTAAGCTTAGTGGTTGTTTCGGCTAGAGTGAACTGGTGCGGCTGTCGTTCGTGGAACGTTAACGAAGAGGACAGAAAATACTTTCAAACTATCGAGGGGCGAAAACTGCAGTGCTCAGTGAGCACTTCAAATGAATGCTGTTTTATACATAGGTATGACTAACCGCATAGCGAGTCACCACGACTGCTGTAACACATCTGCAGCTAGGCTAAAAAGCTTTGCGGCAAAACATGCCGGATGGATGTGATCCAAGGCAACCCGCAAAGAATGAGCTAACAATCGCAAGTTTGGCACGAGCACGAAGAGACGAAACACTGCGTATGTAAACGACAAATTCAAAAAATTGGATACCTCAATTACTTTCTGGACGAAGAAAAATGAAGCCAACCACGTGTTTGAGGTGTGGAGTAGTGGGTGGCGTGTCCGGCTCAGAATTCGTGATGTGCTTAGGTTATAGGTTCAACTTCAGCTCTCTCCGTTTTTTTACTTTTTTATTTTTCTTTTTTCACTGCGTGAGTGTTTCAGTCTTAATTACGATGTGCTCATGACCACAAATTCTACACACAATTTAAAAGCCAGATTTTGGCCGATAATGGATGTCCACGTGTGCAGCGCCAGCGTGCCTCGTGCGCCAGTGTGCCTCGTGCCTCGGCACTGTCCCAGTGTCAGCGCCACACTGCACACTGGTCCAGCAATCAGGTATGGCGCTGGGCCAGTGCCACTGGTTTTTGCGATAGGGAAGCCACTAAGCTCATTTCAACATAAAGTCCACTTTAAATATTCCTAAAAAATTGTCGTGAAGTAATTTAAAATGGGGTCAATTATGAAACATACATCCCAAACGTGAGTTTAGGTAAATTCAGCCGTCTTGTCGGCTCCAAAGTTATGATTTTCGTAAGATTATTGTTAATGTATTAGCACTTTTTTCGTTTTTTTATTTATTTCTCACCCTTTTGCTCATGACTTTCGTGACTCTTTTTTTCCTTTTGAATTTTCATTGTTGGTAAGCAATAGTGGAGTTACCATCCATAGCCTGTATATGTTTTATTGGTCAATCCCCTAGAGTAGTTACAAGTCATATTATCAAGGCTACAAAGTCCTCGAACTCTGTGTCTGAAAGTATCGGAATGAGTTATTCTCTCTTTTGACGTCTATACTGTGGGCTACAGTTACAGGGATGTTTTCTTCTACACTGAGGATTTTTTCACTCAGTGCAAAAGAATAACTTGCTAAATGCCTGGTGCATTAACTATTTCATTAATGTTATGTCCGGTGTTGTCGTCGGCCCATAGACGTACGCGTTGGCAATATCTCACTCAACCAACATCTCCTCCCTCCTTAGATTGGCGCTTGGAAGCGATCTGGGGGCCACCGTGGGCGCGTGGACGCTCTGGACGCACTAGCAAGAGAAGCCTCCGCTCGCTGGGTGTCGTTTCTCTTGTGTTCAGAACCGGCGGGCGGTGGCGCCGATTCATCTGGTGCGAGATTCCAGGCTAAGTGGAACGAAGCTTCCGTCGAGGTGGCTGCTTGAATGGGAGGTTCCCTTGGCAAACTTCCTGAACGGCGTAGCTGATTAAGGTGGCGGAGTGTGGCCTTTCCACCAATGTCGACGAGCCATGACCGCAAACCTATGCGTTTGAGTGCCGTCGCTTCAACCCAGCCGGGCTTTCTGTGGAACTGTCGGGCGTATATGCGCAGTCCACTTTCAATTGTCCTGCTATGCGGGAGCTTTTCTTCCTCCGACGGTGCTTTCGCTGAGGGCTCCGGGATAATTGCTGTCAGCTGGGTTCTCATTTCTCGTCCGAACATCAATTTCGCTGGCGTTTGATCAGTAGTGCTTTGAACAGTGTTGTGCTGTCTGAAGAGAAAGCGCGCGATGCGGCGTTGCATTGTCCCAGTCTGGTCTTTAGTAAGGGCGCGCTTTAGCTCAGCCACGTAGCGCTCGGCTTGTCCGTTCGTAGCCGGGTGGTAAGGAGCTGATGTAACAGACGAGACACCGTTGTCGCTGTAAAACTTGTGAATCACCGTGGACACAAACGGAGTGCCGTTGTCCGAGACCACCTTGCGCGGTAGGCCAAACGTTGCAAACAACGACCGCAGAGTGTCGATAACTGCTGCCGATGTCGTTGTAGCCATTTGTTTTACCTCCAGCAACTTTGTGTATGCGTCTGCAACCACCAGGAACGAACACCCTTCGATAGGTCCAGCAAAATCAATGTGCAGGATGTGCCAAGGCGTGTCTGGTCTTTCCCATTCCGGAATAGGGGCTCTTGGCGGGCTTCTGTGGTTGCATCGGCAAGGTTGGCAATCGTGAACCGTTAAATCTATATCATGGTCGATACCAGGCCACCACATATAACGTCTGGCGCACTTTTTCATGGCAACAATGCCTCGATGACCTGCGTGGACAAGCGACATGGCCTGTTCGCGAAGTGCCGCTGCAATCACAACTCTTGATCACAAGGTGACGCAACGACGATGAGTGCTCAACTCCGCAGCTCACTTGCGGTAAGCGTTGAAGTGTTCACCCTATAGCTTCTGCACGTTGCCTTCTTGTATAGCTGCGTAGACTTCCTTCAAGACAGTGCACTCCTGCGTTGATGCTGCTAACGTGTCAGCTGTTAGCAGAGGGTTCGGCAGCGCCTCGAACATGAGTATATCACCCGGCGGGGGTGGTTCATCTATTGTGGTGTCTAGCGGCAGGCGGCTTAGTGCGTCGGCGTTCTGGTGTTTCTTCCCAGTGCGATGTATGAGTTCGTAATCATACGCCGACATCTTGATGCACCATCGTGTCATTCGCGGCGACAATGTCTGCGGCATTGGCTTCTGGGGACCCATAATACCCAATAAGGGCCGGTGATCTGTTATGAAGGTCACTTTCCTGCCGGTAGTGTACTGCCGAAAGAGATCTGCTGCGTAGACGATGGCAAGTCCCTTTTTATCTAGCTGGGAATAATTCCTCTCTGCCTGCGATAGGGTGCGCGAAGCAAAAGCGATCGGGGCTTCCCATCCCTGGTCGTCAACTTCGGAGAGGACTGCTCCCACTCCGCATGGTAATGCGTCACAGGCTAGCAGTAGGGGTCTTCTTTCGTCGTAGTGTCGCAGAACAGTCGGTTTGCGAAGTAGTTGCTTAAGGGCAACAAATGACTCTTGTTGGCGTGGCGAGCAAGTCCTTGGGACTTCTTTCTGCAGGAGCTGATATAGATCGTTGGCCACTGTAGCTCGATGTTCTAAGAACCGGTCGCAAAACGTCAATAGCCCCCAAAACGACTGCAGTTCTTGCTTGTTAGTAGGTGCTCGTGCTTCGGTGATTGCACGCACTTTGTTTTCAGTGGGATGGATACCCTGCGCGTCAATTTGATGTCCAAGAAACTTCACTTCAGTCAACGCAAAAAAATGGCAGCATATCCACGGAGTGAATGATGGAGAGTGGGGCGAAGCATTCGTCCGTCCATGCGTCCGTCTGTGTGACCGTCCATGCGTCTGTTTGTCCGCCCGTCCCTGCGTTCTTTCATGCATCCGCCCCTGCGTCCGTTCATGCGTCCATCCATGCATCTGTTTGTGTGTCCGTTCGTTCATCTATTCAACACTCCAAGTCCCACCATCTCGCATCTTTTTATCATATATTCCCCATATAGAAGCACCGCCATCCAGCGGACATTCCAAGGACTAAACGAGAGGTGGCACACGCACACTTTCTTACGGCCTGCGCTTTGGGTCCACTTCCCATCTTTAACCACCTCGAGTTCATGGTATATTCTAGTTCACTGTATTCATGGCACTGCGACCAAACGCTCGCTAAACCTTTCGAAAACCAAGGAGGTTACGCCCAGCGAGTATAGCATAGCAACCTTTCCCTGTCAGATAGGGCTCAATTTACATGCCAATGGCTGCTAATGAGAAATGAGAGACAGGAGAATTCGGCTTTTACTTTCTTACAGCTTGCGCTTCGTATCTATTCTCATTTTTAACCACCTTGAGTTCATTCATGGTATATACAAGTTCATTGTATTCATGGCACTGCGGCTCAACGCTCGCTAAACCTTTCTAAAGCTAAGGAGGTTACACCTAGCGAGTATAATGTAGCATCCCTTTCTTGTCCGATAGTGCTCAATGTACATGCCAATGGCTGCTAACGGGGATCACAGCGTGCGCGTTGACTAAAAGCCGAATGCTCATGTCTCTCATTCCCCATTAGCAGCCATTGGCATGTACACTGAGCACTAATTTTTATTGGTAAACAACGCACAGAAGAAATCTCTCACTGGCACCACCTTGGATGTCAAGTGTTATACCTATTTCGGGTATGTGCCACTGGTGGTTACATACGAGGGACGCCCAAGCCACGCCATAAGGGGCTTCGCCCCTAAAACATATTTTTCTTTACTGATGCGCAAATTAGCATTTGCTAGCCCTCCAAAATGAGCTCCAAGTGTTCTGTGTGCTCTTCACTGGAGGCGCCACTGACAATAACATCGTCCAAGTAGACGCAAACACCTGGGATCCCGCTAAGTGTAGACTCCATAAATTTTTGGAAGATTGCTGGCGCTGCAGATATTCCGAATGGTAGCCTTTTAACTTTGTAAAGACCCTTTATAGTGTTTATCGTGAGCAGTTCAGACGTTGATTCACTCACCATCAGCTGCTGGTAGGCTTGTGTCAAGTCCAAGGTGCTGAAGATTTTTCCACCACGAAGCGTGCTAAAAAAATCTTCCGGTGTCGGCAGTGGGTAAGAAGATGCTTTTGTCGCCAGGTTGACAGTGCTCCGGTAGTCTCCGCATATGCGTAGGGTACCGTTCTTCTTTCGGACGACAACGAGTGGTGTAGTCCATTCCGAATGTTGCGTCGGTTCGATGATCCCTTGTTCCTGCAGTCGGTCAAGCTCATTCTCGACTGACATTCGTAGGGCGAAAGGCACTGACCTAGCTTTCAAAAATTTCGGCGTCGCATCCTCCCGCAGCTCCAGTGTGACTTGAGGTCCGTTGTTCTCTGGTATTTCTTCGGAGGAAACCACTTTGTACTTATCTTGAAGCTCCTCCACTGACGGATAACTGGGTGTGTGGTGAACTCCACCAATGACCACTCCAAGGGGGGTGAACCAATTTCGTCCTAAAAGGCTTGATCCAGAACCGTGGACGACTTGCAAGGGGAGCTGATGGGTCTGCCCATTGTAGTACACGTCTACGTTGGCACAGCCCAGCAGTGGAAGAGAATGTCCGGACCACGTTCTCAGCTGCGTGTCGTCTTGCTGGAGAGCTGGCGCGTTCTCACGCCAAGTAGCGTGAGAACGCTACTTGGCGTTCTCGCTGAAAGTGTCCTCGCTGATGAGCGTACATGCTGCTCCGGAATCCACCTCAAACCTGATAGGGTGTTGGTGTACCACAATTTCAGTTGTAATCTTCGGTCTCGCTCCGAGGTTCACAACGGCGTTTAAGTGATATAGTGCCGATGACGTAAGTGCTGTTCGGCTCGTATCTTGCGTCTGGCCCTCCTGTGCGGCGACATTGTTGTTCCGTTGCACTGAAGTCTTTGGTCCGAGCTGATTGCGCTTCGAGATGCTTGCTTTTTCAATGTGTCCCAGTTTTTTGGCAAAAATTGCAGGTCGCTGTCTTGTATCGACATACCTGGGGATTGTGCATGTCGACGCATCGCCAACAGCGCTGTGTCTTTCTGCTTGATTTTGCCTGAGACGTGAAATGACCTGACCGCTGACTGGTGTAATGCACCGGCTCGACGTTCCGTCGAATATCCCTCTGCTGGTGACCGGCGCTCTCCGCTCGTTGGGCGATGTCGTAGGCTTTGGAAAAGGTGAGACCAGTCTCCGCGAACAGGCGTTGTTGTAGGCCTGCGTCACGCAGTCCGCCCACAAAACGGTCTCACAACATAACGTCCAAGGGGAGCATAGTGGTGTTAGCAGGTGTGGCAGTCGATCCTCCCTCCTGCGCAGTAGCTGCAGTGGTCGCGGTCAACGTCCCAAAATTGCAGTCAGCAGCGAGTTTTTTGAGAGCCGCTACGTATTCGGCCACTTTTTCGCCTTCCAGTTGGTCTCGCCGTTGGAAGCGGGCTCGACAGTAGACCTCCGATGGCCTTGGGTCATAGTGCTCTTGTAGTGCTGCTACGATGTCGTCGTAGTCACCGGCTGCTGAAGTGCGTGGCTGAATCAGGGCACAGACTGTGTCGTATGTCTGCTCCCCACACAGCGTTAGCAGGTTGGCCCTCTTCATTGCTGCATCAGTGTTGTTGATAGCCTTGAAGTAAAATTGCAGGCGTCCAAACCGCGATGACCATGATGAGCTGTTGAATTCGAGTAGCCAATTTGGGAGCCTGTGCGTAGCCATAGCTTGTAGCTTGTCAATATCGTTGCGTAGCGTTGGTCCAAATCCACTTCCTCGTCGCCACTGTTATGTCCGGTGTTGTCGTCGGCCAATAGACGTACGCGTTGGTCGTGGTAGTCCAAAAAGCTCAGACAGCCTCGAACGGTTGAAAACATGTTTATTCCTATTCGAATGGAGGCGGCGGCCGAACTGCCAGGGGTAAACGAACGGTGGCTCGTTTGCGCCGAGCGGGGCAAGGGGAGGAAGGAGTCAACATCTGGAAGCAGTTTCAGCATCCGGTTTTTCGCGGGTTTGGAGGCTCGCTCGTGACACATGGGTGCTTGGAACACAACAATTACTAATAACGCATGCCTAAAATCATAATATTTGTTGTTCTGGCCTATACCCATATTATAATGAAAAAGACATTGAAAAAAATTTCGCCTACTTCTCAGCAAATTTCTGGAATTGGGTATAAGTCATGGGAGTAGGAGAACATGAACAACAGCTGAGACCTTCGACTGATCCTTCTCACTAAGACCGCCTAACTCATTCTTAGTATTTTCTGCAGCCTTTATGGCGGTGATTTGTTTATTAAAAAGCTCAGCCCGCAAGCGTCAAGTGTAGCCATACTTACCAAATCATTTATTTTTGTGCTCGGCACTGGCCTCCGAAAGTAACTCGTACTTATAAATCAGGTTTCATTTTGTGGTCCCAGCTCATGTATTTTAATTTCGATTGATGTGAGTTGTGGGACACAATGGAATAAAAATAATAAAATCGTGGAAGCTCCGGCGAAAGCCGCTCTCAGTGGTCCGGTACTTTCAACTATTCCCAGATCAGCACTCAAAATACTTGACAAATTTTCAAGGTGTGGCATAATTGAGTACTCTGGTAAAACATTATTCAACCCCCTAAGCACATGTCGACACCTCTTGTTCTCTTGGTATAGGAAGTTCTGGTCAACACGCAATGAATTTGCTTTTACGAAATAACTCTGTCGAGTTGCAAACTAAATTACTACACGCATAGAGCTGGTCTTGCTCTCTTGCCTCTTTGCTCATCCTGTAACAAGAATGGAACGATCGAGCGATATTTTTCATCATGTACTCGCTTCAAGTCATTGAGGAAAAAGATTCTTAAAGCGCCTTTCAATCGAAATAAATCGAATTTCATTGTTTCTAATATTCTGTCCTCGGGAGCCTCGTCATTAGGTTGCCGTCACCGGAATATCTGTTCTGCTGTAAAAACTTTTTAAGTGAATCAAGGTGGTTTTCATTGCAAATTTTTGATTTAGTAAAGTTAGATTTTTTCTAGCCATTTTATAACTTATTGTATTTAAAAGTAATATGTGATTCACTATCGAAAAAATTGTTTCTTGGCCAAACCTAGCAGAGTGAGTATGAGCCATGCTTTTAGGTCATCATGATCAGCATCATCATCACGTTTCGGTGCATATTTCATAAACTCAGTAACTGAAGTTACTTATTTTTTTTTAAGAATGGAATGCTAAAGTAAGTAACTTCAGTTGTTTTATGTATATATTTTTTCTTTTCTTGTGTGTTTATTATGTTATCTTTTCAAGGTTTTTTTTGTATAAAAACTTAACACATTTTCATTTTTATCTATATTACCTGATTAATCCAACCCTCTCTTTCAAGAAGTGAATTAATTTAAAAAGCTAGGCACCGTCCCATTCATGGCCTATCCCCCTATGTGGGTTGCGCTCAAGGTGTTGAGGAACCAACCAACCATACAACTTGATGGACAGATTTTAGATGTTAGAAATTCTTTTACAAACCCAAGTGGAGTCATAATATACCACTGGAACTCATAGTAACTAGATTACGATGTGTTCTTTTGTTGAATCTATATTCACACAGGACTTGTTTGACATCACCCCTATGCAACTTTTGTTTAAAAATGAAATAAATAGAGTAATATTTCACAGTGAAAGCCGTTATGATATCAAAACACGGGTCACGCGAGGCGCCATCGTTTTCCGCCACCGACACTGGTGTTTATAATCAGTAGAGAATGAACAAAATACTCCGTAAATAAATAAAAACACCGATGGGATTAGAACCTGGGTTTGCAGCGTGTCAGCCCAATATTCCACAGCTGAGCGACACCAGTTTTTGGAACGCATTAATACACTGGCCCTAAGCAGGCTTGTTGTCACGAATGGAATCGTGGTTATATGAGTAATAAAGCATTTAAGAACATCAAAGGAAGAGCCAAGCGTGACACAGTGCGAATTGCGTAATGAGTTGGCCATAGAATGGTCTAAACCATTAGAACCCTTGTTCTTGATCAGCTAATAACTATAGGGCTTACGCCATTCAAGCATAATTCTTTATTGTAGTCATCCTCTGCACAAAAAATTGCACAAAATTCCTCAAACGAATTCCAAATGAAATACTGAGATGCCTATCAAGATGATACCTGCAAATTGTGCAGCTGGACTAACGCATCCCTTGGGTAAATTCTCTGGGAATGTGCGGTATCGGAGAAGAAAATGCAGTGTCCTTAGATGAGGCTGCGGTGCGATGAATGGCTACGCTGCGCAGCTCCAACCTCCAGGATCAACTGTGGGGCACCCCGAAAGCCCGCGAGGCGGCGAGAAGACAGTCTCCACTTCTCCTTCGGGGCAGCCTAGGCCCAGGCCACGAATTTGCCAGAGTAAATTATGTAGTTGTTGCCACCACCACAACATCCTGAACAAGTGTGTAGTAGATACCACGCTTTTTCAAAGAATTACAAAGGATAGCATTGCGAATGCTGGCCTACTGCAAAAAACTATTGTTATTTATGGCGTAGTAGGTACCAAGCACTGTGCTTGTAGCATTTACCGAAGGACGGCGTTTAAAAGGCTCAGAAATGCCACTGAATTAGCATTCACTGTGACCGTGCTGTGCGTTCCGCGCAGGCCTGGCATTTTTTCGCATGTCGCCGTTACTGAGGAATAAAAAAGCGAGCCCTTGTTATCCCGTTCACAAACCTAGGGCTAACTTTACAAGTGACCATATACTTACGTTTGGTGTTTCGGATCAGTGCGAGAGCCACAAGAACGCTTTTGATGCTGTATGCAGTTACCTTCATAAAACAAAACAGATAAGACTTTCTATTTACACTTGCATATCTAAAAATATAGCACTATTGAGCGAAATCAAAGCATAAATTCAAATCATAGTTTTTTCGATATCGATTCCATTCAAGATGTAGACTGTATTGTCTGGTCTGAAAGGCGAAAAAACAACTCATGCACTCTCTCTTGTAAAAAACTTTTCCGTTCTCTCTTTTTCTTAAGATTAGTTAATTTTAAAAGGGTCGTGAAACGTATAAAAATTTTCCACTACGTGTGTATTAAGAATTTTGGCAGTCCATTCAATACTGTACATCGACTCGTTTATTCGTATTGGTTCTTTAAAGAAATAAAAAAGCGCAATTTTGCTTTCCCAGTTCACGTTCCCGTAAACTGTGCAGCTAACGTGACTTTAAGACAGCCGATGAGAAGTATCTGTCATTGACAAAACATCTCAACGCAGCGATATTTTCATGCACTAGTTAACTGTGGTCCGTGGGATCATACTGTCCTATTACCTGTGCCGTCACCCTTCTAGTAATACAGTAACGTCACGGACACAAAGCGCAGGATGGCCAACACTCCCGAATTACAGCGTTGTCTGCTACAGCGCAATGTGCTTTTGCGATTTGAGCCATATGCCAACGCGCCCCTGCGAGTGCGCGATCGGCTATCTTCCGAACAAGACATTGGCGGCGACGACGATAACAAAGAAGCCAGAGACCTGGTAGGAAGCTGTATCGAGACCACGCGGCAGAACCTCCACTCGGGGAAGCCCCGACCATACCCCTCCACTCTGTGTGCACATACCATAGGTGCCATTCCGGTTGATAGCTCGAAGCCAGACTGCTCTGCGCTGTCGCGCTGGAGAGCTTGCGTAAGTGAACGTTGTATGCACTTTGATAAGTTGTGCGGCACAGTTTGGCGACGCACACAGTTGGCATAGCAAGGCCTAAGGCACTCAGAACCCGCAGCAGAAGACAACCTGACGCAACATGGAAAAAATCTTAGCATATCCACGGAGTGAAAGATGATAAGTGGGGCGGGGTGTCCGTTAGTTGATCCGTGCATCCGTCCATCCGTTCGTTCTTGGTTCCATACGTTCGTGCGTCTATCCCTTCGTCCATCCGCACTTTCGTCCGTGCGTCTGTGCGTCTGTCTCTCCTCCAACTACCACCATCTCGTATCTTTTCATCATATTGCTACATACATATATATTGATATTCTAGAGGGCGACGCGCATGTGTGCCTGACGAGGAAGACAAAGGGTTGTCTCCGCTCGATCGCTGGTGAACCGGTCACGCCATTACCGTTGGTTTTGTATACATCTCATCCCCAGCCTCGTCAGTACGGCGTCTCTTCTTTTCCGTAACATATTTGGTTGAGGTGGAACGTTACCCGTGTTCACCACGAAGCTTCGCAGTGGCCACAACGTTCAGTCTCCGGCCGTGGCTACCAATGACAACAAGCCGTCAGCGTCTCCATCTGTAGCTCCAGCCACTACATACCTGACGATGCCCACCCCCCGTGATCCCGGTACATTCTCCTCACAGCCTGGGCTTGACGTTGACTACTGGGACCGTTTGTACGAGCGTGTTAGCCAGACACACCGATGTGACCCTACCATGATGCTCGCCAACGTAATATTTTACTTGGACGGCACCCGATCGGTCTGGTTCGATGCCCATGAGACCGAGCTCATCAGCTGGGATACCTTCAAGGAGAGACTACGTGACATCTTTGGGGACCCGTCCAGTCGCCAAATGAAAGCACGAAAAGAACTCGTCACTCGTGTGAAGTCACAAACTGAGTCGTATGTCTCGAACACACAAGACGCGCTTGCGTTGTGCCGAAAAACGGACGAGCAAATGACAGAGAGTGACAAGGTGGGCCACATACTCAAGGGCATCGCGGACGACGCCTTCAACTTGCTCGTCTACACCAACGTCACGACCGCAGATATGATTATCAAAGAATTCCGCCGCTTCGAATTGGCCAAAAACCGCCGTCTTCTGTCTCAATTTACGCGGCTACCAAACATGGCTGTTACATTCACCTGCACCGATCTCGGTGCCGCACCACCCATGCAGGACAGCGTGACACGAATAGTTCGACGGGAGCTTGAGGCGTCAAGTCTGGCACTATTTCCTTCACATCTGCTCGACGATGGCGCCACACATACGCCTCCGGCGGTCTCCGTTATTGAAGCCGTCGTGAGGCAGGAAATTGCAAAGTTCGGATTTCCTGTGGCCTGCTCTGTCTCCCAACCCGTCTCCACACCAATGACAACAAATGTATTATGCCATGGCTCATATTTTCTTCCGCAATCCCGCAATACGGTGGAATGGAGAACTGCAGACGGCAAACGATCTGTTTTCGCTGCCACCGAGTTGGCCGTATCTCCCGCTACTGCCGCAGCACTTGGACGCCCTTGAACTGGAGCCATTTTCCCCTTATCGCCCATACGATGACTCCCGTCTATATTCACTTAGTCGTGTGTACCCTTCTTCCGACGTCCCTAACAGCCACTCCACCGCTCGTTCACCGTCACCTCAACGCCGCCGTTCCCCATCGACCCAACCATGCCGCTATCCATCGCCGGTCAACTATGGATACTCTCGGACGGAAAACTAGATCATGCAGCTCCGGAAGGTAGTGCTGCATCGCTCGCGAATGATCTAAATCCTCCATTGACGCCCCCCACTGATACGAACTTGATTGAGGTGTATGTGGACGGTATTTTTTGACGGTGTTTGTTGCTACCGGAGCTCAAGTGTCCATAATGAGTGCTCATCTGTGTCGCCTGCTCAGAAAGGTCCTCACGCCTGCAGCAACTAAAGCCCTCCGTGTCGCTGATGGTGAAACTGTGGCCATCATTGGAATGTGTACCGTTTGTGTTAGTGGTGCCGGCCACCATGTCCAAGTTTTATTTACGGTGCTTGAAAATTGCCCTCACGACCTAATCTTCGGCATGTACTTCCTATCGACCCATTCTGCCCTGATAGATTGTGCACTGCTACTCTCTGCTTAGAACTTCCTCTTCTACCGGATTCTCACCCTGAACTTCCGAACATCCTTTGCATCACTGACTTCTTCCGGATACCGCCTAAAGCTCTCACATTCGTTGAATTGGCAACACCCTCTCCCGTGCTCAACGGTGATTATATCGTGACGCCGATTACTGATGTTCTCCTGGCGCGTGACATTGCTGTCCCACTTTTGGATCCGTCGTAACCATGGCCTCTAACCAAACATAGTTACCTGTTATTAATTTCGATTTCATATAACAAGTGCAACCCCAAGGGATTTCGGTTGCCACGCTAAGACCCTTAATTGACGACCACGTCACCTGTTTCACGGCAGACGTATATCCCGAGCACCCACATCACTCGCAGGATGCCACGTGCCTCGATGCGAACTTACGCTCCATGAACGCCCCGGACCTCAAACCTGAGAAGTCAACCGCGCTATGCCGCCTTCTGGCTTCATATCGCGACATATTCGGCATCGGCAGCCGTCCACTCGGCCAGACTTTACTCGTCGAGCACCGCATCAACACAGGCGACTTTCATCCCATTCATCGGTGACCATACCGGGTGTCTGCCACTGAGCGTTAAGTAATTCAACAAGAAGTCACCAACATGTTAGCCAAAGAAATTATTGATCCCTCTTCGAGCCCTTGGGGCGTCTCCCGTTGTGCTCGTAAAAAAGAAAGATGGCACGTGGCGCTTCTGCGTGGATTACCGTCATCTGAATAGAATCAGAAAAAGGACGTTTACCCTTTACCCCGCATCGATGACGCTCTCGATTGTCTCCATGGCGCCCGATATTTTTCTACAATTGACCTACGTTCCGGTGACTGGCTGATTGCTGTCGATGAAAAAGACCAAAAGAAGACTGCATTTGTAACTCCGGACGGTCTATATCAGTTCAAGGTTATGCCATTGGGGCTATGCAACATCCAAGCGCCGTTCGAGCGCATGATGGACTCTCTGCTACAAGGGTTTCAATGGACAACATGTCTTTGTTATCTTGACGATGTCCTTGTATATATCCCCAACATTTGAGACCCACCTTCAGCATTTGTCAGCTATTTTCGGCATACTGCACACTGCAGGCCTTCAATTAGACTCGTCCAAGTGCCACTTCGGATGCCGGCAAATTACGGTTTTGGCCCACCTTGTCGACGCCTCTGGTGAGCAGCCGGACGACGAGAACATTCGTGCAGTCACCAGTTTTCCTGTACCCCCGTCAGCCAAAGAGATGTCCGGAGTTTTGTAGGACTTTGCTCCTATTTTAGAAGGTTTGTTAAATATTTCACAAAAATCGCTTGAACCCCCACAGAGCTTCTGAAAAAAGACGTCACATTTACGTGGGGTACCAACCAAGCTGCTGGCTTTTCTCCCCTAATCATGCTACTGACGAATCCACCTATATTGGCACACTTTGACCCATTCGCTACGACAGAAGTCCGAACCGATGCTAGCGGTCACGGAATCGGAGCCATCTTATCCCAAAGCCAACGGGGACACGACCGAGTTGTCCCCTACGCTTGCCGCCTTCTCACAGCTGCTAAGCGCAACTATTCCATTACAGAGCGAGAATGTCTTGCTCTTGTTTGGGCAGTCTCAAAGTTCCAACCATATTTATATGTCACTAATTTCTCTGTGATAACTGACCATCATGCGCTATGTTGGCTTACGTCACTGAGGGATCCTACTCGCCGGCTCGGGCGCTCGGTGCTGCCACTGCAAGAGTATACCAGCACGGTGACGTACAAGTCCAGACACCTACATCAGGACGCAGACTGCCTCTCCCACTACCGGGTTGCTGAGTCGAGCACTATACCTGCCGCCGACACCGAGCCTTGCGTCTTTTTCCTTTCGCAAATGACATGCATTGGTGACGAGCAGCGCCATGATGCGTCCTTGCGTGCTATCATTGAGCGCCTCAAATCACCATCTTCAAATCAGTCCTATCGCTCATTCGTGCTCCACCATGGTGTATTATACCGCCAAATTCTTGAGCCGGATGGACCGGCTCTGCTGCTTGTCATTCCGAAACACCTTCACTCGGAAGTTCTACATAAACTTCGTGACCTTCCGACTGCTGGTCACCTTGGTGTGTCACGCACTTATGACCAAAAACGCTGACGCTTCTTTTGGCCAGGGCTTGCACGCTTAGTGAGAAGATACGTTGCGGCTTGAGGGAAATGTCAGCGCCGCAAAACACCTTCGACACTTCCCGCCGGACGCCTTCAACCACTTGATATTCCGTCAGAACCGTTCTTCCACGTTGCCTTGGACCTACTTGGTCCTTTCCCCTTGTCTTCCTCGGGTAACAAGTGGATAGCCATGGCCACCGACTACGCCACGGGTTACACCATCACATGAGCTCTTCCATCAAGCTGCGCCACGGATGTCGCCGACTACCTTCTCAAGGATGTGATTTTACAACACGGAGCCACACCGCAGCTGCTTGCAGACCGTGGCCACACCTTTTTGTCGATTGTCATAGCCGACATCTTACAGCCCTGTAAAACGAGACACAAGCTGACTACATCATACCACCCGCAAACCAATGGACTCACAAAGCGTCTAAATCGAGCTCTCACAGATATGCTCGCTACGTATGTTTCTACCAACCATACCAACTGGGATCTCGTGTTGCCGTACGTCACATTTGCCTACAGTTCTTCGCGCCGTGATACTGCCAGTTACTCTCCATTTTTTCTGCTCTTCTGCCGAGAACCAACTTTCCCTCTAGACACCGTCATTAGATCCCCTGGAGTACTGACCAGTGAATGTGCCATGAACGGTATCACTCGGGCCGCTCACGCACGCGAAATCACCCTTACTTGCTTTCTGACCTCTCAAGAGAAGCAATGGCGCTTGTATGACGAACGACACCGCGACGTACGCTTTCCGCCCGGTTTTTTTTGGTTTTTTGGTCCTGCTCTGGTCTCCGATCCGCCAAGTTGGCTTGTCAGAAAAACTGCTTACTCACTACACAGGTCTATACCGAGAGCTTCGTGTGGTTACACCTGTAACATATGAAATCAGTCCTGCCACCCCATCGCCTTCATGCGCCCAACAGGCTACCGATACTGTACATATTGCGCGCTTGAAGCCCTACAACTCGCCTAGTGACGTTGACATTTAGATGCGCCGAGACGGCGCTTGTGCTGCCAGGGGTTATGCTACTTGCGTATATAATTATATTCTAGGGGGCGACGTGCGTGTGTGCCTGACGAGGAAGACGATGCTTGTCTC
This sequence comes from Rhipicephalus microplus, assembly GCF_043290135.1. Classification (NCBI taxonomy): domain Eukaryota; kingdom Metazoa; phylum Arthropoda; class Arachnida; order Ixodida; family Ixodidae; genus Rhipicephalus; species Rhipicephalus microplus. The sequence continues at coordinate 5,921,852 of NW_027464601.1, forward strand.
CGCTCAATCGGTGATCAACCGGTCACGCCATTACCACTGGTTTTGAGCCTCGTCAATACGGCGTCTCTTCTTTTCGTAACAATATATTCCTCTTATACAAGTATCGCCATCCAGCGAACATTCCAAGGACTAAACAAGAGATGATTACCTACTAACTACTATTACTACGAAGTTGCACGACCCACGCAATAAAAAACTTCGCCCCTAAAACTGCTACACTGCAATGGCTGCACGGATCAAGCGAAGGCAATCGGCGGTAACGCAAAGATACACACGTGACATAGCCCGTATGTGCTTGAAAGTGGAACCAAGCAGATCATTCGCTGTTTTGCACAGCATAACATCCAGAGTACAAGAACTGTTCTATTATTTATTTCTTGGGTTCTTATAATTATACCACTTTTTAGCAAAATAAACCTAACACTCTCTTTGTAACTTCTCTTGCTCTGACATTTCACTGGTACCACATATTAGTGTATATGGCAGCCAATGGTACCGCATCATCGCTAGCAATCTAAAACAAGCCTGATATCAAACCGGCGTAATTAATTACAGACAGAATATTCTGCCAAAATATTTTGAAATTGGCATGCGTAATCCTTATTGAAGCAGATAATATTGCTACCGAGAAGTTTTGTTTCCGTTTCAAGACCCCTTTAAAAGGAATTTTAAAAAAACCCACCCCTGCGTGGAAGGAGCAGCTAAGTCACAGTGACAGCTAGAAGAGTGGCTTTTCAGAGCTTTTTCTAAACACACATTGGGTAACTCCGGCAAGTACACTTGCTTGATACCCACTACGGCATCATTATTAAAAACTTTGTTGTAGTAGGCTGGAATTTGCTATGCTATTTTTCTTCATTCTTCATAGAAGCGTTGTATCCCTTTAGCACTTGCAAGGCATTTTGTGCCAATTGTTCATGCAGTGGCTGAAGACGAAGAGGATATTTGCCTCAAGTGGGTAACTGCAACAGTTAGTAGGTGAACAAGAACAATATTTCACAGTGGGCAGGAGCAATGGATGACCCACTCGTTACGCTATTCGGATTGTGCGACGACTGGTTCTTGTTTCGTTGTTTTAAAACGCTTTACAAATCATGTTAACGTGATTGCTTTTCTGACATCAAGCCTACCTAAGGCTATTTCGCCAACATGTCCCAAGCACCGGCGTGGCTCAGTTGAAGAATACTGGGCTAGCACCCAGTAGACACGAGTTCAAGCCCCACTGTGTCATTCATTCATTCACAAAATTTTATTACTGTCCTGAAGCCGTGCCCTTTCAGACCAAGGTGGGCCGTGTCCTCGTCGGTACCGTCTTGCCGAGACCTGTGGTGCCGTCGGAGACCTTCCGCACTACACGTAGCTGATCTTGATAACACGCGCTTTGCACCATTTTCTGCCAGTAAAGTCAGTGTGCTTGAGGTCGGCGAGAGTCACGGGACAGCCCGCCGACATGTGTCTGATTCCAATGATGCCATCGCACGCGTGGAACTTGTCTTGACTTTCACTGTCTGAGTCAATTTAGCTTAGAAATAACGGAGTGGGGTAACCTCCGGTTAGCAATAAATGTAGCGTGACTGCCAGAGCCCTGTTCAATTTTGCGTGTGTCAGTGGGAATTGCCTACACTCTAAACAATAATACTTTGTGATGTCATTGTATGTGAATAAATTGTCTTTGTGATCCCCGGAATGGTAGTGGGCATCGAGTCGGGTCTGACCGGCATGGCGAGCAAATCCTCGTGCCAGGTCATTCATCACCTCACTGAGGTTCAGCCAAGTTTCATCAACTTGTCCTATATGCACCGGAAACAATCGGACTTCAGTATCAATAGCATTGACTTTGTTCACAGGTTTAACCACAGACCCGGTGACAAAGCCCTTGTCAAAGCTTGTAATAGCTGCTTTGAAGTCACTATAGATGTATGACCATTTTCTGTTCCTGATAGCTAAAGTAAGTGTGGCTTGCTCCGCCACCATAGAGTTCTTTGTGAGTATACTCAGGGCATCTAGTACTCTCTCTGGCTGTCAACCATCACAGCCGCGTAGGCCTCTTCCTTTCACTCAAGCTGCACAGTAAAAATTTTTACACCCAGAAGGGTGTAAATGAGCTTGTCCCGTGAACGACAACCTAAGGGTGTTAATTCAGCACCTTCCAAAAAGGGTGCTTTACCATGCACCCTTAGAATAGGGTGTACATGTAAAAAAAGTGTAGGGTGTTACAAAAACAGCCTTAAGGAAGGGTGCCTTCGATGTCCATCACTTTTTTAGCACCCTCTGTGGAGGGTGCGAGAAGGGTGCACAAGGGTGTTGAGTGCCCATGGCAGGGGTGGGAGTATTCTTTTAGACTGCACTAATAGATATCAGCATGCATTGATTAAACACTACTTGAAGAAAGTGGTCCTGATTATCGATGGTGCGCCACCTGTCGAGCTCCATTCGTTGCGTGTGGGCAAAAGTATAAACGCGTACAATCGTGTATGAACTCGTGCTGGATCTTTATATACTTCACAGTATATGCATAATGCGCGTTACAGAAAATGAAGCCTTGCTGCCCTTGCATATTGCGTTTATTTATTAGGCGAATAAAACATAAACTTTTCTTCTGCCACACAACTTTTTCACCAGATATACGTTCACGTATACGTACACTATACATGCCACTCCTCAAATGTTTATTATATTTTTTCAGTTTCACTTTATTGACAATTTTTTGCAACATACAATCACACTGGTTTCAGTTTAGTATACTGCTTCAAATACATAGAGACTACAAATTAAATACACGCTAATATATCCCTATAATTCTTTCAAGTATCTACAATCCGAGTGGTTTCCAGTTTAATACTCCTTCGTGTACACAATCGGTCAATAGGAATGAAATACAGGCAAATATATACTTATGATTCTTTCAAATATATACAATCACCATGATTTCACCATATACGCCTTCATGTACACAATCGTTCCCAAGAAGTGATGCACACAAAAATATATATGGATAGGGTTTTCAAATGTATACAATCACAGTGGTTTAAGCTTTGTATTCCCGGATGTATAACGATTGGTTATGAGAAATGATGTACATGCAAACATATACGGGTTTTCACACATATAACTTTAGCGAATACTTAAGAAACGAATACAATGATCAGAAACACAATAAGCTAAAAACGAACACAAAACTGAGTCAGGACACACAAAAAACAAAATAGGTAATGCATAATTATGGCTAATGACACAGCTGGGTCACTTTATGCCAAATCTCCCAGCCATTTTGGCAACCATCTCAAATGTATTGGAAAAACTCGTGCTGCATTGAAAATAATGAACTTCTGGAATATTTAGGAGAGGAAAAATATTTGGTCACGTGGCTGCCTTCTCAACTTCCTGGAATGCCGTCTAGGTGTTGTATGTGAAAAATTTTATTTTAAAAGCACCGCTCCTTCATTCCATATGAAACTCGGTCTACGTGTTACGTAACACGAGCTTAATTTGGAAGAGTTGGTTCATCGTGGTTGTGTGCTAGTCACAGCGCGACAACTTTAGGAAGAGACAGAAAGGACAGGAAAGAGCACCGACTGTCAACTGAATTTAATGAATGTGCTACGAGCGCTTTTATACGGAGTACAAGAACCGTGTTCATGCGCGACGACACGTGTGAGCACTACAAAACAATCTTAACTGTGAAAAAAATACTACCTCTCGGAAAGAATAAGTGAACGTGTAGTGATGCACTGATCATTGGTTTACCTGATAAAAAATACTTCTACAAACGTTAAATTAGCATTAAGTAAACCTATTCTCGTGATGAATGGGACAAGATTGACTGTTCCTGTTGCTGTTTAGTACACACACTTTTGAAAGCTTGCAAGGGGTGAAAAACAACACGCTAATATCATATCTGCTGGCTACTTTTTAATTGTGAGACAGTGATGTGGTATAACATGCAAAGGTTTTGGTCATTGTTTTCTGTTGGTCCTGTCTTCTTTAACTTTACTTTCTGCAGGAGGGTTTTGCGAATGGGTGTGATGATTCTGTTGGGATACCCAGCATCTTTTATTCTCTTAATCTGGTTTTTAAGCCTGACCTCACCCTTGTGCTAACATGACTTCTGAAGGGTGGCCTGAATACATGTGGTATCAATTCCTCTTTCTACTAATTTTGAATGCCCACTATCAAAAGACAGAACATTCTTAGCACTCCTGGGCTGATAGCACCAGCCAATACCCCAACAGCATCATCACACTTGTTTGCGAAACCCTCCTGCAGAAAGTAAAGTTACAGGAAGCAGGACCAAAAGAAAAAGAGAATGACCAATCACCTTTGCATGTCACACGGTATTACGTACATAAGGTGTCTCACAATTTTAGGAAAAGAGCCAGCAGATATAACATTGTTGTTTTCCACCACTTGCAAGCTTTCAAAAGTGCATGTACTTACAGCAACAGGAATAGTCAATCTTGCACCATTCGTCACTAGAATAGATCACGTGGAAAAGTAAACATAAGACAAACTGGGCAATGCTTCAATGATCAAGCAAGACAGCATGGTTTAAATGTTAAGAAGGGCTATAGTAGTCTCCTGGCCGGACGCCGTAAAGAATGTAAGTGTAGTCCTAGGTTTCATAAAACACGGTTTTTGAAAAAAAGCAAGCAGAAAAATGAGAGATTTTAGAACTCTTTATCAGGAAGGCCAAGCGTCAATGCATCAGTACACCTTCACTTATCTTTTTCAAAAAAGAGTATTCTTTTCTCGGTTAAACTTATTTTGTCATGGTCACACATGTGTTGTTGCAGATGAGCCCTGGTCTTGTGCTCAGTATAAAAACGCTCGTAGCACCTTCAATAAAATTCAGTTGACAGCGCTCTTTGCTGTCCTTTTTGCGATAAGATTTTATTACAGAACGAATTTCATTTTTTTATAGTTTAGGTATAATGATGAGTTTTCATTGTATCACAACATGGAGCAAATTGCATTCAATACGGACAAAAATCACGATTTTGTGAAATTCGTGATATTTTCTCGTATAATTCAGCAGCTTGAGAGGTATAAAGATATTTTTTTCTCAAAATATAGCTTCTGTGGAGTAAGTATTCAGTGCTCAGATATTCATACAAAGTGCAATATTGCAATAAAAAATGCAAACATAACACATTTTGGCTTTATTCTTGGAAGCGATTGTGGCAAAAAATTGCACTATTATTATTGAGCTTCAAATACTTTACAAAAGCACATTTACTTAACAGGTAGACCGAATTTGCTTTAGAAAAAACAAGCGGTAGTTTTAAAACGAAATTTTCACAAACAGCACACAGACGGCATTATGCCAGGAAGTTATAAGCCAGCCACTTGAACAAAACTTTTTTTCTCGCTGAAATATTCTAGCAGTTCACTGTTTTCAATGCAGTAAGTCAGCACATTTTTTTTCAAATACAATTCAGATGGTCACCAAAGTGGCTGGGACGTTTGGCATGGAATGGTCCAGCTAAATTTAAGCAAAATAACTTACACAAATAACTATATTTGTTCATCTACCATGACCACACTAGAAAAGTTGTTCAGGCATTGTGACACTAAAATTTTCAGCGTCGTACTGCCTGAACAACTTCTTTGATAAACTCCAAACTCACGCCGAGAAAAAGCCGCTCAATCACGGTGGTTGTTAAAGGCCTTGCGGCCGTAGACAATGTTGAAAATAAAAAAAAATTCAACTCATCAGAGCTGTCACTCCTTCTTCGTCATTACTGACACGGAAGATTTTTCGGTTATCCATGTGGAGGTTCAGGAAGTAGGCTTGCTCTAGGCTGGGTCCGGGGTAGACTACGCAGGACGTCAGCGGCACCCTCTCATCCTGTAATAAGAGCAAATATGACTTCTCATAAAAGGATATTCGTGCTGTTCTGGCACCACCATATATAAAGATTGTGTAGTGTGTATCCTTCGAAATGGCGTGTAATTGACATTACACTGAACTCGAAGCATACAACCCATACATTCCAATAATTTTGTATGATAAAGATAAGAGTTTTCCAGCATACAGCAAATTTCCGAAATCAGGTGAAGTGTAAGACTACAGCTCAAAACTGGCACTTACGAAAGCCTGAACTCACCTAAGAATCAAATTCCTTCTAGGGTAGTGAGCCAGTGTGAAAAACAATTCTTAAAGTACAATGTTCAGAACATGTAGCATTAATCAAAACGCACAAGAAACTTACCTCTTCATGTACAAACAGTGAAGACATCTCTGCTTTCTCTTTTACATAAGAACAAATGATCTTGGGCGTGGCACAAGCGAAGAGGTCTGCAAAAAAAAGTAAAAGATTTACTGATTTTAATCACGCCTCTAACAATCTGAGGAATTGTTACAAGTCACCAATCAGTGCAATTCTGACTGCATCTATAAGGGCACCAAAAATTAACAATTTTCTCGATCTTTCTACTCTCACAAGACGCTCCGTCAATGGAATCTAATCCGCATTGGACGCTGTGCTTCCTATTTTCCTGCTTTCTAAACGTAGGGCTGCGAACATGTGTTTTGTGCACCTAATCTAGCACAGAAATTCATCATCTATAATTCAATCATCTTAATTCATTGTAATTTGATAAAGGATGTGATAGCTCGTCTAGTTTTTAAAGAGTTGCAGGCCTGTAATAGGCACTGCCTAGCACGTATGAAAGTATTTCTTTAAAAATTTTTTTTCAAAGCTTGCTTTCAGAAAAAGCGTCTGGCATATTGCGACAACCAAGCCCATCCTCTGATGGCAATCAGGGGCACGCTATTAGCGATTATTGACCACGGGATTTACAAACGTAACCCGTGCCTAAATACTCAGTTAAACACAATCAAGCAAGTAAGAGCGCTCGAACGACACCAACGCGCGCAGCCGACGTCTACGTTGCAGCAGCCATGGCTTATGCTGGAGCTACCGCACATAGCTCCCACAGTCACGTGTAGTCTCTCGATTCTGTTATAACCCCGAACGTTATCGCAGATGAAGGCAAAGCGCGAAAACAGCCAACAGAAACGAGGGAAAACAACGCATGGCGATGGCCAAAACAACGCGCCTTTGGAAGTCTGCTATATCTTTCCCTGATGCTGGCGACACTTGTCCTAAATAGCTTAAAAGACCAAGGCGCACGTGCTGGGAGCATCGCGGCATATCAGAACCTTCAACTATACCGTCTTTAAGCAAAAAAAAGCCATTTCGTACAGTGCGCCTCTGTACATATTTTTTTCTTTTTCTTTCTTTTTTTACACTTACACCCACAGAAGCACGTTGCACATTTGAGTATTAATAGAAATGTTATTACGATGTAGCCCAAAGCACATCTTAAAACAATATCAATCACTTTGTGCAGTGTAGAGACAATGTGCGATCAGCAACTAATCCCGCCCTTGTTAAGTGATCACATCACTCACTGTATGAGGTATACAGGCACTTACACAACATCGCGCATAGCAGTGTGAACTCGTTAAGTCAAACGTTTAATCGGGCATCTGAAACAGGCCCGCGAACGCATGCTGTTGTAAATGGCTGGCAGCCTACTTCGGCACAGCTGCTGCAGGCGCCCAGCTAGCGCTGTATGATTACTACCTACGTAAACAGTACGCTCACCGTTAACAGGCCCACGTTGTCCGTGTCCGCCACTCCATGAATATTCCTTAATCCGAGCGTCACTTCGAACACGGTGTCATGCGTGACCACCATTGAATATGCGCCTGTTCGCTAGAACACACACAGCGACCAAGACCCCAGACCAACGCAACGCATTTGCAAGACGATGAGACAGAGAGAGCAGCGTTGAGAATGAGAAGGAGGAGGCACTGGCGGCGGCGCCGCAGCCGTCAACGCAGGTGTTCGGTAACGCAACGATTCACTTATCTACGCCGCCGTTGTGGAAGCAACGCTGGCCGGGATGAGCGGGGGTGGGGGGGGGGAGCGCGAAGCTTGCCAAGACGGTGCCGAAAGGCAAACGCTATGGCGCATACGGCGGACGGCCGTTCGACGCGGAATGACTCCTTGTAAACGGCAACTCTCCCTCCAGCCAGTCGCACAGCGACGCAGGTTATTTACCAGCCTTGGGTTCTTTGAGTATTTTGACGAAATGCGATTGCAGTGGGCAAAAAATAGTGAAGCAAAACTTGCGGAAAACAAAGTGCACCATGGAATGGCCAGAAACAATTAATATTTCGTCCTCGGTGGTATTAGCGGGAGAGCATCGCTACACCTTTTTCCAGAGGAATTTCTTTTCGCATTGTCTGTGTCTGGCAATTCCGCGTATGGTGCCGCAAACACTGAATGCGTAGTCGAAGCTGGAACAAATTAATCTACAGTCGCGGATGTTTAGAAGGCATGTCACGCACCACGAAACGTGCCGAGGTTGTTATAACAAACTTTTTGTTGACCACATGATCAGCACATAATTCTATATGGTTGCCCAATGAACTAGCTAAGCACCTGTAGAAAAGGCAGGGCACATTCTTGTTAAACGTTGTTAATATAAACGATGGTTGTGCATAAGTGCAGTGACAGCTTTCCGTGTGAATTGGTCATAAACCACGTTTTCGAGCGTAGAAGCGCCTCAGCGGACCTAATCAGCTACCACAGCAAGTTCGTAAGCAATGATGAGGTACTAATATGTGCAGCTGTTTTCCATGTACTGAATAGTCCGTGTACAGCGCGTTGACCACCGCCATTTCTTAAGCCACCTCCCATATAGACTCCAAGTCTGAACAGGTGTGGAACCTTAAACACTAAGAACCAGTGCCCCCCCCCGCACACACACACGGAATTTGAGGGCGCACGGGCTGATACACACGCATACTTATTCACAGGCGCACACACGTACACGTATACACACATACGGCAACACACACACGCGACCGTAAACGCACGCATGCATGGGCGTACACATGTGCACAGGCACGCTTAACACAAGCACAGCCTCGCACATACACGCGCACGCACACAAGCATGGTTGTACACACAATCGCGCTTACACGCGAACACATGCGCAGGCTCACGCACACACACCCATACTCGGGCGAACATTATGATCCTGTATATAATCCACAGCAAACATGTAGCTTATAACCAACGCTAAGGTGAGCTTTCGTAACGTGGATTGCAGTTAATTGCCATTATAGATGAAACGCGATTTGCTTCTGCTGGCATTCTGCTGTATTCGGAGGGCACCTTCACACATTCTAAGTCTAGGCCGTCATTTAACGCAAGATCCACATATTCGTGCAGTAGCTACGCTGCTCGTCCGCCAATCCGAAGGTCGCGGGTTCGATGCCAGCCGTGGCAGTCGAATTCAGATGGAGGCGAAAAGGTAGACGCCTGTGCACTGTGTGATATCAGCGCCCATTAAAGAACACCAAATGGTCAAAATCTCTAGAGCTTTCCACTACGACAACCCTCCTAATCATATCGAGATTTTTGAGACGTAGAATCTCAAATATTTTAATTATGTGTTCTTCTTATGCTGCATATTCCATCTGATGAATCGTCACCTACACCCTTTTCAGGCACAAAAGGACCCTTAGAGCCTATTTTAGGGTGCTATCGAGGAAAGCACCCAAACAAATGGGTGCTTTTTTTCAATCGACCATTTATGGGTGTTAAAGGGTGTTGCAAAGGGTGCTTTTTTGTAAAAGCACCATTTTTACATTCTTTTGGGTGTAAAAGTTTTTCCTGTGTGCGTCTACGACGGCCGCTTTTTGTCCTACTTGTGCGATTTCTTTCAATAAAGCTTTCGCTCTCGCTTTTCGTCTACAGACTATGTGTTTAGAATCCTTTTTTCTCGGCAGGGGAGTGGTTCTGATCATGTCTATAAGCGCCACGTTCAGTTCGAGCTCGACCTCCTTCGAGTTCTTCAATCTGCTGTGAACTAACCCGATCGCTTTGAGAAACAGCGTACACGCACGTGTCCTCCTTGGTCATTCCTGCTGCGCTTCTGCCAACTTTTGTATGGTATTGCCCACGCCAAAGCTCGTGAGTATGTCGTTCGACACACTGTTGGTTGGATACCTAGGGTGGTCTTGACTAACTCTCTGATAATTGTCTTGAGCTTGTTCAGCTTAGCCTGCGACCATTAGAAGAGACCTGCCACGCAGGTGAAGTGACAGAAAGCGAAGGCGTGTAGTAACATTAGAGCGCTGTCCTCACGAAGGGACCTATGTTGGTTGGCGATTCTCTTCAGTAGCCTGAGGAATGGGTTAGATTCTTTTTTGAATATATGCTTAATGGCATTGAAGCTGCTACCTCCAGCTTTTATGTAGAAGCCTAAGACTTTAAATGTTCCGACTCGTTGAATTGCGGATCTGTCGTGACAGCGCTAGATATTCTCGGGATCTTTACCTGCGACATAGCCCATGAGGCTTTGACCCCTACCTCGATGTTATATGACCAAAAGTTTCCACTTTGCCGCCAAACAATTTAGGGCATTTTCGATGAGAGTGCTTTCCACGATGTTTACACTCTCCTGAAGTCTAGTCCCCGTTTGGCCAAGGTTGCTCTTGGCGCTCCATATGGTTATACCATCCGTCTATATTGCAAAGCGTACACCTTCTTTCCACTCCGAATTCCTCGCAATTCTTATGATTGCTAATTTATATAACACTGGTGAGAGCACAGCTCCTTGTGGGATGCCTCTGTTTCGCAGTGTCTTACGTTTAGTTCTCCTAGATTTTAGTTCTCCTAGTGTTAGACTCACTTGTCTACCACCTAGAAACGACTTGCCTATGCGGAAAAGCCTTTCGCACGCACCCGGCGTGGATAGCACCTCAAAGATGACGTTGTACTCTATGCGATCAAAAGCTTTTTCAACGTCAAGACCTAGAAATGCTCTAGCACGCACTGGGCTAATCTGTTTGAGCTGATGCTTGATCAGGAGCATGGCGTCTTGAGTCGACCACCCGAGGCGGCATCCGATCATATTATATAGAAGAATGCCATGTTTCTCGACGTAGCGCATGAGCCACTGTGTCATTGGCACTTGTTTTTTTTTTATTTTTGCGCAATGTGGTTACGGACACCGGCGGTGGCGGTGGCAGCTGCGGCGGCGGACAACTACAGCGCTGCGTGTGACCTGAGTTCTGACCTCATAATAGCTTTCGCAGTCATTCATAAACCCATTAGTTAGTATGAGGCACCAATTACCAGCATTTTGGGTGTAGCGCAATAAATGCAGCTGATGTAGAGCGCGTAGCTAGTTCCCGACCCGTCAACTAGTAAAGCCGATCGGTTCCGCGAAGGTGAACGCAGAAGACCCCGAGCATGGAAAAAAAGGAGCCTCCTTCGTTCACACGGTTCACAAGCAGAGCCGTCAATGTAATCCCCGTTCGGGACTAGAATGAGAAGGCTTACTCGGAAAAGTCGCGTAAGCGGCAGGCAGGGCAGCTACCACAGTGTAGGGCCAGAAAATTTGAATTATAGGCCGCCAGCGAAATCATCGGCTAGTGCCAATTTCACCCCTGATTCCGTGGTGTGCTTTGGCTGCGGAAAACAAGGCCACATTTCGAGAGATTCTGAGTTCTCACGTGGCACTACTGCTAAGAAAACAGAGGTTTCACGCGTAACCCCCCAAAGTGAGGCTTCTGTAGAGAGCCCGGCTTCACCGTTGGCGCATACTGCTTTGATTAACAATTCACTGATAGGGGACCCAAAGATTGAGATTTTCGTGGGAGACAAACCCTGTTTAGCGCACATTGATTCAGGTGGCGATATAACGGTGATACGAGCGAATGAAGTATCCGCTGAGATTTTGTGTGAGAGCAGTGGCACCATAAAGCTAACAGGTGCTTTTGGACAGGTAGTTAGAGCGCGCCTAATGTACGTGCCTCTCGGTCTCCCACACTCATCAGACAGCGCTACGCAGCGCGTACCATTGCTTTGTGCAGTAACTGATAAGTTAAGCACCAGTGCATCTGTACTACTTACTCCGGAGTATTATGAGTGCCCCCGCCACTGTCGCCAGGAGTTAATGGGTGATCTGCAGGAGTATGAGGCGATGAGCAATACAGCACTGGAAACTGTTATGGAGTGCTCTTTGCCACTTAGAAAGCCAGAGCAGGCGTCTCCATGTTCCAACCCTAGCTCTAGTGCCATGCAGCGCATAGCGGAAAAACTACCTATCTGCGGACAGGAGGCTAACACTGAGGTTGAGGGGAGCTCCTCGTTAGAAGAGAAATTAGATGAGGAGAGGGACGAAATAGAATTGGAGCTGCAGGCCATTAATTGCACGTCAAACGTAGAGCAAGGGCATTCGGAAAATCAGAGTTCTGTGGTGCAAGATAACACGGCGGAAAGCGAGCGGATTCGTCCGATCACTGAGAATTCTTTCGATCAAGAGCAAAAATGCGATGAATCGCTGGCCGATGTTTGGCGGCAAGCGAGAAATGGGTCACACGGCATGGTAATCGATGGCCAGTAGCTTTATCACAAAGAGCATTTGGGTGAGAGTTAATGTCTTCATTTAGTGGTACCAAAGTCGCGCTGAATGGAGGCATTAGAGTTAGCGCACGACAGTCTTTGGGGTGGTCACGTTTTGGAAAAGAAAACAAAGAAGCGCATTAAGGCGTCATTTTACTCGCCATCAATGGGATCAGATGTAAAGCACCACTGTCAGAGCTGTCACGGGTGCCAGGTGCATGCGCGGAAACTAAAACCGACCGAGTGGCAATAACACCCCTGAATCGGACGCAAACACCTTTTGAAGTAATCTACATTGACTGCATAGGTCCTCTGGAGCCACCTTATTCACGAGGTCATAAATATGCATTAAGTGTTGTTGATCTGTGTACACGATGGGCAGAGGTAATTCCACTGCGAGCATTGACTGCTAAGGCAACGTGTCAGGTGGTAATCGAGGTATTTAGTCGCTGTGGAACGCCTGAGCTCATATGCAGTGACCAGGGGACAAATTTTACGGCCGCAGAGCTGATAGAGAGGTTGGGAGTAAACAAGAGGTTCGCGACGCCCGACCATCCGCAAAGTAACGGTATCGTAGAGCGTTGGAATGGTACTTTGAAGGGGATGCTGCGGCATGTGATTGACACTCATGGTAGAGATTGGGACCGATTCGGGCCTTGCTTGCTGTGGGCATACCGCGAGGTGGCGCACGAGATTACTGGGAAGTCACCCTTCGAACTTATGTATGGGCGCGCGCCACATGGAACCCTGAGAATTCTCCGCAAATCGTGGTCGGGCGAGTGAACTCCTCCAATCGGACTAAGCAAACCGGCCACTGTATATCTTAAAGAGCTCAGACAACAGATGAGTGAGGCCGCGAAAGTAGTGGATGTGCACAGTGGTGAAATCCAGAAACTCTATGCACAGAGGTATAACCTTCGCTCCACACGGAAGGTCTTTTTGGTAGGGGATCAGGTCCTTCTCATGCAGAGTGAGGGCGGCAGAAAACTACAGCCGAAGAGGCAAGGACCCGTGTTTGTCAAAGAGAAAACTCCGACAGACAGTTACGTTACAGTGGACGCAGCAAGGCCCAAGAGCTATTGAAAAAACGTCCACCATAGGATTGGTGGATTCCACCATCCACCTTTTTGGGGGATTATGGCAGTGGAAATGGTGGCACATGGTGTATGGTGGCTATGGCGGAGCGGATGGTGGATGGTGCGCTTCCGCCGGCAATGCTGGAGCGCGAAGCAGCCTAGGAACCACCGTGACGAGCTGCCGCTAAAGAAATAATAAAAATAGTTGTATCAAAAATAATCTAGCAAGGATCCGCGCCAGCGTGCGATTGACCCTAGAACCTTTGTATTTTGAGCGGAGTACACTAACCACTGCGCCACGCTGACTTTTTTTTCTTTATTACCGGTTTTGCACAAGTTACACACATCAGTATAAGTCACTGTAAACAGTAACCTACACAACAGAAGCGATGACGAAACAGTCGCGGAACTATCAGTGGTTACAGTGCTAAAATGCCTTCAAGTTCACCAGGAGGTCAACCCTGGAGAGCCATTACGGAACAAAATTTTGTTTGAGTATATCAATGTACTGAGCAATGCTTGCTTGGAAATGCATGCCGGCCGGACGCCTGTCAGGGTCACAGTAGTATTCGGCCATTCTTGCGCGCCATAGACAATGGAGGCCAAGCAGCGTTATAAGATCAAAAGACAGTCCCTCGTCTTTTTCTACTGTTAAAAATCTGATACCCAGTGAATGTAAGGGAAGTTCTTTTTTTTGAAGTTCTCTGTAAAACATCGTCAGAAAAAAAGCAATCAGATTTATAAGTAAGCGTAATGATCGTCATTTTCACCTACAATATATGCAATTGAATTACAGCTAAAAGTTTGGGTCTCCGACGCACTTGTGACCGTCTTGTCCTGTTGTATACGATCGGTCACGGGGAAACATTTATTGATGCACCCATTACCTTCACTAAGCCTTCTTCTCGAATCACAAGGAGAAGTCACCACCTTAACTTAGCTCTTTTAAGTTCATTCATTGAATGCTTTAAACTTTCTTTTTTCCTCACACTACTGATAGTTGGAATGGTCTCCCGGGCTCCGTGCGCGAGCTGTCAAACGATGAATTCGTTGAACGATTGCCAAACGTTCTTCACTGATCTGCTGTGTATACTTTTCTGATGTTCTGCTCATTGAGTGTGTATACTTCAGTGTGTATACTAAATGTGTATACTTTATTTGTGTTATATTTATTGCGACTAAATGTGATTTAGTGTGACTTAATGTATTGTATTTTATCTTGTGTTTTGCTCACTTCTGCAATACCTTGCTGTACAAGATGCAGTATCTGTAAATAAAATAAAAATAAATAAATAAACCCCTTTCCAACAATGCAGAAAAACGTGATCTGTTGTCTCAAGCTTTCGGCAGATCAAACAGTTTGAACCCCATGGCATATAAACTCCTCTTATTTCTAAAGAAAAGTCTTGACTGGTAGTGTACCGGAGTGTAATTTAAAGAAAAAGCTTTTTGCACTAGGCTGAATTTGCATTTTCTTCACACGCTTAAGAACATCATTGCCTTCTCCCCCGCTAATAATTAACCTATACATAGGAACTGGAAAAATCATGTCGCATATGTCTTTATGCAATTTCTTTCGCCCGACCGAAAAAAGGTATTCATTGGAAAACCAAACAGACAAGAACCGGACACTGTCTGCAACTTCCTTGAAAAAACCTCGCATAGCTCCGGGCATGCTTGCGGCGCTAACCACAAAGTTAGGCAGAACACAACAAAGGCGCAATTGGCATACCGTTCTTAAGATGAGGTGTTGAACATGTCGAAAGAAAATAAACGATTAACTAGTTGTCGCACGAACAGATGTGACTGGCTTAGTCCCCCCTGTTTTACTCTTCGGAACATATTTGTCCTACTACAGTTTTCCCAAGTAGACCCCCATATAAACACAGCAGATATTCTATGCAGCTATTGCACATGCACCCGTGAGCAACACAAAACCTGCATCACATACCATAATTTGCTCATTAAAAATATGCTGCATACAGTGGCTCTGGCAAACATTGAGAGAGAGTTGCCATTCCACAGCGCTGTGCTTTCGCGCGTTTCTCTAATTTGTTCAGTCCAGTAATCATTAGTGTCTTTGTAGTGCTGGAAAGGCACGCCTAGATATTTTACTGGAGTATTAAACCAGTGAACGTTAGCATAGGTATCTGGGGTTGATGTCCACTCTCCGTGCCTCAACCCCAGACACTTTCCCGAATTAACTTCACTTCCCGTAATTTCTTCAAAATATTCAACAACGGCAACTGTCTTTTGTACACTTTCTTCGGTGGTGCAACACGCTGCTACAGCATCAGCGTATGCCAAAACCTTTACCTCGGCGTCAAGCAGTTTGAATCTACGAATGGTCTCGTTTTCTATTATGGCCAAGCATAAGCTCTCTATGTACAATGCAAACAAGAGTGGACTTGCCGGACATCCCTGGCGTACAGAACGTTCCAGCCTTATGGGAGACCCCGGGATCTTATAATAATTAGTCGTGTAGTAGAGTTCCTGTACGCCAAAACTATGCCCTCTGTAATCACAGATTAGACATTGACATGATCAAGTATAGAGAATAACACATCTTGCGGGACGCAGTCAAAAGCCTTTTCTAAATCAAGCTGGAGAATCGCAACATTAGAAATAAAAGCATCGCAACTCTCAAGGACACATCGCATTGTGTGTGTGTTCATCTATATTGAGCGCCCCTTGATGTCTCACGTTTGGTGCTCCCCAACTATTCCGGTGATTACGGACTGCAATCTACCTGCCAATACTTTCATGAGTATCTCGTAGTCAGTGTTTGTTAGCGAAATGGGCCTATATGACAAAACTAGTTTTAATTTTGCTTTGTCATCCGTCTTAGGTATTACAATAGTGTGCGTCTCGGCAAATGAAGGTGGTAACGCCTTGATTGCGTAGGCTTCCTTGAACACAGCTTATAACACTGGTGAAACTTCTGTTTTAAAAGCTTTATACCACATCGCACCGAGACCGTCAGGCTCCGGTGACTTCCCAGTGGCGAGATTCAATTTCTGAAATTGAATCCATTGCATATTCAATTTCAGAAACGCTTATAGGCCTCTCTAACTCTTCTTTAGTTTCGGGGGATAATCGCGGCATCCGGCTCAAGAAAGTGTCCTTGAAATTCGCAACATCTACTAATGAGGCTGCGAAGAGACCCTTGTATTACCGAAAGAAAGCTTCAGCGATAGTGCTGTTAGTATTCAGCAGAATTCCATTTTCCTCTACTTTGTCGATGTGATTACGACGCGCTCGTGATTTCTCGATTCCAAGCCCGCGCTTGGTAGGAGTCTGCCCCATAGCCCACGCCTCGGCTCTCGCTCGAATAAGGGCTCCTCTGTAGCGTTCCTGCTCTACCAGCTCAATTTGTCGTTTCACCGTTCGAATATCTTCTTTATATGCGCCGGGCTTCTTGCTTTCTAATGCTATCAATTTCTTAAGCGTTGTTCTGAGTTCAGTTTCTTTCATTCTTTCTTGATATTTTAAAGTACTAGATCTCGATATGGCTTTCTTTTTAACGCTTTGCTTCAAAAGCTGCCATTCCTCGCCAACATTACAGGTTCCGATCACTTTAATGTTCCTAATTCCCTTAATCACAACATTATTAAACAAAGCCATCCCGAAATGGTTTAGCATTCAACTTCCATAAATCTCAACTAAATTTGTTTTTTTTGTTTAAGTCCCACGTTACATTGTACAAGACAATGGTCAGAGAAAGAGACACATAAGACTGTGTAACTATTGCTTTTAGCTAGCGTCTCCCCTGCCATGTATATCTTATCAAGACGTGCGTGACTGGTTCCCAGAAAATGCGTAAATCGATCTTCGCGACCTGCTTCGAGGCACTCCGCAACATAATCCAGGTCATATTCATTCAGCAAGTCATAGAGAACTTCAACAATTCTGTCTCGCACATGGCGGTTATTAATTCTATCCTTCGCGCTCAATACACAATTGAAATCCCCCAATAAAACAAGCTGTTTTGGTGTCCGTAAATATTGCTTAATTAACGAAAAGAGACTTTTTCGGTCTGCCTCCACGTTCGGCGAATAGACACAAATGACGCCCCATTCACTTTCGCTAGTACTGAAATCACAAGTCCCTGCTCTACCAGAGTCACAAGAAAAGTGACTTTCAACAATCGATCCCGGAATCTTTTAGGGGCGAAACTTCTTATAGCGGCACCCATTCGTCCCCCGTAGTTTGTAACAAGTATAACATTTTGACCTGCAGGTGGTGCCGGTGAAAGACTTCTTCTGTGCGTTGTTGAACAATAAAAATAGTGCTCAATCTACATGTCAATGGCTGCTAATGGAGAATGAGAGACAGGAGCATTCGGCTTTTAGTTAACGCGCAGGCTGCGATCACCATTAGCAGCCATTGGCATGTACATTGAGCACTATCTGACAAGAAAGGGTTGCTACGTTATACTCACTGGGTGTAACCTCCTTAGCTTTAGAAAGGTTTAGCGAGAGTTGAGCCGCAGTGCCATGAATACAATGAACTTGTATATACCATGAATGAACTCGAGGTGGTTAAGATGGGAAGTAGATACGAAGCGCAAGCCGTAAGAAAGTAAAAGCCGAATTCTCCGCCTCTCATTTCCCATTAGCAGCCATTGGCATATACATTGAGCACTATCTGACTGAAAACGTTTGCTACGTCGTACTCGCTGGGCGTAACCTCCTTGGTTTTCGAGAGGTTTAGCCAGCGTTCGGCCGCAGTGCCATGAATACAGTGAACTAGTATATACCATGAACTCGAGGTGGTTAAAGGTGGGAAGTGGACCCGAAGCGCGAGCCATAAGAAAGTGTGCGTGTGCCACCTCTTGTTTAGTCCTTGGAAAGTCCGCTGGATGGCGGTGCTTCCATATGGGGAATACATGAAGAAAACATGCGAGATGGTGGTACTTGGAGTGTTGAATAAATGGATGAACGGACACATAGACAGATGCATGGATAGACGCATAAACGGACGCAGGGGCGGCTGCATGGATGAACGCAGGGACGGACGCACGAACAGACGCACGCACGGACGGGCTGACGGACGCATGGACGGTCATACTGACGGACGCATGGACGGACGGAAGCAAGAACGAATGGACGGACGAATTCTTCGCCCCACTCTTCATCATTTACTCCGTGGATATGCTGCCAATTTTTTAACAAAAAGCACACAACCTGCCGAAGTTCCATTTGCGTGACTAACTATGGCATAACATTTAGACGTAAACCGCAGCATCTTGCTCCAGGTCTCCTCCTCACCTCTCGCACTTCTGTCTCCTGCATGGCTAACACGTCAATATCTTGGTCAAATAACAAGCGATACACTTGAGCCTGCTTTTTCCTGGAGGCCAAACCTCGGACATTTAAGGTTGCAAAGCTCAATGCCCAGTGACTAGCCATCGTTACTCGCTAAAAAAAGGAGGGGGTAGGCCCGGAGCATGGTGCTTACCGTGTACGTCTAGCTCCCTGATAGACGTCTCCGGGACCATCCGGCGGTCCGGCATCAGTTAGCTGCTGGTCCCTTGGAGTGCCAACCGGTCGGTCCACAGGAAGATTGAACCTCGCTCTGCGGCCCGAGCGCCGCGTCGGTGTCGCCTTCGCTGGTGGTCCCTCAGCTTTGCTCGCGTTAGCAGTGCCCGCAGATTGCTCCAGCGAACGCTTGACCACCGAGCTCGTGTTGATCCCGCGGGTCATTCCGTGTGCTGACATTTCGCGTCTTCTCGCCACTTGCGTCGACATGTCCACCAGTTGGCTTTGTGCGTCTTCAGTGGAACGCTCTTGGCTGGTGTCCGCCTTAGCCGTTTCTTTCTCCTCGGGTTCCGACGCTGTATCGTAATCTTCAGGCGATACCGGCCCACGTTACCAAAGAACTAGCCACGTCTCCTGCCCCCTTAGCCGCGCCTTCCGCCTCGGCGGCGTTCATTGTCTGCTCTTAGATGTCATCGCAAGTTGCAGCGCTCGTAACTGCTGCATATGACTGGACGCACTGAGCGCCTCGATGTCCAAATCACCGACAAATTGAACACCGTGGCACCCTGCAGTCTCGCCGTACATGACCAGTCCGTTTGCACCGCAGGCATTGCATAGGCCTGCCCGGCGTCACAACTAGGGCCAATTCCCCTGCAACGCGCACTTGGTGCGCAAGGTCCTCCACTGTAACTCCACTCTTTAACTTAAGTAGCATTATTCTCGTCGTCGACGCTTTGTCGCTGACGCCGTCGACTCTCCAGTGCTCTCGATTAACTCCGACAACATTGCCGAAGGGCGCGAACGCCGTCCGCACACCCTCTTCGGAGACTCCGTAAAGCAGCCAGTGAAGCCGCAGTTTTATCTGCCCGTCCTGGGGTTCAATAATGAGACACCGGTGTCCCTTCACCTGAATTTCCTTGAAGGCCAGCAGTTTCTTTGTCGCGTCTTCTCCGTTCAGTGTAAGCGTCCAGACGTGATTAATCTGGTACGCTCCGAGTGCTATGACGTCCGTTAGCACTCCAGTGGGGCCCAACGCGTCTCTGAAGTCTTCAACGCTGTAGCGTCTCGCTCGAACGTCTCAGTGCAAAAAAACAGTATTTAAGGCAACGCGTCCCGTTGGCGAATGAGGCAGAATCACTTGAACTCTTCAGCTGACCTGTTACCGTGGCTCTCAAGGGCTGCTGAAGCCGCTCCGACGGAGCCCTGCATCCTGCGTCCGTTCACTACCATGGCCGAAAGCAGAATGCCCTGCGCCACGCTTACAGATGGCGGTGCGGGTGTTAAAGGAGTAGTCAACCCACAAAGTCACTGTTTAACTTCAGTTCTGTTTGTTGTTTACTTGGGTTGGACGAGATCTGCACCTGCTACTAAGATATGCACATTTGATAAACACGAACAACTGCTGCCTGTAACTATTGCCACTACGATAATGGCAACAGCGTTATGTTTTTGTTACAGATTACAACCGCAAGTAAAAAAAACAACTCAGTGAACTGAGGAGCAGATAGAGTTTATCGGCGGTTACTGCCAAGTTTAATATCCCTTTTTCGCTCCTTCTAAAGGGCGATATCAGTTCAGGCTTTATAACGCTTCTATGCTCATTCGATAGAAAAGCCCACAAAATTGATTCTGATGTTTTTCGCGCAACGCACACCGCAGTCGTGCCAGCGCACCACTGTTGCTCTGTAGTTAGGAACAGCTACATAACGGCTTGTCTAAAACGAATGCAGTGCGCCAGATACATTTTGCTATCATATTGGTTCAATAAGCATACGAATCGACGTGTCTATGTTCTCGCATGAGAGCCAGCAAAGCGCCGGTGAGTGTGACCGGCGGCTGTCCGTGAGGCGAGGAGTACCTTTGGTGGAAGTGCTGCAAGCGCGTCGCATCGATAATTGTCGCTTTTTGCGCGGACGCCGTACACAATAAAAAAGGCTTCAATTAGGGTAACTGATGCCGCAGCTGTGCTGTATTGACATTTTTACTCATCAAAATTGTGTATTCTGAAACCCAGAAGCAACGATAATACTTGTACGGGCTCGGTCGGTATGACAAACCTTTGGTGGGAATCATGGTGGTAGAACAAAAGGGTGAAAGTCAAATTCGCTGGGGCTCATCTCGACGCATGTCGAAAGTGGAAGTTTATGCATATTCGCACGCACTTTGTTACCTTAAAGGTACGGCTCAAAAAATTGAGTGTGCAAGAATTAGAGTTGCGTTTCAAGCGTGGCGACATCAAGTGACCGCTGTGTTCTCCTCTAACATTGAAAGGGGAAATTGCGAACTGGAGTCCAGTTATTTGTCGACAGCTGCTCGCCGATGTAAAACATTTATTGTCATGTTCACACTGACAACTCTAGTCTTCTAAACATCACAACAAAGAAACGCATCGCAGATGTCAAACTGATGTAAGTACGTGCGCGAAACGTAAACATATTCCCGGTCGTATATTCTATGCTCCACAAAAATTGAAGCGTTGTTGACACCACAGGAATAAAAAAATGTACTAGAAAGCATAATGAGCAGCGTTGGTTTCTTTTGACTGTAGACGTACATCTCTGCGCATTCCAAAATGAAACGCAACAAATAAGCGATTTCACATGTATACTCTCATGTGCTTTTTATCATGCCACCGTCATCCACCTTGCTCACCAAGCGTTCCACCAAACACGTTTTGCCTCGCCACCATGAGACGCAATTTTCCACCGTCACCACTACTGGCTCGCCACCACCACCACCATCTGCCACCATTTTTTTCCCTCTAGCCATCATCAGCCAGTATTTTCCACCGTCACCGTCACTGGCTTGCCACCACCACCACCATCTGCCACCATT
This sequence comes from Rhipicephalus microplus, assembly GCF_043290135.1. Classification (NCBI taxonomy): domain Eukaryota; kingdom Metazoa; phylum Arthropoda; class Arachnida; order Ixodida; family Ixodidae; genus Rhipicephalus; species Rhipicephalus microplus. The sequence continues at coordinate 5,943,677 of NW_027464601.1, forward strand.
TTCGCCACTCTCGCCGCCATCAGCCATTATGCCCACTACATTTTCCACCATATCCACTAATATATCCACCATATTCACTATTTTTTCCATCATATCCACCAACGATTCCAGCATCCACCAACCCAGCATTTTCAATAGGGAGGTTAGTTCTTGCTAATAAGCTCCGTCAATATAACGCACGCGCCAATAATGTTGCGGTGGTATTCGAGGCCGACGCCGAGTTCGGAAACATCGAGACGGCACCGCAGGCTATCAGCTCTTGCGAACAATTTTGAGTGACCTCACTGGCAAATAACCTGAGTTCGGGACAAAGCGAAGAAATCAATGCGATTCTTAAGGAATACAGAGAGGTTATGTCGGAACCGCCTGGCCGAAGAAGACTGGGTCAGCACAAAATTATATTATCACCCGGTACTAAGCAAACACGACCACATATGTAGAAAGTACCAATGGCTTTAAGGGCGAAAGTTGAGCGGCAGATGCACGACTTGCTAGCGTGGGACTTTTTCTACCCGGTGCAGAGTGCAGTTGCCCACCTAGTGGTATGTGCGGCTACACAGGACGGATCCATCAGAATATGTGTAGATTACAGGTGCTTGAACGCGATCCCAGAACCTGACCAGTTTCCTATGGGAAACGCAACCGAGCTACTGTACTCCATAGCTAGTGCGAAATACATATCAGTTTTGGGCAAGACCCGCGGGTATTGGCAAATGCCGTTAGATAAAGAATCGCAAAGGTTGACAGCCTTCGCAACGCCCAGTGGCTTGTACGCATGGTAGGTAATGCCTTACGGGCTGCGCAATTCAGCGGCTACTTTGCAGCGAGTGGTGAATGAGTTGCTAAGCAACCATGGTTTATATGCATGTGCATACATTGACGATATAGCCATATTTTCGGAGACCTGGCAAGATCACATGCGCGATCTGCAGGCAGTATTGCGAATCATTCAGGAAGCAGGTCTGACGGTAAACCCATTGAAATGCAGGTTTGCCCAGCCGCAAGTAAAGTATCTTGGGCATGTGGTGGGGTCAGGTGTACATGCTCTGGACTATGACAGAGTACGCGCTATACAACGACTCAAGCCTCCTACCACAAAGCGTGAACTTAGGAGTGTGTCGGGGCTTCTAAACTACTACCGGGACTACGTGCCACACTATTCAAGACTCGTGTTGCCACTGACGGCACTCACAAACAAAAAAGTTCCGAACACTTTGCCGTAGAACTCGAAGGCTCAGGTTGCGTTTGATTCAGTTAAAGAGGTCCTTGCGTCGATTCCTTGGTTGGCAGCACCAGACCCCACCAAATCATTTTGTTTGGCCACGGAATCATCGTAAAGGGTAATTGGGGCTTGCATTTCCCAGAGGATAGGTGAACACGAGCAACCAGTTGCATTCCTCAGTAAGAAATTGAGCCAGTCGCAACAAGAGTCGTCCACGATTGAACGAGAACCGTATTCAATCGTGTGGGCGCTAGAGTCATTGGGAACATGGTTATTCGGCACAAAGGTCAAAATAATGACTGATCATGACTCGTTGACTTTTCTCACTTGTGCGGCTCGCTCCAGTGCTAGGCTAATGCGGTGGGCATCGGCGATCCAAAAATATGACATAAAAATTGTTCATAATAAAGGCGCACTGAACAAGGCTGCCGATGCTCTTTCGCGTCTCGGCTGATCATTGGATTCAGCGATTGTAACTGTTTAGAGGCAAGGTGGCGTTTTGTCGGTTTCAGATGGTTGAGTTTTTTGTGTTCTTGTTGTTATTATTGTGTAGCCACTGAAGTATTTTTTATGAATTGAATGACTTTACAGAAGTTTGCATCGCACGTTTAAGTGTTATGCGTGATGTTTAGTGTGTCGAAGAGACTAATAGTTTCGGCGTGATGTAAAAATATTTTGTTTCTAGTACTAGGCATTTTTTGTTGTGTTGTTGTTGTTGGGATGCGAGCTTGCCTCTGAGTGGTAGAACAGCTTTTAGGTGTAGTTTATGTGTTGTGTAGGAATAATTTTATAGATGAGTTAAGTTGGTGTTTGTGAAGTGAGTTTGTTATAATTTTTTTTCTTGGTGCGATCCGTTGAGACTTAGGTATACCTATACCGCTGGGTCCGTCACTCTCTGAGTGTGTCACGCGGGGCTAGGAGGGCGCATGGAGGGGTCTCCCGTGTTGGGACTATGATCGTGTGGTGTTGTGAGTTTAAAAGACAATATGCCGCCGGACTATGCATGGGGCGTGTGCCCTGTGCCAGGCTAAGGCGAACTAACTGGCGCTGTGGACTTCATTCTGAGTGCGTTACCAGCGTTGTGCGTTACGAGAGGGTTTCCTTTCGGAAGACCATTTGTGAGCATTATGTATATGTGTAGCTGTGTCTATTTCGCAGAAGGACGTGAAAGTTCTCCTGTTAAGATGGAAGTGATAATTGATTCACGCAGGGGCGTGCACAGTGAGTGAGTTTATTTGAGCGAATTTTTGTTTGTTTTTGTATCGCGTTACTGGACATCGAGTATCCAGTAATGCTCTTGAGGGTAGGAATTAGTATGAGGCACCAATTACCGGCATGTTGGGTGTAGTGCGATCAATGCGGTTGATGTAGAGCGCGTAGCCAGTTCCCGACCCGTCAACTAGCGAAGCTGATCGGTTCCGCGAAGGCGAATGCGGAAGACCCCGAGCATGGGAAAGAAAGGAGCCTCCTTCGTTCGCACGGTTCACAAGCGGAGCCGTCAAAGTAATCCCTGTTCGGGACTAGAAGCAGAAGGCTTACTCGGAAAAGCGGCTGGCAAGAGGCAGGTCAGGCGCCACCGTCTGAATTTAGTCCATTGTTGGCATGCACGTGTGTCATTGTGAATGACGCGGAAACGCGACCACTTGGCTGACCGAGACATAGTGGCGGCAGCGAGACGAGCATAACCTCCCCTGCTGCACGTAATTACCGAGTCCTGCTAGGATGTCGGGGCACCAGGCTGTCGCATGCACACCTGGTAAGCGCACGGAGCTCAACGGTGTACCCACCGCTCTTAGGGAGCCTTCTACGAAGCAACAATTAATGAGAGAACTGACGGGGCTCGAGCGTGAGAACGGCTGCCTAGAGAAGTCGGCCGACAGAGGCAGCTCGGCCTGGCATGGGAGAGATTGTCACAAGCGCAGAACCTATTCCTTTGCGTGTTTTATTTGGTAGCGTGGTTTTAACCAATGTAGTACCTGTTATGATGGTGAAACTGCGATTTGTTGTGATGATGTGAGTCCCAAGATGTAATTGAAGTTTGTCAAGTCTCTTTGTTCAACCAAGGGTTGAAAAAAGGTTGTTTGAATCTGAAATGAGGGCGGATGTTCGGGCTTTGACTCGGGCAGTAGCCTGAGGCTGCAATAAAACGTCTCTTCACCGGACTACGGCTCTTCCTTCGCGCTGCCACCGTGCACTAGAGTCATCAAGGCGACCCATTCTGAACCTCAAACATCTTCCCTTCTTAGCTACTGTTGAAGCTAGTCGAGGAGGAGGAAATTAACTCCATTCTTGGCCAATAACACTGAGTTAGTATTAGCAATGGCACAAGCACCACAATCTTGAGAGTGCGGACATTGTCTTTTGTCTGATTATTTACAATGGCGGAGAGTGCCCACCGAAGCTTATGCCTCAAATTATCTGCCTCCACGGATAGTAGTTGTGTATGGAGGGTTCGCCGGTTAACAGATCTCTCAGGAAGCCCCTCTAACTTCAATGCGGTAGTGGACATGGCGGTTACTTATTTTGCTGATTCTTCGCGACAGTGCGCCCACTCATTTCTGTTAGTTTTAAATGCGAAGCATTTCTTAGCGAACATCAGCGACTTTGAGAGTATCTATCTATCTATCTATCTATCTATCTATCTATCTATCTATCTATCTATCTATCTATCTATCTATCTATCGTTTTATCTAAATATCTATCTATCTATCTATCTATCTAGCCACCTACGACTTTTAGCTCTCCTGGCCATTTTGGCAATGCTATTAATACCAAACATGGTAAGGCATAGCATGTTCGTACGAAGAACATATTTGATTAGTCATGACATGAAAATTATGACATGTATCTCATGAATGTTATGATATACCTTTCATGATCCTGCAGCTCTTGCGGTTGTTTCGTTCACATGGCATGTTGAAAAACAAGTATGCTATGGCATATGGCATGATAGCATGGCGAACACAAGCGACATACCCTAACATGAAAATCATGACATGCGCGTCATGTAACACCATGACTACAAGCTCCGCTCATGATGCGCTCGCGACCGTACCGCTAGCTTCACATCTGTCAAACTCGGTATTACGTGACGCGAACGGACGACATAGGTAAATGACACATCCAAACATGATAAACACGATATGCGTGTCATGTAACATGACTACAAGCCACATTGATGAAGCGCTCGTGGCTTTTTCGCTAGCTTCACATATGCTAAAATTAGTATAACGGGATGCCAATGGATGACAAAGGTATATAACTGGTGCAAATATGATAATCATGAGATGCGTGTCATGTGAGAACATGACTATACATGCCACAATCAAAGCGACAATACATTTCGAAGTGACGCTGTGCGCGTGCTCACGGGCGTTCATTTCGTCGTGTCACGCCGGCGTTGTCACGCCAGGTACCGGTTGTGCTATATACTAGCAGGCGCACGCCACGCAGCATTGCTTTGATGCATGCGCGTTTGACGCATGCGCGTCCCTCCGTCACGAAAAGAGGAAGACGCAGTGTTGTCTGGGTAACGCATCGGCGTGAAATGCAGCACGTCTCATTTCGCACTGGTGGCCATCGGGCCGCGCCGACGGACGCTGGTCGCGCTTGGCGTCAGACTGTAGAGTGCTTGCGTTTTGCTAACGTACCCCAGTATTCAGAAACGCTAATTGACATAAACTTGACGTGAAACCGCCCTCAATGCAGCCTGTTCTAAACGCGTCTGGGCGTTTGTGCTGCCTTGTCACTGCCTAAAGGCCGATCATTCTATACGCGTTTTTGCTGCATTGAAGCCGGTGACATGTCAAGATCAAGTGAAGCAGCGGTTCTTAATACGGGGGGTAGCGTCAGTGTGCCCAGCGTGCGCGCGCATCAATGCTACATTTCAGTATGTTGGGCCCTTAATGATGCAGTACGCGGCCGTTTCGCTAGCTCCACATATACCAAATTTGGTGTTACATGACGTCAATAAATGACAAAATGTATGACTAGTGCGAAGATGATAATCTTGACACGCGTGTATGTAAGAACATGTCAAAAAACCACGGCTGTAGGTGCTCTCGGCCATTTCGCTAGCTCCGCATGTACTAAATTTGGTATCACGTGACGTGAATAGACGACGAAGGTAAACGACACATCCAAACATGATAATAATGACACGGAAGTCATGTAAGGCATCATTTGCCTCCACCTCGTAACGTTGTGCTGATTTTGAAGGAACAAATCAACATTGCTCATTCTTGCTTCGCATATCATCGATTCCCACTGTACGTGGGTCTGCCAATTTTTTACAGCCCTTTCGTGATAATGTGCCCAAAGATTCTGGTTGCTTTTTCTCTGTGCTTTCGTGTATTTGCACCCACACCTTTTTGTCGGTTATCTCTGTGCTTTCGAAAAAAAATTGGCCACAGATTTTTGTAGATTTTTCGTGCTTTCGTTGAAATGCAACCTCAGGTTCCGGTTGTTTTTTCTCAGCACTGTCCTGACAATGCGCTCACAGATTTTGGTTGGTCTTTCTCTGTGCAATCCTGACAACGTGCGCCTAGGTTTTATTTGGCTTTTCACAGTTTTTTCGTGACCATGCGTGCAAAAAAGTTTTGTTCATTTTTTCTCTGTGCTTTAGTGACATTGTTTCCACAAGTTTTGGTCAACTTTTTCTGTGTTTCGTGACAATGTGCACACAGAGTTTGGTTTGTTTTTGACAATATTTCGTGAAATAGAGCCCACATACTTTAGTTGGTTTTTCTTTGCCTTCTTAACAAAGCGCCGGCAGGTGTTAGTTGGATTTTAGAAGTACTTTTGTGGCAATTCGCCTGCCCGTTCTGGTTGGTTTTTTTATGTGCTTTTGTGACTGTGCGCACACTATTTCTGTTTGAATTTTTTCTGCCTTCGTGGAAAAGCACCCACAAGTTTTGGTTACTTTTTCGCAGTACTTTCGTGATAATGCGACGTTGGTTTTTGTTGGTTTTCCTTTCTGCTTTAGTGTCTACGTACCCAACGGTTTCGGTCGGTCTTTTCTGTTCCTTCGTGACCATGCAATCAAACGTTTTGGTTAGTTTTTCATAGTACTTCCTTGAGAATGCACCCATGGATTTAGGCTGGTTTTTTTTTTCAATGATTTCTTGACAACTCGCCCACAGGTATTGGTAGGTTTTTCACAGTACTTTCGAGACAATCTGCTCACAGTTATTGATTGGCCTTTCTCTGTGTTTCTGTGATGATGCGCCCATAGATACTGGTTAGTTTTTTTCCGCCTTTCTAAAAAAGTGCCCATAGGTTTCGGTTGCTTTTCCACAGTACTTTTTGTAACATTGTGCCTACAGATTTTGTTTGGTTTTTCTCTATGCTTTCATAACAATCCGCCGACAGGTCTTGGTAACTTTATCACAAAAATTTCGTGGCAATGCGCCCACAGACTTACTTGGTTTCTCTCTGTGGATTAGTAACTATGCATCCACAGGTTTTGTCAGTTTTCTTTCTGCTTTCGTGACAAAGTGCGCGCTGATCCTGCTCGGTTTACGACAGTATTTTCGGGGACATTGCGCCGACAGATTTTGATTGGTTTTTGTCTGCCTTCGTGGCAAAGAGCCCACAAGTGTTGGTTGGTTTTTCACAGTACTTTTGTGTCAGTGCGCCCAAAGGTTTAGGTTGATTTCGTTCTGTTTTCCTGACAATTTGCTCACAAGTTTCGGCTTGATTTTTCTTTGCTTTTGTGAAAATGCACCCTCTAATTTTAGTGGGTTTTTCTCTGCCTTCTTTACAAAACGCCGACAGCATTTGGTTGTTTTTTTACAATATCTTCGTGACCATGCAGTCACATATTTTAGTTGGTTTTTCGGTATGCTTTGTGACAATGCGTCCAGAGGTCTTCGTTGGTTTTCTTCCAACTTTTGCGGAAATGCGCCCACCTATTTTGGTGGGTTTTTCTCTTAGCTTTTTTGACAATGCGCCAACAAACCTTGGTTGATTTTCTTTGTGCTTAAGTGGCAATACACCCGAACGTATTGCTTGTTTTTTCTATGTGCATTTGTGACAACGCACCTACATATCTTGGTGTTTATTTATGCTTTCGTGAAAATGCACGGGTTTCGGTTTTTTGTGCCTTTGTGACGACGCACCTTCCTGTTCTGGTCGGTGTTCTTTCTGTGCTTTTGTGAGAATATGCCCACCTGTTTCTTGGGTCTTCCTCTCTACGTTTGTGGCAATTCACCCACCCTTTAGGGTTGGTTTTTCTCTTCGCCATCGGGAGAATGCACGCACCTGTTTTTCTTGGTTGGTTGTTCTGTGCCTTCGTGGAAGTGCACCCACCTGTCGTGGTTGGTTTTTCTCTGTGTTTTAGAGATTGTCCCCCTTGTTACAGCTATACAGCGTAATTTTCCGTTACATATAGGGTCACTTGCCTACTAGGTATGGCGAGTGCGAGCCATGGCTGCCCGATAGAATGGAAGGTGATGTTCTTTCAAGTAAAATACCTCTCCTATCACGCGACAACAGGTGGAGGCACTGGGTAACCCACATCCGATGTTGCAAACACCTCCAGGTAGCCCTGTACCTGCAGTGACAACATCTGTTCACCGTGCAAGCCGAAGACTGAGCACTACCTCCTGAGCTCGGTCCTCTGCTCGAGATGACGTCAGTGACATCCCCGAACGCTGTAGTATGTGCTGCAGCGTCCAACGCTCTAAAAGGCGCTGCAGCAGCGCCTCCTACACTGCGGAAGCCTCATGTGCTGAACGTGTTCCACGGTTCCGTTTTGGAGGATGTCGAGGACTCGCTGGCTCAGTTTGAGCGGGTCTCCGATTACAATGATTGGACCAACATCGATAAGATGAGGAACGTGTATTTCAGCCTGAAGGACGGCGCTTGTATATGGTACGAAAACCGTGAGCCCTTTTCCTCGTGGAGCGTCTTTCGCCATCAGTTGCTGGCAAGTTGGGCTAATCCTGATTGCCGTCAACGAGTCGAGTGAGCGATTCAATCACGCACCCAAATGCCAAATGGGAGCTTCATGATGTACGTCGAGGACATGACAAGCCTTTTTCGTCGAGCCAACCTCGACAAGGCAGAAGAAAAAAAGCTCCACTATTTAATGCGAGGAATGAAGGAGCAGCTTTTCGCTGACCTCGTTCGCTGTCCCCCAATGACCATGCCGGAGATTGTGACTGAAGCCACAACTATGTAACAAGTGGTGCAGCAGCGCTCTACTGTGTACGACCGGCAAGTGAGTGCGCTTCGTCAGTAGGCCGATTTAGGCATGGAGGAAGCAGCATCAACATCTAATCAGAAAGCAGCATTACCATCGAAATTCTCTGTGACATCATTCGATTGGTGGGGCGTGATGAGCTACAAAAAATTCAGTGCCAGTCCCCACTTACTGCGGAGTTTTTCTGCAGCATTGTCAAAAACGAAGTACGAGTTCCACCTTCCAGTTATGTCCCGCCTGTCCCGACGGAGCCGGGTCGTGTAACATACGCGAAAGCTGTCAGTCGAAATATTCTTGCTTCGCCGCGCTTCGTTAATCCTACGCCTCAGGATGCACTTCCTTCACTGCAGCCAAATCACTATTTAGAAAATCGGAAAAATCTACAGCCGCTTCGAAAAAAATCCGACGTATGACACCCACTGGACAGACGACCACTGTGTTATCACTGTGGTGAAGCGGAACATGTGTACTGGGAATGTCCCTATCGCCGCCTTGTGCTCCATGGTTTCACCATCGACTCACCACGACCGAGATACGGTGAAATATCAAAAGCTATCGAAGATTACCTCTCACAGCAGCGCATGCCACTGCGGCGGCAGTCGTGGTCCTCATCCCCGAGACGATCTCCGCCCAATTTTAGGAGCTGTGCAGAAGCAGCGCAGGTGCGCTCGCCAAGCCCTAGGCAGGAAAACTAACAGAAGCTACCATCAGGAGCGAGGCCGCTGACACTCGGCGCAAGCAGGACCTCCCATTGACGCAGGCACGGACACGCAGCGATTCACCGACGACAGTGAGGAAAGCCGGAAGCAGATTTTCTTTGGAAGCACATGTGGCAGTCTACGGTCGCCACGACGTCAGTGAGTTATTGGATACAGGTGCCGACTATTCGATCATGAGTAGAAAACTAGCAGCGCACATAAAAAACGTTATTACGCCTTGGTACGAAACACAAATTCCTACCGCCGGCCGGCAAGTAGTCACCCCAGTCGACATGTGCACTATTAGGGTGAGCATTCAGGGACATACGTTTCTCGCTAGCTGCCTCGTACTTCGTGACTGTTCCGGAGACCTAATCCTTGGAGTAAACTTTTTGTGGGAGCACGCCGCTGTTATCGATCTTCGGGAGGGTACTGTGACGCTTTCGACAGCTGTATCTACCGACAAATCCGACGACCGCCATGACAGCAAGTTTGGCGTTTTTTCTGACAGTATCACATTGCCTCCTAGTTCCAGCTTCTTAGTTGATGTGGTGTCCGACAAGTTACGGGAGTGTGAGGTTGTCGCCGAAGGCAACTTGACACTTTTCTTCGGGCTAGCTGGCTGCGTGCTCGTCACGCTTCATGACAAACACTCTGCCCTAGTAGTGACTATCTTTAGTAACGAGTACCGGCACTTGTCTCATCACACCACCATCGCATTCGCTTACCCTGTCGCAGATAATGCTGAAGCCCAAACCTCCTCAGCGCGAAAATGCACGCGACAGCAACGAGCGATGCGACGCAGATTGTCTTCGCGTGATCAGTCGCTAGCGCAGGCAAACCTCATTCACACGACGGCTTCGGCGAGCAAACTACACTGTTGCTGGCATGAGCCCATCTACTCGCACCAAAGAAACCGCGTAGTGAGCGGTATGCAATTTAAAAATAAGGTATATTGTTGTGTAATGGAACGGAAAGTATCTATGAATGCCTTGCAGCACTTTTTTATATGCACATGCGTAAACATTGCGTTATTTCTTGTTACGCATACGTGACTTGGGCAGGATCACGTGCACCTATGTAGTCTTTGTCTTTTCCGATTTTTCGCTATTGGCTGATTGAGCCCAGCACTTCCGGGTGATGAGTGACGGTTTCCCAATCTGGAGAACCGAGCGATCGAGCGAAAACGTGCACGCGGCACGTCGCGCGAACGCCCTGTTTTGTCGCTCATAGCATCGCTCATTGCTGTCGCGTGCATTTTCGCGCTCATGAGGTTTGCTCTTGAATGTTTCGCATATACATCAACTGACGACGGGCTTCGACCGACACCAAGCGACGTGACTTCGTTACTGACCAAAGTTGATGTCAATTCGACCCTCTCGGAACAACTACAGACTGAGCTACGTGAACTGCTATATAAATTTAAAGAGTGCTTCACATCCAGCTTGAAGGTTCTTCAGACACCAATCTCACAACACCGAATAATTACGTATACCGATGCCTCGCCCATAACACCTTTACCACGTTTTTATGACCTCACGTTCGTGAGGTCATAAAAGCTCAATTCAAAGAGACACTGCTAGATGACGTTATCAAACTCTCCAAGAGTCCCTGGTCACCTCCGATCATTTTCGTAAGGAAAAAAATGGATCACTGTGCTTCTGCGTATGCTAGTGAATACTTAACAGCGTGACAAAAAAGGCGTTTAACGGTTTTTCCGCATTGATGATTCCCTCGACAGACTGTGGCCGGCCAAGGTTTTTTCATCGATGGACTTGAAAAGTGGGTACTGGCAGACCAATGTTCATGAACGAGATCGTGAAAAAACTACCTTTGTTACACCGGATGGCCTATACGAATTCAAGGTGCTTCCCTTCAGCCTCTGTTCCGCACCTGCGACATTCCAGGGGATGATGGACACGGTCTTTACCGGTCTAAAGACGCAAACATGCCTAGTTCATCTGGATGATGTTGTCATGTTTTCTGTGACCATTGAGGAGAACCTGAGGGGTCTGCAGACTGCGCTAGAATTGCTCCGCTCTGCTAACTTGGCGCTGAAGCCAGAAAATTAGAAAATTGTCACTTCGGTTATAAAAAACTAAAGTTTCATGCAATGTTGTGAGGGCAGATGGTGTTTGACTAGACTCTGTCAAAATCACCCCCGTGGCCTCGTTTCCTGTTCCACGTGATAAGAAGTCAGTACGTCGCTTTCTAAGGCTCTACGCGTACTATCACTGCTTTATAGCCAATTCTTCTAGGATTGCTGAACCGCTCACTATTCGTCTGGGAGGAAGAACAGGACGCAGCTTTCTCTCTACTACGGGAGCGTTCTCAGACACCGCCAGTCCTCGCACACTTTTACCAAGATGCTGAAACTGAGATTCACACTGACGCCAGCATCGTAGGATTTGGTGCTGTCCTCGTCCAACTACAAGAAGCTCGGAGCGAGTGATAGCGCTCGCTAGACGCACTCTTTTTCACGCCGAGGTCAACTACTCCACGTCAGAGAAAGAGTGCCTCGCTGTTGTATGAGCCACGATGAAATTTAGGCCTTACCTTTATGGACGCCACTTCAAGGTAGTGACCGACCATCATTCGTTGTGCTGGTTAGCCAACCTACGGGACCCGTGCAGGCGACTGGCACGATGGAGTCTTCATCTGCAGGAATTCAATTTTACGATCGCTTACTAATCGGGTCACAAGCACGAAGATGCTGATTCATTGTCCCGTGCCCCTGTCAAAGTTTGTGGCCATGACACCGAAGATTATGGTGGTTTTTGGAGGTCCTTACTACAACGGATATCATTACACGACAGCGTGCGCACGACGAAATTCGTGCAGTATCGAAAACCTTGAAGGACGCAGCTTTTCTATACTTTGATGTACTTCTCAGTCTGCCACTGTTCTGCCTGTGAGATGGCGTCCTGTATAAAAAAACACCAACGGCAATGACAGAACCTATTTTCTACTTGTGCCAACTGACATGCGTGACTACATTCTTTTCGCCTGCCACGATGAGCCCACGTATGGTAACTCAGGGTCCTCTCAAACTCTCGCTCGAGTTGGACAAGCGTACTACTGGCCTAATCTTTCTGCATCTGTTAAGAGATACGTGAAAATCTGCCGGAAATATAATTGCCGCCAATCCCTGCCACTGAAGCCCAAGGAGCTTCTTCAACAAATCAAACCGCCTAAGGTGTCATTTGATCAAATATGAATGAATTTAGTGGGGCACTTCGCGTTGTCACCTGCAGGCAACAAGTGGATCGTAGTAGCCACAGACTGTTTGACGAAATACGCTGAAACAAAGGCTGTGCAACGTGCTTCGGCTTCCGATGCTGCCTGATTTTTATGGACCACATCTTCTTGCGACATGGCTTCCCACCGTGAGTAATCACAAAACAGAGGACCAGCACTGACGACCCAGCTCATTTATGACGCATTCAAGGCAAGCTGCTCGAGCCATCGCAAGACCACGGCATATCATTCGCAAGCGAACAGCTTAACAGAGCGACTCAACAAAACCACCGCTTACATGTAATCCATGTACGTAGATGTGCAGCTTAATATCCGGGACCAGGTGCTACCGTACTTCATATTCGCGTAAAATGCTGCCATTCAGGAAACTATGTGATTGAGGCCTTTTCGTCTTGTCTATGGACGTGAGGTTCACATCATGCTGGATATGACGCCTCCATATTTGCTATGCTTTGATCACACTTAACACTTTGCAGCTTACCCAGTACGCCAAAAAAGCACGCAAGTTAGCACACATACGCAACATGCACCAGCATAGCACAGACGCATGCCGCTACAACGCTCGTCATCGACAAGTTGACCGCCATCCAGGCGATCAAGTTTGGGTGGGGACTCCAGTCCGATGCCAGGGATCGTCACAAAAACTGCCCAGTCGCTAATCTGGACAATACGAAGTGTTGTGACACATGACCGATGTTAACTACAAAGTAGTCTCTGACGGGGCTTTCTCGCCATGGCGTCAAAGGCGCCCCTCGGAGATTGTGCACGTAGTGCGACTGAAGCCGTACTTCACAAGGTAGTGCGTCTGCGTATGAGCCTTATGGTTTTGTTTTTGTTCATGCGCGTATTGTCTGCTGGTTTGCCCCGACTTTGCCTTTGTACTTTCAGAGCATCAGAGCGATGCCCATCTTTTTTTTTTCAGAGTTGAAATAATGCGACTTGCCCATTAGGTGTGGCGAGCGCGGGCCATGGCTGCCCGCTAGAGTGCAAGATGATGTTCTGGGGCAGCGTGCGCTATGCCTCGGTGTTGTTATTGAAACAGCCAACTTGCAAGTATTCCGTGCGTCTCCCCGCCGGCTCAGTTCTTTCAAGTAAAAGACCTTTCGTAGCACGTGAAAATATCAACCATTTTTCTAAACCACAGGAACCCTTATACATTTACCAACAAAGATACAAAGTAATAAATATTTTTTGGTTTTTTTACCTAATTAGGCATATTTATCTAGCCTCAAAGCTACCCGCAGTAACGTTACGGTGATGACAGAATGAAAACACCAATTCAGACTACATGTGAAGCCACGATGACGATATGCAGTGACATGTTAGCGGAACAATGTATTGCATCACTCGCGTAGGTTTCACCGACACCAATGGCAACTTTTTGCGCTTGTTGACACATCCAAGCCTTTGGTGAATTTGCAAAGCTACTCCAAGCTGTCAGAAAAGAACTTGGAGTGTCTATTATTGGAAAGGTCTTCTCATCAAATTGTCGAGAAAAGTAATTTTGTGTATGTATCAAAAAGTTGGGCATAATAAATAATAATAGAAGTAATGTCGTTAATAATATATGCGGTGTGATCCTCAAATACCGACTTGATTGCAAATACCGCCGTGAGATGCAAATAAGGACAGGTACAAATACCGACATTAGATGCCAATATTAAGCGCTCCGGATATTTCGACCATGTCTTGTTCTTTACCGGACACTGATATTGAAACTACATGGGCCTCAACCAACTCGCTTTTACCAAAATGAGATCGCGAAGGCCGAGATCGAACTTACGACGTACATCTGGTTCAGCAACCGAGCACCTTAACCACTAGTCGAGGAAAACAATTATGGACAGCTGTTTCTAATGCGGTAATGTCAACGCACCGATTCATCAACAGCTCTCATAAAATCTTGTGTGAAGTACTCTTAGCAGAATTTCACACGATGATATCACTTACAGAACGTTTTTTGTTTTAACATTACCAGTTCGCTAGCAATAATATAAAGGACCACAAAAATATGCACGCAACAAACGACATGAAGGCTATGAGACGTAATTATAAAACTTATCTCCTGGTATTGTTATTACATCTTCACTGGCACACAGCACAAGCAACAGTGTGACTAACACACTGTGTCACATATACAAAGTCCGCCGAATTTCACAGTGTTAAGGGTAGTTTTTTTTCTCGTGAGAGCTATACTCTGAACTATGATACGAGCATTTGTTTCTACAATTGCCACTGTGAAATGATACTTTTTGTTTATTTCTTTTTCTTCACACCGTAAGTGTTGATCAATTACCAAACTACATATACGTTACATTGATAAATGTGACATCTTGTAATATTGATCACATTGGCTCTCATAAGAGCCAGAACATCTGGGAAGAAAGTACCGAGAAAACAAGCAAATAAATCAATGGCGTAAATGGATAAGTGCATAAGTGATATGCAGTGTAGGATGTTCGTCTCATTAACTTTTCTGAGGAATCGCGATCATCCGATGTTAAAATATCTCTTTTCTCAGGCATCAAGGAATTATGCTAGCAAAAAACTTTTTTACTTTTGTTGAGGTAGATGATTCCGCTATCTGGAGGAAGACTGTAAGGCTTTCTGTTCAGAGAACTTGTGCTGCTCGAAACGTACTCTTTGACTATGGCAAAGAATGTATCAGAAAATCAGTTTGATCAAAGGTGCTTGCGAATTTCTTCTGGAGTTCCATGGACTGCGAAAAAAGCAAAATAGTAAAAAGCTGAGGTAGAAAACCCTCGCAACAATCTTGAAAAACTGTGAGAAATTTTTTTCATTTCGCCCGGAACACCACTCGAACAACAGAAACCTCACTCGATAAATTCAACACATAATCACAAACGACAAATAACATTACATATGAAAGCGTGTTTATGTGTTTTAAATAGACATTTCGGTCTACGTCTGACACATACCCAATCTTCCTGTCCTGAATGAACCATAAGTCTGACTTAAAAATTTCTTTGTTCATCTCATTTCTCACAGCCAGATTACCTCGGCAGATCATATTCGGATAAACCTGCCGGATCCTCCATGATTGTCTGGCTTAGCCTCCAAAATCCTGACAATGAGTGAGTATTCGAAATTGTACAAACGTTAACTTCAGTACCCGCACATAGTAGCCAAATACGTAACGAATTTCTTTTGGCATGGCTGTCCATTCTCAATTATTTTTAATCTCGTTTATTTGTGATAGAGCCAATAACGACGCCGTTTTTCAATTCCGCACTACAAAAAGGTTGGCTTCCAAGTAAGCAATGGTGGAAATCATGCGTGCAAAGCATGTGTACAACATAGGACGCTCACAAAACGAACGTCACCTAAGAGCTCGACAGCTGATATGTTGTGCTTTATATAGCAAAACGGGTGATCTTCAATATGGTCTCCGTACCCGTACATCTGAGCTATTAGAGTTTTAGCTTGATTGTCGTTATTTTAGCAAGGCAATTAATAAACGGCAGTTTTAGGCACTTATTTCGTTACTATAGGGTGCGAACAGCGCAACTTTCAGCCATTCCAAGAAGCAGATATTCATTCATTGCTCTTTTGTTAGTAAGGAACGGTGCGTTCACGGTGTTTCGGCGCTTATTTATTTTCTCTACAATCCCGCTAAAGATACTATTTGGATTTATAAAAAATTGCTCACTACATAATTTTAGTGGCTTGTCTGTCTCACAAAAAAAACTTATATCTAAAACAAGCTCCACAAAACAAATCACTGTGCTATTCAGCAATTTTCAATAGGCCTCTAGTAAAAAACACGTGCATCATTGTTTTTCACTGACCGCCTTTCGGTGTCTTAAGGTGGCACCTAAATCCGTAACCCACTCGCAGAACTAGTGTACAAGAGTGAGAAAAAGTGTGTGGTCGACGGATCACGTGGCCGAAGGCATCGACGCACCATCTAGCGAGGAGATGCCTGTCGGTGCGCATACGCGTTACGTAGTATTCGTTCACCCCTTATGCCGCTTTCTCTGACGCGGTTACGGCGAAGTTGCCAGAACGACAACTGAGTGTCGCTACATTGAATGCGAGCCATTTTAGGGGCGAAGCTCCTCATGTCATGGGCCGTGCGTCTGCGATATGTGTAGTAATAATAGTCGTCGTAGTAGTAGTAGCACGTAGCCGCCTCTTGTTTTAGGGGCGAAGCTCCTTAAGCCGTGGCTCGTGCGTCCTCGCTCTATGAGTAGTAGTAGTTGCTGTTGTTGTTGTAAATGTAGGTAGCCACCTTTAGGGCCGGACTAGGGGCAGTGCCGCACTCTTTCGAATTGAGAAAAAAAACCCACTTACGTTAATCACCAATAAAATAATCACCCTTTCTGATAGACCAACCTACAGAGACGAGTATCGGTGACTTAATCTCCGATGAAATTTACCTTGAATTTGATGCTTACTAAAAAAACTACTATCAGAAGGACGTATTTGAGCACTATCTGACTAGAACAGAGTGCCACGTTAAACTCGCTGGGCTTAACCTCCGAAGTTTTAGCAATCTACAGCGAGGTTGGACCGCAGTGCCATGAATTAGCGGCGGTGAAAATTGCGGACTAGACACGCAGCGCAGGCCGTAAAAGAGTGCGCGCGTACCGCTCCTCTAGTCTGGTTGTACCATATCTCTCGTTGAGTCCTTCGAATGCCCGCAAAATGGCGGTACTTCAGTATGACAAATATATGATGAAAAGAGGCGAAATGGAGGTATTCGGAGTGTTCACTAGATGGGCGGATGGAAGGACAGACGCACGGACGGAGGCAGATGCACGGACGCACAGACGGGCGGACACATGGACGCACGCATTGACGTATGAAAGACGGATGGACGGACAGATGTAGGGATGAACGAGCGTATGCATGAACGGACAAAAGCAAGAACGAACAGAAGGACGGAGGCGCGGGCAGACTTAGGACGCTTCGTCCCACTCATCACCGCGCACTCCATTGATATGCTGCTATTTTTATTGGAATGTCCGCTGGATGGCGGTGTCACACTCTGAGACGCGTTCAGAAAACACAGCGCCGTTCACTCCGCCATCGTTCCAACAATCTCTTTTTAAATGCCAAGCATCATTTCTTAGCGAACTTCAGTGACCTTGAGCGTATCTATCTATCCATCTATCTATCTATCGATCAATCTAGCCGCTTACATTTGGGTGCTCTCGTGGCCACCCATTTATTTGGCGTGAACCAAAATTAGCAAGAGAGGGTAAGATGGCTTGACGAATACGACGCGCTGGTGAAGACATGAATAATGTCACAATCCCGTCACGTACGTCATCAAACACTTTTCGCCAGCCAGTGGCACATGCTCACGGGTGGGTATGTGCCGCTGGTATGCGGCCTTGTGCCACAGTGGATTGGCACATGGTATCTTCTCAGGAACGACGAGAACACAAAAGGGCAATTTTGACGCGCGAGTGTTAAAAATACCCGACGTCGGTAACATCGACTCGACAAGTCCCAGCTGGAATCGAACCCAAGCACTCTGGGTGCCAGTGAATCCTTTTACCACAGAGCTACGCCAGGTCTGACACTACGTTTCGAATAGATGCTATACTTCGCGAAACGTTATTAGTGGTTTCAGTGCAGCCTACCCAATCTTAAAAATGTTACATGTGTACTATTTTGATGCAGCCATGACGTCAGGTTAACGTCAGAAGTGGTTAGTTGTCATACGCTGAAGTTGATATATGTAGCAGTGTCCAGGGCAAGCACTTTCGCTTGCATCAGCGCTTGATATGAGCTTCAGGTGTTGCTAACACGCATGTTCCACTTCGCATCGTTGCGCAAGTGCAAACAACTCTTTATATAAACATCTGCAGCTCTTTAACTTATGTCTGTGTGTGCGACATTTGTACATTCCTTTGGCGTCATTTCATGGTGTGTCACTCTCCCAAGTTTGTCGTGCTAGAAGAAGAAGAAAAGCACGCCACAGATGCCCCCTCCCCCTGCAGACAATTGGCCTTGGGCACTTGAAAAAAACCGAGTTTGTTAGAATGGGTGCTGGCTTGATCTTATCAATGCTTACTGTGCCTTCGCGCCCATTGCGCAGGATTGTAAAATTATGTTCAGAACGTTTGATGACTGGGAAAGGACCGTCATAGCAAGGCTGAAAAGCACAGCAGGACGCATCAGCACGAACAAAAACGTTTGAAGATGTCTGTAGGTTTTGTCGGCAGAAAAACATCGTTCTTAGTGTGTGCTGAAGTGGGTGATGAGAGCAAGCTGCATGGAGATCCGCAGACGCTGGACGAAAGAAGATAGATCCGGAACACTCTGGGTAGTAATGGGGCTGACAACGTCACCAGGCCAATGCAGTGTGCAGCCATGAACCATCTAGGCTACAGGGCAGGCAAGTTCTGGTCGAAGTGTCGAACGAAGGCTGAGAAAGACGATGGGGAGATGTAATACCCAATCTTTGTCGTGAGGCTGTAAAGCGAGTGCTGCTTTTAGACGACGATGGAGTCTCTCTACAATGCCCTTTATTCCTGAATGATATGCAGTTGTGCGAATGCACGCACAACCCAGAAGGGATGTGACACAGATGAAAAGCGCTGACTGAAACTGTCTGTCTCAATCAGTAGTCACCGGTGATGGTAGGCCGAAGCGGCTAATCCAGATAGCAAAAAAGGTACGAGCAACTGCTCCTGCCGTAATGTCAAGCGTTGGAGCTGCTTCAGGCCGCCTAGTGTACCTGTCTATACACGTAAGCAAATACGTATATCCCCGGCATCGAGGTAAAGGTCCGACAATGTTCGAATGATGGGTATCGAAACGTGCATCAGAGAGAAAAAATTTTCCCCAAGGAGGCTTGGTATGCCACTGTACCATCATAGGCTGACACGCTGTGCATGTGCGAACCAAATCACCAATGTTAGTGCGTATGCGCGGCCAGACATAGTGTTCAGTGACCAGGTGTTGCGTAGCTCTTACGCCTGAATGGTAATATTGAGTGGAGTGTGTCAAGAACAGCACGACGCAGTTTCGAAGGGACTTAGATACGAGTGCAGTTGTGTGAAACATCGCACCAGAGAGTGACGTCGTCGTCGGGAAAGTTGTCTTCTTTCAGCCGGAGGGAGGTAGAGGACCGGAGTCGTGGAAGCTCATCGTCTAATAT
The DNA here is from genome assembly GCF_043290135.1 of Rhipicephalus microplus. NCBI lineage: Eukaryota > Metazoa > Arthropoda > Arachnida > Ixodida > Ixodidae > Rhipicephalus > Rhipicephalus microplus. The sequence goes on from NW_027464601.1 coordinate 5,963,194, forward strand.
CTGGGCTCTGCGAGCGAAGACAATGAAAGGTCGGTGGTGCCGGTCGTGGCATTGATGGCCATACGAATGAGAGCGTCCGCTGTACTGTTATTGCTGCATTCTACATAACGTATGTTTGTTGTCAGTTTGGCAATGAAAGCAAGGTGTTGAAGTTCTCGAGGAGTGTGCGTGGCGCTGCAGGATCATAAAGCTGAAAAAAGTGGCTTGTGGCCAGTAAGAGTGGCAAACTCTCGCCCCTCAATAAAGTATCTGAAATGCTTCGCTGCAAGATAAGCCGCGAGGAGCTCCCACCCGAAAGTACTGTATCAACACTCACTATCGCGTAACATGCGGGAAAAGAAGGAAATGGGAGCCCATGCGCCATGAATTGATTGGTGAAGAGCAGGTCGAACTGCTTGTCAAGAAGCGTCCTTCATGAGGCTAGTGGGAGCAGTTGGTGAAGGTGGGTGCAGGAGGGTGGCCTGGGTGAGTAATGTCTTTAGGGTGGCAAAAGCTTGATCCGCGACCGCGTCCCAGCGAAGTACGGCTGACTCGGCTTTCCAAGTCGAGAATAGTGCTTCCAGAGGCTGCAGCATTGTATACCATGTAAGGATAAAGCGGCGATGAAAATTGACGAGTCCGAGAAAACGTCGCATACTACGCGTGGACGTGGGAGGGGGATAGTCAGTGGTAGTGAAGTACGAGATACGAGACAGCAGCAATGAGCCCGTGCCGAGGCCACAGGTTTTTTCTCGACACAGACGTAGTCGGAGTCGCCACTGCAGTGTCCAGCCAGATTCCGAAGCTAGGTCACTCTCAAACTTCTCGTGGCTCGCGCATCACGAGCCACGCAGCTCGCTTCTTCTTCGGCGCGGCCAGCTGGCCAAATCTAGCGTGGCGCCACATAGGCTCCCCACCTAGTGCTTTGCGGAATCGAAAACATTTTAAGAAAAAAAGAAAATGGCAAATGCTATATACACGAACAGCAATCCGCTAAGGGCCCGTTCGGAAGTCGAGGTTTTAAACATGGAGTGGCCATCGGTAAGCAGTGGGTCTCCGGTGGACGACTTTGAGAGAACTGTAGCAGGCGAGGATTGCGAGGGGCAGAGACTGCTGGAAGCAAGGGTGGTCATTCGTATGGGCTGGTAGCGCAAGTAACGTACGTGCGAAGCAGGCGTGACTTTCGGCGATGAATTGACGCCAAACAGCACGTTGCGTGGCATGCATGCTGCAGGCGTGCTTACACAGACTGACAATTGCTGCACCGTGGCGTTGTAATGTTTTCACGACGTTTACCGTAGGTGGTGGGCGGCATCTTAAGGGGTGAGGTGGCGCTGGAAAGGTGGCATCATGTTGTGGCGCTGCGCACGATCTCGCCGGCGCAATGCCGACTACTGATGTGTGGAGCACTGTTACCAGCCTGTCTTCCGCATTTGTTGACGTGTCAGAGGGTGCTTTTGCCGTACTTCCGCCATTTTGCGGTGGATTCCTGCACCCTGGAGTAACTTGGAAGGGTGGGTGGAAAGCTGCCCATGTGGTTACCCCTGGGTACGATGACGTTACCGTGTTTTAACTCGGCGACGTGCAAGGTCTTGACTGGGTGTTGGCACATTAGAAGCCGGGGCGCTTGCGTTTGCATCGCCTGGCCACTAGCATACCTGGGCCTCGTCCAGGAGGATGTCACGCAGAGGTTCAGGCCCCGCGGTAAGACTTGACTTTGAAACAGTGGTAGACGTATTCCGTTGAGAATCTGATACGAGCAGCACGCGGACAGGGGCGCATGCTCATTGACTGCTTGCGTGTCTATTGTAGCATGCGCGGGCGGTTCGAAGCTTAGCCAGCTTTGTGCGTTGTACGCTGTCATCACCATCCTAGTGGGGGGCTCGGCAGTTGCGCCTGAGAAGCCACCAGGTGGCTCAGCTGGCTCATTCATAATTGGTGATTTGGGAGCCTGTGTGGCAGGACAGGATTGTGCTAAGACTACGACGGTGTCCGAAGTTGTAAACGGCATCGAATCTGCCAAGGAGAGAGGTGAAAGTGGCCCTGGTGGTAGAACCAACAGGAGGTAGAGACACTGGGTGGCGGGCCTTTCAGTCTGTGGGCCGCTTGAAGCGACAGGGTGATCTCCGTCACTTGTATAGCCAGTGGATATTGGCAGGGCCAACATCCACTGAACAGACCATGCTGTGGGAGGCGTAGTCGGCGCCATGCTGTCGCGTTTGGGAACTCCGAATTGCGAAGAAGGCTGGATCGCGGTTGGTGAAGAAGCGCCTTGTGATTTTTCGGTACCTTGTTAGAGGTGGTGTTCAGTGCCACGAAACTGTAGAATGGTGTCCCGTAGTCCATCATATAGGCGGGTGCTCCGAGAGAAGTTGGTGAGTTGTCGTTTGATGTGAGGTGGAAGAGCATACTCCAGAACCGTGAACATGAATTCTTTGAGCTAGATGCTGTTGAGCTCCAAGGCAGCCTCGAACTCTTGGAACCGTGACTCAATGTTGGAGGTGCGGAACGGTAGTATAGGCGGGTCAAAGTGCGGCTGCGAGGCTTGAGCTGGCTGGAACATGACCGCGAAGCTCAGTAGCCGCAGAGCAGCGTCGTTGGCTTGTCCGTTGGTCCGTGGTCATCACTTGAAGTACGAGAGACGAGACAGTGCTACAGGGCCCCCCATTTAGAGTGGAAGTCGAAATCTGACATGTTTTTGTCAGTCCAACGGGATGTCAGGCGTATATGAGAGGCTTTCTACAGCGGTTTCCAGATACGCCGGCTTAGGTCGGTCTAAGCTGACTGTCTCTTCTCGGCCGTTTTGTAGTAGAGTGGCAGTTTTTTGGGTGCGTTTAAGGATGCGGAATGGTTCGTCATAGGCTGGCGTTAACAGCGGGCTCACAGCGTTGTGGCGCACGAATTTATCTGTTGAAGTGGCCAGATTAGAGTGAACAAATGTTACCTTGTGATTGGAAGGTCGGGGTGGAGCCGGCCGGAAGTTTTCAACGCAGTCCAGAAGACGTGGTAGGAATTCTTGTGGTTGAAATGGTAGTTGCGTTGAGACGAAGTCCCCAGGGAGCCGCAAAGAACTTCCATACACCAACTCTGCTGCTGAGCACTGTAGATCCGTCCGGATAACAGTCCGTAAACCTAGAAGCACCAGTGGCAAGGCATCCACCCAGGTGGCTTTATGGAGGTGGGTGGTCAAGGCGGTCATCAGTTGCCGGTGAAGGCGTTCTACCATGCTGTTGGCACATGAATTATAAGCAATGGTACGAAAATCCCTTGCTCCGAGGATGCGGTTAAGGGAAGTAAACAGTGTGGACTCGAACTGGCTGCAACGGTCTGTTGCCGTGGTACCGGGACAGCCAAAACAAGATACCCAGGTAGAAATGAAAGCACGGGCGACTGACTCAGTGGTGATATCTTGAGTGCAAACAGCCTCTGGCTACCATGCAAAACGATCGAGCATGATGAATATATAGCAATATCCTTGAGACCCTGGTAGAGGGCCCACAATATCTATATGTACATGGTCAAAGCGACGTCCGGGTGGAAGAAAAGTTTGCGGAGGCATCTTGGTATGACGGGAGACCTTTGTGATCTGGCAGGGCCGGCACATGCACGTCCAAGCACGTACATAACCATAGATTCCAAGACAGACATAGCGCAGGGTCAGAATACGCCGAGTAGCCCGAATGCCGGGGTGACGGATGTCGTGTAAGGAGTGAAAAACGGCCCGACGTAATGGAGCGGGAACGAAAGGGCGGGGAATTTCAGCTGAAACATCTCCTCCTAATGGCTCAGATGATGAAAGGTGTGGAACCAGGCGTAGTCGCGGGGAACAAGGGTTCACCCCAAAAGTGGTGAACTCTTCATCATTCTGCTGCGTGGTGGAAACAAAGGCCCAGTCGATGGCTGGAGATGGAGAATCACCCGTATCTATACGAGAAAGAGCATCCACGGCGGTGTTGTCGACACCTTTGACGTAACAGATATCACTAGTGAATTCCGAAATATAAGCGAGATGACGGAGCTCACGGGCATGTAGTTATATGAAGGAAGGAAGGAGGCAGCAAAAAGAAGAAAGCAGGGAGGTTAACCAGAAAGACATCCGGTTGGCTACCTTACACTGGTGGATAAGGGAAGAGACAAGAAAGATTAGAAAGAGGGAAGAGAGGGAAAAGAAAAAGTGGAGAGATGACAGTAATTTCACTGCAGCATGTAGAACTCTACCGCATATCAGAGGCGTTCACACAAGCCTGTCTTTCTCAGGAAGCACAGCCGGGCTTTTACTGCCTTGTGGGTTGTCGAGGCATGTGGACGTTGCTGTAATAGCACCTGCACAGAAAGAGGCCGAATATCCAGTCGCCGCATCGCGTTGCCAAGTAGTTACCTATCTGAGGCGAATTGAGGACAAAGGTACAGCAGGTGTTCTATATTTTCGTCGCTGCCGCAAACATCGCACGCCACACTGTCAGTAATTCCGATTAACCTGGTATAAGCTTTCGTGAAAGCAACTCCCAGCCAAAGGCGATAAAGAAGCGAAGTTTAACATCAATGTAGGCGGGGTGGAAGTCGGTGTTGTAGTGAAGTTGAAAGATTTTGTGCAAAAAACCTACGCCAGTGGCTCATGATCAGTCAGCACGTAAAACAAGCATCCTCCTTCCAAAAAATGGCGAAAGTGCTGTATCGCTGAAGAGATGGCTAGTAACTCCCGGCCGAAGACACTGTAGCGGGTCTCTACAAGAAGTAGCTTCTGCGCGTAAAAAGACAAGGTTTTCCACTCGTATTTAATACACTGCTGCATGACAGCTTTAACGGCCATGCTGAATGCGTTTACTATCAACCGAGTAGGGGCGTTGTTTGGTGTCTGTATAAAAGCGCAGCGTTTTCGACCACTTGCTTGCAGCAGTAAAGCCCGCCTGTGCTTCTGACGACCAAGGAATGGCAGAGGACGGGCCGGCGGTCGAACAAAGGAGGTCAGTTAGTGGCCGTAGCAGTTCTGTGCAGTGTAGTATGAAGTGCTTGGAAAAATTCATGAGTCCTCGTAATCGGTGTAACTGGTGCACTGTTGTAGGCTGAGGATAATCTTGGATTGCTTTAACGTGGGACTGGAGAGGGCGTATATCTTTCGATGATATGTGATGGCCCAAAAACTATAGTGCGGATGCGCTGAAAATACACTTTGAGGCGTTCACCACGAGGCCATCCTGCTGCAGGTAATGGAACAGAGCTCGTAGATGCTGCTCATGTTCTTCAGGAGTTTGGCTGGCCAAGAGGACATCATCAAGGTACGCAAACGCAGTAGGAAGGCCTCGTGTGACCTCAAAAATGAACCCCTGGAAGGCTTGAGCCGAAGCGCTCAGTCCGAAGGGCATCGCACGTATTCAAACAAACTAAAAGGTGTCGTGATAGCGGTCTTAGGTATGTCGGCGGGATCGACGGGAATCTGGTGGTTCGCCTTGATGAGGTCCACTCTGCTGAAGATGGTGCAGCCGTTGAGGCGTGATATAAAATCATGGATGTGAGGTAGGGGATAGCTGTCGTGGACAGTTTTGGTGTTCAATGCTCGATAGTTTCCACAAGGACGCCAGTTATCTGGATCTCGCTATGGCACTAAGTGTAGCGGAAAAGTCCAATGACGAGCGTGGGTGGCTCGTAGCTTGAGGTGCCTAGAATGTTCGTAGGCTTCTATCTAGCAGGACGCCACGGCCGCTGCTTCGCTTCGGCAGCTCACTTCCTCCTGTTGGTCTCATGCTTTCACTTAACCTGCGACGACGGCACGTCCACGTCGGACGCCGCCACGTCGATACAGTTTGGCAACCACGGACCCATGGACAAGCGACCGGCGCTGTACTACTCGGGATGCACGCGTTGGCGGGGTCGCCACTGCAGCGTTCAGTCAGGTTCCGAAGCTAGGTCGTTCTCGAATTCTCGAGGCTCGCGCATCACGAGCCACGTGACACGCTTCTTCTTCGGCGCGGCCATCTGGACAAATCTAGCATGGCGCTACAATGACTTTAACCTTGTCAGGTAGAGGAGTGATGCCATCTTTACTAATTTGATGTCCGAGGAACGTGATCTCCGAGGCTCCAAACTGACACTTTTCGGCATTGATGACCCGGTTGTAATTACGCAGTCAAGTGAAAAGCTCATGGGTATGTGCTTTGTGCGTTTCGGCGTCCTTGCTGGGAACCAGAAGATTGTCTATAAAGCAAAACAAAATGGCAAGCCTCTTGTGACTTCGTCTATAAAACGCTGAAATGTCTCAGCTGCGTTTCTCAAACAGAAGGGGGTTCACAAATACTCATAAAGCCCAAATGTGGTAATTATTGCAGTTTTGGGAATGTCGGAAGGCTCAACGGGAATCTGATAATAAGCTTTCAGGAGATCAATCTTTGAGTATACTGTGTTTGCCGATTAAAAAAGCAGTGCAGTCCTGAATATTCGGTAACGAGTATCGACCTGGAACAGTGACTGCATTGAGAGCTCGATAATCACCACAGGGCCGCCAGTCATTGTTCTTCTCAGGAACCATGTGTAGCGCCAACGACCACGAGCTTGACGACGGACGAATGATCTGCAGCTGTAACATATGTTTGAATTCATTGCGAGCAATTTGAAGTTTATCAGGGCCAAGTCGGTGAGGGCCTCAGTGGACAGGTGGGCCTGTGGTAACAATGGAGTGGGTCCCAGTGTGCTTGGGGGTCTTATTCATTGGAGACTGCGTAGTAATCTTCGAAACTCATTGAGCAGAGCTGTATATGGCGACGTAGGCGGTTTCAGGAAAGTGGAGTTAAACACCGTTGCGCGTGACAGAAAATAATTGACCGATAAAACAGTACAGCTATCCTTCAGGTGACAGCGGTTCATATACACGAGCAGATGAAAATGTCTTAAGAAATCGGCGCCAAAAATGGCGTAGCGTACGTCTGCTATCAAAAATAACCACTGTAGTTCCTTTTTGAGACCTACATCAAGAGTCAGAGACTTCTCTCCGTAAGTCGCAATGAAAAAAGAATTGATGGCTTGTAAAGAAATTGACTTCTCGCGGAGACACCGGTCAGTTTTAGAAGCTGGGATTATGCTTACTTCTGCTCCAGAGTCCACCAGCAAGCGAAGACCTGCGGTTCTGTCGGCAGAGGCAGGCTGTTGATTGATCTTCATCGACCGCCGCTGTTATTGACGATCGGCCTGAGCGTTTCCCATGCACCATGAGCAGGGTGGCACACATTTGCGAGCCGCGGTACGAAAACGCCGGTGATAGTAGCATGTCGTCTGCGATGAAAGTGGTGCTCGTGCTGGTGAAGGGGCCATTGCTGAGCAGGCGACGTGATAGATAGTCGGTGTGCAAAAGGCTGATCAATTAAGTCGTAAATGATCAGAAATTGCAGACTCAAGTTGGTGACTTCAGCTGTGGGATCTTTTATCGTTTCTCGAAGGGAGCCTGCTGCAGAAATCGGAAAGATGTGGGTGACGTCTACGACTGTATGAGCAACGTATATCATGAAATCGGTCATTTCTGCCAGCTCCGACAGAGTCTTATCCTAAGCTGGGACAATAGCCAATCACACCGTAGATGGAAGACGCTGTAGAAGCAACTTGCGTAGTATGGATGTTTCGGAGCAGGCCGGCTGGCCCACAAGCAGGTATTGCAGGGGACGTAAGAACTGTGTGGAAGGGTCTCCGAGCTCTTCGTTGCAAAGGAGTTGCTCAGTGCGCCAATGCTTAGGTGGAACTAGTCGGTGAAGAAGGGTCTGTTTGACTGTCGTATAAGAAGTTTTAACAGGCGGGCCCACGAGAATGTCACCGTCACGTGTAAATATCGCAAAAACGTTGACGGGGACCACCGAGCACTGGGAGACAAAAAAGAGGTAGCCCGGTGGCACGAGGCGCGCTCGCAGTGTTTGGGCAAGTGTATGCCATTCTGAGCTCGGACGAGCGAGACATTCTGCCGGGCGAAACGCGTGCGTGTGCACGGAGGAGCACGGAGCCGGGCGAGGTGCAGGGTGGCCAAGGTGCCAGGTTCCAGGGCAGTTGCTGGCTGAATCGAGGGTCTCCGAGCGGTGCCAAGCCGTACCGAGCGGCGCGTCAGACTCGGACGTGGGCAGCAAGCTCATGAGCTGGGCAACCGAGGGTACCTGGCAGTGCCCTGGCCAAGACGAGGAAAGCCGCTGAATAAGCTGCCGCACCGCAGCTTTGGCGAGCAGCATTTCAGCACGGCACAGACGGTGCTGTGCTGGCCAGAACCCGCACGTGGAACCACTACGCCCGGGCGGTGATCAAGAGCTCGGAAACGAGGTCCGAGGTCGCGCTGGTCCAGGCATCACCTGGACGACGCCACCGCTGGTGGAGAGTCGTGAGACTAGACCACGGGACTCTTCTTCCTCATGTGTGGTGGTGGTCGTCCCGATGGCGCCCATATCACCGACTTTTTATATTCCTTCTTTTGTATATAAACGTTTGAACACGTCTCCCTGCCTGTTTATTGCACCACTGCACCGTAGTGGAAGTGCAAGAACCGTCCTAAACATGACAATTTTCTGGCGTCCGCGACGTTGGGCCATGCCCTATCTCCAGCTTTCAGAGCGGCACTTCTCTTTTGTGCAGTGGGCGGAAATGGATTGGGAGAAGTATATTCCCATTGGCAAGGATTGGCTTCTCGGGTAGTGAACTGAAGGAGTGGATTAAGGAGCAGCAGAAAAATGAGCGTGACAGACGAGCTGAGGATAGGGACGCGTCGCGAATAGCACACAAACAGAAGATTGCTCGTCTGGCGGCGGAACAGGGTCTGTTGAAGGCTAAGTGTCGTCTTGCTGAGCGCACGGCTGGAACGGTTGGAACCGTTGGAGAGAGCGTGGAAGCCAGCAGCGAAGCGTTCAGGAGCCCCCACAAGCATATTCCTCCCTACAATAAGGGGCGCGACGAACTCGACGCGTACATTCAGCGCTTCGAGCGGGTAGCCACGAGCGAGGGATGGCCTGGCGACAGGTAGTCACACACATTAATCATATGCCTGTCAGGTGAAGCCTTGAGTATTGTAGGACGTATGGCAGCGGAGGATGCTAGAGACTACGAAAAGCTGAAGCAAACCTTGCTGCAAAGATTTCGGTACACCGAAGAGAGATATGGGCAAACGTTTCGCGAAGCTAGGCTGGAGAGTTCCGAAACGGCGACAATTTGCTGGTCGGCTGCTCGGTTACTTCGATCATTGGCAGCAGATGGCGAAAACAGAAAAAACGTATGGCACTTTGAGAGATAGCATTGTGTCCGAACAGTTTTTGCTAAGATGCGATGAGAAACTCGCCATCTTCTTGAAAAAGCGAGGACGCCGAACGCTCGATCAGCTGGCCGAAACGGCTGACCATTATCTGGAGGTGCAAGGTCTGACAAATATCGCGTAAGGGAAACAGGAAAGACCAAGCGAAAAAGCAGAATCGAGGAGCAAGAGCTGCGATAAAGAGTCCGCAAAAGCAAATGTGCAATGGTTTTTATGTGGAAGCAAGGTCATCGGGCTGCAGACTGTTGGACTGAAGCCCTTGTCTTGCTGGCAGTTCAGAAAACACGGCCATCAAGCGGATGAGTGTCCAAATGTAAAGAGCCGCAACAAGGAGGCGTCAAGTGCTGTTGCCTACTATGACCGTGCACCATTTCCTCTAAACAAAGAGAACTTGGATTGTACCCCTTCAACAGCAGAGGAAAATTCCCCATCAGAAAAAAAGAGGTATTTGTCTTGGTCTGCTAAGACAAGAGATGCCAACGGCAACCGGATATCTCGAGGGACAGCCTGTAACGGTGCTAAGGGATTCGGGATGCAAGAACGTGGTGGTCAAGCGTTCGCTGGTACCGGAAAAGTATTTCACCGGTATCACACGTACTGTACACCTTTTCGACGGTTCATCGAGGCTGCTTCCCGAGGCAAAGGTATACATCGACTCTTCGTTGTTCCGAGGACCGATACTTGCACTCTGCATGGAAAAGCCACTCTATGACGTCGTTCTTGGCAACATCGACGGGGTAAGCTTCCTTTCTGTTTCTACCACGTCACATCGCTTGTTGGATGTCGCAAGACTGCATAAGGAGTCTGCACCAGCAGGGGAACCTGCTCCATATCCAAGCGTGTTACCGGACCTACCGACTTTGAGTGCAGCGACAACAAGAGAGACCAGAACATGAAGTTACGTGTGGCGACGTCTACCGAACTCGATGTGACCCAACAAGTTCTTGAAAAGTTGTAGAGAGAAAATCGCACCTTCGAGAGCTGTTTTTCGGCGATCAGGAAGATGATAGCGAAGCGATGAGCAAACATAGAGTAAGTTTTGCTTAATTGAATAGTTCACCGTCACTACAGATTGCTAACGAGGCAGAAAGTTCACCAACTGTTTGTTCCGCAAAGCCTCCGCCAGTTTGTCCTTAGGATGACGCATGAGGGAGTTATGGCAGGTCGACAAGGTATTAAATGATTAACTGATAGAATTCTTGTAGAATTCTATTGGCCGGGCGTGCAGGCTGAGGTGACACGATTTGTGCGCTTTGTGACATCTGTCAGCGCACTGTGCCAAAGCATTTAGTCGGACTTGTCCCCCTCGGAAAAATGCCGGTGATTGACGTGCCCTTCCAACGTGTGGCGATTGACATAATCGGTCCGCTATCACCGACATCGGCCAAAAGAAACCGTTCATTCTAACAATGGTCGACTGCGCAACGCGATATCTTGACGCTGTTGCATTACCAAGCACAGAAACGGAGATGGTAGCAGAAGCGTTGGCGGAAATGTTCTTGCGCGTCGGAATACCACGAGAAATCGTGAGTGACCGCGGAAGGTCATTAACATCACGCTTAATGCAGGAAGTGAGCAGGCTACTGTCTTTCTGACAGTTGCCAACTACCCCTTGTTAACCTATGTCCAATAATCTTGTGGAGCGGTTTAATGGTACTATAAAGCAAATGATACGGTGCATGGGCCACGAAAGTCCAAGGAACTGGAACAGATACTTGGTACCATTATTATTTGCATACCGAAAGGTGTCTAAGTCGAGTATCGGCTTTTCGCCGTTAATACTGAAGGAATTATGGACGCGAAAAAGCTTGGATCTCCAAACGAAGACTACATACGGCTATTGCATGGAGCTTCACGATTGTTTGTATGAGACGTGTCAAATTGCGCACGAAGAGCTGCAGAAAGCCAAGCTGACACAAATGAAATACTACGATCGCAAAGTGAAGCCTCGTCAGCTCTGCGTCGGAGACAAGATATTAATTTACTGCCTTCCGACACCAACAAACTGATTCTCACTTGGAAAGGCCCGTTCACTGTACTAGAGAAGTGGAGCGAAATCGATTATGTCGTTGATCTAGAAACCCGATCCAGTTTGTTGCGCATCAACCTCCTTAAGAAGTACGAGAAGAGACCACCTTTGACAGGCATGGTGGACCGCGCGGCTTCATGGTATTCAACTGTAAAGCAAGAAGAGCTTGCGCTCGTGTGGGCTGTCCAAACATTCCACATTTTTTTATCTCTTCGGCAAGCAGTTTGTACTACAGAGCAATCACCAGCCGCTGCCCTACATCATTTCGGCCAAGCACATAAATAGCCGGACTCTGCGATGGAGTCTGACACCTATGGAATACGACTTCAGTGTGGAATATATCAAAGGAAGTGACAACGTTGGAGCTGACTACATGAGCCGAGTGTAGACTTGAAGCGTTACGCACATGCAAGCTTTTGTTTCTTTCTGAGCACTCTGTGAACTCCATGTAAACTCCGCGAACTGCGTGCGAACGAACCTGTTAATGCGCGTGCAAAAGTTGTTAACATGCGCAAACTTTCCGCCTTTCAGGCTGTGAACCTTCTCTATCCTCATGCTTAGAAAAGTTGTTGTAGAGAAACAACTTTCTAAAGTGGGGGGGGGGGGTAAAATGTCACGCGTAAATATCGCAAAAACATCGACGCGAACCACCGAGGACTGACGGACAAAAAAAAGTGGCACGGTGGCACGAGGCGCGCTCGCAGTGTGCGGGCCAGTGCGCGCAATTCTGAGTTCGGACGGGCGAGACGTTCTACCTGGCAAGACACGTGCGTGTGCACGGAGGACCATGGATCCGGGCGAGGTCCAGGGTGGCCGAAGATTCAGGTGCCAAGGGAGTTGCTGGCTGAATCGAGGATCGGTGAGCGGTGCCGAGCCGTACCGAGTGACGTGCCAGACTCAGACGTCTGTCGCGAGCTCATGAGGTGTCCTTCCGAGAGTACCGGGCGGTGCCCTGGCCAAGGTGAGGAACGCCGGTGACTGAGCTGCCACACCGCAGTGGTGGCAAGCAGCATTTCAGGATGGCACAGACCATCGCCTCCTAGATTTCCCTTGCCTGCCAGATGAGTGCGAAAGGCCCGTCATCTATGGCGGCGCTACCTACGCAGGGGTAAGGGTCTTTCTGCTTGGCATTTGAGATTGGCAATTTCGGCGTTTGCTACTAATTTCAGAGGCGCTGAATGAGCGCAAAACGGCTGTCATTTATAACGGCGTCACTTACGTAGGGTTATATATAGGTACGTTTACGTCTTTTAAATTGTTTACGTTATTTTTGTTGCATGTAAGCTTCAAAAACGTATAACTTATTTGAAGACACCCCTACATAGGTAGCGCCATCACCATAGTTCCCACAACCGCCGCTTTCCAAGGGACCACCGATAATACAGCAGGCAAGAGAAATCTAGGAGGCTATGCACAGACGGTGCTGTGCTGGCCAGAACCCGCACGTGGAACCGCTACACCCGGGCAGTGATCAAGAGCTCGGAAACGAGGTCCGAGGTTGCGCTGGTTCAGGCATCTCCTACAAGACGCCACCGCTGCTCGAGAGTCGTGAGACCACGGGACTCTTCTTCCTCATAAGCCGTGGTGGTCGTCCCGACGGCGCCCACATCACCGACTTTTCATATCCTTTCTTGTTTATAGAAACGTTTGAACACGTCTCCCTGTCTGTTTCCTGCACCGCTGCACAGTAGTGGAAGTGGCCGAATCTTCCTAAACATCACAGTCATGTATTTCGGCCAGTGCCTGTGGCGGCAACGCTTGATTGAGTAACTCATGCTTGCGAACTTCTGATGTGATGCGATGAATGCGGAACTTGTTCTCGACTTCAATGAACCATAAGGACGGATCAGCAAGCCACAGCTGCGGTAGCGTTACGGTAGCACTACCTCGAACAACACTGGAAGCGGGTTTCTGGCCAGCTGCAGTGGCATCGGTACCAGCGTCGAGGCGGAGGAGATTCTTACGCTGCTCCATGGAATGTCGCGCTCGTAGTCCGGGCTCAACAGTAAATGTAATACTCTCAGACGTGCTCAAAAACATAGTGTGGTTTATTCCGCCAACGTTCTAACGTCTTTCATTTTTGGAGATTACCCACTGCCAGTTCATGTCCCACGTTTGTCGTGACAGAAGAAGAAAAGTATGCCAGAGCGGTAATTCTATTAGATGAATATATTGCCACGTTCCATTTCCCAAGTTTTTGTTATCGTCCCAAAACACCACACGATTCTCAGCGCAAACCGCGCCTGCAGCTTTCGAGAAGGTTCCAGACTGTAGTAGACCATTTCGATAAGATCACGCCCACTGTGCGAACGGTACAGATTGTTCTGGAACCTACGCCACCGCCAGCGGTAACGCTGGAACGTTCGACGGCAAGAGTATAAATGCCGACGTGCTTCGCCGCTTGTCAGTTGTTGAACGAAGGCCGACGCTCCGTTCGCCGCTATCAGTCCGAGACTGCTAACGGTGCAAGACTGCTGCTGTAATCGGCCTTTCCGTTTACTGGGCACAGGTTCGCCAAATAAAGAGTTAAATCCCAACACGAAGTCTCCTGTCTTCGGCCACGTCACGACCGCGTGACATCTGGTGGAGGTGCTGCTTCGTTCATGTACCGGACGCCCCCGTCAAGCCGTGAACTCAGCCCACGTCGCGGAGAAGACACCGACGCCAGCCAAGAGCAGCGAACAAGCCGCCGACAGCAGGGTCTCCCACCGGAGTACGGGCCTCTGCAAGACAAGGCGCGGAAAGCCAAGGCCATGACCTCTACGGCAGTGACTATGACAACCGGAGCGTCCCAGCCCACGATCGTCATTCATCAACCCAGGGAACCACGAACGTTTCATGGGTCATCGTTTGAAGACCCAGAAACCTGGCTAGAAACATACGACCGTGTGGCCGCCCTCAACCACTGGGACAACGAAGAAAAGCTCCGTCGCGTGTACTTCTACCTGGAAAACACCGCAAGGATCTGGCTAGAGAATCGGGAGTCCACGCTCCGAACGTGGGATGTCTTCTGCGGCGCATTTCTGCAAACGTTCGCGAGCGTCGCTCGCAAAGAGAGGGCCGCTGCTCTACTAGAGACCCGGGTTCAGCTACCAAATGAAAAGGTTGGAATTTTCACAGAGGAGATGACCCACCTATTTCGTCTTGGTGACCCAGACATACCTAAGGAGAAGAAAGTTCGTTTCCTCATGCGAGGGGTCAAACAGGAGCTCTTCGCGGGACTAATGAGGAATCCACCGAACACCGTCCAAGAATTTGTATCGGAGGCGACCACCATCGAAAAAACCCTGGACATGCGCACCATACAGTATAATCGTCGCCTGACTCCAGAATGCGCTGCTGCTCAAGCCAGTGACTCCGACAACCTGCGTGAAACGATCCGAGCGATCGTGCGGGAAGAGCTGCGCACACTGTTGCCTTCGGCGCAACCTCAAGTAGATTCGATCGCCGACATTGTGCGAGAAGAAGTTAGGCAATCGCTTCGAATTCCCCAAAAACCTCTGCCCGAGCCAGAAACTATGAGCTACGCCACTACAGTGCGCCACAACGCTCCTCCCCGTCTACGCCGAAACGCCGCCCCGTCGCACTTCCGTCGCCAGACACCACCGCCGCCACCACCCCCACCGACGACTTACCGTTCGCCAGCGGGCCAGCGCAGTGCGCCGAGGAAAACCGACGTTTGGCGCACCCCTGACCACCGCCCACTGTGCTCCCACTGCGGCGAGGCCGGGCACACTTACCGCCGTTGCCAGTAGCGACAGATGGGACTGCGTGGCTTCGCCGTCGATGCACCACGTCCACAGCCAGGGGAACGCCCACGTGACATCGCCCACTACCTGACAGGAACTCTATGGACACCACGAAGTCCTTCCCGTTCGCCGTCGCCCAGCCGCCGCATGTCACCGCACCCCCGGAAGTACTCCGGCCCAACGCGGGGCCAGTCTCCTAGCCCGTATCCGGGAAACTAAGGGCAGAAACCGGTGGAGGTGCGGTTGCTGTGCGACGAACTACCGAAGATCCTCCGACGACGACGACGCCGCGACGGAGCTTTCCGAACACAACGCCAACCAGGCAAAGCCCTGACGGCGAAAGCTCACTTACCGAAGGTGGCCTGACGACGCAACATGGAAGCAGCGGAACAAGCCGACGCAGCCGTGACCCGACGCCACGCCCTAACTGTAATGCGAGACGGCAAACTAGCGACCTCGACGTTCTTATCGACGGCCACAGTGTGACCGCTCTCGTCGATACTGGAGCTGACTATTCTGTCATCAGTGGGTCGTTCGCCGCGAAGTTAAAGAAAGTTAGGACAGCTTGGAAAGGCCCTGAAATCCGCACAGCTGGAGGTCATCTCGTAACGCCTGCAGGAATCTGCACAGCGAGAGTCACCTATAATGGCCGTATTTATCCTACAGACTTCGTAGTCCTACAGCGTTGCTCGAGAGATGTCATCCTTGGCATGGACTTCTTGTGCCTCCATGGTGCTGTCATCAACCTAAAAACAAAGCCGATAACGTTATCCACAGAAGAAGCACTACCGCCGCGCACGCCGTCTGGACACCATGCCTTGAGTGTCCTGGAAGAAGAAGTCACCATTCCGCCTCGCTCAAGCGTCATTATTTCAGTCGGCGCTCCTAAATCACCTGACTTGAGAGGCGTCGTTGAAGGCAGTCAGCATCTGTTGGTCACCCGAAATATTTGCGTCGCAAGAGGAATTGTAGAGCTGCGGGGAGGCAAAGCAAAGCTTATGCTCACGAATTTCAGCAATGAGTACAAACATGTGAACAAAGGAACAACGGTCGCATACATCGAAGAAATTGTCGAAGCCACCAGTGCTTTCGCCCTCGCCGATTCTGCGGAACCTGCTCAGAGGATCCAAGCCCCTCCCATAGCTTTCGACGTCAATCCCAGACTTCCGAACGATAAGCAAGATCAGCTCAAGGGCCTGCTCCTGCAATACGAAGATTGCTTTTCGTCGTCATCGAAAATTCGGCAGACCCCAATAACGAAACATCGCATCATAACCGAAGAAAATGCCAGACCAGTCCGTCAGAGTCCGTACAGGGTTTCGACGTGAGAACGGAGGCCATTAAGAGACAAGTTGATGAAATGCTGCGGGATGACATTATCCAGCCGTCCAAGAGCCATGGGCATCCCCCGTGGTGTTAGTGAAGAAAAAGGATGGGACCCTGCGTTTCTGCGTCGATTATCGCCGCCTGAACAAAATCACAAGAAAGGACGTGTATCCTCTCCCACGAATAGACGACGCACTTGATCGGCTCCATAACGCCAAGTACTTTTCGTCAATGGGCCTCAAGACTGGCTATTGGCAAATCGAAGTCGACGAAAGAGACCGAGAGAAGACGGCGTTTATAACACCGGACGGCCTCTTCGAGTTTAAGGTGATGCCCTTCGGCCTTTGCTCAGCGCCTGCAACTTTTCAACGCGTTATGAATACAGTACTGGCAGAATTGAAGTGGCAGACTTGCCTTGTGTACTTGGACGACGTCGTCGTGTTTTCCTCGAGTTTCGACGAGCATCTTCGGCGCCTTGAAACTGTACATCAAGCCATCAAGACGTCCGAACTCACACTGAAGCCAGAAAAGTGCAGATTTGCGTATGAGGAGCTTTTGTTTCTGGGGCACGTTATCAGCAAGCCTGGAGTTCGTCCCGATCCACGAAAAACAGCCGCCATCGCCGACTTCCCGCCGCCCACTGACAAGAAGGCAGTGCGCCGATTTTTGGGCCTGAGCGCCTATTATAGGCGGTTCGTGAAAAACTTCGCCCGCATCGCCGATCCTCTCACTAACCTTACCAAGTCCGACGTGGAATTCAAGTGGGAAACGCCACAGGAACACGCTTTCCAGAAGCTTAAACATCGCCTCCAGACGCCTCCGTTACTTGCCCATTTCGACGAATTCGCCGAGACAGAAATACATACTGACGCAAGCAGCGTAGGTCTTGGCGCCGTTCTTGCGCAGAGGGCCGACGGACTTGAAAGGGTTATTAGTTACGCCAGCCGATCGCTATCCAAAGCAGAAGCAAATTATTCCACAACAGAAAAGGAGTGCCTCGTCATCATCTGGGCTACGTCGAAATTTCGCCCCTACCTCTACGGCAGGCCCTTCAAAGTTGTGAGCGACCACCACGCCTTGTGTTGGCTAGCCGCCTTGAAGGACCCTTCAGGTCGCCTCGCACGATGGAGCCTGAGACTTCAAGAATATGACATTACTGTCATTTACAAGTCCGGCAAAAAACACTCCGACGCCGACTGTCTCTCTCATGCGCCTGTCGACCAACCGCTACCCGACGACCCGGCTGACGACTACTTCTTGGGAACGATAACTACAGACGACTTCGCTGAACGACAGCGGGCCGACCCGGAACTTAAGGCCCTAATAGAATACCTCGAAGGCAAGACCGCCGAAGTCCCGAAGGTATTGAAGCGCGCACTTGCGTCGTTCTTTCTACGAAACGGTCTTCTGCAAAAGAAAAACTTTTCACCACTTCGAGCTAAGTACTTCCTTGTGGTGCCTTCAGCTCTGCGACCAGAACTCCTACAGGCCCTGCACGATGATCCGACGGCAGGGCACCTCGGTGTTTTTCGCACGCTCGCGAGGATACAAGAAAGGTACTACTGGCCACGTCTTACCACCGACGTCCCTCGTTATGTGAGGACATGCCGGGACTGTCAGCGACGCAAGACACCGCCGACAAGGCCAGCGGGACTTCTGCAGCCAATTTATCCACCTTGCCGACCTTTCCAGCAGATTGGTATGGACCTACTAGGGCCGTTCCAGACGTCGGCTTTCGGAAACAAGTGGATCGTGGTAGCTACCGACTACCTCACCCGCTACGCCGAGACAAAAGCCCTGCCAAAAGGCAGTGCATCCGAGGTAGCTAAGTTCTTCGTCGAAAATATCGTCCTACGTCACGGCGCCCCGGATGTCCTTATCACCGACAGAGGAACGGCATTCACTGCCGACTTAACTCAAGCGATCTTGGCACACAACCAAACAAACCACCGCCGGACGACAGCGTACCACCCACAGACCAACGGCCTCACCGAGTGGCTTAACTAGACGATTGCCGACATGCCGTCAATGTACGTCGATGTCGAACACAAGACGTGGGACGCCATTCTTCCGTATGTGACCTTCGCATACAACACGGCGGTGCAGGAGACGACGCAGATATCTCTATAGAAATTGGTCTACGGAAGGAGCCCGGCAACGACGCTCGATGCCATGTTACCCAACGTCACCGACGAACAAAGCCTCGATGTTAGCGAGTACCTTCAACGTGCCGAAGAAGCCCGACAACTTGCGCGTCTCCGTATCAAGAATCAACAGACGACAGACAGCCACCGTTACAACCTTCGGCGACGCTTCGTGGAATACCAGCCCGGTGAACGTGTTTGGGTGTGGACGCCGATACGCCGACGTGGACTAAGTGAAAAGCTTCACCGACGCTACTTCGGACCATACAGGGTGGTTCGACGTCTTGGCCCACTTGATTACGAGGTTGTCCCCGACGGCATCACGAACACTCAAAGACGCCAATCGCGACCTGAAGTCGTCCATGTCGCGCGACTCAAGCCGTTTCATGCGCGTTAACAAACTGAAACAGTGTTTTTTGTATATTTGTTGTATCGTAATTTATTCATTGTACTTGCTTGCATTATTATTGTACCTTTATATTTAGTTAAAGCATCGGGACGATGCCTTTTTTCAGAGGGGGCAATGCCACGTTCCATTTACCAAATTTTTGTTATCGTCCCAAAACACCACACAATTCTCAGCGCAAACCGCGCCTGCAGCTTTCGAGAAGGTTCCGGACTGTAGTAGACCATTTCGATAAGATCACGCCCACTGTGCGAACGGTACAGATTGTTCTGGAACCTACGCCATCGCCAGCTATAACGCTGGAACATTCGACGGCAAGAGTATAAATGCCGACGCGCTTCGCCGCTTGTCAGTTGTTGAACGAAGGCCAACGCTCCGTTCGCCGCTATCAGTCCGAGACTGCTATCTGTGCAAGACTGCTGCTGTAATCGGACTTTCCGTTTACTGGGCACAGGTTCGCCCAAATAAAGAGTTAAATCCCAACACGATGTCTCCTGTCTTCGGCCACGTCACGACCCCGTGACATTATGATGAAAAGATGCGAGATGGTAGTAATTTGAGTGTTCCCTAGATGAACAGAGGGACTCATGGACGGACAGACAGACAAGCATACGGTTGCATGGATGGGCATGCGGACGGATGGATGGACGGCTAGACAGGCACATGGATGGACGGATGCAAGAATGGATGCACGGATGGATCTAAGGGCGGACAGAAGGAGGACGCATGGACGGATGCATAGACGGACAAACGAAGAACGCATGAATGGACGCAAGGAGGGCAGCAAGAACGAACGGACAGACGGAAGCGCGATCGGACTCACGGACGCTACGCCCTACTCATCATCATTCAGTGCGAAGATATACTGTGATTTGGGGACGAAGCTCCTTATGCCATGGGTCCTGCATCCGTGTTGTATGTAGTAGTAGTAGTAGTATTAGTAGTTATAGTAGTTGTAGTAGTTGTAGTAGTAGTAGTAGCAGTAGTAGTAGTAGTAGTAAGGTAGCCACCTCTCGTTTAGTCATTGGAATTTCCGCTGGATGGTGGTACTTCTATATGATGAGTAAGTAGTGAATGCTAGATTGCAATTGCGAGTGAGAATGACGGACGGACGAATAAATGGACGCACGGATGGACAGACAGACAAGCAGACGGACAGACAGACAGACAGACAGACAGACAGACAGACAGACAGACAGACAGACAGACAGACAGACAAGGAGACGTTCGAATTACCGTAGGCGCAGATGAACGGAAGGACGCATGAACAGATGGACGAACGCATGGACGGCCAGATGGATGGACGCACGGACAGATGGACGCATGAACAGATGCACGGATGGATGACGTCATAACGTACCCGTGGACGAACGCAGAGATGAACGCGTGGACATACGGGCGGATGGTCACATGGACAGACGCACGAACAGATTAATGGAAGCAAGAGCGAATGCACAGAGGAAAACACAGACCGACTGATGAACGCTTCGCCTCACTCATCATGATTCGGTGCGGGGATATGGCGTGATTCTTTTTCTCTTCCTTTCTTTTTTTTACGTGGCGGCTACCACAGGTCCGGTTCGAGCGCTGAGCTGACATCGTTATTTTTACCGTCTGATTCGCATAACTGAGCGTAGCTGATGGTGCCGGGCAAACGAAATTAGGTTTTCTCTTCAGCTCAGCTTACTTTTGGCCTTTGTATATGCCGGCTGCATGGCGCTAAATGCGATGGTGGTCCTCGGACCATCACTGCCGTTTCTTGATGGCGCATTGTTTTCTACGTTTTCTTAACCTCGTGTTGTACATATCTCATTTCACATGTTTAGACAAAATAAAAAAAGAATTTCACAGGCTGCTCACGTTGTGTAAGTTTGCCTGAGTAATTATTAAGTGTTAAACATATTTACCTGAACAGCTTATGTGGCAACTGACGTCTGAATAATGCGTAACTAGGCGTCATTTGCGTATTATTTGCCTCCTTATTGTTTGCCCAATTTCGGCTAATTTTGCTCGAAAAAAATAAAGAATAGCACGATCAACTATAACTAAAAAAATTTTTCTGTGCGCGTACGCTTCTCGACCCATCTGGGTACATCGAAGCTTCACTAAACTTAACATGAAACAGCAATCTACATTGGGCTTAATAAACTTACAAGTACAACTATTACATGCTACTGCGCTCAACTAGCTCTGACTAGATTCGGCTACGCCTACATATACCTAACCAGGATCACTTAAGTTGAATTTGGCCTAAAATAAGCCAAGCCAAGCTGAGAAACGTTAATTGTGTTTGCTTGGCTTTATCATGTTTTGCGATGCTGGTTACGCTTAGTTATGCTAATCGACCGTTATGAATAACGGCGTCACCCCAGCGCTGCAATCAGCCTCGTCCCAGCTGGTAAGTAAAAAAAAATTACAGCATATTTACCGAATGAATGAAAATGAGTGGGGCGAAGCGTCCGTCAGCCCATTCATGCTTCCATCAGTCTGCTCGTTCTTGCTTCCGTCCATCCGCGCGACCACCCATGCCTCCATCCATGCGTCCGTCCGTCAGTCAACGCGTCCGTCTGTGGGTATGTTCACCCGTCGGCCCGTCCGTTCCTGTGTCTATCCGTCCATACGCCCACGCGTCCGTCCACCTGCCCTTCCGTCTTCTAGTCTATCTGTCCATCCATCTATGCGTGCATCCGCGCGTCCATCTAGTGAACACTCCAAGTACTGCCTTCTCCCATCTCACATCCCATGTGACACATACCCGCTCTAGAGTGGGTATGTGCCACTTGTGGCTGCATACGGCAGCGGAGCATGGACACTACCGCGTTAGGGAGCTTCGCCCCTTAAAAAAGAAATCGCACCAGTTCTATGGAGCAAGCATAGCGACACCCACTTGTCGTTTTCGCTAGGAGTGCAATAATTGCGTTATAGGTATCGTGATGACGGGCTGACCGATACGACGGGACGCGCATGCGCTCCGCAGCTAGCGTCTTATCGCAAGATGGCGCGTCGATGCCTTGAACTAGGCGATCACGTCGTCTGTACACTTTTGCTAACGTCTCTACGTTTATTTTAAACAATAACCAAAGCACCGTAAGACATGGTTGTTTAGAAGATATGAAACATTTTAGACCACAGTTCTCAGGGCCGGTTCACGAAAACGGCAACCACGCCGTGACACTATGGTGCCGTAGACCAGCGGCTGGCGCCGTCCGCAGGAGAGCTGTTCCAAGTGCACGGCAAGCTTAGCCGCTGAGCCATTTGAGCCTCCTACAAACGTGGCTGCTCTTCCAAAAGCAGTAGTAGACCACTTCAAATCTATCAATTGGCCGCCGTGCGCTCTGTAGCTGGTAAGCTCCGAACTGATGCTTCCGTTTTCTTTGGAGTCATGTCGTTTAGCTTCTACATCATAGTAGTCGAATCGATTCAGCACCGTTTTTGAGAGCCATTCTCAACTAAATGATGTTGTAGGCTTGAGCAAGCCTTTACGAATCTCGGAGGGCATATATTACATGTTTGTTAGTTGCTGAAATTGATAGCTCAAGCCACTTTTAGAAACGCCTGCTTTGTGAGACAGCGTTTTGAAGTGCTGTGTGCTTTTTGGAATACCAGACAGGCCAAAATGCTCTATTCACTGCTGGAACGCAATCAGGGAACAACACGAACTACATAGCGTGAAAACCACGGAGCAAGAAGCAAGCAGCTCGAAGTGTCCCACCGCAGACGCAGATGATGCGCAGAGGCGAAAGCAGACGACGCTGCTCAGCAATGTCGCTCCTCCGTCGCCGAATGGCACGTCCCTCTCCGGCGAACGGCAAGCGGTGCCAAAATAGGTCTCAGATCCATTTTAGGGGCGAAGCTTCTTAAAGCGGCACCCGTTCGTCCCTCGTCGTAGAACATAACATATCTTACGCTTTGACCTGCAAGGTCGTGCCGATGGGAGATTTATTCTGTGCGTTGTTGAAAAATAAAAAATTTGCAGCGTGCGCGTTACTAAAAGCTCGATTCCCCTGTCTCTCATTCCCCATTAGCAGTCATTAGCATGTACATTGAGCACTAACTAACAAGAAAGGATTGCTACGTTATACTCGCTGGGCGTAACCTCAACGGTTTTAGAGAGGTTTAGCGAGCGTTGGGCTGCAGTGCCATCAATACAGTCAATTAGTATATACCATTAACTCGAGGTGGTGAAAGGTGGGAAGTAGACACGAAGCGCAAGCCGTAAGAAAGTGTGCGTGTGCCACCTCTAGTTTAGTACTTGAAATTTCCGCTGGATGTCGGTGCTGCTATATGCGGAATATATGATGAAAAGATGCGAAACGATGGTATATGGAGTGTTGACTAGGTGGACGAACGGACACACAGACAGATGCGTGGACGGACGCACGGATGGCTGCACGGATGGATGGACGCATGGACGGATACAGGGGCGGATGCATGGATGAACGCAGAGATGAACGCATGAATGGACATGCGGACGCACAAACAAACGCACGCACGGAAGGGCAGATGGACGCACGGACTGTCACACAGACAGACGCATGGACGGACGGAAGCAAGAACGAATGGACGGACGCATGCTTCGCCCCACTCTCCATCATTCCCCCCGTGGATATGCTGCCATTTTTTGTCATAGGTGCAGCCCGTATGGACACGCCGTGGATCAGTGCAATGAAATCTGCAGATGTAAATTTGATCACCCGACCAAAGAATGTTTCAACCGCAGATCACTTGCAGACGCAGCTCAGAAGACGCCGTAACCGATTTTCCAAGATTTTCCAAAACTTGAAAAATGCACCTCAAGCTTTTTAAGTGTGGCCAAGCAATCCAAAACCTACAAAATATTGCGTCCTCAGAAGAAAACGACATGAGGCAAGACACCAGACCACCGGGATGAAGACAGCGTAACAGACAAATTCGTAGATGCACAGTCGGAAGACGCTACTCGCGTTAAGCCAGCCAGTACGCCAGACAGGGCAACTACCGATGAACAGCCCACTTAGACGCCAGATGAACACCTGAATGAGAGTTCAACGGAAATGACCCGTGATTTATATTCACTAGAAGGCAGCATCGAAACCTGACATAACTGAAGCGCATCAAGGGCGTCCGATAACCGCCGAACGTCAGAAGACCAAGTACTCATAACCAGAGGCATTGCAGAAAGCACTGCTTCGATTTCCTCTGCCGCGACGGCGACAGGCGCCAGTGACCGCACACCGAACGAACCTTGTAATGTCAATGACCTTGAAGAACATGAACGCTACGCCTTCGAAATCGACGAAGCAGCTAAGAAGCCGACCACCAACGCGGAACAAACTGGTGGACACCGAGGTTTCTACCAAACCCGCACGATCAGCAGACGCATCAAATTTTTCGAGTTTACAGCAGCGGCAGCGACATCACGAACCACGGAACATTTATAAAACACCGCGTGGATGATCACCAAGGCAAACGTCACAAACTGTGAGCGACGACAATACGTACATTTAGCATTTGGCCCTCCTGACTCTTACCTTTCCTTCCTTTGAGCAACTTTCTCGCCTTTATTTCAACAATGGCAACAGTTTCTTTTATGTCGTTCAATATTCGCGGTTTCCGCAATTCCGTGAAGCAAGAGGCAGTACTTGACCTCACGCGGGTGCGTCGCGTAGACATGGTCTTCGTGCAGGAGACAAACTTTCCTACTGAGCTTGACGTTGCAGAGCTTCGGAAAGGTTTCATGTAGAGGCCTTTTTCTCACTCACAGATGCGTGTGCGCGTGGCACAGGAGTTTTTTTCTTGAACGCAACGCTGAAGAGGGGTGCTCACTGTCTTGTTCACGACAAAGACCGCATCATAACAGTCTATGTGGTACTTAACTGCAAACGAGTCAGATTCGTTAACGTATACGCGTCCGTAACAACGTCAGAAACGAACGCGTTCTATGAAATGGTCAGGAATTTTTTTCCTCAAACGGCGAAGAACGGCAGACGTGCATGAACCGGGAAGCAGCTGCGCATGGCTGTCTGAGAATGTCAAACGTCAGACGGCGAGGCATGCCTGTCGCTAGCGTGAACTGGCCCTTATCAGTCTGTTCCTCCATTCAGACGTTGCATTGCCGTTATCGTCGTTAGGGTCGCCAATCGACATGAATAAGCAACCGAAACAATAAACTCTATAAATGAAAGAGAGAAAACAATTATCATGTGGTAAAAAAGTAAATGTGGCAGGGTCCGTTATTTCAGGATCCCTCTGATTTGAACCGCCTGGAGGGCACACGCGAGGAGTTGGCGCTGGTCGATGAGGTGCGGCTTGAAGATCGCAGCCTCCCACGCTTCACTGAGGGGGTTTCGGTGTGCATTCAATGCTGTTTCTCGTGTGGCTGTGTTGCTGCCTTTGCATTGCAGTAGCAGGTGGGCTAGGGTGTCTGCGACGTGACAGTGTGGGCAGATGTATGAATACGACATTGGTTTGAGGTGATGCATTAAAACGACATGCGTAAATGTATTGCTTTATAGGTGTCTGTAGTCCATGCCTTCATCTCTTGAAAGTTTGGCATGAGGGGGAAGATATAACCTGCGTTGTAGCTGATAGTGTTGCAGCTGCTCGTAATATATTGAAGGCACAGCTTCGGTTTCTTCTGTTGGTGTTCTGGTATTGGAGGTGTCTCGAATTTTGTGTGGGCAAGCCTGGTTGATGCAGTCGCGGGCTGTGGCATGCGCCACTTTATTCCCCTCGAGGCTCTGGTGATCCGGAACCGTGATAATGCAGGTATGTCGGGGGGGGGGGGGGTATGGACGCGTTTTGCAAAGTTTACCGCTCTCGTGGAGATCCATCCTTTCAGATAGTTGCGTGCCGCTGTTTAGGAGTCGGTGACGACCACTTTAGGATCCTCGCTTGCTTGGCTGGAGTTGATTTCTTTCTCCTACTCGTCTAGCTTCTGGACAAGTTAAGGAGGGAAGATGTTTGAGGTTCGGAATGGATCCCCTCGATGACTCGGGTGCACGGTGGCAGCGCGAAAGAAGAGCCATTGTCCTGTGAAAAGACGCTTTATTGTAGCCTCAGGCGTCTGCCCGAGTCCAAGCCCAAACCTCCGCTCACTATTTCACATTCAAACATCCCCTTTTCAACCCTCAGTAGAACAAAGGGTCTCCACATAAGCCAATCACACGTTGGTTTCGCATCGCCACAAGCAATCGCGAAAGCACGTTCGTAACAGGCACTGAATTGGTAAATATCATGTTATGAAGCACCACACGAGAGCAGATAGGTTCTCCGCGTGTCACACTCGCTCTCATACCAGGCCGACCTCCGTCGGTAGCCATTCTCACGCTCGAGCCCCGTCAGCTCTCTCATTCATTGTTGCTTCTTTAGAAGCCTCCTTAAGAGCGGTGAGAACACCCTTGGGTTCTGTGAGTTTACCAGGTGTGCATGTGACAGCGAGGCGCCCAGTCATTCTAACAACACTCGGTAATGACGTATAGCGGGTGAGGATATGCTCGTCTCTGCGCCGCAACCATTGGTCAGCCCAGTTCTTAACACACGTTCATGCCAACAATGATTTAACTCAGACGGCGGCGCCTGGCCTGCTTCTTGCTAGACGCTCTTCTTTGTAAACCTTCCCCTTATAGTCCCAAAGAGGGGGTGACTTTGGCGGCTCCGCTCGTGATCCGTGTGAATAAAAGAGTCTCCATTATTTCCCGTGCGCAGGTAACCCGCGTTTGCCTTCGCGGAACCGATCAGCTCCGTATGTTGACGGGTCGGCAACTGCTTGCACGCTCTGCATCAGCCGCATTATTTGCAGTACACACAACACGCCGCTAATGCTTGTCTCATACTAACTGCTGGCCACTGCTATAGCGGCCTCTTCCGCTGTATCTGTGCGTTTGGCCCGGATAGTCTTTGTCGCGAGAGACACCCCTTCGTGGTCCCTGACGCAAATCACGAAGGCGCTACGTTCCGCATAGTTGGCAGCTTCCACGTTTCGTGTCTGCGGGTCATTGTGGTGGTTTCTCCGGACGTTGTTTACCCTGCAAGTTGCCTTGCTCGATGATGTTCAGGGTGCATGTTGCGAGGAAAGCGTTGAACTTCCAGGCATTCGCGGATCTGCGTTGGTATCTTGTACTTCTGTTCATCGTCGGGTTCAATGATGGTTGTGTATCATGTGTGTTGGAGGGCTGCTCAATTAGTGGGGGAGAGCTTAAGCCTCTCGACCTGTCTGATGAAGTGTGCTTCAGCGAGCTCTTGCAATGTGTTGTGAACATCCATTCGAAGGAATCGGTTCGTTGAAGCAATTGGTGGTAGTCTCAGGGCAGGCTTGGCGGCTTTTCTTTTAAGTAATGTCCGATTTTGTTTCTCCGCTGTCTTTACATTCAGATAAGTAGTTTTGTATGCTATGCGGCTATATAGAGGAGCCTGTATCATTCGCAAGGTGTCATTTTGCTCGGAACCACTGTGGCCGTTGACAACCCATCGGATGAGCGGAATGAGCTGTGCTACTGTGTTTTGAAGCCGTGGTAGGGTTTCAGAGTCGTATTAATCCTTATGTATATGCAGCCCAAGCACTCGAAGGGAGTCCACTTGCGGTATTTTGATGCCTTGTAGGAAGATTTGAAAGTTCGGCACAATGTATATGGTGGTCTGCCCCGGGTGTGTGCCTCGAGGACTAACAGTTCGCATTTCTCCGGAGCACACTGAAGACGGCATGTCTTGAGGTTTTCTTGAATAATGTTAACCGCCCCGTGAAGGCGGTAGTCCTGTTCGCCCGTGCTTTCGCCTCTCGTCCACAGAGTGATATTATCAGCGTGTAACAGAGACGGGGAAGCTTGGTGGCCACCATGTTGATAACAAGCTGTGAGAGCACCAAACCCTGTGGTTTCCTTTGTTAGGTAATTGAAAATGAAATGTGAAAAAAGGCGAGAATTGAACGACAATTAAGCCAGCTGCTATGCGTGGTATTCAGTGTTGTTTGACAGAGTTACGCTGATGTTCGCAGCACATTTCGAAAAAGGAAGTTTTGCAGGCATAATCTCAGCAAAAAATCACGCATCGTACCTCTCATAGTGCCAGAAAAGTGAAATAATTACCAGTCAAAACCCAATGCTAATTACGCAACGAGCGCGCAGCTTACGATCCACTGAAAAGTGTTCGGCTATAATTATTTGTCGTCTCCTTTGACACAAATCCTCAACCAATTGCAAACTTTACCACACATATGTGTAGCGATAACCTCCCCGATCCACAGAAAAAAAAATGGCGTATAGGATGTTTTTCGTCTTCACAACAATAATAGTTATGGCTTAATTGATACCTTGCGGAAAGCGAAAACTTCGAAACAATGTCGTCGTTGCCCCAACAAAAAACAGAATTCGCTTCAGCCATTCTTAACTGATGAAATTTACTAGATTAGGAACCCTTTACTAGTGGTTGGTGCAACGTGAAAGCAACAAATTTTTTATCCTGCACGTACCCTGCAGGTTATTTTTGCACACATACAATTTCGTAGCGCAGGGACTTCAAGTGAGAAATGAATATTATATTTTGAACAAGGGCAGAGGGCCAGGCGAAAAAATGCAGCACCTTTCCTGAAAATGTCCAGGAGTACTGCCTACATGTGCTATTCTAAAAATTATTTCACGTCTGGGTGCGTACAGGTGTGAAATATACTCGGACGTCGTGATCAAACACGACGTTGGTGTCACCATTGAAAGTTTTATAATTATTTACTGTGGATTTAGGAAATATATTCATAACAATGGTTGGGAAGTTAGTATTTTAAGAAAATGAAACAAAAAGAATTTTTTTGCGCCAAGAAACTCATTTTTGTCAATTTGTTAACTTTGAGCGCACTTTTTAATTAGAGTGTTCATCTCTCTCAACCTCAAAGTACAAGTAATATAGTATTTTATGAGGTCGTTGTTTAGCTTACTTGTCAAGAATAGTTTGAGTCAGCGAATCAATAACAACTACGGGGAGTTCTGTATTTACACGGCGGTTATTATATTGTGGAAAAAATTCAATATGAGAAATTGAATGAAAAGATATCTAGAGAATAAGAGATATAACAATTATAAAGTCACGTACGAATAAAGCAGATACAGAGCTGTATCTTGCTAGTAGGGCGAAATGGTCAAGAATTGAGTTATTTCGTACGAAAACTCTTCCGCTTTATCTTTCATGTTCTCTTTCTTGTTGCCGCCCGTCCACATTCATCAGCAGCAACAACTTCAAAATGCTCCAAGTGTACTGTACAGGCCAATGCTATATTTATTGCGATAACAACTGTATGAACAATCCTGGCTGGTTTTTGCTATTGCTGCCACCACTGCAGTCACTGATGTATATGTTGTAAATGATACGCTAACCTCCTCTTTATGCTGAGCAAACGTCACCTTTTCTGCCGGTTCTATCTGCACGTGCGCTTGTCTTGTGAGCGAACAAAAGAGGGGGCGCTTATTGTAGCTGCGCTATCACGGCAACGATCAGCGTGCGCCTTACGCCACCACAGCAGGTGGGAGCTTTTATGGGCTGCGCTCTCAACACACAAAAACAACGGAGCCAAAAGCGCACTTCGAGCGGTCGTGTTCTCTTAAGGCGCGTTTGCACTAGAGAGACACGACACTGATTTTGGTCTGGCGACTGTTTTGGGGAGTGTTCTTTGTTTTGTCGTCATCATATTTACGCTACAACGTCACAAACTGACCGCTAGTTGTCTCTGGAAGACTCCATTTATCCCTTGTCCTGCTCTTGGCCTATTGTTGGCCCTTTTCTGTGGTCACACTGAAGGCACACACAGCGACACTGACTGAACTTGACACCTGCACCTCATTTTCATCCATGCTCCCTGCTCTGCCATTTTCTCTCTGAGGGCTAGCCCCGCCATTATTTATGCCGCAAAAGAATGGAAGAGGGGATGCACAGAAGGGAAGCACACAAAAGGCTTCCGCAGGGTGCACAAGATGCCTATTCAAACGCTGTGGAAGCCGAGGTGGGTCATTGTTATCTCCCCCAACAATTTCCTCTTCGTGTTCTTTTGAAGTGAACACATGGCCACATTTTCACTAAGCTGCAGATCTCCGGACGACACGCCGACGACTGGTCTGCCGATACGTTTTGCTGGTGTTCTCGGTCTGCCATTATGTTACACTACGACGACATTCGTTCCTTTGAACCGTTATCGTCGCCAGCCTAGTGTGAATAGGTGGTCTGGCGACTTTGTAAGCGGTCGACTCACCGGCCGGTGGTCTGCGTCTGCCTGGTATCTTCGTCGGGGTCGTGTCAGTGTCGTGTCGCTCTAGTGTAAACGCGCCTTTACACCAGCGCTTTGTAGGTTTACGTGACATCGGATGCTAGCTTTGCTTCGTGAATAATTCGGCAATGTTGCTATGGCATTCATTGTTTCGCACTTTTGGCGAAAGTTTGACTATTTTGGTAATGACCAGAAATATTCAGTCGCAATTATATTTGTAACACAAAAAGTACTTGCCTAATTATCAAAGTGCAAATGCAGTTCATGCGTGCATTTTCTAATGATAGGCAACTAAACTAGTTTTAAGAACACTTATTGCATGCTCATTTTTTTTTGTTGCCAACGAAAGCCCACAAAACATAAAATGGGGCACAACGGCCGTGGTTGCCGAAGGGGTCACAATGGCCTTGACTCTGCTAGATGTCAAGAGAACAATATACAGCGACTCGTGATCAGCAGTCCAAGCATTTGGTAGGGACATCATTTTGGAATCAGCCTTAAAGGTCATGCAAAATAAGGATGTACAACAACACACAATCATCTGGTTCTCAGCTCAAAAAAGACAGACCGAGGGTCTTAGTCCAAGCTCAACAAGAAGACCCACAAAGCTGCGTGAGGAGTCGTCAGCCATGTAGCTATTTAACGACGTGATGACTAAATTCTGGACAACAATGATCCTCCAATGGCGCTCAATGACCTTTGCAAGAACTTTTATCTGAGGAGGCGAAAGTATCCGTCAGCATACAGCAAACTGAACAGGCCTTAGGCGGGGGTGCTTAGGCTCTGCAGGTCGGGGCATATCCCAGTCCCGCAATCTTGCACCATTTTTTCCCAAAAATTCAGACACCAGACACATGTGCGCTTTGCTCAGACTTTGCGAGCTTAGACCATATGATCTAGCGCTGCCCTGCGTTACGGGCTGAAAGCTGGGCCAAAGTGGGATGCTGCGCTACTCAGTACGGAATTAAGGACGCAGCTATGGGCACTTCAACTGGCCCAGATAGGGTAGGCTTATCTGTTCCGTCGAGGGAGCTGCCCGCTACATGCTAGTTTACGCTTTGATGGATCTTAATAAAGGTTTTATACCCATAAATAACTACACTTCGGCGCGTATAATTCTATAATTATCCGGGAAATCGAAATGATACTCTCCGATAAATCGAACGCGCGGAGTGCGCGCTCAATATTGAAGGTCATCACTTGTAGAATGCAAGGCCACGGTTATGTGGCAGCACCGTTTTAAATGCGATGGTCCTTAGAATTACCCATGTATGCCTCTTCTGCTACAGAGAAGCAATACAAAATATTTAGGTGCTGGTATTGTGTCTCAGATATACGGAATGTTTGCTTTTTATTCAACAACGAGCACAATTAAGTGTGAATGCAGAAACCAGACACAGTTGGTGGGTGTTTAGGATGCGGTTGAATTGTAGCTGTTTCAGTTGACAGACAAGTCGACTGACCGACGGTTAAGCTGAAAGACAGCAGACCAAAATTTTAGCGTTGGGGTATCCCCACATAGACTATGGTATATAAAAATACGGATCGTGTTATAAGTAACGCATCGCTCTGATTCTACACAGTGAGGCTGTATTCAGAACAATGCTCCGACGCCATTATCAGTGAGAAGGGTTGTTCGCGAGGTATGCATAATTATAGTGACGTGCAATCAAGTGGTAGGGTTCCCTGCGAAATTGCTACAAAAGGTGTACGCGCCGATCTGTGCGCTCACCATTGTGTGAAACACTGTCTTTGGCAACGAAAAACAGCAAAGCGGTCTTTTCCATTACGCTTGTCTGAGTACTCCACATCATTTATTAATTTTTACTCGTGTAAGCCCAGTCACGTGTTATTTTTCATTGTTCGCGTAGTCTCATACTTTGCTACCTTGTGAGTGAAACATCTTTTGTTCACGACTGATAAATAGAATGCAAATAAAATGTGTAATGGATTTTCTGGTCCGAGTAAGAATCAAACTCAGGCCATGGGCGTAGCCAGCCCGAGCTCTATCACAGAGCCGCCATATTCGTTGAAACTGCTTTGAGAACCAAAACACTACATTAATGCCGTCTGGCAGAAGGACTCTTCTTAACGTATCTTATATAACGTGGCACAAGCGTATAGTTGCGCTGGGCGTCAAAAGATGCGAATAGAGGAAGGAGTGACTGCTTTAAAGGCTCTCACATTACAAACACTCAGATATATTTATTCATCGTAAGCAGCAGACGCATGAACGAAGTGAACAGCTGAGTAGACTCGCGTGTTGCCTTACGGATACGTTGTGGGGCGGACCTTCGCTTACATGCAATAGAATTATTTATTACTTTGCTGACACTTAGTCACTGTGCTTGCAATGGGCACTTATTAGCACTTTGGAGTGCACTGTCAGTCGTTTTCCTACGACATGGTTCAGGCCTCCACAGAGATTGAAAGCAGGCTAGCGGTTGAGAAGGTGACCCGCACAAGTGACGATTACGCTATCGCGATCTCTTCTTGAAGGCGAAGCTGAAGCGTCTTCCAAATATTTGTGCACGCCTGCACGCTTTTGAAAATAACACCAACGGCGACTTTGCGGCCTTTTTATTTAAATGATTTTAGGCATCATGAGCTATTTTATTGCCACCTGAACTGCTCTTTGTTGATGGCATGGTGCTGCTCGTACCTACATTTAAAACTACTATTTTACCTTGCATGCACTTAGCTCTCATCATTGCTATTGGTACACCCACAGTGGCAAGAGAGTGCTAGCAAATCTCTTTGCGGGAGTGAATGGTGACCCACATTTCAATCTTTTTTGAGCGAAATCTGTTGTGACATCACAACTGGTGTCTCCTGCACCGTATTTGTCGGATGCCGCCACCCCCATCACTGGCGTCCGTGACCAGTATTGCACTAGATGAAAAAATATTTACCTAAATAAGAAAACAAAGACTCAACGGGATTCTAAGCCGGGTCCCCTGCGTGCCTGCTCAGTATTCTACCACAGAGCCAAGGCGCTGCTTGGAACTCCCTTGCAAAGTAGCCTTATGCAGGCCTCATGTCGGGAAAGGATTGTTGCTAATATGAGAAAGCGCTTTAGAACAGCAAAAGAACAAACAGGCATCACATAACGCTAATTGCGTAACGAGTGCGTCATCTAATGCTCCAACCCATTACAAGAGCATTAGGCTCAATTATTTATTGTCGTCAGCCACAGCATAAAAAAATGTTGCACAGGATTCCTTGCAAGTGTGAAGCGGATACCAACCTTCCCCGAAGAATGACGAAGGATGGCACAGCGAATGCCTGGCCAATCCCCCACGGTGAGTATGAGGCACATGAAAGAGTGAACAGGAACAAAAATGCCTGCATACTAGAAAAAAAATTGACTTGGGGTGCAATGGGTGCCCTTCCATTAAGTTTGCAGCAGCTACCCAAATAGTGTTAAAAATAGGCTGTGAAAGGAGCTCTTTCAGCTTCCGCTGGGATAGTGCTGCGTGCTCCGCGCAGGTCTTCTGGTTTTTTGAGCAGTTCTGGCTTTAGGTAAACATATTTCCAGGAATAGAATGGAGTGAAATTGAGTAATAAAGCGTCTTAGAACACCAAACAACCGGTCATCCCACAGTGTGAATTGCGTAACGAGTGGGTGGTCGAATGGTCCAACTCATTACAAAAGCTTGTTTTCGGTCACCTATTAACTGTGGCGCCTACACACTTCAGGCATAATTTTTCATCGTCGTAAGCCACTGCAAGGAAATTTTCACTAAATTTCTTGGAAGTGTGTAGCGGATACCACACTTCTCTGAAGAATGACGTAGGATGGCAAAGTGAATGTCGGCCTACAACACAAATGTTATGCAAATTTACGGCGTTGTGACTATACCCGACAAGTGCGCTCGCAGCACTTACCCAAAGAGTGTTTAGAAAATACTTTGAAAAGCTGTTCTTCTTGATTTTGCTGTGACTGTGTTGCGCGTTTCGCGCAGGCCTGCCGTTTTTTCCCACTTCGGTACTGAGGTTAAGCGAAATGCTCAGAATACGAAGCCATACCCAAGTCATGTTAAACGTACATTTCATGAGATATGAATACGCTTGGCAAACCACACATTGTCAAGAGTAATTGTTGATATTTTGAAAATAGGCGACCATATTTCTTCAGCAGTTACCAACATATGAACTGGTGTTTTATTAGTAAAGATTGTTGATGTCCTTCTGTGCCTTCAATGTAGCTGTTCGAAAAAAGCGATATTGTTAATGGCGATGATAACACTAAATAAAACAGCCAAGGCGTAAAAGTTGTGTGCTGTTCTTTCTTAGAAAATATATTAGAAACATAGAAATGTGTGGCCCCTAACATATTGCAATCTCTTTTTTTCAGGTTGACATTTGGAGTCGAGCTTGAGAAAGGTAAGAAGGAATATATATCCTACGGGAAAAGGCCGGAGTTGATGCAGCATGCTGATGTTTATTTGAATGTTCGTAACTTGGAAGAAAGCCTAACTATGTCGACCAGTTTTGACCCTTCGCCAAGAAGTATACCGAAAACATCTCGCGAATTCTATTACCTTCGCCCACATAACGCCCCGACTATTAGTATTACCTTTGTAAGTATCATATCTTGCATTAAAAAACTCAAGT
The DNA here is from genome assembly GCF_043290135.1 of Rhipicephalus microplus. Classification (NCBI taxonomy): domain Eukaryota; kingdom Metazoa; phylum Arthropoda; class Arachnida; order Ixodida; family Ixodidae; genus Rhipicephalus; species Rhipicephalus microplus. Next base: position 5,997,933 of record NW_027464601.1, read on the forward strand.
TTTTTTCTCAAAGTACCTTAAAGGTTACTTCATCCGGTAGTCTTCCCAGTGAGTTATTTTCCTGTTTCGTACAGAGCTTTCGTTTCCTTAGTGGTCGTCAAGTAGAAAAAATGAAATATTCGCCAACCTAAGACAACCGAATAAATGAATGTGACCTTAACTTCAAGGAGATGCTTCATTAAGGCAGTTGGAGGTTACGAAGGAGCTCAACTGGGAATATGAGCTATATGAATGCATCGCGCTACACAGTATAAGTAAACAATGGCTATAAGTTATGACTTTGTGTAAAAGCTTTTTGAGATACATCGTGGTGGTGGAATAGTAGCCCTCTGCACAACAACCACCAAAAGTCGACATGGAGAAATGTGCGTTTCACGAAAAGTTTAAATTTTCGATAATTTATATAAAAAAGGCTTTTAGGCACTCGCACAACGCGAGTTTTTTTTTTTGTCATTCTAGAAGATGTTGAATTACAAAACAACATGGTAGGTTTATTTGTTTGTCTATTTATTTATTAGTTGTTTATTTATTGTTCCAATCATTTGATTCTCTCAAATGCCAGGAGCTGTTGCATTGGGAGAGCGCACAAATGTCAAGAAAAATTATAAATTGTCACCCGAAGAAAAAATAAACCCATTCACCAAATAATCAGTTTAGTAATGCAAATAAACGTCACTCTAGCTATTGTAATCGGGAAGACAGCATGAGAAAACACAGGCTTGAGGGAATACGCATATTGTAATTGAAGCTGGTTCGACGAGTAGCGATTCCGATACAAAGAGCTCGCAGCAGTCTGTCTTCTGTCGCCCGCTTCTTCTTGTTGATCTCTATGCCACTGACACGTAACGTGTCCTTGCGGCAGTGGCAGCACCGTCGCGAGTTTTAGCAGTGGTTCTCAAAAGCTTAGTTGCAGATCTCAAGCTGTGACACGTGAACATCACTCGTATGAGTTAGAGATGACAAAGACGCGAGGGCTAGTGGCATAAATAAAAGGTGTAACTTGCCACAATACATGGTAACGTCCAGTGTAATGGCACAGGAGTTCTAGGAGCGAAGCTGTCTCGGGCATAGTCTAGTCCCAGTTTGTCTTGGCCACCTCCTCATGATATTGGGAAGGTTCACTAGACGTCGCTAGGGGTAATCTAGTGCTGTCAATGCGAACTACATGGCGCTTGCTGCGTTGAAGACGCGTGCTCGAGTTTAACATGAGATCGCCATATGGCGCATTAGTGCACGAGTGTGGATATAGGGAGTGTGGATATAGGGAGGGCTTATTCAGATACTTCTGGAGGCGCACATCATATCGATTCTGATTGAATGTTAAGATCGTTCGATGCGATGGGAGACTGACAGACAGACGAACGGACTGACGACAGACAGACAGACAGACAGACAGACAGACAGACAGACAGACAGACAGACAGACAGACAGACAGACAGACAGACAGACAGACAGACAGGTCAATGAACAGAGAGACGGACTGCTGTACAGACGGGCAGAAAGACGACATTATTCACTTCGTGTATCTGGCCTATCAACTGGGGCAAAATTCATGGTGGATCCATAGTTTCTCGCTGTACCTGTGGAGTGGCGTACGTCCACAGTGATCCCAGACCTGCGCAAATCAGAATAAAATCAACATAAGGATACCAGACCTCAACACAGAGGAAACGAACATATGACATGGGACCAAGCAAAACCGCCTACCCGAAGTTTTGACTTTTCACAAACTCGCGGACTACCGGGTGACCCCACCATCCGGTGCCAAACTCCCCGCAACAGGGCTTCATTTTGCGTTCTATTCAAATGTCAACCACCAATGAGCAATGAGGTGAAGAGATACCAAGTCACCCCTGGCTGGCACGTTTGGGTGAAGGACTACTTAGACCTCAAATCTAATTGAAAAGAACAATACACTTAAGCATCCGAAATCCAGCGAGTACCATTGGTAACACATAATTTACAATAAATTACAGAAAAAAATAAAGGGTAAAAGCAATATTCTTTTTTCTTTTTTTGAACGATTCGGAAACATCTATGGCTCTCCACAATCTTCGGCTAGTCGCTAATTATCTGCTCAGATACAAAAGAAAAAAGGGAGGAGAAGAAAAAGTTAAAGAGAACCCTCCTCACGGTACTAGTTCAAAAAAAGAACAATAACCTACACACTTGATTTGGTCCCTTCAAAACGTCAATAACGATCATGTTCCAATAATGTTCCGAACATTGCTTTCAAATACAATTCCACAGAGGCACACCTAAAATAACAACTTTGTAGGAAAAATGTACAGAACCTCACAGGCACAATACAGGTCTCTCGGAAATTGAAAGACCTAAAAACTCAGTGTCCTCCGGAGCAGGAGTGGGACAAAAGAAGGAGCAACTCGAGGAAGAAGACACTAGTTACACAAGGACAAAGTAGTATCATAGCTTCGGGTCCGCCAAGATCCTTGGTGGAGCAAAGGTTATCACACAGAAAAGAGAAAAAGATATGATAAAAATAAACAAATAAATAAGGGAGCCAATAAAACAAGGGAAAAAGACAAATAACATCAATATAGGGAATAAGTACAAACATGTACAGCTCGAAACCTTAGACGCGGACAGCCTGTTATGAACAAAATAACGTAAATAATTGACATGCTAATACCTGATTCATTATTCATCCAGGATTCCAAATGTGACAATTAGCTTAAAACATGCACAATATAAGAAAGGCTTCAAATAAACTAATCGAGAAATCAAGGGGCAACAAAATAGGTAATTCAGAAAAGTGTAAAATATGCCAAAAATAGCTTTCTCTCGAGCAGCCGGAGGAATTGAGAGCAAAAGTCATTTTTTGGAACAAGTGACAAGGAAAAACACGGGAACATCCAAGCACAAGCCCTAAGAAAACCAAGAAGTTTGTTAGACAAGACACAGGGCACGTGAACGAAATAGATTGTATACCCACATATTTTACTGAAAATACATCCCGCTGATTTGCTCAGCTGGTTCCCGTGGTTGGGGGGCGCTAATGGTAGTTCACTTTTTTATATTCTTACGGGGAAAAGGCGTCGGAGAAATATGATTACTATCGATTTAACACCAGGCATTCTAGATGGAACCCAGTCTGCACGAGAGCTCCGACATCGTCTTTTTCCTTATCGAGTTTCAACTTATCCGTGGTGTCACGTAGCATCACCCCCCGGCGGCGAAGGCACCGTCTCGGTACTCGGTTGTTCCAAGTGGTATTGCTTCAGCCGAGAGACGTGCACAACGACAGAACACGAACTGGCGCTGGGGCTGCAAAATGGTTCAATTTCATGGGTCACGTCCGGAACTTGGCGCAAGACACGGTACGGACCCAAGTATGGCGAAGACAGCTTTTCGCACAGGCGAACTCGCCATGATGGCGCGTTGAGAAGGACCGTGTCACCACGCTGCAAGTTGACATCGCGGTGGCGGGCATTGCACAAAAGTCTTTGGCGGTGTTGGGAGTCACTAAGACGCAGGCGAGCAATTTCACGTGCCTGTAGTGCTCTAGAGATAACATCGCGGGCGTAGTCTGATGTGTGGGTAACGTTAGGAAGAGCGTGTCGAAAGGTAGCGTGGGTTCTCGTCCAGTATAGGCAAATATCACAAATGGCAGGACCATGTTCCAGTCACGATGGTCGGTGGAAACGTACATGGCGAGCATTTCTGTGGTAGTTTGATTTAGCCGTTCTGTGAGCCCGTTTGTTTGAGGGTGATAGGCTGTTGGGCACTTGTCTTGTAGCGCAAGAATGCAATATGTCTTGTATAACCTTGGATAAGATGTAGCGACCCCGATCAGTAGGTAGTTGTCAAGGGGCGCCGTGATGTAGTATGACGTCTTCTAGGAGAAAGTCGGTGACGTTGGTTGCACAACTGGTAGGAGGAGACCGCGTGATGGCATACCGAATAGCGTAGTCCGTGGCGACTGCTATCCACTTGTTTCCACTGACCGATAAAGAGAAAGGTCAGAGTAAGTCAAGACCTACTCTTTAAAATGGTTTCAATGGTATCTGGAGGGGCTGAAGGCGTCCTGCTGGAAGGGTTGTTAGCTTTTGCGGTGTTGACAGCATTTACAAGACGCGAAGTAACGATAGACGAATCTGTACATACTAGGCCAAAATAAGCGACATCTAACACGGTCATAAGTTCTTGACACTTCTAAGTAACCAGCCTTTGGGATGTCATGTAGCTGCGCGCGGACAGTCTGACGCATAAGTTGGGGTATTACCAGTAGTAGCTCAGGTCCGTCCATCGTTAGGTCCATCCACGAAGCAGTATTATCCTCCCTCCCCATCTCTCCTCTTTATTCTTTATTTTCCAAAACAACTCTTTTCAGCAAGCTCTATTCATTTTATTTTAATTGAATTAGGCCTGGTATACTTCAGTGGTGCAGGCTGAGGCATTTATTTTTGTTTTCTTGAAGCTTCAACGCAGTTTTCGTACCTCCAGAGCTTAATCCACTCATAATCATTCACTCCGTAGATATGCTGTCATAGTTTATAAAGAGACCCACCCGAGAATGAGCGGACCGGTGTAGCACATGGGTACCCAGAACAAATTGCACGTATCGAAGTGAGATGTCTTAAAGAAGTAGTCTTTTTGTGCTCTGTGACGCCTTTCGTCATAATCGGCTGTCGCAATGGCGTCACGAGCATGATGATGGTGGGCAGTGGCGAACTTGACTGCCTTCCATATAATAGGCAAAGACGTGAAAACCTGCTGTGTAGTGTCGCGATCAGTTCTACGTGAACTTCGCGAAGGGTAAAGCAAGATGGCAGTCTTGGTGGTCGAGAGTGTGGCGAAAGGGTGGAACAGCAACGCAGGATGCTCGCTATGACTTCAGAGAGAACTGTACGGCCACAGTCTGTGAGCAGGTGTTTTGGGGCACAGTGAATTAATATAACGTCAGGTAACAGGAAGTCAACAAACTAGGTGGCAAACTTCGCTGGTAGAGCTCGAGTAATAGCATAGCGTGCAGAATAACTACTCGTCACGGCTATTTACTAGTTGCCGACCATGATTTGGGAAAAGAACCGTGCAGGCCTAACCCAATGCGATGAAATGTTTCCAGTGGTATGCCTAATGGTTGAAGATGACCAACTGATAGCAGCGACGCTGCTCTGCAATGTTTACTATACTCACGTCACGACGTATTGGCGTACCGAGCGAAGAAGGCCTGGGCAGTAGAAACGTTGCCGTACGTGCTCGTACGTGCGAGACGCCCGAAAGCGCCTAGCTATGAGCGCGTCACCAAGTTTAGCGTGAACCCTGCACTCTAAATGCTTAGGCACGACATTAAGGTCAGCCCCGTCAGTTTGGAAATTGCGTTGGTATATGGCAAGCTCTTGAAACACGAAGTGACAGACGGACGCCTCGGTTGGGTAAGATTGTGTGTGACTGATGATGCCAAGCTGCAGTGTATCCCGCCATTGTTCTCTTCAATATGGACAAAGTAGGACACTGAAAAGATATAGGACACTGCGTTCGTGTCAGGGTCAAAATAATCGTCGAGAAGGTAACGGGTCAACCAATCGGCAGTCTAGTACGAGCGGCCAGATTTGTATATGGCGGAGTAGGAAAATTCTAGTGGGCGGAAAGATGAGTGACCTCGGCGCCCGGGGGGATCATCAAAACAGTCCAACCGGCAGAGCATGTGGTGGTCAATAACTAGCGAACATGGGCTCCGTAAAGATACGGATAGCCTCAATTACCCGACCGCCTAAACGGAGGCCAAGCACTCACGCTCTTCGCTAGAATAATTACGTTCGGAGGCGACCAAGAGGCCGCTTGCGTATGAAATAATGCATTCATGGCCGCGTTGTCATTGAGATAGCACTGCGCCGTTGCCATGTGCACCTCTATCTGTACGAATCTTAGTAAAAGCCACAGGCTCAATGTGGGCCAAAATGGGACGGGTATTGATGTGTGGGCTGAGATTCGAGTGTAGGCTCAAATTAGACGTCTTGCTTGAGAGCTCCAAAATTAGACGTCTTGCTTGAGAAGCCGCGAAAAAAGCCTCATTGTATTCATAAACTTTCTAATGAAGGGGCAGAATCAGTACCACAGTTTTCGAAAGTGGCGAGCATCTTCGAAGATCCCGTGGCAGAAATTTTTTACTGCACTGATTTTTGCCAGGTGTTGATGTACGCCGTTAGCGTCCACTAAATGGCCAAGTGCTGTAGTTTTATGATGCGCGCAAAGAAACTTGAAAGTTAAGCTACTGACATGCACGACCAGATATCTAAAATGGCTAAGAGGTGCTCTATATGAGTTTCAAATGTAAATGAAGAAACAACGAATTGATCCAAGTAGCACAAAGAGTACTGAACGCTAGGCGAGTTGGTAATTTATAACTTCATAACTGTGCGAAAAAGTGAGAGGAAACTGAGAAGGCACACGAAGAAGATGTGTGTTCCTGCTCTATTTCTTGTCACTTTTTCGCTCAGTTTTGTAAATCTGAAGCACAAGCAGGTGGCCCAGTTAAAACCCCTCAGCAGGGGTTCGTTATTCCTTCAAGACTGGCTCTAGCGCTACAAAGGTCGAAGGGCATGACCTTGAGTTTATATATACCATCGGGTGTGATAAATTCTGTCGTTTCCCGATCATATCGTTATGGGCGTCCAAAAGGGGGTAAAAGAGTATGATAATTATGGATAATATTCGTCCGGATGCCATATGCTACACAATTTTATTAGCATACTGATGACTCACATATTATGAAATGTTAATGGCTAATGTTGTAGGCCCGTGTGCTCAGATTTGGGTGCACGTTAAACAACCCCAGGTGGTTGAAATTTCCGGAGCCCTCCACTACGGCGTCTCTCATATTCATATAGTGGTTTTGGGACGTTAAACCCCACATATCAATCAAATGTTAATGGCTTTCGGCCTTTGTAAAAAGCTTTCAGCCAAGTTTGCACGTTGTATGGTCATGTAACGGAGATTCATTGAACTGTAATGAGTGCCCCCAATAAACTATCATGTTTGCCGTTGCACCACCCACCCGCTCCCCTGAAAAAGCTTGTGCTCACGCACTTGCATGTCACCCACCTTAATCTACCAGACTCTGGAACGCAAGTCTCTGAGGGAGAGTTATCGCGCACCATAGAGAGTAGTAAAGAGATCATCAATTCGTTGCAGAGGCTACGCGTCTTCTTTTGTAATTAACTTGAAATGTCAATAATTGACCCAGAAATGTCATGTGATGTCTCTCTTGTAAACTAGAATTAGAGGGGATGCCCGAAAACTGCAGGATGCCTCCTTGATGTGATTGGCGAGCATTTTGTGCATCTAAGTTTGGACCATTTCAACGCTCAGTTGCCGACACGAGATATGGACGCACATGAACAGGAGGTGCATTACTCGTGCTTTTTCGGTGGGTCACTCCAGCAGCTTTTCGTGATAAACAGTCGATGAAATAGAAAAGTCGATATATGACAGTAAAATCCCAAGAAGTTGGTTCGTCTGCTGTATTATAAAATCATGCGCCATCATTGGTTTATTTGCAGTGCCAGGTCATTAAGTGGATTGGTGCTAAACAGAGAGATTGGAAGAAGCCACCATCCGTGAAATAATTCAGAGCATTACCTTCCAATGTTGAAACGATAGTGCGAAGTGATGCCTTGCTGATGTGACGAGATGAAACTGGCGACTGGAAGGCATATGGTGTCCCCTGTGAGAGAAATGACAGTGTGTCGTAATGTAATGCCATGGTTCATGTAGACGTCAGTGGTGGGAGTCAGTACATAGTCGCCGTTGGGAACTGGTTGTATTGATGTTGTTACGCTGAAGCGGCAACTTATGAAGGGAGGAAGAGGAGAACAAAGTGGTCTGTTTGGAAGCAGCTCGTTGTTGGCACCGCTACTCTTCGTCATTTGTTCTCAAATAAACCCACCCCATTGTAACAGTTTTTGGTGACCGGTTCTGGGTACAATAACAGCATCCCGACGAATGACGACTCATCAACCACTGCAACGCAATACGTGAAGCTTCGCCGATGTCGACAACTTGGTGGTCTGTTACCTGCGATGGCGTCTCACGATAACGACAACGAGCCACCTGCTTCCCGCATTCGTGGCAGTTTTACATCCAGCCTTCATACTTCGCTGGACAAGCTGAGGAAGATATCGACGCATGGCTCAGCTTCTACCAACGGGCGGGTCGGTTTAATGGCTGGGATGCCACCAACCAACTCAACAACGTGGGGCTCGTTCTTAAAGAAACCATATCCTTATAGTTTGAAAACCATGAAGAAAGCCTGACAACGTGGCAAAAGTTTGTCAAAGAAATCAAGTTGTGCTTCAGGATTCTTGCAACGAAGAATAAGTGTGCCAAGCAAACTCTTATGCAACGAGTGCAAGTCCCCAGGAAACCTGCACGACGTTTATCGAGGAGGTGCTCAAGTTGTGCAAGGCACTGAACCCCTGGATGACAGAAAAGGACAAGGTTGTCTATCATCTAAAAGGAATAACAGAGCACGTCTACCAGTTGCTCCTCGCAAACGAAAGTTTGGAGCATGTATGTGACGTCATCGAGCACTGCCGCACGTTTGAAGCACTGAAAGCACGGCAAATTACACAGGAGTTCAGCCGCCTACTCAACGTCACTAATGTCACCAACGTCGACGTGCATCCAGCTCTATCGGATCTCACGTTCATGATTCGCCAAGTAGTAGTACGCGAAGAGCTAGACCTTCGTGAGGTGGCTTCTCCACCAGCACTTCATGTTCGAGACGCCACCTCACCTAGGTCACAGAAGCGTTCACAAAAGTGAATGTCCTAGCGCCCTTTCCTCCTTGCGAATTCAGCGCGACGACTGTCAACGCTGCTTCCATTGATGCTTAAAACTATTCGCCTCTTCCTCGAGAGCCAAGCCAAGCTATGCATGCGTACTACCCATTGCATGAAGACTACGCACGCAGACCCCCTACCGTTTATCAGGCATAGAACAGCAGGGCCACTCATCGTTCTGCTGGCATCAGCGCCCCTCGGGTACGTCCCATATGCTTTCACTGTGGCAGCTGTGGTCATGTCGCCCGATTCTGCCCCGATCGCCGTCGCATGGCAGCACAGTCCTATGGGCGACCACGCACATTCTACGGCCGCAGCAATCAGCACGTTTACGAGACATCCTGGCCCTCAGACTCTGACAGCAGGGCATACCATTGGGCGAATTCCCGCAGTGACTCACTTGCGTCTGTGCGGAGCTTCAGCCATGGTGTCCCTGAAGACTATTCGCCGTTTTGAACATGATATACAAGGCACCCCCCTCTGAGAAGCGTCACGCCCTGGTCAGCGTCCTTAGCAGTCATGCTTCATGGATTTCAACCAGGATGCTACCAATATTCGTTTTCCCTATACGTGGGCTCCCCACAGGATTGACACGAGGTCCGCGCATCCCATAAGGCAAAAACCATACCGTGTGTCTACATGAGAGTGCAAGGTGATCGCCGAGCAGGTGGAAGACATCTTGGCTAAGGGCACCATCCAAGACTCTTCTAGCCCCTGGGCTCTGCCGGTCGTCCTCTTGAAGAAAAATTACGGGTTCTGGAGGTTCTGCCTCTACTACGCGTGTCAAAATTCGGTGACAAAAAGGATGTGTATTCGTTTCCCTGTATAAACGACGTTATCGACTGTCTTCGTTCGGCATTTTATTTCTGATCTGTGGACCTCCGATTGGGCTAGCGGCAGGCACCTATGCATTCTGTTGACAAAGAGAAAACCACTTTTGTCACACTAGATGGCTTGTTTGAACTCAATTTCATGCCGTTTGGTTTGCGCAATGCCCCTGCCACACTTCAAAGGCTGGTGAACACGGTACTGCATGGTCTAAATGGGAGGTTTGTTTATGTTACTTCGACATCATCATTTTGAACGTACTCCTGCTGAATGCAATCATTCACATGACGTTGTTTAACATGCCTTGAACAAGCTGCCCTTACCCTGAACTCCATCAATAAACGTCACTTCGGTCAGCAAGTACCACTTGTACTTGGTCATCTTGTAGGTAAAAATGGTGCGCGCAGACACCTTCGGAAGGTTGCTGCAGTTACTTGTTTCAAACAAACGCAGTCACCACGCGAACTAAGGAAAGTTTTGGGTATCTGTTCAAAGTTCCGCCGATTTTTGTCCAAGTTTGCCAATACTACCTACCCTTGACTTCACTGTTTTGTAAAGATAAGGATTTCATCTGGACAGCGGAGTGTGATGCCTCGTTTCGTGCACTTAAAGTTCTTTTCACGTATGGGTCCACACTGTGCCATTTACACCCATCTGCCACGACAGAAGTGCACACCGACGAGGGAGGCATGGGTCTCGACGCCGTACTCATCCAGCGCTTCAATGACGTCAAACATGTCATCGCCTACGCCAGTCGTTTGTTGAGCAAGGCCGAGAACCACACCGTTACTGAACAAGAGTACATCGCTGTGGTTTATGCTCTGCATAAGCTCCATCCTTATCTCCACGAGCGGCACTTCACGATCGTGACTGACCCCCATCATTATGTTGGTTGGTGAGTCTCCGTTACCCTTTTGGTCGCCTCGCGTGATGGGCGCTACGTTTTCAGAAATTTAACTTTACAATATGCTACGAGAGCGACTGCCATTATGCAGGCGCCGACTGTCTCTCGAGGATTTCCCTACCAACCACCCTATGCGACGCCAACAACCTTGTCAATTTTCTAGCTGCCATTGACGATATCGCTTTTCCTGACCTCGTCACCTTCCGGGAACAACAGCAAAATGAACGCAGCAAGGATGATCTCTTTGACTCAGCCACTCTACTGATAGGTAGCCATGGCTTTATTGTCCGAGATAGTTTTTTTACAAAGAAGAATTACGTGGCTGATGGTGCCAGCTTTCTTTTAATAGTCCCCAAGAGTTGTAAAACGCACGTATTCTATGTAACGCACGACGACGCATCAGCGTGGTGCCTGGGGTTTGCCAAAACGTATCACCGCCTGCTGGGTCGATTATATTAGCCTACCGTGCAACACAATACAGAAAAGTATGTGGCCAGTTGTGATGAGTGCCAGCAATTCAAGCGACCAAGTACTACCTCGGTTGGTCTTCTCCACCCCTTGACGTCACCCTCACCTCCTTTCAAAATGTTTAGAGTGGATATTCTCGCCCGATTTCTGTGCTCATTGAACAACAGATTGTGGAATATAGTCTGCATTATCTGGAAACCAAAGCGCTACCAAGAGCCACGGCCTTCGATGTATTGAGGTTGCTCCTCTCTTTCGTGATACTGTGCCATGGAGCACCTCGGATTATTCTGAGTGATCGTGGTCGACAATTCGTAGCCGATGTTGCAGAAAAACTCTTGCGTCTCTGTGATTGCCAGTTTCACCACTCGACCCCATATCTCCCGCAGACAAATGGTCTCGTCGAGCGCACCACCAGAATGTTTACTAACATGGATTTGATGTACGTTGACTCCTGGCACAAGAATTGCGATGACATCTTGCCAATCATCACCCAAGCCTATAACAATGCAAAGCATGAAACTTCTGGCTACAGTCCACACTATCCTTTTTATGTCAGACCACCCCGCCTCTTTCTTCACACCATTCTGCCTTTTCGTGCTCATGAGGACTCTTCCATTACCCAGACTCTCTGCCGCGCAAAAGGAGCACGTCGCCTAGCTCAGCTCCATACATTGGCATCCCAAGACCGCTCCAAGTTGGCCTATGATTCTCGGCACAAGAGCGTGACATATAAAAAGGAAAAAAAATATGGCTGTGGACACCCTTTCGCAAGCATGTCCTGTACCAGACGTTCCTGGCGCGTTATGCCGATCCTTTTGTCATCGTCAATCACCTAAGTGATGTGACATATTCTATCACTCGTCTCGTATCTAGCGGCTACCGTTCTGGGCAGACGCAGCTTGTTCACGTCGCCCGCCTAAGGCGCTTTTCTTCTCGTGACTAATGCTTGCCCGGGGGCTTCGTCTGGAAAAGGGGGACTGTTGAACAAAGTGGTTGGTTTTTGGAAAGCAGCTCCATATCGGCGCGGCTACTCTTTGCCCCTCGTTCTTGAATAATCACGCCCCATCGCAATAATATCAAATCGACCAAGGTAAGTGACGCAATGCCCCAATAGTGTATAGCAGGTCCTCTACTGCATTACATTTTGCGCCTTGTGTTAGGTACGGCGCCTGAGCTTAGGAGGAGCGGCCTTTTTTATTGGTCCCCCAAGCCAGTCTCTGAACGGCTGGTGGCCTATGTCCGTCATGTATTAGGGAGTTTTAGTGCTGGGTACCCAAGCAGCTTGCGTACCCAGGGCGTTGGGGTGGTGGTATTGCGCATGCGCGAAACCCCAAAAAAATGCGTCGCAAGATAGCTAGGGCGATGGGGCCACGCGTCCGCGCGGCCATGAACAACGCTGCCACCACTGGCCTCTTAGCGGAGATAAACTGCCCCGGCGCACATGCTGGCTTCATGGTGAGCAAAGCCGAGGCTTCCCAGAGCCGCCACTTTGACACTTAGGTCAAAGTTTTAAGCGCAAGTTTATAGTGACTAGCCACTATACAAATAGCATTGCACAAAAGCGCGAAATCTCGGACAGCATGGATCGGCTGCCTTGTAAGGTCCACCTTCGCAAGAACTCACGTTATCCGCAGTGCGGATACTCTAGCCATCGAGTTAAGTAATCCGAAGTGTGAGCACCAATAGAGATTGCATTGTTTCAGACAGACTACTATACTCCGTTTCATACATCAGGTGCAACGCTGGGAAGGCTAGGCAAGTAGTCCGTAAAGAAAACACGAGGTGTTGCTCCACGCGGTTTCGTAGCCGAGTGGTCTGACGCGGCGCTCCGGAGAGTTCACCGTAGTTTTGAAGTGCATGGGTTCGAATCCACGTGGTGCCGATTTTTTTATAATTTTTGCGAGTTCAATTCGAAATCTTGTTTTTTTTTCAGTAACTTCAACTTACTTGCAGGCGGAAGTGAACTGCACGTATCTATTCATTTGTAGCATACTGTGTTCCCTTGTGAGGGCCGGAACCTGCTGAGCTGGCACCGAGGTTTGACCAGCATGGCGATTTTGTCGCGATTATACCGCATTGTCGGTTTACCTCGTTGATGTGATTAGGTAGCAATTCATTGATTAGGTAGCACAGCAGCTCATATGAGGCTGGGTTAACGACAGGTGCTCACCTTCAACTTTTGTTTTCGTCATTGCCCCGATGATCCACTTTTCTGTGCCGCTCTTTAAACCCTCAGCAGGTTATTGATTATAGCAGGCCGCCGGCAGAGAAACCTGTTCAGTTTTAGCAAAACAGTGCGTAATCGACCTTCCACTGCACTGTGTGGTATCCCGACGCACTTCGTGCGAGTAACGAATGATATGTTATTCAGGGAAAAGGGAAGAAAGCAAATTTGTGTAGCTCGGAATAGTGATTTTGGCACACAAACGCATAAAACATTTCCTGGACTTGGTATTCGCCCGTTTACTGTCTAATTATATGCGACATTTTTGTGAATTGTTATGCGCGATTTATTTCTTCAGTATAATTCCATCCCATCCTCCTTTCCGCAAGTAAGAGTTCCTTTTTTATCGTTCAAAGGAGAGTTTCAGCTAGGCTGTTATTCGGCAGAAACTCTAAATTTTAATTTATGCGTCAATCGTTTCTTTTATAAAAACCTGGATATGGCCTGTTTTTCTCGGTTGAGAAAATCTTTGTGGTATAGGGTAATTCAGTGCCCAAAAATTGTACTGGTTCAAAAAGTTCGAAATTTGTTCCATATATACATACATCCAGGGGCAATACTCATTGCGTGCGATGGACCAATATTCCAAACGGATGACGACTTTTGTGGTTTAAAAACGCAAACTTTATTTACAGAAGAGCGCCTCTGGCCGATGTCGTGGTGGGTTTCAACATCTTTTTTTTCTATTTATACCAAGTTTTTACAGAGTTCATGTGACCATTCCGAACGTTTGCACTTCACCACAAAACATAAATAAAGTAATTATTAGGGAGCAGTACAGTGCAGTGTCCTTCCTAGCCCGGGTCACTTGGCGACGTTAAACCCTACACACAAAATCACACGATGAGGAAGCACTCTTTGCTTTGTCATAATAACACAGCCTTCTTGGGGAATGAGCTCAGCATGAAGCAGCACGAGCAGGTTCGCTAGAAAGGTGTCCACAATCCAGCTCAACCAGTCGACCCTCGTGAACAAAGCCACCACCGACAGGCCGCACATTCTTCGAAAGTCAGCAAAGTTCTTCAATGCCACTCAACTCGTCATCACTGAACTGTGCACTGGACTGATCGGAGGAGGAGTTGCACGACTCACAAATGCAGAAGACAAGTGCTTCGATTTCACTATCCAAAATCATGTCCCGTTCCCATGCTTCAGCTTCAACTTGCTCTACATGAGCGCAGCAGTTTTGCCACTTTTCCTGTTTTACAAATGCCAGTGATTCTGGCAGAGTCTTCTCTACTTCAGCCAAGGTGAAACCCGTATTCCGTGCTGCGATGTACCCCTTTACCTGGCTCCAAACAAGCTCGATTGGGTTGAACTCGCAGTGGTATGGTGGTACACGAAGCACTTCATGGCCGTGGGTAGCCACCAGAGTGTCGATGCAGTACACAATACTGGGTGTGTTGACCTTTTGGGAAAGTTCCAGCAGCTCAGCTCTCACCATGTCCTCTGACCACGGAACACCTTTCTTTGTGAGCCAAAGCTGAATATCAGCTTTGCGCGTCGACTTGGTAGGTGCTTTCTCAAGAGCTACGCTGTGGTATGGCGCATTGTCCATGACAATAACGCTATTAGGCGGAATGTTTGGCAAATGCTTGTCGGTGAACCACTCCTCAAAGTATCTGCCATCCATCTCAGAGTGGTAGTCAGCGCTGCCCCCCTTTCTTGCTCGGAAGTAGTCAGCAGCTCCTTCGATGAAACCAGTTGCACTGCTGCCAGCATGTACGAGAATCAAACGGGCCCCTTTGCCCGAGGGTGCAGCCAATCCTGTCGTCAGACCTTTGAGGAAGGCATCTTGCGATGACTTCACAGTCGTGTCCTGCCCAACGTACTCTTTCGTGTGCCCTGCGTTGACCCATGTTTTATCTAAGTAGATGATGCACATGTACAAAGCAAAACGAACGAGCGCACGAGTTAGCGCACACAAGTAAACATACCCACAGCAGCAGCTTGAGTCTTGGCATGACCATAGTCGAAAAAACTGCAAAGGACAACTTGAGCAAAAAGTACAAAAAGCATTCATATGCATATTCTATTTTCTTTGTTACCCACTCATATGCTGACTGCTGTTTCGTAAACAGCTGCTTTGCGTCAATCGAGAAAAAAACGGTCGGCGTCAGTGCTTTCTTTCGTCGGGCTTTAATTCGGCACGTAGGTGGCATTTGGCTGTCAGTTCTGATTCGTGGCAAGTTCACATGTCACACATGCGGTATTCGGTAAGAATTCATTGGCCGTCGCTATCATTTTGCACGAATGGAAACAAAAATAGACACCAAAATTCCCAACAATGCTGCCAGTAACTCGCATCTTTCATGATAATGAGCGCTTACCGCACCAAACGGCGGAGATTTAGCGAATAACTCTCACCGATTGAGGCAAATACCCCCACCCAACAAAACAAAAGTCGTGAAATGCGACCTGCAAGCAATTACCTTGCTTAACCGTTTTCTTTTTTCGAGGTTGTGATTCAGATGTAATACTCTCTATTATCATTATAAAGTTGCAATGCTAACATCAAGTGTTATATCAAGGCAATCTACATGTGCTGCGTAAGGAAATATGAAAATAACGGTTCCCACCTGCCTTGTCCTCAGAATTTCTTGATCGCCCGCAAGTACCTGCGACGCCAGGCAATGATGTCACTGCGCTCGATTAGCGCAAGATTCTGTTTTCTCTTAGCAAAGGTGAAGCCGATGTCCTTCATTAGCCTCCACAAGGTAATTTTCGTGAAGTTCGGCAAGCCGTCGTCTTCGTTGACAGCCCTTATCACACTGTCCAGTGTTGGGATCTCCCTTTTGGCGTACATGCTGTGCACTTTCAGACGGATGGCATGGATTGTCAAGCTGTCATGTTTGACGGTTCGCGAGCTCGAAATCTTCACCTCGCGAGCTCGTTTTTTCGGTGACACCAAAGGCCCACGCAGATGCTCCGCCTTCAATTTCGCCACGGTACAGGGAGATATTTCAGTGTCCTCGCTCACAACACTCAGCACTTCCCGCACAGATTTCTCCGGGAAACGCATCCTGGTACGGTCGTACACATTTGCAATTACTTGCTTGGCGTGCTTTGACAGCTTTGATGTGCGAAGCTTCGCGCAGGAGAGGTGGTCGAGGACGCAGAGCTGGACGCCATTCTTTCGAAGCTGCCACAACAAGTAAAAAAAACGGCGGCGCGGGTCGCGCGGAGAGCGAAAACCTGATACGAAAGCGACAAACATAAATTAGCAACTCGCACATTTGGATTGTTTATCCGACAACACAGGCGTTTGTTTTTTAACCTGATGACAAATATGTATGCTTAGAAGTTTCCCGAGAAGCATTTATTGATTCTCGTACACCCCAAGCGACGCACTACTTTTTGGTCGCGGCAGTACGCAGCGCAAACAAGAGCGCTAGCTTTGACAGCGTTGCACATGATGTATGAAACGGAGTATAAAGCCAGAATGCCCTGGAACATAGAAACTAAAAATATGCCAGCCCCCGACCAGCTGAATAGGTGGAGCCATCTAACGCTGCCATAGTGAACCAGGCAATCACAACACTGGTATTGCAGAAACATTGTGCATTGTACGTCTGATGCGAAAACCACGCAGCGCCAATATTACAAGTGAGTAATCTTTTTATTCATTTTCAGCTCAAAAGCTTTACGCAACAGCCAACATGTTCATGACTGTGGTTGCACGAAGTGTCACAAGATGTCGACACTATCGTTACAGTAACCTTGTATTTTCCCCTTTTTTACGTATAGCAGGATACTGTACACGATAAAAAAGCCTCGTGATTTTGTCGCAACGGTGATTCATTCCTACCTAAGTAAAATGCAGTTTAAATGCAGTTGGCATCACCATTTTAGGTTTGTGAAAACGTAAAAGCATACATGTTTACGTATGAGAAGCTCAAAACGTTGGAAGAGGCGCGTATGTCAAGACGGTAAACGCAAAGTGGTATCAGGTAACACGTTAACGTAAAGAAGTATTCGTGCAAGCTAAAAGTTACACATAGTTACACGTTCTACCGTTGCTCTGTTGTCACGCTTGTCGGACTACGACCGGCCGTCTGGATTGCTTGTCATCAACGGTTCCGGCTTCAGTCGCAAGTGTGGCGCATACAGAAAAGCTTTTTTTTTCGTTGTTGTTTTATGTTGATAACTGTCATAGTATTTAAAAATTATTTATTGAAGTTAGTTTACTTCATGTCACTATGTATGTTTAATTTCACATTTTAAATCGTAAAAACAATTAAATAATACTTACGCGACCAGATGCTATGGCGCTGCGAGCGCGTGTGACCTTCGTGCGGTTCGCGTTTGCGTACGCGCCTCTATAAGGCATTTATTTGGGTATGCGTTGGACACGCAACGCCGCGCGCCCCTAAGCCTGCAGCGCCCCAAGATCTTCGGTACCCAGCAATAAATCTCTATTTTCCAAGCGCGGCGCCATGCTGTCTAGAGACGGCGACAAGTGTAGCAGCTTCATTGGAAGAGACAGCGGTGGTGGTGATGTATTGCCGTGGTGGCGGTGATGCCCCGCTGATTGAGCAAGCAGTTAGGACCCTTTTCAGCTTGTTTGTGGTGGCCCTTTTGATGCATGATGTCGTGAGCGTTGGGCCGATCGCCTCAGCAACCTTGCCACGCCATCCAGGAGACACCATGGTGCCACAGTAGAAATGTGGTGGTTCCTCCCCCAGACAAGGACGCTGACGTAGGTGGATGTGGGTGGCCGCGTTGGAAGTGGTGAATGTCGCGATTGGACAGTGTAATTTGGGGCCCTTTCCCCTCTCCAGGGATCTTGGGAAATGGGACTGTTTATAACCAGCCCTCGCGGGTAGTTTCGTCTGCTTTTGCGATGCAGTACTGATGACTTCTCGATGTAGAGCTTTCGACGAGATCGTCATGATGCAGGACGTCATCTTCGTTTAGATGTCCATCATGGTGCGAGGAACGCTCGCTTGTAGATACTCCAAAATAAACATCGGTGAATATCTTCCGAAGAATGCGCCTTCCTCCTTGCAAGACGGGCTACACGGGTCTGGTGGCGGCGGCCAGCTACCCACCACGAGAACCGCCGCACCTGAGCCGCGATGACTTGCGGCAGAGACGGTATGCCGTCATACCCCAGTCCTAACAAACTGGTGGAAGTGGTGGAATAAGATGGATCCTCTGAAAGCGGATGGAGGCCAGCCGATAAGGAGATACCTACGCATGGTGGGATATAGTTCGCCGGGCTAGAATGCGTCGCTTAAGTTGCGAATGCGTCGCTTATTACCTAAAGCCGAAAGCTGGTTCCTCGTGGCACTGCTGACAGCTTGGGAAAAAAGACGCCTGAAATAATGACTGCATATGGTGAGTGCATGGCTTTTCTTCGCTATAATATCACAAGGCTTAGTGAAGCAGTGATTTTGCTACCTCTAACGGAAGTAGCTAAAATACTTCAATGTTGTCGAAGTAACAAAGAGCTAGCGGCACTGGCGGAAACCATAAATTTGAAGGCACTAAAAAAGCCGGAACCGTGAGAGTTCGCCCGAGAGTTGGGTCTCCAAATTGCCGACTCGAGAGGAATGCCACAGGTGATTGAGGCGATTGAGGCAAACGGGGCAGATGATGATGAACTCGAGGAATGCTTAGAGTATATGAAGCTTATCAGAGGAAGAGAAGCGGATGCAGGAAAGAGAAAAAAAAATTGCGCATGCAGAAATAGGAAGCTGAGAACAGGCGTGAAGAATACAGAAAATAAATGCAGGCCTTAGACGAAGAGCTAGAAAGGCTACATCGTGAGTGGGAGGTACGGAAGCAAAGAGGTCACTCATCTGTTGATGTAGCGCTGGAACGGAGCGATGTAGCGTTGTTGCCGTTTAAGACCAAAGTGAAGGCTAGTACTTGTGAGGGAAAAG
This sequence comes from Rhipicephalus microplus, assembly GCF_043290135.1. Classification (NCBI taxonomy): domain Eukaryota; kingdom Metazoa; phylum Arthropoda; class Arachnida; order Ixodida; family Ixodidae; genus Rhipicephalus; species Rhipicephalus microplus. The sequence continues at coordinate 6,017,050 of NW_027464601.1, forward strand.
TAGACACCCTGACCCCTTCCGAGGAAAAAGAGCTCGCGGTCGAATCAATGTGTTAGGGTTCCGTGATCGTGGAAACGAAGTTAAGGCTAACAGAGTGGTCCTTGAGAATTGAACCTCGGAGCCCTGTAGGAGATTTTGATGAGCGTCAGAGGTGGACGGGAGGCTCCAAAGTTGGCACCAAGGAGTGTGCCAAATGGAGAAAACGTCCGAAAAACTAAAGCATGGCAAAGCTCGCGATTAGCGCGACACGTTTCACGAAGTACTTGGAACAGCGGGGTAAATTAGCGAGAAATGGGCCGTTATCTTCTATGATTAAATTGAATCACATGCGTCTGAATGGCCGGAGGGTAACGTAAAGCAAAGCGCTATCTGCGCTGTCGTGGTTTAACAATGTATTGATAGGCAATCATCAGGACTGTGCGCGCGAGACAGCGGAGGAGCATATCAATGATGAGTAACGTCAGAATGGGATGAAAGGTTTTCAAGTCCACACAAAAAAGCGTTCACAAAAGTGAAAGCGTGTCAGGGCCAAGAATTAGGCAAAGCTTGCGATGAGCACAACGCGTTTGAGTAAGGGCTTCAGACGGTGGAGTGAAATCGCCAGAAAAGAGCCATTTACATCTCTGACGGGTCTGTATCGTATACAGCCGAGCCGGCGGAAAAGAAAAGCGCATCGTACGCGGCAGTGTTCCAATGATGAGCTGCTAGGCATTTATCAAGACAGTGCGCGCAAAAGAGCTAACGAGCATGTGTATGCTGATGAGCATGAAATGTGGGCGATAGGCTCTGTAGACGGCGCCAAGAAGCGTGCCAAACGGAAAAAGCGCCCTAACGACGAGGTGAAAGTCCCGATGCGTTCGAGGAGTGTGTTCAAACTGCGGAGCAAAATTGCGCGAAAGTTGCCGTTTCGCAGACGTTCGAATGGCCGGGGAGCAAGGGAAAGAGAAACGCATTGTGCGCGTAAGTGGTAAGAGGACAGGGGACCTATCTCCTGTTTTGGTGGCACATTTGACGGGGTACACAACACAAAGGTCGAGGTTTTCGCAAATTGGCAAGAACGAACGACCGCAAGTCTGCTTCGAAAAACGTCGCGGGGTTCGGTTGCAAGACGACTGACTTTTACGTGTTGTGTACACCCCGCTTCTCGATAAAATCGTTCTGGGTGAGACCACCACGAGTTCCACTCAAAGTTGCTGAGAACAGCTGTTAGCTTCTCAAATATGTTGACTCAGGACTGTTCAAAGGAAAGTTTTGTCTGTTTACTTTAGGAATGAAATCGTTTTCTTTTGCAATCTCTCACTCTTGACGTTTACATAACTGCTTTTTACTTTGTTTTTCTTTGCGCTTTATGGGTCGGTAGCCCATGTGCGTTGTGTGTGTATATATATATATATATATATATATATATATATATATATATATATATATATATATATATATATATATATATATATATATATATATATATATATATATATATATTTATATATCTGTTGGAAGGATACTGCTGACACGCGTTAAAGCGAGTAGCAGGGCTAGTGAGATGAGATCCCTGAAAATAAGATGCCAACCGCTGGCTTGAAAAAGTTTATGGCATTCCTATTGCGTGTCATACGTAGAATCATAGAAATATTGGGTCAGTGTACCATTAGTTCTATAGTGATAGCGTTAAATTTGAAGTCAGAAACCTGCGGGAAAAAGAATGGGTGAACCTAAGCTTTGTGGGAGTTTTTTGGGAGAGTCAAGCGGAAGTTGTTTTTGTTTATTCACTGTTTTGTTCACATGTGCTCTGTTTAGAAGGGACCAAAGTAAGGTTATCGTAAGAGTCGTTCACTTGTTTGATAAGAATTCAGACCAAAAAGTGTGCAGCTAGTCAATCACACATTCATTGAGTAGATGCTCGTCGCACAAGTACGTGTCATTATGAATGTCGCTTTAGAACAGCGTTCCTATTAGGGCAGCAAGCCAGTTCAATATTTTCTGCTTACCAGAACAGTTCTAGCTTTGGCGCGGCACTCTTTTGGATCAATAGGGTCAAGTTTGGCTTTAATGTCAACGACCGAGTTGTTGCCCTGATTTAACGAAAGCCTCAAGCCGATTCTTACTTTCATCAGCCGCCTGGCACGTTTGTTTCTTGCCTAATGTTTTTTTGAATGGACCATTTAGTGTGTCTGTTTTACAGCTTTTACGTGTTTTTAAAAATAGATGCCTATAGTGTGGTTACGGGAAGGTCATTGAGTTAACACCACTCTATAGGAAAACGCTATCTTGAATGGAGGTAAACCTGGTGGTTCTTGATAGAGGATTGCCGTGTACAAGCTGGTTTTTGGTGGTGTTTTTGGCACAGTTTTTGCAGTTCCTCATGTTGTCATCTGCGGAATAGATGAAAGAGGGGGTCACCTCATCCCTTCGTGCGGTGCTCTCTGAGGTCCTACAGTGATGTGATAATCGAATCCAGTGCTCAGGCCAAGAGTAGTGGAAAACGGCCTGGCAGGCTGCTATACAGATTCATCTACACAGCACCTGCTCGACACTGTTCCACGGGATTTTCCTTCGCCGATAGAGAAGCTGTTTGGTATGACGCCTGAGCTTACGGGGGAGTGGCGTTTTTTTTTCGATCCTCCAAACCAGTCGTCGAACGGCTGGCGACCTGCGTCAACTATGTATTGCCCACGTGAGGCGCCATACCGTCGGGAGACGATGACAAGTGCATCAGCTTTATTGGAAAAGATAGCGGCAGCAGTCACAAAAGGTCCAGCTGATTGAGGGAGTAGTTCGGACCTTTTTGAGCTTGTTTGCGGCGGCCGTTTTGATGCATGATGGCGTGAGCGTGAGCATTGAACCGATCACCCCAGCGACCTCGCCACGCCCGCCAGGGTACACCATGGAGCCACAGTAGAAGTTTTGTGACTCCTCTCCCGTCAAGGACGCTGACGTGAGCGAGTTCGGGTAGTCCCGTCTGAAGTGGTGAATGTCTTGTGATTGAACATAGTAATTGGGTGTCCTTTCTCCTCTTCAGAGATTTGGGGAAACGGTACTGTTTATATTCAGCCCTCTCGGGCAGCTTCGTGTGCTTTTGCGATGCAGTACTGATGCCTTCTCGATTAAGAGCTTTCGACAAGATCGTCGTGATGTAGGACGACATCTTTGTCTAGATGTTCATCATGTTGCGAGGAACGCCCGCTTGTAAATACTGTAAAATAAACCTCTGTGAATATCTCCTGCAGAATGCGTCTTCCTCCCTGCAAGATGGGTTAAACGGGTCCGGTGGCGGAAGCCAGCTACCCACGAACAGAACCGCCGGACCCGAGACGCAACGACTGGTGGCTGAGACGGTATGCCGTCAGACCCCTACCCAAACACTTCGAACTTTGAAGCGGCTAAATATGGTCTGACCATTCATGATCCTGTGTTAAAGACATCGTTTTATAATACGCACTATTTCCCCTTTCTGGCTCTCTATATCCCTGTACAACTGAAACCAGTGAAATATAGTTGTATACGTGTAATATTAGCGGCCGAAAAGCCTCCGCTGAATCCACGTGCTGATGTGCTGCGCTGTGAAGGCGACGCAAAGGCCGCTTAATTCGTACTACTTTGTGGTTGTTCATGTGGACAAACGTTTTCTTCCTTAGAACAAATAGTACTGTTGTGATAGTTTTTGCATATCTTACTGACAAACTATTCGCAACTCCGAAAAACGCTCCTGGGGCTGGCAACACTCGTCGAAAAACAGGAATGGCTGCGCCTGATAAGGATCGACGCGGCACTTTTACTATGATTTCACCGGGTGCAGTTCTGAAGTTTTTTTTATTATTCTGGCGTCGAATCGTGTTGCTTAGTTGAAGACAAAAGGGTTCTGGCTGCTGACCACCTCAATCTTATTGGCATAAGGTATTTCACTGCCGAAACGGCGGAGATAGTTGCACTCTGCGCGCAACCATCAAGCCTCTTTGACGAGATGCATCACACTTCAAGCTAATGAGTCTTTCTAGTGGGCTTGAAGTTCGTTATGGCAACTGCTCATGTTTACCGGTCTCTCCATAAGGTGGTAGCACATTCCTGTTGCGCTGTGGCACTGCTACAGGCAAGGTCTTATCACTTTTCCAAGTAACTATTCTGTGACTCGTTCTGGTCATTGCATTGTATCCCATTGAGTTTTGTTGTCCCTGCAAAAGCTGAATACAAAGAAGCAGGACGGTGACCAAGAAGTAGGAGATATTGAAATTGGTACTAGAATTGCCAGAGGGAAGTTATTTGTAGAATTTACCGAGTGCAACATTTTACTAATCTTGAATACTTTCCACCAAAAATAAGTGAACCTTAGGAGGATATGGGGAAGCCCTAATAGCGAAAGTAAGTACGGAATAGACTTTAAACTGAGTGCACACGCATGGGATCGTGCAGGATGTGAAAGCGCTTGGCAAAGCACACTGCACCGTCCATAGAATCCTAAGGTAAAGATGTGTCTAGACTAGAAAAAGGAATTACAGAAACTGATATGAAGACGCCAATCAATTAGGTAACACTGAGGAAAAAATTACCGAAATTCCGAATCTCACCTAATAACAAATACTCGGCTGTTATTGAAGAAACAAGCCTTAGCATTGCCGAAATAATTCATGATCTGACGAGTACCATTGAGGTGTGTGTATTGGAACTTGTAGTTGAAGACAAGTAGTTAGCAATGATGACACTAGCAAGCAATCCCAAAAGACGAAGAACCTCATTTTCAATCGTAAAAGCATGAAAGCTTCGTCCACAACAGACAAATGAGAACCAGCAGATCTTTCGAAGTTGATTACTAAGCCTAATTCACCCAATGTAAAAAAATATACCTTGAAGAGAAGCGAACATGATTTGAAAAAACGGAGGAAGCGTCAAAGCAGTGCAAACTTGTTATATGCAAAAACCAGATGTATGCATCATGAGACCAGAAGGCAAATTACCCACCAATAAGGTTACGACAGTTCAAATAGCGGAGGAGTTTTACAGAGATCTGCCGGGACAGGCATGACTACATTGTAAAAACTTGCAGTAACAAAGATTACATCCCACCAGTAATGACAGAAGTCGTGAAAGTCTTTCAGGGTATGTGAAGAGACAAAGCCGCTCGTGAGGATAAGGTAACATCACACTTGCTCGAAAATTGACAAAAGATTGCGTTGAAAAAACTACCCACCCAGTTCACTGAGGTTCTTCTAATGGGGAGCGTACTAGAATCTAGAAAAGAGCTGACATCGCAACAGGATAGAAAGGCAGGCTATAGTTGCTAGTTAATATTAGCTCTGTGAAGACGCATTTCACTTTTGTGTTATACCTATTTTTCAAGAGAGCGATCAGCAAACTTTGTTCGGAACATTAAGAGTCCAGTTGACGCGATAGAGGTATGACGTGGTTAGAACCCTGGTTTCTGAGCTGTTCTGTAACGCCCTCGTGGTTCTTTCTAGGTAGATGCACGTGACGTGGCTTCTATTCGAAGTCCCAGTTGTTAAAGAAATCGACTCAGTACTACATCTGCAGCCAGCTTTCTGTGTATTCAAACAATGATCTACGTGAATTCTGTGACTCCTTGATGTGCTGGATCACGGCTGTCGAGGCTCAAGCGACGGCTGTCATCATAGCTGTTGTTTTCAGCCCTGTCATCCTGGTCCTGTTCCTTCGCTTAGAGGTCCGAATTCTGGCAGTTAGCCGTCGAGATAACTCGACCAGTAGGGTTGCCTTTCGCATCTATTTCATCACCTGCACTTGGTATCAGGCTTTTTGGAACGTGCGGCAGGAATATGAAGTAATCAGCACCTAAAGCAGCTGTCACATAGTCGTGAAAGCGGATAAAGAAATAAAAAACACTTCATTAAGGGATCATAGTAGATGCAGCAAAATACGCAGTCCTCAACGTGTAGCCGAAGCAGCAAGCACGCGAGACATCTACAATCGATAATCACATCAACAGTTATGTGCTTCACAAATCATGCATATGGCTTCAACGATTCTATCGTTATCGTCGATCGAGTAAGTTTCGGAATGATCTCTACTGATTTTCGTGGTATACTAGTGGTAGTATGAGAGTTCCTAAATTTTTTACTGGTCAGGAAGCTCCGACGAAAGTTGGTTATAAAAACAAAAGCAACCGCTAGGAGCGTCCTCACTCATGGCGGGGCATCGGAGTGGCGACGGTGCTGCAATTGTACGGCATGCGCTGGAGCTTTGAAACGTTAATAAATGCAGTCGTGAAGATTTATTACATCTAGGAGTGATGTTTCCTTCGAAGTATATTCGCGAAAATCCTAATACAGTGAAATTTAACGTCAAATGAGGCATCAAGGCTAGTGGTTTGACGGCATGCTGACTCCACTGTATGATATGCTACCGCTATAACAGCATGCTTCTATTTTTTGCTGAAGCATTTAGTGAAACTTTGTGCATATTACAGAATTCTTGATCTACTGGGGTGGTTCTTAACGCGTCGTGAAAGTGCAGTGGTGGCAACTTTTGACAGTACATCTCCAAACTTTCAGGCTATACCTACCCAAGTGGCTATGAAAAGAGGAAAAAGGAAGAAAAAAGCGCAGTCCCGTTACTGCCTCTCTTAATCGAGGGCACCACCACAGTTATGCGCAGGGAAGGGGGAATAGGAATTAAAGAGACAGAAGAGAAGACGTAAGGGAAGGGTAGTGAAAAGCATTCGCACCACACCACATAGCGTGCGTCCGAAACCGCTGCGATGATCCGCAACCATCAGGAAAAGACACCGGGAAGGCCAGGGAAATATTTCACCGAAAAAGAAGAGGATGAGCCTAAGAGGTGCATCAAATGATGGGGAAACACACTCGCTTGACCGCAAAGCCCAAGCACGACAGAGGAAAAAAAAGGGGGGCCGAATGATTCCGGTTCAACGAGAAAGAAAAAAAAATTAGTTGAACGCACTGATGGGAGATACGCGCGTGGGCACGTAGCTCAGAGACGAAAGAGTAAAAAAAAGAAACATTGTTCCAGTTCAACGAGAAGGGAAAAAAACTGTTGAACTTACAGATTAGTGTCCTGTTGACCTTGGTGAAATATTCCAGTGGGGGCACAGAACACTGGCAAAGGCGGATAGCCCGAACACGAGAGTGAAGGGAAAAAAATGTCCATTTCAGTCAAAAAAGGAAGGAAAAAAAGAAAAGAAGACAAAGGAAATAATGTTTAGCTGAACACACAGATGAGATTTCCGAGGAACTCAATGTGTCAATTTCGTCACTCTAGTTCACCGGAACGATTGCTTTATGCGCATCGATATCCGCCACACACAGGCCACGAACCAGAGAATCAGGGGGCAGGAACACCATCACTGCGCGGATAGCCGCTACAAGTGCGGAGATCACCACGTCTCTCGGGTCTGCCTCGGAGTCGGGCCAATCCAGAGGAGGGGGCGAAGGGGCACTCGATCTTGCAGCAAGCGCACTGGTAGGAGGACGAGGAGCAGGCACTAACCCAGATCAACGACCAGAGGCGACAGTGTCCCGAAAGGAGCGGCCCTGGACGACTTCCGCGCTGCCTCGCTGGTCGATGGTGTACAGCGGTTCTGGTTTTCTCCAGCGCTTGGCGGCGCGTCACGGGGCCATCAAGGAGGTGATGATGACAGCGGCCTTGCGCTGAATTTGCCAGGAAGGGCAGCGTGGTTCGTTAGCCGGTTGCGTGCCACTGCAGTTAATGCAGTGAGGGTGCTCCGCAGGACAGGGCGCTTTGGCGTGGCTTGGCTGCAGCGGAGGCAGCGTTGGTCCCACGAACAGGTCGCGGTGGCGTGGCCGAAATGGCTGCCGTGGGTGCACTGGAGGGGCCGCGGCAGTCGATGGCGGACCGGCCTCTGTAGCATGAAAAGGGCCACAACCAGCGGGACCGTGGTGCCTGAAATGGGATCGTGAGGCACCTGCCTCGTCGAACGCAAGAGAAGACCGGGACAGCTGATTCGAGGCTGGCCACGATTTCCTCCAAGTCAAGGGTTGCGTCGACGCCATAGATGGTGCCTCCGCAGCTGTTTACCACGAGTAGCTTCTCCCTGAATTGGGTGTCGCAGATCCGGCTGACCGGGAGCAGGGGTGTGGAATCCGCGAGGGCCTGGATGTCCACAGCGACGACGGTGCGCCGAAAATTCACGCGGACGCGTCGAGTGACCGCGAAGCCGGAGAGGAAAGCCCCGATGGCTTCGCGGGTCGTGGTGAGGTATTTGGCCTTTTTGCCAACTGGGCGGTAAGGGATGGTGCCGCCGTGCTCTCCCACTGCTGCAGGAGAGGTTGGGGGCTGTGTGACGGGCTCAGGAGCTGGTTCGGCGTCCAGTTGAGCTGGGGGACGTGTTGGTGAGTTGAAGCGGAAGCTGGGGGCGCCAGTTTCCTCCCATGTCATGTCCTGACTATGTGGTGACGACGACGGTGGTATCTGGTGTTCCCTTGAGGAACTAGAGGCGGACGATTCATCCATCTCCGAGGGCTCCGTCCGAGTCGGCGCGTCTTCGATGGAGCACTTTTCCTCACGCGCTCCCGAAGGCGAGCTTTGCGATGATGCTGCCGACGGCCATGGTCGTCGGTCGCGAAGCGTCTGTGTTGAAGACGCATCCTGAAGCTTTTGCTGCTTCGGGTGGAAGTCAGCCTTCAGGTTTTGGTTGGCCCGAACCCGGTACCGAAGTACAGGTGTGCCCATGACTAGGGGCAGCCCTCAGAAGGGCTGTGCGCCCGAAGGCGTGAAGCGGGCGTCAAAAAATAACGCACGGGAGGAGCGAAAAAAAATGTGACGGTCCCAGAGAAAAACTCGCACACACCGTGTCCAGGCTATACCTAGATTCGGTGTTTCTCTAGGAAGATACATATTTCAATATTACCTCGTATTTGTTAAACCAACAGTGACTTGGAAATAGTATCTGCCTAGAACTTTGAAATTCACGAGGATCAAGCAATACTTCATACAACGTTTGCCTCATTCCTCTGTTTTGTTTTGCGTTGGTATACACTGTGGTGCCGTAGAACTTTATAAGTCAGGTTGGCCATGCAGTGTAGTTTCCCAGTCTTTTACTCTGCTGTGTAGCTTACTGATGCTGTGTTTTTCTTGTCCTTCTTTAGGGTGTCCACTGTTAACGCGAAAGCCTTTACGCCTTCAAAAACATGAAAATTGACCGGCTGAGTCCCACGTCAGCGGTGTCATCGCCTAACGCAAAACGTTATGTTCTCATGCTTAAGACGCAGCTATATTGAATATGAACTTTGCACGGTGTACAGCTTGCGCGAATTTTTCACGGCATTTCGGCGCAACCTCTTTCGCCCTCAGCCTGACAAGTTTGTGTTGGTAGCGCTGAAGTATGTCTCTGGCAATGGATGTGTGCTTTGAATTTTTTACGCTGTGAGAAGCTAGATGTAGCTCCGTCTGCATAGCTTATTACCGTTATACTTTTGGCCACCTCAGTGCCCGTATAAAAATAAACGGCAAGCCTTTCACTGATCGAGCTTAAGTATTATCTACTGATATGCAACGAGGAAGAGGTGGTCACTATGCTTACCTTCAATAAATCCGTCATTATCTGTTGCAGCTTTGTCAAAAGGGCGCATGCACAGCGTGGATGCAGCCTCAACCGTCTCTACCTCAGCTTGGTTGGTTCTCGGTGACGCTTGGTGGGCAGGCGAGCACCGCATCATTTTGCACGATAAAAATACGCCGCGAGGTCGAGGGTAATTCTCGGCACGCCGTCATCAAATGATTCGGTCTTCACGCGGTTACTTCACAACACCATCTCTGATTAGTCACTGATTCAAACGGACGATGCCACTCTCGTCTAAGTGCTTTTTGGGACAAGCGCATACTGGGAATTCATATGTAAAACCAGCAGTTTCTTGTCGCGGCCTTGCGCGCTTCCACTTTTCCCGCCGTTCGCTGTCTGAAGCCAGCGAGATCTTGGAGACTTCTCCGCAATTCGTTTTTTAACCGAATCGACTACCAGCTACACAGCAGGTACACGGCATCCTTCCCAATCTTCAAGCACAAATCACTAGACACAATAGTAATCATATATTGAAAACTGCGCGATCACAAGCCCTAATATTATGCAGTGACCTGATAGGAGCACCAGCAGCCAGCTTTCCTCTGCTCTACCCTATGCCCCACACTAGGGTGCCTCGATGTGCTCCTTCGGAACAGGCAGAAGACACTGCTTTTGTGGACGTCATATTGGTTCAAGCGTTCGTGTTCGCTGGCGTTGCCTGGCAAGCAGAGAAGGATCGCTCTCAACAAAATTCATGGCTTATTGGCTCAGTTCATCACATTTGGTGGTAGGGCTTGCAATATGATGTTAGTAACAAATAGAATAGGCACTAATTATTACGCGCTATGTACTTCATGGTGAAATAAAGGAATGTAAAGCGTATCGATTGTTCTGAGTCTCTTGAGTGGTTGCATAGGTTCTAATGCTCGCGTGACCGACTGACTTAGTTGCCGAGTACCAAAATTGACCTGGAAAAACAAGAGCACGTGAAAAACATAAATAATTGCTCTATGCAAAAACAATCATGGCACGCCTTTAATGTATGCATTGACATATGTGACGGGGTCAACGAGCTATATATTGTTACGAAGCCGTGACGCCAACCCAGTCCCGAAGGCACCACTGCTCCGAACTCCGCGGCCAATTTCACCAGCCGTTTGGTAGCGTGTGTTACTCAGCTCGCGACTGCTTCTGCACACAGCTGATAGACGAGCGGGCGAGACAATGGTGAGTTAAGGCAACAGGGAGAAGACACTGCATAAACCTTGCCTAACGGTGAGTTGAGGCAAGCCTTATGTACAATACAGAAATATAGGTGTTACAAACTTGTCCCAGGGGCCGACAGCTTAGGGAGTCGAAGAGCCGAGAAGTCTTCTCTCGCGCGCATTCATCGGCTTCTCTCTGCCGCATTAGTCAGCTCCTGTTACGAAGCGCACCGCCGACGAGGTTACGAAGAGCGCTACGAAACTCGCCGCTTACCAGGGCACCAGCCGCGCCGAGAGCGAAAGGACTCGAACCAACGAGAGGCTTCACTGACACATAGGTCTACTGCTGGCGACGCGCCGTAGGGCTTTTTTATAGGCGCCGGGTGGATCTTTTGAATCACCATGTCCATCTAGAAGTGCCGCTGGCCGTGATGTCAGAATTTCCAATGGGGTACTCATCAAATCTGGAGCCGCTGCACGTGATTGCACCCAAGGACGAGTGACGTTGCCACGCATTGCGAAAAATTCGCCAGACGGGAAGGTGCCCATTGCTTCACCCGGCTCGTGGGCTGATGGAGCTCGCTGTGGATTGCGAGACAGACCGTCGCCATCGCTTGATGACGTCGTTGAGTTGATCGCGTCAGGCGGGCTCGACCACTGGCCTTGGCACAGATTGCCTTTGCAGAGGCATTGACGTTTGATGTGGAATCCCAGGCATAACAGCACTCCCACCGCCAGACAATGGGCCGGAAAGAAGAGCTGCTTCCATGTGGCTCAGATGTCCGGTGCGCGCGTTCGCCAGGTTCCTCCTGGTTTGCCTCGAGGGCCTTTGGGAGAATATAGCTGTAGGCTCAGTTGTGTGAACACATCTATTACTTGAGGATGGATCCCAGCTCCACTGCCTTGTCGCCACAACTTGTCGGCCAGCTGCACTCGTCTCTTTTGATGATTTTTGGTTTCAGAATTTCTTGATGGTTCTGCAACTTGCCAAGAACGGTTCGACAACAGACAACACACGACACAAGCAAGTGCCCTCGGTCACCCGACAAAACACCAGGCAAAGTATGTACAACATGTACCTATCTACGTGTCTATCGAAATTTTTTTCCCTCTACGTCGACAGGCACATGCGGGACACAGGGCTCTTAAAATGAGAACTGAAATTTTTACACGTACAACAACGTAATGAAATACAATACAACATAACGTTGGCCCCTTGAGATCACTCTGGACGAGAGCGCCCAGCTAAGGCCGTGATCAGGACGAAATTTTGCCCCGAATCGCCAGCGAGAAACCGAAAGGTGGAGGAGGTACTAACTAAAACGCATGGCTCAATGCGTCTGCATTAGCGTTTAGCTTTCTTTTTTCGTAGCGAACGCCAAAGTTGTGCTGTTAGAGTATAATGCTCCACCTCAGTAACCAGCCACTTTTAGGCGACATGTTATTTAACCAGGTTAGTTGACAGTGGTCTTTCTCCACCACAAACTTTGAACCGGAGACATAACAAGCTAGCTTTTGAAAGGCCCACACGAGGCAAGCGCATTTCTTTCATCGGTACTGTATGTCTCTTCCCTGCAGCTGAGTTTTCGACTTGAATACGAAACTGGCCTTTCGTTACCAGCACTGTCTTCCTGACACAATATAGCTCCCATGCCGCGATCACTCGCGTCGAATTGAATCACAAATCTCTTGGAGAAATCAGGTGCCATGAGAACGGGCGTTTTGCTTAGGGCCTGTTTCAGCTGGCAAAACGCATTCTTCTTTTCTGAGTTCATACTACTTTGACCGGCTCGGACTTTCGAAGGGTGTCAGTTAGAGGGCTGCATTGCTAGAGTAGTTATGCACGTAAAGCTTATAGTATCCAGCTAGCGCCAAGAATGCCCTTATCTCAGATTTTGTGGTTGGTCGTGGATAGTTCACGACGGCGGCTACCTTAACTTCTGATGGTTACGCCTGCCACGCCCCACAACATGTCCCACGTAGAACACCTCGCTGGACCCTAAGGGGCATTTAGTAGGTTTCCCGGTAAGACCAGCTTCTTTCAACCTGTTCAGCACGACTCGTAAAGGCTCGTCATGTTTTTCCCAGTTGCCTGAGAAGATGGCGACATCGTCAAGATACGGCACAGTGAACTCAGAGAGGCCATTAGGAAGGCAGTCCATTAGGCCTGAAAAACAAATGGGTGCATTTTTCAATGCAAAGTTCAGCATAAGTGGACGATACGTTCTGAATGGAGAAACAAACGTGGCATAGCGGCTAGCACGCTCTGTAAGGGGGACTTGCCAATACCTTCGCAGAAGGTCTAACGCGGAAATATAGCTACACTGCAGCACAGTTTCCACCCTCTCTTTTTGGTTTCGTATCGGGAAAGTTTGTTCTCGAGTTATGACGTTAATATTACGATAATTGATGCATGGCCTCGGATCTTTTTCCGGCACTTGAACCAATATTAGAGAGAATGTATAGTCGCTCTCCCCCGGTACTATGACTGCCAACTCCAGCATTTTATCGATCTCCTCTTTTATGATCTGCTTTTGCACAGGGGAACGTCGATACGGCTTGCTACGGATTGGCTCCTCACAAGATAGCTCGATATCGTGTTCAATCACCGTCGTGCTTCCGGGACGGTCCTAAAACACGTTTTCATACTCAGAAACAATCATTCTCAGGTCCTCATTCTGGACTTCATTTAACCTAGGCTCCAGGTTCAAGTGCTCTAAGATTACCTCTGATACCCTTTTGATTGCATCACTAGAGGTCAAAACTTCTGCTCCTTCTTCCTCTGAAGCATGAAAAAGCAGATTTAAGACCACTTGACGTTGAACGTATCGTTTCATCAAGTTATTGTGCTAAATTCTGTTTGGTCGTCTTGCTAATTTCACTTCATAATTTGTATCAGAAAGCTTCAAAATTACTTTTGCGGGCCCTTCCTAATGAACCTCAAGCTTGTTCTTTTTGAACAGCCGCAGCAGCATTACCTGACTACCTACTTCAAAGGTGCGCTTCTTCGCCGATTTGTCGTAGTACTCCTTCGACAACACTTGTGCAGCCTTCATGTGGCTTTCCACAAGATCTTTCGTTTTTACAAGTCTCTGAAGGAGGTGTAGAACCTACGCAACTACATTAGGGTTCTCATCGAAACCCTCTCAGGACTTGCGTAGCATTCGCAATGGTGTTCTCAAACTACTGCCATACACTAGCTCTGCAGGGCTAAAACCAGTGCTCTCACAAGGAGATGATCTCAAAGTGAACATAGCGGGAGGAATACACGCTTCGCAGTCGCATTTGTGCTCGTAGCAAAGAGCTCTCAGTATCCGTTTCAGAATGAAATGCATACGCTCTACCTGATTAGTTTGCGGATGATGATTAGAGCTGTGCACTACTTTTATTCCACATTTATTCAAAAAGGTAGAGGTAAGGCAGCTGGTAACGACACTACCATTAACGCGTTGGATTTCAGAAGGAAATCCGACGAGTGCAAGTACAAATAGCAGTGCATTCATGAAATGAGGGGAATCGAGCTCCTTCAGTAGTATCGCTTCCGGAAATTTTGTGGCTACACAGAGGGCCGTCAGCATGTACCAACAACATTGCCTTAACTCTGGCAATGGCCCGACAGTATCAATTACAAGGCGCTGAAAAGGTTCTGTGATAATCGGCACAAGCTTCATGGGTCCCTTCCACTTCTCTGTTGATTTCCCCCATTCTTTGACAAGTGTCGAATGAGCATACTAAGTCTTTGATATTCTTCCAGATATTCGGTCAATAAAATTCAAGGGAAATTCTAGCCTTGGTCTTTTTTATGCCGAGATGTCCCCCCAGGCGTTTTCATGCGCCAGTTCCAATAGCTCACGACGATACGTTGTGGCACCAAGAGGTGCTCATACTTGCGACCTTGCGCATTTGTGTAGCTGCTGTACAGGAGCCCTGCTTTCTCCAAAAAAGGAAACATTTTTTTTTAATTTTTCCCAAGTATAAGCTTTCCGTTAGCGCTTTCATCGAGAGGTCCTCACGCTGCTCTTGTATGAGCGTTTCTCGATCAACCCTCTACAGCTCACTCCAACTTTCCGCTACAGGCATGAGTGTTGCACTCCTCTCGCTCACACTCAATGGCGCCATGTCGTCTCCTCCACAGACACAGACAGCGCCAGTTGCTTCAGCGACGGGCTGCTCGAGTCGCTGCTCAATTGACTCACACGGAGAATTTCCGGTCTGAGGTTCCGTCGACTCGCCGCCAAGGTCACGCAGATCAGCAGGCTTTGCAGGTAGTGTTAGACCACACTGAACAAGAGCACGTTCCTGCGAAAGCTTCCGCGCTTGCGATCGCGTGCGGGTCATGTACGCTAAGTCAGAGACGAACAATTTACCCTGCCTTTTGAGAAGCTGCTCTGAGTTATTAGAAAAAAGACAAGGAAAACGATCAGAAAGCGCGGCAGACACAGCCACTTCGGTGTGAAGCTTACCAACTGGGCCTTCAATATCAACCATAGCGATTGGTAGGCAAGCACTGTGCACCTTGGCGACTTGTCTGATCCACGCGCGTTCTCCTGTAAAGTCATCCGGAGACACCTACGAAGGATGGACAACGTCCATGGTTGCAGCTGAGTCTCGAAGTGGTCGACCCGTTTTCCCATTCACACTCATTTCTTGGAGATACTGCTCTAGCAACCGCATGTTCTTTTCCGATTCTCGGATTGTTGCAAAGCAAGTTTTTCTTACAGTTTATTGCGATGTGCCCTTTCTTTTTGCAGTTGTAGTAGATTAGTGGCTTCCATGATTCAAACGCCCGCGTGGTATGAGTGCGTTATTTAAGAACCACTCATTTTCTCTGCTTCCGTTCGCTCTTCCACTACAGTGTCCTTCGTAAGAGACGGGCCTTCCTAAAGTTACGGTTAGGAGCGGGTTTCCGGTGATCAGGTTTCCTTGAAAAGCCTTCTTTCCTTTCATTCTTTTCAACGCGCACTGCCCTCCTATGCAACTTTCGGCGAGTATAATTGATTGATATGTGGGGTTTAACGTCCCAAAACCACGGCGAGTATAATACTCCTCAGCTAACTCTGCCCCATTGTTTAGCTGCACTTCACCAAGTCCTGCAGCCAAAGCTTGACATCCTTCTCAATGTAGCGGCAGTGTTGCTCTAATGGAATGCATTCTACCACTTTATCGCGGTCGTCATGAACACCTTCGCCCTTGAGCCATTCAACTATATCGGCTTTAAGATGAAACGTGAAGTCAACGTGTGACTCATTCCTCTTTTTAGCGAAGCTGAACCTTTGCCTGAAAGCCTCGGGTGACAACTTATATCGTCTCAAAAGCACTTCCTTAACCTCGTCATAGCTCTCAAACGCTTCCATCGACAAGCCCTTTATGACGTCGGACACTTCGCTGGGAAGTAGAGCTAACATGTTCTAAGTCCAAAGAGACCGCTCTAAAGCATTTCACGCACAGACGTGTTCAAACTTGACGAGATACCTCGCCATGTCCTCGCCTATTACGAATGGGGGCAGTTGGTCCCAAATTCTATGACCGCTGACCTGAACTGTCACAGAAGCTACGCTAGGCGCCGGCGGACACTGTAGGATTGCCAATAATATTCGTTTCAACTGGAGGCGCTCCTGTCTTTCACCTTCCTCAAGCTCGCGACGCGCTCGCCTTTCAGCCTCATCGCGGCGTGCTTTGATATCCGGCCAGGCCTCATCGACTTCCTCAACCGATACTCTTTCATGATCACAGGGATCGCTTGCTTTCGTTTCGCACGGCCCGAAGTAATGCCAAGTTTCTCACAAATATTATTGAATTCCTTCACATTGAGGTTCTCCATCGTTCACACTAGCCTCTTGATTTTGCCCCTGTTAAGAATCTACTTGCCGTACCCACTCTAACTCTACTAGCAAGACACGCAGGCAATCTTAAACACTGCCGTGTGTACACCCTCCGTATCAACTTTGCTTTCAAAGCACTTCGACTTCGCTTGAAACGATCAAAGCTCACTCTAATGCTTCACACAGCCCTTCTCTACACTACTATAACCTGTGCTAGAGTAGTCTGGTGAATTTAGGGGAAAACATCAGGCACTCGCCCAATCGATGTCGCTGACGCCGGTAAATCCTGCAGCTGCCAACCACTGTTACGAAGGCCGCGACGCCAACACAATCCCGAAGGCGCCACTGCTTTGAATTCCGCCGCCAAGGTCACCAGCCGTTTGGTAGCGTATGTTACTCCGCTCGCGGCTGCTTCTGCGCAGAGCAGATAGACGAGTTTACAAGACGACAACAAGTTAACGCAACGTTTATGTACAGCATAGAAATAAAGGCGTTACAAATTCAGCCCTGGGGCCGACAACATAGGGACTAGAAGAGCCGAGATGTCTTCTCTCGCACGCATCCGTAGGCTTCTCTCTGCCATATAAGTCAACTTCTGTTACGAAGCACACCGCCGACGAGGTTACGAAGGGCGCCACAAATTTCGCCGCTTACAAGGACACCGGCCGCGCCGACAGCGAAAGGACTCGAACCGACGAGAGGCTTCTCTGACACATAGGTCTACTGCTGGCGACGCCGCGCTGAACTCTTTTTATAGGCACCGGGTGGACCTTTTGAGTCACCAACGTCCAACCAAAAGTGCCGCTGGCCGTGATGTCAGATTCCTCCAATGGGGCGCACCACTGGGCCGCGTCATGCTCATCAAATCCGGAGCCACTGCGCGTGTTAGCACTCAAGGACGAGTGACGTTACCACGCATTTCGTAAGACTTGCCAGACTGGAAGGCGTCGATTGCTTCAATGGGCTTGTGGGCTGAGGGTGCTCGCTGTGCGTTGCGTGACAGATCGGCGCTGCCGCTTGATGGAGTCGTTGAGTTGATCCAGTCAGGCGGGTTCAACCGCTGGCCTTGACACTGATTGCCTTAGCAGAGGCAGTGACGATTGGTGTGGAATCCCAGGCGTAGCAATATACAGCGACCGCTTGGTGAACTTCTGCATATCAAAATTGACGTGGTATGATAACAAAATGAGAAAAATATACATGGTTCGTCATAACACGAAAACCTTGTCATGCTTTTCGTAGAGTCCATGACATACATAATCCGGTCATGGAACTCTTACGGCCACTTTAAAAACTTAGCTTGTACCAAAACTAACACGGCATATTAGAAGCGTATGGCCAGCATGAATGACTGGTTATGACACGGAAACCATGTAATGCGCACCATGACACACATAACATCATCATAATGTTCTAACGGATGTTTTAATAACTTTATATATGCCATAGTTTACATCGCATGATGACAGCGCAGGATCAAGAAAATGACTGATCATAACACCTAAAAATGTCTTGACGCCGTGACATACATAATTTTCTCATGCAGCTCTTACGCACGGAAGCATAAATGAATGCACGCACCGACTGACGAGCGGACGCATGTACGGATGGACAGATGTATGCGCACATGAACGGACGGACCAATGCAGTGACTGATGGACAGACGGACGCACGCACGCGCGGACGCATGCAGAGACGGACAGACGCACGCAGACACATGAACGTATGAACGGACGGACAGACGGATGCATGCACAGACGGTTGGACAGCCAGATGAATACACGCACGCACAGACAGACGCATGCACGGGCGCGCACACTGAGGGACGGACGGGCACTTATCATCCCACTTATCATCATTCAGTCCGTGAATATGCTTTGATTTTTTCTGCGTAAAACTTGGTTTAAGTCGACGGCTTAATTGGTAATGAGTATCAATGAGTTTTGCTTTCTATCCATTTTTATAGATTGTTTTGGCTATGCCTATTTACATGAGCTGTGATTGACTTGTCTTGACTAAGCTTATCTAGCTTATCGGCAAGGTAGCCGAGACATCTATTCGTTCTGCACGGCCTATATAACGCAAAACTTCACATCCTGTGTGCAAGTGAACTTTCACACTGCGTATATGCGATGCAGCTTAGCGAGACAAGGCAATATTTTCGTTGAGTGAACTCGAAACACGAGAGCACACACAACAGACAAAGAGGAACACAGCACGAGCGCTCACTAATCATTGGTTCCGCGCTCCAAGCACGCTGAATGATTATGAACTACCAACTAGCCAAACTTTCTATCCGGAAGCAAGGATTTTTTAACAGCATTTTATGTTACATCGTGACCACAAAGAAAATAGAAGACAGATGGGACACAAACGAGTGCTGTTTTCGTCGTTTTCGCAAAGTAACCAAAAAATGCATGCGCAATAACTAGCCAAACTTTCGATTCCTAAAGAGCATGCTCAGTGACAGCGAATAAAAATGCACGAATACAGGTTGGGAAAGTCAACATACCACCATACATATTCTGGTGCTGTCGGTCTAATGCCAGCGGCCACATTTCACTTGTGCTTCCCATTTTTTTTTTATTCGCTCACTGTTACGAGGAAACCGAAATATCCGCTGGCCTTTCGCGTGTGAACCAGTTTACAAATGTACACACTGCCTGTCATAACGACAAACGAACGGATCTCCATCAACAGAACATCACGAACAACGTATTAATACCAGCGTTCCCACGCTGCCCCGTGTGCACCTCCCGAGACTTTCGAACGAAAAATTTGCCCCTTATCTGCATGTTTCTGCAAATGTCGTCGAAAGATGAATGTCTTGCGTGTGGAGAGAGTGAACACGATATTTATTGATGTTCTGCGCCAGAAAATCATTGAGTGGTATTCTGGGGGCGCTGCGTTAGAGTGCCTCGAGCATGCAGTGAAGGCGAACAAGCGCATCGTCACGTCACACGTGAGACAGCAGCGCCATCTGGCAGTTTTTCTGAAAAACAAAGCGCATGGCTTTGAGACGGTTGTGCGCACCCACCTCAGAGGTGATAAGGTGTAGAAACTAAGGCAACGGGTAGGTGCCATCACCGTCTCGTCTTAGCAAAGCGTTGGAAACACTCCCCGTTCCGTGCCAACGTTGCATGATCAGCGCGGTGCGATAAGCGCTATGGTCCTTAAAATTACTTACGTATGCTCTTTCTAATAAAAGACGCACATGCAGAATATATATGTGTCATTATGGGGCCGCAGACGTGCGCAATTGTTCCTTTTTAATTGACTATTGCACAAGCATGAATGCTCAACCATGAGCAACATTGGTGGGCGCTGCAGATGGGGTCGGCCGTTTCGAGTATTCGATTCCGTTAAGAGTAGACAAAGAGACAAATGTATAGACAGACAGACAGACCAAAATTTTTGCGTCGAAGGTCCCCAAGAAAGACGATCGTCTTTATTATGTCTGGCAGTTGGCGCGGGGTCTTTCAAAAGCTGCGTCCACCCTGGGAGCCATGCTGGAAGTGGACGTGCGCGCACATTTAGGAACCCTATTCACGGGGATACAGCGCTGCCCCGCGGCCTCCACTCGCAGCGCACAAAAGCTGTGCCTTAGAGTTACAGCGAAGCTTCACGACGACTAACTGTACTGAAGGACTCTGGTATGTAGAATTAGTGACCGGGAACACAGTGGGTGTGTTTACCACTGAGAATAAAAAAGCGCATATTACGTGTTTTAACATTTGTAAATTTTATTCCTAAGGCACAGCCTTGTTCAAATTGTTTTTGCAGGTTGCACTGTGTGTTGTATTATTACGCGTTCGAAGTGTTGTACGAATATCTTCACGAAATAATCTGAAGTCACCTAACTATTCATTTTTTTTCTTTTCAGTATATATTCTCGCATGAATAATAGCCAAGTGGCCTGCACTAAACGATACTCTAAATCGATACTCTGTGACAATGAATTTTCAACAATAAACCATTTTGAACAAAAACAATCTTGGCTAAGTTTTGAGTGTTCCTTGACGAGCCTAAAACAAGTTACTCGTATCTATCTATCTATATATCTATCTATCTATCTATCTATCTATCTATATATTTATCTATCTATCTATCTATTTATCTAAATTTGTCTTAGTGCCTTCGTGGTCATTTTTTTAACGTTTGCACGACAGTGATGCCAACAAGTAAAACTTGATAACGTTTTGCGCCCTGAATAACGCAACTGCTACATGTGGAGCCCTTCAAACTATGGTAAAAGTTGTAACAGAACAGCACAGCAAAAGGCATACAAACATCAGCGCGAGCGGGCAGTTCATTTTATTATTTTTTTACACGATGAATATATTATCCCAAGAAAAGTTGGTCCAACATTTAACCTCTTTGATGGAGCCCTTATTGCTGGCTCTATAGTCTAGTAAAGAGTTGCGAATTCTTTAGTTATTACATTTGCTGAGAGCTACGGATTCGCTTTTATATACTAAGTGAATATTCGTTTCCCGCTGATCAGGCCAGAAATACCACTTTGATATCCCTGCTTTGGCACATGTATTAAGTGTGAATTTCACCAGCCTACTGAGTCAATACCGTACAAAGATGCATCTGAAAAAATTCGCGACATTTGCTCGCCAAAGGTGCAAGTACCCTTTCAGGCACCAATAGGTGGGCTCACTAGAGTGATGAGCCGGACGGCTGGTGGCGCACACTTTACAAAACTTTGCTGAGTGCATCAGCGGGACTAGGCCTTTGGTCTCGGAGCCGATTGAGTGCCAAACGTCGGCCGTATGAGAGGGTATTTCTCAGAATTCCAAGATGAATCCTACAGCAGTGACTGCTTTGCAATGATGTGCATACTTTTTGGCAGCGTAGTTGTCTATAACGACCGTTACTTCATTAGAAATTAGTGAAATCATTATCAACACGAGGTGGCATGAACTTTCTGTCCTTGTTGTTCATTTATTGACAGTGGCGTATAACCACTGTGTGGGATTAGCCCACAATTGTGTGGTTTTATACAATTGTTTGAAATTAAAATATTTCAGGTGGTATTATAGAATTACAGAATACCTAGGAAATTAGGGTGCTTCATCTGCTGCAATAATTTATTTTTATGTTTTTCTGAAAACGAGCAATGGTCTTTTCATACGTATGAAAATGTAGACTCGTTTGAACTATACTGATCAGTTGGTCAAGCGATGTTTCATAAATATACCACCAGACAGCCGCGCAGCCCAAAAATAGAGGCTCCAAAAGGCAAAATGACTTGCACTGATAAATTATGTCAGTACACTATAAAGGTATTTCTAAATTATTTTTCGTACTGTAGTTAGCTACATGGAGGACAAAATTGAAACTGCTTCTTCTGTGTTCAAGGAGGCCATGCAAAGTGGCGAAGGTTCGTAAGCAGACCTGTGTGTCTCTAAATTTAGATTCGGTACTCGGCAGCGCCGCCTTGCGACAAATTCTTCTAGTTTACGAGTTTACAAAGGCTCCCGGACCCCGCCGCGGTAGTATTGTGGCTAAGCTACTCGGCTGCTGAACCGCAGGTCACGGGATTGAATCCCGGCTTCGGCGGCTGCATTTCCGATGGAGGCGGAAATGTCATAAGCTCGTGTGCTCAGATTATGTGCACGTTAAAGAACATGAGGTGGTCGAAATTTGCGGAGCCCTCCACTACGGCATCTCCCATCTTTATATGGTGGTTTCAGGACGTTTAACCCAAGATATTCATAAATCAAATCAATTACAAAGGCTCTCTGCCAGGAATATATTAAATGTCGGCATTTCATGCAGTTAGTCAGTGCTGTGTCTCGAAAGCGTCCAAAATCGCAAGCCTGCGAAATCGAGCGGCATTCACATAAACTAATGATGGAAACTCCCAGAACACGTGCGTAAATTTCTCCGGAACGGGCAAAAACGACTTCACAGAACGAAAGAAAGAGAGCGACAAAATACCAATAAATATAGAGAAAGAGAAAGATTGTGAACGAACAAAAAAATTTTGGCAAGATGTCATCATAACATGCGTACACACGATCCGAAGTTAAATGTCATAACTACAGAGACCAGAAATCAGGCAAATTTCTATTTGGTTCCTTGGGTTCCTATCAAGCCACTTCGGTATGAACACAAATGACAGGTTAAGAAATAATTTTAAAGTAGTTTTATTGTGCCTACAAATGCCTATTTTTGGCTTTCGTGCGTAAATGCCCGTAAGTACCTACTAATACATATATTGAATGTAGGCGCGTTATAAACTTCATTTTAGCTCAAGATTGGTTTTTAAGTGTGATTTGAAACTTTTATTTATGTTACAGCACTACGATAATACTTTTGAACGCTACGAGATGCAACCATGCCCTTTAGAGCAAGCTTGCGAAAAAAGCCACAGCTTTGCTGCGAACGTGAAGCAATGAATGCGATATAAACTAATTGGAAGGTCACGCGCAGAGTTCCAAGCAGATCGAAACGGGCTCCGCGTTTCGCCCGCACAAAAGACGCACGAAACGTACTCACAAATACACATTTACACGAATAAGCGTCTCATTTGTTACTTCGCTGTGTCTCAAAAGCGCCCCCTTTTCGCATATGAAGGCTGTGTACCAATCGCAGTGATCTTTGTGCGCCCAGTAACTACAGTAGAATCGTTACAACGAAACTCAAAGGCTAGCCAAGTCGTACGACTTCTCCCCACTGCAAGATAAGGCCCCGCTGCCAAGCGTACAACGCCTTATGGCACCAAACCAGACCTGTTTAGGAAAAAAATTAAGAGGTGATACACGGCAACAAATTTTTGTTATGGAGACTTCCAATTAACGCTTAGGACACCATACATTATTTCATGCGAAGTGCAAGTGCGAGAAATAAGGATTCGGTATCGTAATGTTTGATGAGCCTTCAAGAATAAAAAGTTTTCTGAACCTCGCTGCTGTTACGTAGCTGTAAGAGGCATGATTGGCAATATCGGAAGATCAAGGAATGCTGGCGCGAGTGAGTCAGCCATCTCATTAACAAGTATACTACGATGGCCTGGCACCCATATCAATCGCGACCCGAGCTACCTCTCACGCGACCTCTCACGCATAGCCGTGCGTGGCTTTGCCGTGTCCGGGGAAAAGGGGATCCTGGGGGTTGAGCCAATGCTGGGTGATTGGATCTGGAAGCTTCCCCAGCAGCGGCAACACACCCCTTTGGCCCCGGCTACACGTACACGGCATGCCTGGGCTGACCCACCCAGGGGAAATCGGAAGTCGCCTTTTCCTATCTCTCGCTCTCCCTACATCTTCGTCTTTGTCTCCCACTTTTTATCTGTCCTGTCGTCTTCTCTTTTTTGTCTACTTCCGAATTTGCTGGTTGCAAGGGTTAACCTTGTGTGCTTAATCAACTTAGGATAAACCATGTTAGGTTATAGTGATGGCGTACTGCTGGCGTTGCGCAGACGTGTTCATATGCTCTGCCACGTCCCCTATTTGGGCTTCGTGGTGGGTGGTAGGCGCCGTTGCCGAACAAACACTTTCTTTCATGGGATCACCAAACTCCTTCCTAAGTGATCGCCCCCAGAAAAGGGGGCGCACCGAAGCAGCCTCACAGTTTTCGATTGGTCTTTGCACTACAAGACACCGCTCATCATCATCATCACAGTGTGTAATGAAGAATAAAGACTTGTTCCCAAAATATCATGTGATACATGGTGAAACCACCGGAAAAAAAGCAACAAACATATCACTGTTTCTAGTTTCCAGATGCCTCACCGATACCATCGGCACGGGCTACAAAGCCACCAAGATGGCCAGTGGGGACCTTCTAATAGAAGTCGAAAACAAAATCCAGTATCAGAAACTAAGCAACCTTGTTGCATTTGGGGACAATCCTCTCACCGTTACCGCTCACCGGACATTGAACATAGTGAAACGTGTCGTATCAGATGAAGCTCTTGTAGACCTTACCGACGAAGAACTTTTGGACGGCTGGAAAGACAAGAATGTCATACACGTGCAGCGCAATAAAATCAGGCGAAATGATGCGGAACTCCCCACAAAACACATTGTACTGACTTTGGAAAAAACACACTCCCAGAAACAGTCGCTACAGGCTATCTCATGCTCCGTGTTCGACCATATATACCGAACCCGAGTCATTGTTTCAAGTGCCAACGATTTAGCCATGCTTCCTAAAGCTGTCGAGGGCAGCTTATGTGCGCAAGGTGTGCCACCGCAGGACACTCTGCTGATGACTGTAAGTCTGAGGCTGAGGCCCATTGCGCGAACTGTGATGGGGACCATCCCGCTTATTCTCGCTCATGCCCAGCCTGGAAAAGAGAAAAAGAAATTATCACAATTAAACGCCAAGAAAATGTCAGTTTCAGGGAAGCCCGACAGTGCGGATCACACACTTTTCTACAAAAGTCATTCGCCGAAGGGGTGCAAGGGGGGTCAGCACCACTACGGTTTTCAGCGAAGCCCCGGACGACGCCTAACGTGCCGAGGCAACCACCAGTCAACCACGTTTACACAAGGCAACCACTTTTACACACACTCGCCAAAAGTGCTGTGTGTACAAGAAACACACTTGAAACCAAAACATACGGATTTCCTTAGAGACCACATCATCTTTCGCAAAGATCGAGATGACGCAATTGCATCATCAGGTGGCGTTGCTATTATATTAGACAAGTGCATAGCGTGTCAAGATTTGCAGATAGAAACGGCCCTCGAAGCAGGGGCCATTCGTGTTGTTTCTGAGGGAAACTTGTTACCATTTGCTCAGTGTACATTTCTCCTCATTATCAGCTCCAGAAACAAGAATTTCAGTCTTTTATGGATCAAATACCTGAATCATATATTGTCCTTGGCGATTTCAATGCCCACAGTCCTTTGTGGAGTGACTCGAGGAGTGATGCGCGAGGCCGCTTGATTGAGAACTTTCTTCTTTCCACAGTTGAATGCAATTTAAATAAGAAAGAACTAACCTTTTTTAGCCTGGCGATCAAAACATATGCGTGCATTGATCATAGCATTGTTTCTTCTACACTTTTACCTGATTTTAATTGGGATAATATAAAACCACTATGAAGTGATCACTTTCCTATACTACTGAAGACGCCAAAAGAAACTGAATTTCTACCTCAGGCTCCAACTTGGAAGGTAGACAGAGCAGATCGGGAGAAGTACCAGAGTCTTAGGACTGTATCGTGGGCCGAGCTTTCCTCTCTAGGAATCGACTCTGCCGCTATGTATTTCACTGCTTTTGATATTGACGCTGCTTCAAAATGTATCCCCCAAACAAGCTGTGGTCCCTGCAGACGTCGTGTCCCGTGGTGGAATGATGACTGCAGGAATGGTCGCAAAAAGCAGAATAAAGCGTGGTGTCTATTGCGTGAATACCCAACTGCAGAAAATCTGATCAATTTCAAACAAGTAAAATCTCAAGAGCGAAAGATGCACCAACAGGCTAGGAGAGAAAGCTGGCAGAAGTATTTGTCAGGCATTAATTCCTGTAC
The DNA here is from genome assembly GCF_043290135.1 of Rhipicephalus microplus. Lineage (NCBI taxonomy): Eukaryota > Metazoa > Arthropoda > Arachnida > Ixodida > Ixodidae > Rhipicephalus > Rhipicephalus microplus. Next base: position 6,043,075 of record NW_027464601.1, read on the forward strand.
TGATGAAGTTAAGGTCTGGAACAGAGTGAATAAAATAAGAGGCCGACAGACACACTCACTCCCTCTAGTAGACACAGAGGTTAACAGCCTTGAGGATCAAGCAGACTCCCTGGGAGCATACTTTGAACACGTGTCCAGCTCATCGCATTATTCTGATACATTTAAACGATACAAAGAGAGAGTAGAAAGGCAAAAACTTGAACGTAAATGTGGAAAAAATGAGCCATATAACAGACTTTTCCGCTTGGCTGAGTTGCAGGCAGCGCTAAACTGCTGTAACAAATCAGCCCCAGGCTCTGACCGTTTTTTATATCACTTGCTTAAACACTTACTTCAAGAAACACATAAAACTCTCCTCTATCTGTATAACTTCATATGGGCTTCTGGCGAGATTCTCTATGCGTGCAAAGAAGCCATAAAATACCTATTCTTAAACAGGGCAAAGATCCATCTTCCGTATCGAGTTACAGACCTATTGCTCTGACTAGCTGTCTCTGCAAATTAGTTGAAAAGATGATAAACTGGCGATTATTACGATTTTTGGAATCAAACAAACTCCTCGACCAATATCAGTGCGGATTCAGGAAGGGTTGGTCCACCACAGGCCATCTCATCCGCATAGAGGCGCAAATACGCGAAGCTTTCATTCATAAACAGTTTTTCCTATCTCTCTTCTTTGACATGAACAAGGCATACGATACAACGTGGCGTTTTGGAATATTGAGATTTCACACATTTAGATATACGAGGTAATATGCTAAGTGTAATCGAAAATTATCTGTCCAATCGTACATTTCGTATCCGAGTAGGCAATGCGTTGTCCCGACCGTTCGTGCAAGAAACGGGAGTACCACAGGGCGGTGTCCTCAGTTGTACTCTTTTTGCAGTCAAAATGAACCCCCTGCGACAGTGCATCCAACGTAACATCTTTTATTCAGCATACATTGATGATCTAAAGATAGGTTTTAAATCCTGTAATCTCTCGGCATGCGAGCGACAGGTTCTGCTCTGTGTTAATAAGGTCTGGAAATGGGCAGATGAGAACAGTTTCAGTCTGAATCCACTAAAGAGCTCCTGTGTTCTGTTTTATAGGAAGAGAGGCCTCTAGCCTGATACCTATATAGAGTTGCAGGGTGAGCGCGTAGCTGTCAAGAGTGAACAAAAATTTTTAGGCATAATTCTAGACACGAAGCTCTTGTTTATACCACACCTTAAGTACATTAAGAAGAAATGCATGAAAACAATGAACATCCTAAAGGTGCTGTCCCACACAAGTTGGGGCAGCGACAGAAAATGTCTGATGAGCCTCTAAAAAGCCTTATGTGCACGCATTTAGACTATGGGGCTATAGTATACCAGTCCGCACCACCAACAGCATTGAAAATGCTGGACTCTGTGCACCCTCTAGGCATTCGCCTTTCTACGGGAGCTTTTCGTACAAGCCCCGTCGAAAGCCTCTACGCAGACTCAGAGGAATGGTCGCTACATATGCAAAGATAGTACCTGTCTATTACATAATTTTTGAAGATAACCGCAAAGACCGACCACCCTACATACCCTGCTGTAAACGACACATCCAGCTCTCAGCTCTTTCAAAACCTACTCACATTGCAACAGCCCTTCTCGCTGCGTGTTCGAGCACTAGCTGTGGACACGGGCGTCCCATTGCCCGAACACCACGTAATTGCTTCTTTTACATGCGCCCCCCCCCCCATGGCAGTGGTAGGTTATAAATTGGGACACATCTTTCATGATTGTGACAAAGCATGCCCCACCTCTACACATTCAGATGTACTTCCGCGAATTGGCACACAAATATACCTATCCTGAGTTTTTCACTGATGCATCAAAGACTCGCGCGGGCGTATCCTACGCAGCGGTGGGCCCGTCTTTTTTGGATGTCGGTATTCTCCACCCTCACACAAGTATTTTTACAGCTAAAGCTTATGCAATACTGGCGGCAGAAAAACACTGTAAAGAAACGGAAATAAGTATTGCAGTCATATACACGGATTCATTCAGCGTTGTAAAAACTTTAAAAGCCATCAAAAAGTACGAAGATCCTGTCATTGCTTCGCTATACTCTCTTTTTTGTGCCATTTACGCATCACAACAGCATGAAGTAGTATGTTGGGTACCAGGACACCGTGAAATAGAAGGAAACGTACTAGTGGATAAGCTCGCAACATCAGTCCATGCGAACACTCTGCAGTCATCTGTAGCTGTCCCCGTAATAGACTTGAAACCCTTTTTGAGAAAAAAGCTGAGGAATTATTGGCAGCGTACATGGGACGGGCAAGTACATAATAAATTACATTTAATCAAGCCTTCCCTTGGTGACTGGCCACCAATATCACAAACACGCCGTACAGGAGTAGCACTCTGTCGGTTACGTATCGGACACACATATAGTACACACTCACACCTTCTGACCGGTGGTGATCCACCAATGTGTGAGAAATGCGGTGAACCCCTTCGTATCCTACATATTTTGATACAGTGCAGTAAATTAGCTTCTATTCGAAAAAAAAGCATTTTCCAACATCCTACCGAGAACAAATGCCTCTTCACCGGCGATGCTCATCGGTAGAGATCCACTTTTCAAACATCATTCATTATTTGCACTTTTAAAAGATGTTCGAAACTTCCACGTGATCTACCCTGGTAATCTGTAGAACAACCTCTTACAAGAGGTTGTTGCAGCCGTAAATACATTACAAAGCACATGTTTCGCAGCCCTTCGAGACAAAGACGCCGGAGAGACATTTGTGTTCTATAATCTCTTCATAGATTTATCCTTAAAACTATTTCCCACTAGTTTTCACTCTACACATTTCATGTCACTCACATAATTTTATTCCCTATATGTTTACCCGCCTTTAGAGAGAGGAATATTAGGCCCTTTTACAGCCACTCATCATACCCATAGCCCAAATCTTTTGTACTGGCGCTCTTTGGCCATAACGTGGCCATTGCGCCAAGAAACACTATATATCACCATCAACCATATCATTCGCACTAGACAAATGTTTGCTGGGAATAATGATTTAAAAATTTCTAGTAGCGCTGATGCCGATGACGATGATAAATATACACACGGAATACGAGTCAGTCACAGTCACAGCTGTCGGATCACTCGAAAGAAGTTTACTAAGAGTTAGTATAACGGCCATTATTTCCGCTTCAAATATGGGCATATAATCTAAGAGGCGTAATGAAAAGGGCCAGAATGCGATAGAAAAAATACCCTGATTTGCTTTCTCACCAGTCACAGATGCATCCGTTGCAATTACTCAATTAGTACCTAATTGAGACGGGTGTTCTTCTAAAAAGCCAATCAAATATTTAGAGGGCAAGTGGTTAGCATTCTTTGGAAAGATAACGTGAAAGACTGTTTTCACTCGGCTGATTGGTTGATATGTGAGGTTTAACGTCCCCAAAACCACCATATAACTATGAGAGACACCGTATTGGAGGGTTCCGGTAATTTTGACCCACTGGGGTTCTTTAACGTGCCCCCAAATCTGAGCACACAAGCCTACAGCATTCCCGCCTCCATCGGAAATGCAGCTGCCGATGTCGGGATTCGATCCCGTGACCTGCGGGTCAGCAGCCGAGTATCTTAGCCACTAGACCACCGCAGCAGGGCTGGCTGATTGGTTCGTCAAATGATATGATCTCGAATATATTAGCAATCATTGCATCTAGAAGTGTTTGAACAAATAGTACTTGAGGTTTATATGTACGGGACCAATGCTCATTGAAACAGATACCAGGATTGGCAAAAAATGCGAACTGTCACCTTCTCCGAATGGATTCAGAAAATTTTGAATAGGTGTTAAGTGTTAAAATGCAGAATCTGCAAGCAAGAGTGGGTATTCGAGCTTTTTTATACGAAACATTGCTAGCTGTGAATTTTGCCACACCTAAACTACTTCGAAGATATTCCCGCTCTAAGAGAATCAAGGTTTTTTGTATGCTGGTCCACCAGAGAACAGCACACATCTGACTTCACGAATCGACGAACGTACATGCGATAAATCATAATCAGCGTATCTATGCGAAGACCGGAATGACAGCAGCCAATCCTACCTATCAACACAACAGCGTATGTAGCCTTAATTTTAATATGTTCAGTGTGATCACGCCAGCTCAGTTTTTTATCGTACAATTCACCCAGATATTTCAGATTCAGATCTTTTTTTCAGCATTCATAATAAAAAATATGCTGGGACAGGAGCTAGAAAATACAGTAAATATACAGTTGACTTGGGGAATTATTTTTTTATGGTACTGAAGAGAAATATTAATTGGTAAGTCCAATGGAAACACTACTATAACAATTAGGTTGCGTTCAGTTTCATACGCATTTCCTGACACTAGGTTTCTAATGTTGCCAAATATAACTGTAAAGTTGAATGTAGTAAATGGATATCACAGTCAGATGCAAAAAACGCAATATCATCTGCATATACATATATTTGTACCTTATCACTCAGTGGTATTGAACTTTACAAAATGTTAAATAGCACTGGTGTTAGACCAAAGCCTTGAGTAGCACCTCTTGTTTGGCTATACTTCGGTGTTGAAACATCTCGTTGGGAGCATTAAAATTTTCTGTGTTTTAAATAATTGTAAATCGAATTTGTTATATACTGCGGGAAGTTTACGTCTTTTGGGACATTGATAAGAACAGCATGTTATACAAAATATATGCCTTGGCTAAATCAAAGGTTAATAGAGCAGAATATTGTCGTCTGTCGCGAGCAAGCTTTATTATTATCATCATCATCAGCCTGACTACGTCCACTGAAGAACAAAGGCCTCTCCCATTTTCAGCCAGTTAACTGGGTCCTGTGTTTGCTGCTGCCAATATACACCCGCAAACTTCTTAATCCGATTGACCACCCTAACCTTCTGTCTTTCCCTAACCCACTTGCCTTCTCTGGAAATTCAGTTAGTTACCCTTAATGACCAGTGGTTATCCTGGCTACGCACTACATGCCCAGCCCATGTCCATATCGTCTTCTTGATTTCAACCATATTATCCTTCAACCCCATTTGTTCCCTAATCCACTCTGCTCTCATCTTGTCTCTTAAGGTAACACCTACCATTTTTCTTTCCATTGCTCGCTGCGTTGTGCTCCATTTAAGCTGAACCCTCTTTGTATGTCTCCAGGCTTCTGCTCTGTGGCTACGTACCAGCAAGATACAGTTGTTATATACTCTCCTCTTGAGGGATAGCGGTAATCTACCTGTCCTAATTTCAGAGTGCTTGCCTAATGTGCTCCACCCCGTTCCTAATTTTCTAGTTACTTCAATGTCGTGGTTCGGCTCCGCAGTTCTTACCTGCCCTAAGTAGACACAGTCTTTTACAACTTGATGTGCACTATTACATATCTAGAAGCGCTGTTCTCTGCCGAGGTTGTTGTACATTACTTTCGTTTTCTGCAGAATAATTTAAAGACACACCTATCTGCTCTCCCTGTCTAACTCCGTAATCATGAGTTGCTATTCGTCCCCTGAGTTACTCTGCAATGCAACGTCATCCGCGAAGCTAGCTTTATACGAGCCTCTAAATCAACGTGCACCCACCATATAGAAAAACCTGGTGAAAATCTAATCTAGCACGTACTGAGTGTCACGTTATCCGTTATAAACTTCATATTTATATGTAACATACTCTTTCTATTAACTTAATACGTGTGATGTTAGAGCGATTGGCCTAATGTTATCTATCTGCATTCCTAGTCCCTGTTTTTTTAAGAAGCGGTATCATTTTTGAAAGTCTCCAGTCCGGAGTTATCCAACTATTTCCAAGTGTGTGGTTGACAACGTTAAGAAGGTCTTCAGGAGAAATATCGATTAATGTTTTTAACATTTCTAAAGTGACATCATCTGGTTCAGGACTTGTGTTTGGCAGAATATGAACGACGTGCACAAGCTCATTCCTACTTGCTTCAATAAAACCATTTTCGAATGAAGGTTTGACAAATATTTTTGGTATTTGTGATGTCAACCTCGTCTCTATTCCTAATGCAATTTCAGGGAATATGTCTTCCGACTCTTTTTGGGGAAAGAATAACTGAGTCAATACTTGCGTGTGCTGCAATAGCTTTGTCGATTGCAGAGAAATCTGAACAGAGCTTTTTTGTCGCCGCTCTTGGATAGATAGCTATAGCGTTTTTTATAGTCATCTTTCACCAATGAAACTGTTCTCTTAAACGAAGCTTTAGCATCTAAATAATTTCTCCAATTAGTAGGACATTGGTTGGTACGGAGTTTTTTCCATGCAACTTTCCGGCATATAAAATCTAAAGCAATATCCAGATTCCACCAGGCAGATATGGATTTTTGTTTTGTTGAATATATAGTGAACTGCGACTTCTATTCTACGCTTTGGAGTAGAAAAAAGGCTCATAGCTTTCACATTTGTTTCCATACTGGGCAAGGAAGACAACGTTGACTGTAAAGCCTTTTTTTTTTAAGTTTAGAGTAGTCTGCGAAACTTTGCACCTGGTGGTCTACCGTCACTAAAGGAATAATGAATTCAAAAATGCAGGGGGCAGTGATCACAACTTGTAGCAGTACCAAGAACAGTTCAAGACGATATTGTCACACTTGAGCTACCAAATGTCAAATCTAAGATGGACCTCGAATAACATCGAACGAATGTCGGAACTCCGGAATTCCAACAAATAAGGTTATTTTGATTAGTCCAGTCCCACAACCGTTCTTCAAATGAATCAGTGCGGAATCCCCACGACACGTGACGGGAATTGAAGTCTCCCGCAAATAGTATACTGTTTCTGCAAAAACTCAGTCACATCAAGGGCTCTTTCATCTTGTATTCCAGCCGGAAAGTAGTTGTTGACTATAGAAGTGGCGCGCATCCGGGAAAGAGAATTTCCAGAACCAATACTTCATAATCGTGTGACATTTGGTGGCAAACTAAGTGTGCCTAATGACAAATTTTGGATGAAATGGAAAAAAAAATCCTCCACCACGTGAGTCTCTGTCCCGTCGAATGCAGTGATAGCTTTTTAGATACAAGTTTTGATCAGCTGACAGCCAAGTTTTTTGTAGCAATATGAGGTCTGAAAATTGTGAAGAAATTAGGTATATTAAGTCTGTAGTTGCAGACCTAAGTGAACAGCACTGAAGTACTCTAAGGCACTCTAAGACGACAAACAAGCAGTAGCAACCGCTTGATCTAAATTACGACCTTCTAAGAAGTCCGCTTTAGTCCTAGGTTCCTTCACACTCTTTTTTTTTTGTTTTTGGATGAGAATAACTATAAAATTTGCTAGTAGGTGATCTGGTGCGTTTCAAAAGGGGAGAATTCATATCTATATCCCGACTACTTATTGACTCTCACTCAGATATATATTGCTGCTCCGTTGTGTTAGACGAGCAAAACCTTGCTGCATTATCGATAGAGGCATCTGTATGATGTTCGGCAGGCTTATTCATTGAAGCGCTAGGAGGTTGGATATATGATTAGGTATATGATCAGATATGCCCGACATCTGTGAATCAATAATAATATTCAGTGAGTCGAAAGAATGAGTAAATTTTTTTCTAATAGTTGTTCTACGGCCTTTTCTACCATAGCTGAAATGGACTGAGAAAGGGATGCATCCATAAAAAGAGGTAGATGAGCTGCTATGCTCGCATAACGCTGATTCCTGCTTTGAACTTCTGCAATTGCCTCTCTACGAGAGCATCGTCTTCTTTCAATGATTTCAAGCACCTGAAGTTTCTTCGATCTTGCAGGGTAGTTAGTATCATCTGCAGCATGATTGGCCTTACACAAACAGCATGTCTTATTGTCTGATTGGCCCTCAGCAGTACCAAGACTAGCCCTGCATATGTCCCCGCGTATGCGGCATTGAGTGTCCAATCAACAACCTTCAGTGCCATGTCCCAAACGCCAGTATTTAGTACATTGCAGCGGATGGAGAGCTAGAGCTTCCATCCTATAGATAAGCGGCCATGCCTCAATCTCCAAAGGGCGATCCGTTCCCGCAAATCTGGCAATCACACTTTCAGTGCGAACGTTCTGTTGGTTTTCTTGTTTGGTTCAGCGTTAAACAGAAATAACACCTGCTGGAGAAAAGATGTCCAAGACCTCTGCTTGACTTGAGCTTACGTCTACCCCCCCCCCCCCCAATCTTTCACAGCAAGCTTGATGAGGTGAGATAGAAAAGCTCACTGGATGTTATGCAAAAGTAGTACACTTCAGTAGGTCTTGGATACAAGCTTTGTCTGGTGAGCAGCATAGTATCCCCCCGCGTCCAAACTGGTGAACCACTGTTATCAGTAGGGAGTGGGGGGTCATTGCACGAAGCTTCGTTTGGCTTGCCTTCGGATTCCACATACGGATAAACCTACCATTGGTCGGTACCAAAGCGACAGGAACGCTACGGGTTCCATTGTGGAGAAACAACTCTAAGGGCAGACCCTGAGGGGGAACAGAGGCTGACCAGGGGGCAGGCCTCTTGCCCGACGAAGAAACAGACATGAAAGAAGGTGAAGTTACACTTAGCAATGCACTCGGAACAGTTGCGGAATAAGAGGTAGATCTAATAAAATAAAAGCACCCACCGGCTACTGGACCGCAACCATGAAGATGGAACAAAGAGCGTTGAGTCGAAAAGGAAGAACTCTGCCATAGTTATGCACACACGCACGCCCGTCGTCGTTGTTGTTGTTTTCTTCTGCACATGGCTCGTACCCAAAGGAGGGGATTGTTCGATTATAAAGTGAAGTTGCCCGATACTTTCTGCATTGCTTCGTTCCTAAAAAGCGTTAGTTATTTAATTGTGATTTGAAGTTCCTATTGCGTCTTCCTCCGGGATTCCTTGCGTTTCCTTTTTTTACTCCAGCGCCTTTTTTGTTGCGGTTTTGCTTCACTCAACTTTTACTGGCAACACACCGCTTTAGCCCTACAACTTTGTCCATAATGTCCACTACTCATCACATCGTCTCCTTAGTGTGTTTTACGCCACATCGACACATGATACGTGCTTTCTTTTTCGCATTTATTTCTTGCGCATTTTTTTGTTTGTGTCAACTGCCGCCGATACCTTTGTTTACAAATAAACAAGGCAGCACCCATGCAGAAGTCGCTGCTCCCTTCAATCCAAACTTGCTCTTGCTACACGCCGACAGCAGTCAACAAATCAGAAAAACCGTCATCGATTTGTTTCATCTCTCTCTAGAACTAAATCATCAGGTACGTTTCCTCAATATAAGTGAGATATGCTGCTTGCTTAGTGGTACCTGCTAAGCCTAACGCACCAAGGCAGTGTTCGGGCTGAGTCGTCAGACTAAGAACACTGCATCTAAAAATATTGCTAAAACTGCCACTTGGGCGAGTTGGTTTATGATTATTTAGACAGATTTATCAGTGCAAAAAGACGGAAACTTTAGAGAAGAAACACACACACAGCACTGTACTCACATCTGATTTACTATTTCAAACGCAGTACCCTTTCGTAGGCATCCATCAAAACAACAGAAGATAACATGAAGAAAAGAGGCGATGAAAACCACGCGATAACCGCTTGCTAAAAAGACACACAACCAAAAGAAATCACGCCGTATAAATTTCCCTCACCACAAGGTGTGCCCCCTATATAAAAGGAAAAAATAAGAAAAAAATTTATTAAAAATAAAAAATTATGGGCTAGATGATAAAACCAACCGGGCCGAATGCGTTACTGAACCTAAGTTAGTAAGTATTGCAACCTGTTTAACGAGTTTAGCGTAAACGGTAGACATGAAAAATTAACCGACAGACTTGAGAAAATAAGGGTAACAAATACATTACGCCGGATGAAATGGGATGCAGACTGGGACCCTGTCCGCAAGAGTCGAGTGTTCCACCACAGAACTACGTTGGTGCTTGAAACTCGTTCGAAAAATGACCATATACAGCCGTCATGTCGGGCTAAGAATTACGTTCGCCTATGCAAGGTAGGAAGGAAGGAAGTGCCTGGAAACTGTGGCATGCACCCACGTGGAAGAATTGGCCAAGAACCGGGTAGTTCTGACAACATACTGTTAATTTGTTAGCCCATGATTTTTAAACTTGAAAAAGGAGGAAAGTAGATGAGAAATATAAAATTTTACACAACGAATACAAAATATGAAGCGGATGGTTTCACCAATAACAATAAGTAAACGAATGAATAAAGCAATTTAAAAAAAAGGTGATTTAGGAGTTATATTGGTTCTAGAGTCTGAATTTTTCGAAGCTTCCCAAACTCTGTCAAGCCAACCGCAACATTCCCGTTAGTGGACCCCAGGGACAAAGCCCCCAAAAAAGTACATTCGGAGTGGTCAACTCCCTTCCTACGAGACAGAGGATGACACCTAATGCGATTCTGCGCAATGCAGCTTATTTTTTAGAATATATCAGACAGTGTCCTGATGTCTCTGGGACTCCACAAAACCAACAATTAGGAAAAGCAGCCACACCAGCTTTATGTAAATGAAAATTTAGATATGGTGTATGACACCTCAGCCTTGTGACTACGACATCAACTGCGCGCGTGTCCCATAATTTGCTGTTCCAACGACGATTTAGGGGTTAAAAATCGAATGAGTTTTTTATAGATGGCCAAGAAAATTCTTCTAACATAATTTTTCTCCTAAATCTAGCCCGTATAATGAATTTAAACGCTGAGAATATGTGAGTAACTGGGCCATTTATTGATGACTTAGGTAATGTATGCGCCATTTCATTGAGGAAAATTTTCTTATTCCCTGGTACCCAAACCAATTTAACAAACTGTATATATGGTGAAACTAATGATTTGAAAGTGCTCAGCACGTGGGAGTTGTCATTTGCAGTGAGAGAAGCACACAGCGATAGTGAATCAGTCAAAATTATTGGTGAACTAGTCGGAGCAGTTATTTGCGGAGAGCGAAAACCATCGCAAAAAGCTCTGCTACAAAAACGGCTACAAAATCTGAAATACGTAGAGGAAATTACCAATTGATAATAGGGACGAATATCCCGATCCAACATTTTTCTTCATTTTGCGAAGCACTTATCGCAATGCCTGTCCTTATTGATGAATCAACCAAACAATCACTCAGAATAGAATTTAAAGTGTGGTCAAACATTAGTTTGGCTTGTTTTAGAAAAATTTCATCAAATTGTATTTCGATGGAGCGGTTGCTCTCACTGATTGGAGATACAGGCACTTATTTGGACATTTAAGTTCTCAAGAAAACTGTATATGGAGAGCTTGAGGCGTGTCAAATCTGGGCCAATGTGCTCCAAAAGACAACTCACGCTGGGAGATAAAAACTGTTTCGGCATGCCTTGCTGAATTTTCATAGAGTTTTAAATATATTTGTACCGTTAATAGTTTGAAATGTGAATCAAATGATGGGAGTGTAGCTTCCATATACAAGACTTTAATGGTTACAAATATAGGAAGACCAAACACATACGCAAAGCTTGCCTCTCAAGCACTACAAGTGGCCGAAGCTCACAAGCAGGAGCCCCAGCGTCCTTCTTATGATAATAAGCAGGAGCGTCGGGGATAATATGCATCCAAATTCTAGCACCGGTCGAACGTACATGCAGTATATAGATAAGAGCGTTTGCCTTCGCCAGCCAAATTGACCATGACTAATCTTGCGTAACAAACCGACCACCCTAACACCTTTTACTGATATGTATTCAATGTGTTCCTTCCAAGATATGGAGCCATCGTATAGCACACCAGGGTATCTTATTTTGCTCAACTTGCGAAATACACTCTACATGATAATAAAGAGAAATATTAATGGAGTCTTTCAAAGGAAATGACAGTATGGAGCATTTTCGCACATTCAAATGCAGGTGTATTTCATCAAGCCACCCTTCTAGAACTGACAAGTACGACTGTAGCACCTGATATAGATTGTGAATATTGTCGGCCGCAGCACAAAATGTGATGTCATTCGCACAAACTTATGTGTGTACGTCCTGATGTCGTGGTATAGAACTCATGAGTATATTAAGTAATACAGGAGAAAGAACTGCCCCTTGCCGAACACCTCGTATTTACGCGTACGTAGACAAATGCGACTTTGAGCACAAAGGAATGTCCGATTACACAAAAATTCCTCAATTCATGCCGTAATGTAATTTGGGAGCTTCATGTTGTGCAACTGCTCAACTAAAAGTGCATGCTCAACGCTGTCATACGCTTTCGCAATGTCCAACGTTACTAATGCGGCATACTTTCATGCTGAGCTAAGTGAATCCGACTCTCAATGTCCCTATTACCACTTTCCCTTTCTCAAGTTTTGTTATCGGCCGATTACACTACACAATTCTCAGCGCAAACCGTGCCTGCAGTTTCATGAAGCTTCAGGACTGCAGTAGATCACTTGGCAAACTGTACAGATTATTCCGGAACTTACGTCACCGCCAGCGATAACGCTTGAACATTCGATGGCAAGAGTATAAATGCCGACGCACTTCGCCGCTTGTCAGTAGTTGATCGACGGCCGACCCTCCGTTGCCCACTATCAGTCTAAGACTGCTACTGTAGTCCAACTTTGCATTTACCGGGCACAAGTTCGCCCGAATAAACAGTTTAACCTTCATCCTACTGTCTGTTTCTTTGTCGACGTCACGACCCTGTGACATCTGGTTGAGGTGCTGCTTCTTTGATGTTCCACACGCCCCCTTCAAACCGCGAGACCAGCCCAAGCGACAAAGAAGACACGGACGCTAACCCTGAACAGCGCACAAGCCGCAGGCAGAGTGACTACAACCAGAGTACGGGCCTCTTTCTGGAGCAGCCAGGCAGACCCAGATCCCGACATCTACAGCAACTATGTCCACAATTTGCCCCAGTCATTCTCCGGCCACCCAAGGAACCCCCAACGTTCCATGGATCGTCAGGCGGGGACCCAGAAAGCTGGATCAAAATATACGACCGAGTCGCCACCTTGAACAGCTGAGACCTCGAGGAAAAAAATACGTCGCGTCTATTTCTACATAGAAGACGCCGCGAAGACATGGTATGAAAACCGCTAATCCACACTACGAACTTCGGAACTCTTTCAGACGACGTTCCTGTGCACGTTCACGAGCGTCATTCGTAAGGAAAGGACTGCCACATTGCTGGAGACAAGGGTGCAACTTCCTGATGAAAGCGTAACCCTCTTCGTCGAAAAGATGACCAGGGTCTTTCGACACACCTACTCCAACATGGCTGAGGAAAAGAAGCTCCGTTACCTTATGCGCGGAGTCAAGGAGGAGCTGTTTGCGGGACTTGTCCGGAATCCACCCAAGACTGTCAAGAGTTTCTTGCCGAGGCCACAACTGTAGAAAATGCGCTTGAGATGCGCACAACGCAATACAACCGCCGTGCCTCATTGAACTGCACTGATGCCTTCAGTACCGACGACTTGAGCGAGACGATTCGAGCGATCGTACGGGAGGAGCTGCGGAAGTTGTTGCCTTCAACGCAGCCTCACGCCAATTCGATTACTGATATTGTCCGCGAAGAAGTTCGGCAGTCGCTTGGAATCGCAGAAGCACCGCAGCCTGAACCGGAAGCAATGAGCTACGCCACTGCACTGCGCCGACACGCTCCTCACGCCCTCGTGAGGACACAGCCCCGCCGCAGTTCTTCCGCCAGGCACCGCACCAACGCCACCACCGCCAACGCCATACCACCCGCCGGCCGGCCAGCGCTACGCTTTAAGGAAGACTGACGTCTGGCACACCCCTGACTACCACCCACTGTGCTACCACTACGGCGAGGCCGGGCACACTTACCACCGTTGCCAGTACCGACAGATGGGACTGCGCGGCTTCGCCATCAATGCACCACGTCCGCAGCTAGGAGAACGGCCACGTGACATCGCTGACTACCTGACAGAAACATTGTGGACGCCACGAAGTCCTTCCCGTTTGCTGTCGCCCAGCCGATGCATGTAACCGCACCACCGGCAGTATTCTGGCCCAACGCGAAGTCGGTCACCTAGACCGTATCCGTGAAACTGAGGGCAGCAACCGATGGAGGTGCGGTTGCTGTGCGACGAACTACCGAAGATCCTCCGACGACGACGCCGACGCGACAGAGCTTTTTGAACACAACACCAACCAGGCAAAGCCCTGAAGGCAAAAGCTCACTTACCGAAGGTGGCCGGACGACGCAAAATGGAAGCAGCGGAACAAGCCGACGCAGCCGTGACCCGACGCCACGCCCTAACTGTAACGCGGGACGGCGAACTAGCGACCTCGACGTTCTTATCGACGGCCACAGTGTGACCGCTCTCGTCGATACTGAAGCCGACTATTCCGTCATCAGTGGACCGTTCGCTGTGAATTGAAGAAAGATAGGACAGCTTGGGAAGGCCCCGAAATTCGCACAACCGGAGGTCAACTCGTAACGCCTGCAGGAATCTGTACAGCGAGAGTCACCATTAACGGCCGCATTTATGCTGCAGACTTCATAGTCCTACAGCGTTGCTCGACAAATGTCATTCTTGACCTCGACTTTTTATGCCCCCATGTTGCTGTCATCAACCTAAGAACAAAGTCAATAACGTCATCTACAGAAGAAGCACTACCAACGCGCAAACCATGCCTTGAATGTGCTGGAACAACAAGTCACCGTTCCGCCTCGCTCCAGCGTCATTATTTCAGTCGGCGCTCCTAAATCACCAGACTTGGAAGGCGTCGTTGAAAGCAGTCAGCATCTGTTGGTCACCCTCAATATTTGCGTCGCAAGAGAAAGTGCAGAGCGGCGGGCAGGCAAAGCAATGGTTATGCTCACGAATTTCAGCAATGAATACAAACACGTGGGCAAGGGGACGACGGTCGCATACATCGAAGAAATCGTGGAAGCCACCAGTGCTTTCGCCCTTAGCGATACCGCGAAACCTGCTCAGAGAAACCAAGCCCGTTCATCTGCATTCGACGTCAGTCCCAGCCTTCCGAACCATAAGCAAGAACAGTTCAAGATCCTGCTCCTGCAATACAAAAATTGCTTTTCGTCTTCGTCGAAAATTCGGCAGACGCCAACCACGAAACGTCGCATCATAACTGAGAAAATGGCAGACCACTCCATCAGGGTCCGTACAGGGTTTCGACGCGAGAACGCGAGGCCGTAAAGACAGAAGTTGATGAAATGATACGGGACGACATCATCCAGCCGTCCAAGAGTCTATTGGCGTCCCCCGTGGTGCCAGTGAAAAAAAAATGGAACTCTACGTTTCTGCGTCGATTATCGCCGCCTGAACAAAATCACTAGAAAGGACGTGTATCCTCTCCCACGAATAGACGACGCACTTGATCGGCTCCATAACGCCAAGTACTTTTCTTCAATGGATCTCAAGACTGGCTATTGGCCACGACGAAAGAGATCGACGAAAAAGATCAAGAAAAGACGGCGTTTCTAACACTGAACGGCTTCTTCCAGTTTAAGGTGATGCCCTTCGGTCTTTGCTCAGTGCCTGCCACTTTTCAACGCGTTATGGATACAGTACTGGCAGGATTGAAGTGGAAGACTTGCCTTGTGTACTTGAACGACGTCGTCCTGTTTTCCTTGAGTTTCGATGAGCATCTTCGGCGCCTTGAAGCTGTACTTTAGGCCATCAAGGCATCCGGACTCACACTGAAGCCAGAAAAGTGCAGATTTGCGTACGAGGAGCTCTTGTTCCTGGGGCACGTGATTAGCAAGTCTGGAGTTCATCGCGATCCACGGAAAAAAGCCACCGTCGCCGACTTCCCGCCGCCTACTGGCAAGAAGGCGGTGCGCCGATTTCTGGGCCTGTGCGCCTATTTTAGGTGGTTCGTGAAAAACTTCGCCCGCATTGCCGATCCACTGACTAACATTACAAAGGCCGACGTGGAGTTCAAGTGGGAAACATCGCAGGAACACGCTTTCCATGAGCTTAAACCTCGCCTCCAGACGCCTCCGTTACTTGTTCATTTCGACGAATTCGCCGAGACCGAAATACACACTGACGCAAGCAGCGCTGGTCTTGGCACCATTCTTGTGCAGAGGACTGACGGACTTGAAAGGATTATTAGTTGCGCCAGCCGATCGCTATCCAAAGCAGAAGCCAATTATTCCACAATCGAAAAGTAGTGCCTCGCAATCATCTGGGCTAAGTCAAACCTTCGCCCCTACCTCTACGGCAGGCCCTTCAAAGTTGTGAGCGACCACCTCGCTTGGTGTTGGCTAGCTACCTTGAAGGACTCTTCAGGTCGCTTCGTACGATGGAGCCCGAGACTTCAAGAATATGACATTACCGTCGTTTACAAATCCGGCAGGAAACACTCCGACGCCGACTGCCTCTCTCATGCGCCTGTCGACCAACCACCGCCCGACGACTCGGATGACGACTACTTCTTGGGAAGGATAACTGCCGATGACTTCGCTAGACGACAGTGGGCCGACCCGGAACCTAATGCCCTAATAGAATACCTCGAAGGCAGGACCGCCGAAGTGCCTAAGGTATTCAAGCGCGCACTCGCATCGTTCTTCCTACGAAACGGTCTGCTCCAAAAGAAAAACTTTTCACCGCTTCGAGCTAAGTACCTCCTTGTGGTGCCTTCAGCTTTGCGACCAGAATCTCTGCAGGCCCTCTATGACAATCCGACGGCAGGGCACCTCGGTGTTTCCCGCACGCTCGCGAGGATACAAAAAAAAGGTACTACTGGCCACGTCTTACCACCGACGACACTCGTTATTTGAGGACATGCCGGGACTGTCAGTGACGCAAGACACCGGCGACAAGGCCAGCGGTACTTCTGCAGCCAATTGAACATCCTCGCCGTCCATTCCAGCAGATTGGTATGGACCTACTGGGGCCGTTCGCGATGTCGGCTTTCGGAAACAAATGGATCGTGGTAGCTACCGACTTCCTCACCCGCTACACCGAGACAAAAGCCCTGCCCAAAGGCAGTGCTTCCGAGGTAGCTAAGTTCTTCGTCGAAAATATTGTCTTACGTCACGGCGCCCCGTAGGTCCTCATCGCCGACAGAAGAACGGCATTTACTGCTGACCTAACGCAAGCGATCTTGGCATACAGCCAGACAAACCGCCACCAGACGACAGCGTACCACCTAAAGACCAACGGCCTCACCGAGTGCTTAAAGAGACGATCGCTGACATGCTGGCAATGTACGTCGATGTCGAACACAAGACGTGGGACGCCATTCTTCCATACGTGACCTTCGTATACAACACGGCAGTGCAGGAGACGACGCCGATATCTCCATACAAATTGGTCTAAGGAAGGAGCCCAGGAACGACGCTCGATGCCATGATACCTTACGTCACCGACGAAGAAAACCTCGATTTGAGTGAGTACCTTCGACGCACCGAGAAAGCCCGACAACTCGCGCGTCTCCGTATCACGAATCAACAGATGACCGACAGCCGCCGTTACAATCTTCGACGACGCTTCGCGGAATACCAGCCTGGTGAACTTGTTTGGGTGTGGACGCCAATACGCCGACATGGACTCGATGAAAAGCTTCTGCGACGGTACTTCGGACCGTACAGGGTGGCTCGACGTCTCGGCCCATTTCTTTACGAGCTTGTCCCCGATGGCATCACGAACTCTCAACGACGGCGATCGCTACCGGAAGTCGTTCATATCGCGCGCCTCAAGCCGTTTCATGCGCGTTAACAAACTGAAACCGTGTTTTTTGTATTATTGCTGTATCGTGATTTATTTATTGTACTTTCTTGCATTATTGTTGTACCTTCATCTTTGGAGCATCGGGACGATGCCTTTTTTCAGAGGGGGGCAATGCCACGTTCCATTTCCCAAGTTTTGTTATCGTCCCAAACCACTACACAATTCTCAGCGCAAACCACGCCTGCAGTTTTCGTGAAGCTTCAGGCCTGTAGTAGATCATTTCGATAAGATCACGCCCACTCTGCGAACTGTACAGATTATTCCGGAACCTATGTCACTGCCAGCGATAACGCTAGAACATTCGATGGCAAGAGTATAAATGCCGACACACTTCGCCGCTTGTCAGTAGTTGATCGACGGCCAACGCTCCGTTCGCCGCTCTCAGTCTAAGGCTGCTACTGTCGTTCGACTTTCCGTTTACCGGCCAAAAGTTCGCCCAAATAAGTAGTTTAATTTTCATACTACTGTCGGTTTATTTGTCGACGTCACGACCCTGAGACAATATGTGCATGCCATATCGAGCACCCTGGCCGTAAAGCAATTTGAAACGAATTTAGAACATTTTTCTCGTTAACGAACTTTATTATGCGGATAATTTAACACTCGCTCAATCAATTTACCAAAATTAGAGGTTAGCGCAATGGGCCTAATTTTGTTAAGTCCATACCGTTTATCTGGTTTTTTAAGAAGTGGTATCCCCATAGCTTTTTTCTAAGCTGTAGGGAGCCAAGCCATTCTTATTGAGTGGTTGATAACCTCCAATAAAATCTCTCGATATTCTTCATTTAGCAGTTTAACATGACCGACTTGACTCCATCAGGGCCCGGAACCACTGATGGTATGCTATCTACTACTTCTGTTAGTTCAGAACTGGAAATTGAAATGAAGGCATTGTCACTTTGCACATCCTTTGACGGTGAGGGTAACTGGGAAGAAGAGCGCTACTCTAACCCCCTACCAATAATATCTAACGAACCTTTGATTTCCTCCGGAGACAAAATATTAGACTGTGTGCTCATAGCTCATGATATCATTTTCTTTTTACCGAGAGATGTATAGAGTTCGTGGTTGTTGTTTGATTATATAGATACTGGAACGTTTGAACAACGTAACTTTCTTTTGCTTGCGGAACTGTTCGTTTAAAACAATGTAGAGCTGGAGAACAAGATAGAAATAACTACAGAATGGCAGAAAAAACGGCCTGAGCAGTAGTATCCTCTACCCCTCTACACTACGGCAGGTGAACGAATAAGAAAAAGAGTAATAGATGACGGTGGAGCGGTAAGGAGCTGATTATGCAAAGTCCCGTCTGGTTGGCGTAGTGCTCTAGCCGCGCATCCAATCGAGTTGCGTATAGGAACGCTATAGCCACATTTACGACTACAGTTTCACTGTTGGCATCGGTCAAAGTACCCAACAGAACTTCAATCATTAAAGACATTTACGATATCGTTGAGTAGAGTGAATAGGCTTTTGTCGTTCACGTGCGTATGTTGGCCTGCTACAAAGTATGCGCTCAATTGCTTCCGGCACTTCACAAGGTCATCACCAGAACCGATGCCACTGCAGCCAATAAGATGAGCGTAAGCGCTTGTGAAGACAACACCTGGTCGAATCAGAGGAATCCCATTTGCGATGTGTCGTTTTATTTGAAGAAGCATGCCGAACCTCGTCTCCCACTGTGCGATCGGCGATCGCCGACGTCGCCACTCCTGTTCAGCCCAGTGCTCAAGTGTGAAGTTGCACGTTACGCATCAAAACAGGGCGCTCGTGTGTGGTCTCGAAAGCGCCATGCACTCTTCAGGCGCACTGTTCACTGGCTTATTTAGCTTTTTAGTGTCTGCTTCTTTATTGCTCTTCACGCAGTCGTGCGCAGAAACCCTTTCGCCGCAGGTGATGAAGTGGCCTTTTGAAATGCGATTTCATGAGATGTAGAATATGCATGTACGGACAAAATTTTTGTCTTCTCTGGGTTTTCATATGTTATCTGAGGTTAACCAATGTGTACGGAACCCAAAATAATATATACATAAAGCGCTGCCTGCACGCCAAAAACACTACTGGAAGGTAGCGATGTGGGAGACCGGCTGTTTTCGCTCATCGCAATATGTTCTAATATCATGGCCGAATTCTATCCAAATCTTTAGTGGCGTTGCTAAAACCATTTTTCAGGTTTTACTACGTGCCGGTGCAAGCTATATCACTCCTCTTTGGTGTGGTGTCTTTAAAAAATGAAAAAAACACCTGTGCCCTGTGTAAGGCTCAGCACAGTCACAGTGAAAGCTAGAAGAGCTGCCTTTCTGAGGTTTTTCTACACACTCGTAGGGTAACTACTTCCGCAACATTTGCTTGATACCCCCTATGAAATCAATAATAAATTTTTATCGTATTGGCTGGCATTCACTATGTCGTTTTCATAATTCTTTTAAGAAGTGTGGTATCCGCTAAACAATTGCAAGGAATTTTGTGCCGATTGTCCATGCAGGGACCGACGACGATGAAGAATTATGCCTGAAATGGGTATGCTCCACTGTTAATAAGTGGACAATAAAAAGCTTTTGTAGTGGGTCGGAGCATTGGACATCCCACTCGTTACGCTATTTGCATTGTGTGACGGCTACATGTTCTTTCGCTGTTTCACAAGGCTTTATAAGTAGTATTAACGCGATTGCTTTCCCGACATCAAGCCTACCTAAGGCAACTTTGCAAGAAGTTCCAAACACCGGCATGGCTCAGTGTAAAATAGTGGGCTGGCACCCAGTGGACCTGGGTTCGAGCCCCAATGTGCCATTAGCGCTAGGTTTTGTTCTAATTTCGTGTAATGTGGTTACGGACTCCGGCGGTGGTGGCGGTGGTGGACAACTACGGTGGCGCGTGACCCGAGTTGCAAAGTACGCAACTCCGCTCAAATAAAAGATTCCCCTGTTCAACACGCCTTTTTAAATTTACCATTTCACACAGAAATTTCAATGCATTGTGAAATATTCCAATTAGACATGATGCTACCACAACTACCAATGCAGCTGCGAAGGTGTGCAGTAAGCATCTCGCAGCCCATGTGTAGGTTTCGGCCGCTGACACCAGGTTCGTAGTCAGAAATTCTCTCCCGAGAGGTGGGAAGAGGAAACATAACCATTCATGTGTGTTCGTGCACGAGTCAAGACGTGAAAATTTTGGAGGTGTCTGGACAACACGCCTTCTTTAGCCACCCCCCTTCCCCTAACTACTTACTACACTGCTAAGCTTTAGGTGTGATGGTGTGAACAGCTGGTGCGAACTGCGAAGGCCACGGCTATTTCATACGGAAGACTATGCGCAGGTTTTCATAAAAAGAACGCATCTCCAAGACACTACATTCATGAATATTAAATGCAATGATCACAGTAGTGCGTACGTATTCTTAGCTATTTCTGAATCATTTTGCAGTTGAATGGTAAATAAAGGTAATTTAATTTCTTTAGACGCTGCCATTCATGCACAGCACCATTGAAGAGCAGTTAGCGAACCAACGTTGCTGGCTCGTTTTGTCACTTTTTTTTACTGTACCTATTGTCGCGAATTGCAGAAAGACTTGTTTAAGGCAAAAACTGAAAGGTACGGTTTTGTTTATTTTATTAAAAAATGTGTGTCTAATCAATGGGAAAAGATCGAAGACTCGGTAGCGCCAGTCTTGCAGAATTATACGCATTTAATGAGGACGACATGGACATGCCAACAGATATGCATACGTGAATGGCATTCACACTAACCCAAGTACATCTGTATCTCTCTGCCGGGGTCTACGAAATACGCCTTAGTTTCATCTGAGTGCCATTTTCTATGCACTGAGTCACACAAACTGAAATGCGTGTTCATTTTGAGAGAATGCATGGTGTTAGAGCACCTGTTTTATCGCCAGGAAAGGAAAAATTTCGAACTAGCAAGATGGACTTGCGTTGTATTATCGATGTCTGCTGTAACTTTTATTGATATACCTTACTGTAAAACTCCCGCGGGGATCACTACAGCAATGAACATATTTATGAAATGCACGAACAAACACATTATTCTAGAGATTGCATGCTCAACGGCATTCGATGTAATGCGAAGCGTGTGGAAGGAGGGTTGACTGTTGTATACGTTTTTGTTGAGGAAAACGTCGCTAATTCGCGATAGACATAGGTAGAAATAATATATGAACAGGAATGTATGTTGAGTTGTTCAATATCTTTTATACAACTACTTGTTTATTGTTGCTTAACGATGCATGCAGCAACATGGGTATCACCAACACCATAAGCGGTATGTAGCACTCGTGTTTGCAAGGAGAGCCGCATTTGTGAATGCTGCGTATACTAACCCCAGTTGATGGTGTTCAACATTACCTCTACGGATGTCGGGTAGTTATTTCGCTAGTGATGCCACCTTTATGAATGGTGTAACATTGCTAATTTTGAGTTTCGTCAGAAAACTTACAGTTTAAAAGGAAGAATTTATGAGATAGTCTTATATGCATGGGCGAAGTGCTTATCCAACCACTTTGACTAGAGCCAAACTTTCGTCAACGTAATCACTCGAAACGCCCCGAGGTAGAAGAAGAAAGCCGAGTGTGTCAGGGAACAAACGGGTGTTGACGCCATCATAGTTGAAATCAACAAGAAGAAATTGTCATGGTGAAAGGGCACAAAGCACGAAAGCAAGGTAACCGCTGCCCAAAAAGGATCAAAAACTGAGAGAGAGAGAGAGAGAGAGAGAGAGAGAGAGAGAGAGAGTAAGGTTGACTGGAAGGCGGGGAGGTTAAGAAAAGATTGATTGATATGTGGGGTTTAACGTCCCAAAACCACTCTATGATTATGAGAGACGCCGTAGTGGATGGCTCTGGATATTTAGACCACCTGGGGTTCTTTAACGTTCACCCAAATCTGAGCACACGGGCCTACAACATTTCTGCCTCCATCGGAAATGAGGTTAAGAAAAGAATGCATTGCAAAAGAATGCAGGCAGGTGAAGGGGAGAGGGAAAGTTAGGTGACCAAACGAGATTACTTTGTTGGGGGGTATAAAGAAGCAGCCGGAAGTACCGGAGCGAGTTGCCTGGCGGAACATAGAAGAAGCCTTTGTTTTGCCTTTGCAGTGCCTGTAGTTATGGTGAGGGTGATGGTGGTGATGATGGTGGTAATGATCATGATGCTAATGATGGTGGTGAATTCCCGAATGTTTGTCTTCAGTTCTCTGATATATCTGTAGACTGCTTCTAGTGACCCTTCTTGTAGTACGAGAGAATTCATGGAATTGATTGCTTGATTTTTGTATTTTGTAGTCTCTTCGTCACTCACAGTAATATACATATACTAGTGTTTGATTGCATTCAGCGTTTTTTTCCCTCTTTAATTATATTGCTGAATTTTACTTATTTCATGTTGCTATTCTTGCAGTAATGCATTTACTTGATTGCTTCCTCATGTTTGCTGTTTCATATTTTATGCAGCGGAAGATAACTTCCCTGCAGTCAAATTGAGCCTTCCTTGTGTCACTATTTTGTTGCGGAAGTCCTTGAATTCACTATGTATTGCATTATATTTTGTAGCAAGAAATTTGTGGAACAGCTTGTTTTTCTGCTTGATTCGTTTTAAAATGTGCGATTTTACACGTGTATCACTAAGTGATACATGTACACTTGCTTGTTTTATTCACATAGCAGAACAATACATGAAGTTTTTGCTGTAACACAGTTCAGAAGCCTAGAACACTTGAACATCGTGAAATTTGAAATTTCGGCCAGAACTACAGCGTAGAGTAAGAAGCCACTTCAAACACTATATCGATTCAAACGCTCACGCCAAAGCTCCTAGGCTAAAGTCAATAATCTGCATTACACCAGCTGGCAGCGGCGAGTTAGTCAACTGGTTTGGCTGAGTTGTTGGTTCGATTCCATGCGAGGCGACAGCTTTAGTTTGTATGGTCCGTCGAGTTCGAAACCTTTGGGGTGCCAAGCTATGGGTGCATCGCAGGGCAAATGGTGAAACGTAAGGATATCACAACATGACTTCCTTAGCTTAAGTTTTTTTTGCTTTTTGGTACCAAAAATGCACGTCGTTAATCAAAGAAGCCATATTTCATTTAAATAGTAAAAAATATCAAGTATATTGATGTTTGCGGAGACCGAAGGAAACAGGCAATAAGAAGTGGAGTAAAGCACCTCAGATAGAAATGAAAAGAAGCTAATGCACTAACTTTGTTACGAGAGGAATATGTCCACGTCTTTTACCATTTATTTGTGTTTTTAATGTATTACGTGCTTTCTTTCCTTTCCCTGAGCATCGAACAAAAGCAGAAAAGCGTGGCAACCGCGCAGGTGTTGTCCGCGTCTCGCCCACATACGTGGCGATCAAGCTGAGCTGTCTACGACCAGTTCATGCGTAACGTTGTCCAACGTCACGCGATCGTAACAATGCACCAACGTTTCTTTTTTATGCGTTTGGACGCTGAGGAAGAGTTCCAGAATTTGTTTTTGTATCTTTTCCTTTTTTCGAAACTAAACAAAGCGTCGAGTTCCGCTCGTGATGGCGACAGCGCACAAGCTGTGTCTAAAATGTGGCGTCGAGAAACGTCAAGAGCCTTTTTCCCGCCCGATGCGCAGCTGCTCACTCCGGGAGACCTTGTGGAGTCACCACTCTACGAACACATGCGCCGATCGGCATGTGCAGTATACGCGCACTGGCGGTGCATACTAGGACCAATGGAGTAACTCTTTCTTGTTAAGAGTGTCCCACATAGCATCAATGAATGGCATGGTGTTCAACGCGAATAGACTATCGTGCCTGGAGATTCGGATGCCGCCGTTGTCTCGGCGAGATTCCTTCGTGAAGCTGTGACGATGAGTCATACAGCGCCGGCGCTTTTCCCTCTCATGCTGCCTGTAGTGGCAGCCTTGGGTTCGTCGCAGACACCACCCGTATTGAGCTGTTTGAGAGCGGATGGTGGCAAGTATACTTTTCTGACATTAATAACGCCGTTATCAAAACCACTACGAATGACATAATAAACAGACGACAGGACTCTACGGGAAATTAGTTCACCGTCTCCTGTTTGTATTTTTGCGCTTCTTCAACATGCGTGACAATGGCAGGGAGAGCAGGCTTGCAACTGTGCAATGATTTATTTTATTTCTGGTGGGACATCATTGTAAATATACACATTGTTATATTCCTATTGACAGCCTGCTTGCAAAACCAAGTAAAATAAGCTCGTAGCAAATCGTACGGCCTTCTAGAGAAATTCGTAGAGTTATACACTTTGTCAACAAAGGATACCTGAGTGCCGCCATAAGGCCCCAGGGCTGTTGTTAACATGCGTGACCTCGATAAAATACAGGGCTAAGCTGTCACGTCATCTTTTGTACTCCTGTGCAACAGCCCCCCCCCCCCCCAAAAAAAAGGGGGGGTCCTTCTTTCTATTAAAATGTATATAGTGAGGCAATTTCAGAGTGGCGTTCCCACTCACGGATTTCACCTAGATATTTAATGAGTACCACCATGTGCGAGTGAATAACGATTGACAACGCACAGTTTAATCACAAGAAACCGTTTGGCAAACATCTCTTTTTTTCGTGTCAGAAAATATAAAGATAAAAAAAATGTCTGAAAAATATTTGCGCAAGTATC
This sequence comes from Rhipicephalus microplus, assembly GCF_043290135.1. NCBI lineage: Eukaryota > Metazoa > Arthropoda > Arachnida > Ixodida > Ixodidae > Rhipicephalus > Rhipicephalus microplus. Next base: position 6,068,396 of record NW_027464601.1, read on the forward strand.
TCCAAGTTCAGAAGGCTGAACGCGTTTCTTCTAGTGTGTGATGACGCCACTAAGAGCAGAGGTTCTATGTGCACTTTGGGAGGTATGAGAACAGGTGCGCGGAGAATTTTCGTTGATCATTGGAGTATTATGGACGCGTCTGAATTCCAAAAGAAGATATCCTGATAGTCAGTATCGAATTGCTGCTGTATAGGAAGATTGCACTTTATATGCGATGGCGAGTGAATAGGTAGCGTGTGTCAAAGCAGCACGATGAATTCCCGTTTTGTTTTTAAGCGATGTTTCTATCACTTATAACTTCTGGAACATCTAACCTCCCAAGTACCATAACGTTTGCACATGGTGCCTACAAGGTAATAAAGTGTCGAGATATTAAAATTGTACGTTGGAAGCTTGCGTGCGGTATTGTCGCCGTAGTAGTAAAAATTGCCGTGTTTGACGTTCTAAAGCCACGATGTGATTAAGAGAGGCTCGGAAAATCTAGATCGCCTGTCTTAATTTAACGTGACCCTAAAATCCAACTCCACGGACTTCAAGCAGTCCTGCCTACGGCAAAAATGCGGCCGCGGCGGCTGGGATTCGATTCCGTCATCAGTCTCTCAGTCGAGGAGTAGAAGAGCTAGGCTACCGTGGCGGTTCATTGTCGCCTACATTGTAACAAGACAATCGCGTTTACGAGCTTTTCGGCGTGCTAATTATTTTCTGTTCCTTTTCTCACTTTTCAGACGCTTATGCGGTTCGATTTCGTAGAGTGCGGTTGTTGAATGTTATTTATGGACAAGAAATGACCATGACGTTTACAATGACAACTGAAGAGGAACTCAGAGACCAGCCAACGCTGACGATAGACATGTTGAAACCATATGACTACGATATGTCCTGCAAAAATAACTTTGGTTCTTGGTAAGTAATGACATACATTTAATAAATGTGAAGCGTTTCCTAGCGAACTTCAGTGAATTTGAGTTAATCTATCTATCTATCTATCTATCTATCTATCTATCTATCTATCTATCTATCTATCTATCTATCCATCTATATATCTGTCTATCTATCTAGCCATCTATGACAATCAGCTCTGCTGGCGGTTTCGATAATACTAACAATACCAAATTTGGTATGACATAACATGACTGAACATATTTGACTAGTCATAACATAAAAATCATTAATTATATGTCATGAATGCCATAATTAAATTTAATGGTCCTGCCGCTTTTGCAGTGGTTTTGCTCACATGGCATGTTGAAAAACTTGTATGGTATGGCATGATTTCATGGCCAACACGAGCAACGGACCCTATCATGAAAACCATGGCATGCATGTCATGTAACAACAGGACTTTATGCCACGCTCATCATGCGCTCGTGGCCTTTTTTCTAGCGTCATATATGCCAAATTCTATATATAAAACGTGAATGGATCACGAAGGTATCTGACTGGTCCAAACATGATGTTTATGAGATGCCGTGTCATGTAACAACATGACTACAGGCAACGCCCATAATGCGCTCATGGCCATTTCACTAGGTTCAAATTACGCGACACGAACGGAACATAGGTAAATGACACATCCAAACACGATAATCACGACATGCGTGGGATGTAACAACATAAGTACATGCCACACAAATGATGCGCTGGCGGCCGTTTCGCTAGTTTCACATATACCAAATTTGATGTTACGTGACAACAATGGGTGTAGAAATATGTGAATGGTGCAAACATGATAATACTGACACGCAAGTCATATAAGAACATGAAAACATACCACCCTTATAGCGTTCTCGCGGCCGTTTTGCTAGCTCCACACACACTGAATTTGGTATCTGTGACGTGAATAGATGACGAAGCTAAACGACACATTCAAAAACAATAATCATGACAGGGAAGTCCTGTACGGCATCGTTTACTTCCACGTCGTAACGTCGTGCTGATTAAAAGTGACACATCAACCTTTCTCAATCATGCTATGCCAATCATCGATTCCCAATGTACGTGGGATCTGCCCTTTTTCGTCTCTGAAATATAACTGTACATGTTTTTGTTCTGTATATGGCAGTGAATACAAATCGTGTGAAGTGCCACTTGTGTTTGTTTTATAAATGTTGATGCTATAGCAAAACTGATTCTCAATACCCAATCACTTAAGACCGGTTGTACCGCTGTCCTGACTATCAAGTGTCTTGGTACGTTTGCAATTTACTGCATCTGCTAAGTGGTATACTTGTCCAACATCGACGCATGAGTAATTATCTTGCAGTTGTAGCGTGACTGAGCACAATTCTGACATTAGGTGTGCCAAATAAAATTATTTCTTATTCAAGGCGAAACGGCAGAAGCTGTAAGATATGGGGTAGCAAGGAAAGGTTCGGAAGCTCTGAAATTTTTTTGACCAAGCAGCGTTCTTTAACGCCGCTCTCATTCAACATAAGTGAGTGTTCTTGGAATCCAATCCCAACTAACGGTGCCCACCGAAGCTAAGGATCAAGCGTCCTACATCGCTGTTGAACAAAAGATAACTTTTAATGATTCCTATTGCACCGACTACACGCTCCAAGTGCCTTGGTGCATGTGTTAAATAGTGCGTGTATTGTGAACACTAGACAGGTACGCTTGTTCGTGGCACATAAGCGCAGTATGTGTATTCGTGTTCGGCTAAGGAACTCGTCAATATTGTAATTTTCAATAGCAAAAGGGCAGAGCACTTTCCTGAAGTGATATTTTCTGGTTTGTAGGTTCATTTTTGGAATAGGTACAACTAACAGCTACCCTAACACCTTTTTTAGACAACTTGACACTTTTTCTTTAGACATCAGCAAAAAATTTATGTTATAGTAAAAGGGTTCAATTCAACAGAATTATCCCAGCCGAAGTAAACATACCTGAAATACCCAAGTAGCTTAGTGTTGGTGAATATTTCTACCAACGTTTCAAGACGCACGACTCACACTTCAGAGAAGATATGTTTTTTACATGCTGACTCAAAGATAGGTCTTCACTCACTGCGCTGACTAACTTATGGTTACTAGCCTTCTTTGAAACGATGATAGTATAAGTTTATTACGTAAATTGAAAGGGGCTTTGTTGAGAGTTTTACAAAAGTCTTTTTATTGCGATAGCAAATACATGGCCACTATCTGCTGGATTTCGCCGCCGGCGTCAAAGTGGGTGTCGATATCATGCACCGTATATGTATACGTATCTATATGCATGAAAACGCAGTAAAACATCGCAGAAAACAAGACTGGCGCGTAGAATTGAACGTGGGACCTCCGCGTCCGGGACGCGAGGCGGTAGCCACTGAGCTACCGAAGGGTTTTTTTTTTGCTTTATTGCCTGTTCATAGGTGCGTACATCAAACAACAAGCAAAACAAAATCAAGCAGCAACAGTCCAACACAAACTAAACTTCCCGAAGTGCAGCCAAGGGCTCTACCCTTGACAACCACTGAGGTACACTATCCAGATTTTTCTGTAGTTCAACCAACTTGGCCATGCATTCAGGGAAACACATTCGTGCAGGCCGTGCACGCTGCTCGCAGTAAACGCCCGCCATACCGGCCCGCCATTAACAGTGAAGGCCACATACCATAATCAAATCAAAAGGCATTCCTTTTTCGTCCACTACTGGCAGAAATCTTACACCTTAAAACTTACGGGTAATTCCTTTTTAACGTCCTTTAAAGTACGTCCCAAAAATGTACGCCATACCAACAATGTAAGAAAACATGGTCTATAGTTACCGGTTTTTCACAGATAAGTCAATTTGTCCTTCAAGGTAAGCAAGAACGGGGGTCTGATTCAAATGTCCTGAAAGATAATGTACCTGAGTGAAGCTTAAAAAAGAACGACCTCGCGGCAGGGGCCCCTTGCATTCTGTTGAATCGTTTAGGCACATCTTTCCCTTGGCCTCCGTTATACAAGGCACGTTACAGGGGTTCAGGTAAAACATCACAAACATCTTTGTACAACTTTTTGTGAGTCGCTGAAAACAACTTTTATTGGAAAATGTAACAGATAAAAACTGTACACTTAGAATAACCTCCTTAAGATACCCGTGGACAGCACCAGTCATGTCATTCGTGCTAACCACATATCGAGGTAAAGCCCGCATCAGTCTCAGCTGGCACACTATACGTAAGAAAGGGTCCCTTGCATACCAAAAAAATAGGAATCAATTTGCGACTTGGCGTATGAAAAGATGTGGTAAACCCAGCCCTTCGTGTTGTACATTTTGAAACATATTAGTTCGAGTGCATCTCTCCCAGTTCGAGGCCTGCACGAACACTGCGAAGATGCGATGGAGCTCCTGTATGTTTGCCTTTGAACAATGTAATAATTGCATCACATACCAAAGTTTTGAGGCACAGAAACGATCGCAGACAGTCGCCCTCGAAAACACTGAGAGATGATTACCGCTGCATCTATTGGCTTCCGTCCTGATTTGTTTCGCTTGTTCTTTCCAGTAGTTCTGGTTATCTTTATAATATTTCAGTGGCACCCCAAGGTACCTGACAGGTGTTGTCACCCATTTAACATTGGCACAATAGTTTGGTCTTGACAACCACTCTCCATATCAAAAACCCAGACACTTTCCCCAATTTACTAGACTGCCCAATGCATTGCCGAACCTTTTACCTACCCTAATGGTAATGGTAACACTATCTTGATCGGTACGACAAACACCCCATTGTAGGCATAAGCCAGAATTTTAACTTCGGATTCTTGTAATATAAAGCTATAAATGCTACTGTTTTGAGTGATTGCTAAGCACAATTATTTAATATATAAAATGAACAGCAGGGGACACAGCGGGCAGCCCTGACAGACAGAACCCTTTATGTTATTTGTACCTCCTAACGTCTTGTTAATTACAAGACGGGTCGTGAAGTTCCAGTATGCCATAAATACCCCATCTCTGAATACAGAAACAACGTTCACATGGTCAAGAATGGCTAGCAGAGGGTTGTGGGAAACACAATCAAGAGCTTTCTCGAGATCAATCTGTAGAATGGCTACCCCTACTTGATTGGCATCGCTACACTCGAGCACGCAGCGCATCTTGTGTATAGTGGTCACAATGGAGCGTCCCATAATCCCGCATGTTTAGTGGGGCCCTACAAATTCTTTGATCACCCCTTGAAGCCACCAAGCTAGTACTTTAATTAAAATTTTGTAATCACAATTAGTTAGTGATAGAGGTCAACTCGAAGAAACAACTTTTAACTTCTCTGAGTGTTCTGTCTTAGGTATCAAAGCTGTATGTGCTTCACTAAAGGACCTAGGGAGGATATTAAGTTTATAAGCCTGGTCGAAGACATCAGCGAGTACTTAGGATAATTCATTTTTAAACTCATCATAAAACGAAACACAAAGCCTGATCAGCCCGGGAGGTTTACCAGGATTTATTTTAACTATATCCCTTTCTACTTTCGTTGCCGTTATAGCTAGCTCTAAAGCTGATTTGGTGTGATTTGTCAACTTCTGCATTCTGCTAAGGAACTCTTTCTTAAACGCCTTTGAATCGATGGGCGTGGCAGTGAAGAGTGCTTCGCAGTGTTCAAACGCTCATCCTATGCTTTTATTGTCGGAAACTTCGATACCGATGACTTCATTGGCATCTATATGATTTCGTGTGGTATGATTCTAATCCAAGCGCTTGCTTCGTCGGGTGATCATCCACAGTCATTGATGTTGCTCTGGCTCACGTCAGCGCTCTGCGATAGCGTTCTACATCATATAACTCTATCATCTGTTTGAGACTCCGCAAATCGACACCATATACTCTAAATTTTTCAGATTCAAGAGCTGTTAGCCTCTCAAGTGCACGTCTAAGCTCTTTCTCCTTCTCTTTAGATTCAAAAGATAAAACGCTAGATATCTCTATTGCTTTCATTTTGATTCGCTGCTTAATAGCTCCCATTCTTCTCTTATTTTGTCCTTACGCTCCATGTTAATATAAATAAATTCTTTTATAACTGATGCGCTAAATTACTCATCCCTTAAGAGGTTAGAGTTCATTTTCCAGTGCTTCCAAAAAAAAGGAGTTCCTTTCTCTTTTTGACCCGATATTACATTTTACAAGACAGTAAGCAGAAAAGGAAACAGGGACGTTATAACTGCTACGCTTGGCCATCGCATCCGCAGTAAGCTAAAGTCGATCCAATTGGGCATTACTTGTGCCGTGAAAGTGCGTATACTTCACATTTCGGGAGCTATACAGACACTCCGCTACATCTACTAATTAGTATTCAATATTCACCCATGCCAAGACATCAATGCTTTTGTATTTAACGTTGCGACTGCTTAATCTATCACTTTCATTCAAGAAAAAGTTGAAATCTCCCACGAATAAGAGTTTCCCTACTAGTGCACAGATGTTGTCGTAAATTGAAAAAAAAACTTGCTCTTTCCTGACAAATAAATGGAGCGTAAACACATATAATGCGCCAATCAGTATCAATATAAACCATATCGCACCGTACTACTCGGCCTGACGAGCACGAAAAGACATTTTGTATGAAAAATCCTCCAAGTTTTCTAACAAAAAGAACACATCCCCCAGATGTGCCTATGGCTTGGCACACAGTCGCCAAACATCGTGATGCAAGCTTAAGCACTATGCTCCCAGTCTCCTCCTCTCCTTCAACTTCCGTCTCCTGCACTGCAAGTACATCCAGATTTTCTTCCAACAGCAATCAATAGACTTGGCTTTGCTTCTTCTTTCAAGCTAAGCGTCTAATACTCGGAGTGGCGAAGCTAAATGATACTTGAGGCGCTATTTAAACCATGTGGAGGAGTTAGGCCCGGAGCATGGCGTTTACCTGGCATGTCTAGCGCTACGCTAGACGCCTCCGGGACCGGCCAACCACCAAGTTTCATTGCACAGTGAAACCGTTTTGTTCACAGCTTTCTTGTCCATGGTGCCACCAGCTCTTGCTCTAAGGCAGGTGCGTCGTACAGTCGGCACCTTTGCCGGTGGCTCTTCCACGCTACTTGCGCTGTTATTGTCTCCCGTCTTCGCAGTTAGTCCTTCCAATGGTCTTTTGATGGCTGGAACGGCGCCGCTAGACCCAGAGACGCAGGAGGCATTGGCACCGCACACTTACCCGAGGAAGCTGCGTTGCTCACACTGATTTAGGGACAGTGAGAGCAAAATAGACTTTAAGCGGGTACAATTAACTAGAAGGAGGTTATATGATTGGTGGATAAAGTCAAGGCACGAGTGAAAATTAAACCCTTCGCTGCAAAGTACGATTCCTGAACCCCACTGTTTAAGGGAAAAAAATGAATCTAGTTTTTGGTTCATTCAGTAATACGGCTTGGTGGCGCTAGCCACCGCCCGATCTAAAGGGTACAGCCATATCCATCCATGCATCCATCCATGCCCCATCTCAAAGTTTCTGACATTCGCCGTTAGGGACACACAGAAAAGAGACGCGTCCTCGCGTCCCCAATGTTTTCCGGGCACAATCCGCCGACAAATGCAGGGCGCGAGATGCGCGCGTAGCGTTTCATTTACATTGAGGTTCTGCCATTTTTTTAGGGGCGAAGCTCCTTATGGCTTGGTTTGTGCGTCCCTCGTAGTACGTAACCACCAGTGGCACATACCCGAAAAAGCGGTTCTTACGATTTTGACCTCCAAGGTTGTTCCGGTGAGAGATTTCTTCTGTGCGTTGTTGAACAATAAAAGATAGTGCTCAATGCACATGTTAATGGCTGCTAAGAGGAATGAGAGACAGGAGCATTTGGCCTTTAGGTAACGCGCACGCTGCGATCCCCATTAGCAACTATTGGCATGTACATTGAGCACGATCTGACAAGAAAGGGTTGCTACGTTATACTCGCTGGGTGTAACCTCCTTGGTTTTAGAAAGGTTTAGCGAGCGTTGGGCCGCATAGCCATGAATACAGTGAACTAGTATATACCATGAATTCGAGGTGGTTAAAGGTGGGAAGTAAACCCGAAGCGCAAGCCGTAAGAAAGTGTGCATGTGCCACCTCCCGTTTATCCTTGAAATGTCCGCTGGATGGCGGTGCTTCTATATGGAGAATATATGATGAAAAGATGCGAGATGGTGGGAGTGCTGAATAGATGGACGAACGGACACACAGACAGATGCATGGATGGACGCATGAACGGACGCAGGCGCGGATGCATGGACGAATGCAGGGACGGACGCACGAACAGACGCACGCACGGACGGGTGGATGGACGCATGGACGGTTACACAGACGTACGCAGGAACGGACGGAAGCAAGAACGAATGGACGAACGAATGCTTTGCCCCACTCCCCATCATTCACTCCGTGGATATGCTGCCATTTTTTTAAGTGCGAATGCACTTCATAAGCAACCCTGAATCCACCGTCCGGGGTGCGCCTCCTCCTCTCCCCTAGCAACGGTGCAAGGAGTGGAGAGGAGCGTTTGTAGCAATGGCGCAGCGACGTCACACACCACGTGACTGCGTGCGCCCGTGCTGCCACGACTTGCTAGAGATCAGCAAGTCGTCATAGGTATGGATCCATCGCAGGCATGAACCTCGACTGCGATACTTCCAACAACGAGTACAACGCAATCGAATGCGAGCATTGCACGCGTCTTTGAAGATGGCGCGCCGGTTGGAGACAAGGCAGCCCGGCGAAGGGCCCGTGATGCCGAGCGCAAGCGGGCGAAGCGGGTGTCACAGAACGAGCGCTAAAAATAGGCGCGCCGCAAATTCTTGCGGTAACGCGCGGAAGAAACGCCGCGAAGTCAAAAGAAAAAAAAAGGGAAAGAAAAAGAAAACAAACGGCCAAGGCTCCCCGGGCGCGCGCTCTCCCCGCAGAAGCGTGGCTTCATCGATGAACCTCCTCACCCCACAACGGCGGCCGAGCAAGCCCGCGATTTTTCTAGCACGAAGGAGGCGTGGCCACGCCGAGATGAGTCATCCGACGCGGAGGGCAGTCAAACCGTCTCGCGCCTCTCCCCAGCCTTCGCTGTGTATCGCGCCGACGAATTGAGGAGAACTTTCTGGAAGGTGGCGCGGAACGTATTTAATCGAGCAGCCGAGACGAGAAATCAGGAGGAGACGGAAGTGAGCGCCAGAGCGCGTAGGGATTCCGCCGTGTAGTCGGCGAAGTTTTTGGTCCGTAGGGACGAGGCCGGAGGTGAAGAAGATTTCCACCTGAGGGGTGACGACTCGAGCTACCGGCAAGAGTGTGTGTTTACCGCTATCGAGCGAAGACGCGTGGCGACAGCTGCGAGTGTGAAGCCGACGTGTTCCGGCGAAGAAGTTAGAAGCTTGGAGAGTGGCCTATTGAAGACGGGAGTTTTCCTGGAAGAGAAACTCCGGCGAGGTTTCCTGGAAGAGAAACTTCGAGGGCTGCGGAACGACAACAACGCTGGACTTTGAGTGAGTGATTCTCGGAAGAGTATCATCTCGACTTTGGTTCCAAGAACTTTGGACTGAATAGGTTTTCTATCTCTTTAGTCTTTAAGTGTCTTGGTTGTTCAATGCATGCGACTGCATTGTAGTGCGTATTGTTGTCCGTGTCCGTTGTTTCAAGTGTGACTGATTGTATTGTGTAGTACGTTGATTGATTGGTTTGATTGGTGACATATTGTATGCAACTATTGTGGAGTGTGCAATTTTGTGTGTTGTTTTCGATCTGCCATTATTGAGAATATAATTTGTTTGTTTATCAACTCTCGGCTCTGACTTGTTCTTTGGGCCACAGCCGGCGTCCGCTGGCGCGCCAAAAAGGACCACTTCTAAATTGTCCACGCTTTCGTGGTGCGGTTTGGGGGGCCGATACTTCGGCTCTTGGAATTAGCCCGGCGATCGCCTCCCTAATTAACGGGACCTGCGTGTGACAGCGGGCCGCAGTCATAAAAATCATTATAGTGTGAATTTACTCTCACATATACGCGTAAACTCACCAAAATTTCTCGAGAGGGTCTAATGGTTCCGGGGAATCGCAATGTGATCACACGGGGGAGTTTACTTTAACTCACTGGCGAATGCCAACGGATTTTAACTTGACTCCCCCTCATAGCATCCCCCGTGCCTTCGCCTTTAACCATGTTCACCCTCGGGGAAATACTTGGCAGCTTTTCACATCGGTATCAGCACTATATTCATCGCACCGTGTTCAAGCGATTGTCACAAACTGAATTAAAGTTTCATTCAAATAAAGGATCGGCAACCTCACTGAGTTCTACACAATTATCAGCAACAATTTTTTTATTTGTACCGGGCAATACTATGTTAATCCTATCTTTTACAGAGAGAAAAAGCAACATTGGTCCCAGAACTCTAATCTGGTGCACAGCTGATCAGACAGTGTCTGTAGAAATTGGGCACCTAGGCGAAAGCAAACTGAATACATTCTGTCGAGTACTCTTTAGTGCGGCCATGCAAGAAATATATGAAGCAGATGAATTCCTTCAAGTTTACCAATTAGTTTATGTAGAATAGGATGGTCAAATGAAGCATATATACTTTGTAGCATAACATCGACTTATTAGTTCAAAGATACTTCTCCGTCCATGTGACACTTCTTCATGATTTTTGGCGCTTAAAATTACCGCGACCACACCAGAGCATGAACGCCCATGCAAAATTGCCGAGTTCAACCTTCCTTTTTTTTGTAGTTTCTCCACATTGTATGAAACAAGTTTTCTTAAATATGTTATGTTCAACCTTTGAGTCCCTCAAATCAAAATGTAAGTGATATTTTAATGGTAAATAATTACTTGTATAGACCTTAGCGCACACGATCAAAATCTATTGCGTCATGGCGGCTTGGTGCAGGAAGATCATACTGGCACCCCCCCCCTCCCCCAGTGTTTTCAGGTCAGAAGCAGTGCATGGGGCAGTTGAACCCTGTGTGCTGCGTCACCAATCTTTCTGCGCATGTGCATCCCCTCTCTCTTTCTCTCTCGAGTCACTAGCGAAAGCAACCAAACGCTTCCTCAGCAGCGCAGCGCCCACACCTCCACTGCGCATGCGTACCTTCCTTTGCCTTCATCTGTTCTAATACGCTCCACCCCTCCTACACTCCCCGTGGAAACACGTTCTATGAGACAGAGCGTGCCTGCTTTGTTCGTAGACGTTGACCGTCGGTATTGCGGTGGTCCAAGTTTCCGGGAGACACAACGCGTCTGCTTCGGTTAGCACGAGATCACGTCCGATGTCTCTGGCGTGTGCGTTGAAGGACCGGCTGTTTACTAGTGCTATATTCATGGCCCTCGGCAGCGTTCACAGCAGCGGTGATCGAACTCACGCCATGGTCCCTGGTAGCGTTAGTAAGGTAGAGGCGTTGAATGGTGATGCACGTGCTTGAGGCGACATAGACGAGTTTTAATGGGGGCCGTTTGCTCTCTCAGCGCTTCTTTTCATCCATAGAAGGTTCTCTTTAGCGCGTGATGTCTTTTGTGCATTTCCTGGCTTTCCGAGCCATTGACCGCATATTCTTTCGCCAATTTGAAATTATGAAATAATGATACGCTCTAAATGTATTGTTATCTTTAAGGTGTTTACTCAAGCGTGTTTTTCAACATGTACATACGTATTTACACTACATTTTTCGGCTACAATCGTCACTCAAACATATAGTAACAACAGTACCAGCCGTCAGAAATGGCCGTTGTTCTTCCGATCAACAGTCACATTCACGCCGCTTCCGTTGAACCGTATTCAGCGCACACTCTTGCGCCCACTGAAAGGCCTTGTGCAAGCGCTATTATTCCGCATACTGTGTAAAAAAAGTGTGAATACGCAATATGTTTCTATTCCAGTGAATATCTCATGTGCGGTCCGTTAAATAAGGAAGAATTCAAGAACGTGATGAATTTCATGCACTCAGAATGCCCGATTGAACCCGGATCATACACGCTAACAATCAAAGCCACCATTCCAAATGTGTCATACTTCAGGCAACGCTTCAAGGTACGTGCGAGAGAAAAAATGAAGTGAAATAGTGCTTTTATGAATTTCATCATTTTATTCTGCCAGACGTGCAGATGCGACGAGAAGGGTGACGAGCCTGCCTGCTCGACCGAGGCAGCAGAACACAACGCGGCACAACTACGTAGAAGAGAACAACTTAGGGCAAGTATTCGCGCCGCCTAACAAAGCTTTTTCGTTGTCACAAGCCAGTTGCCAGCGCGTCACATAAAAGTAGGCATAATAGCGCTGATTGACCCGAGTTCGGTAAGGTTAGGTTTTATCAGGTTTATTTTTTTCCTTTACATAGAAAAAACGAAGCAAAAGCAAAAGGCTGTAAGACCTGAGGGAGGCTTTTGCTCCGACATACAATTTGGTACACAACAAACAATTAGCAAGTTATATTCAGACAAATAAACGCTACAAGTGTAAAAACAAACAGAACACTTTGCATAACAAAAGACAAAATTACCATAAATTACCATAAAAGAAACAGCATTATCGCAATATGTACAATAGGTGAGACCAAAATCACATTTGCACACGTATACATTTCTAAAACAAATGACAGGATTGAAACTGTACTGTTAAACATTTGGACACCTAAAGTATTACCTAATCGAAATATTATATTGAATATATTCGATACAACTATGAAGAAAAAAAAATTTTCAATGTATTTTTGAAAAATAATATTTATGTCAAATACATTTACAAGTTTATTGAGGAGACTGGGTATTTGATTGTATGTGTTAAATATTGTGTACACGACAAAGAGGGTCACTATCATCATTAAGAAATTAGACCAACATTCGGAATAAAGAAGAGGTGGACGAGTGGGCTATGCCATGGGCACGGCGGCACGTCCTCTCCTCAACAGCGCGTAAAAAAATTTAGAGAAAGGGACATGCCGCCGCCTCCGCTGCAGTGTCTATAAATACTATACAGAGTCTACAAATATACTAGCAATTCTGCTGAGAGCGCGCATTTTTTACGAGAGAGGGTGTCCCCGCATGTGATGACTGCACTCGGATGCCACAAGCGGCACTGCGTGTCAAGAGGGTGCACGAACGTGCGGAATTACTCTAGTCCAGTTGCTGCTGGACTCTCACCACGTTTAAAATCAGTGTGTGACAGCTGCCATCTGATTTACTGTGAAGTCCGACAGCGTCATATGTACACTGTAACACCCTGAGATTTTAAAAGCTTAGTGGCAATGCAAAAAAAAAAACCTATTGATCGAACAAGAAAAAGGTGTCTTGTTCCCCGCACTAACGAATGCAGTACGGTTTTCTGAATGGAAAAAGTAAGATCAAGAGGGCAGATCAAGAGGGCTGAAGCCGAAGGCTGTCGTGTGAGAGAAGCATCCTGAGAGTGACTCCGTCGAACTATCTTTTCGGAATAGAGTGAACGGTGTCGGGAATGAAGTCGCGTTCAGGCATAATTTAAATGTTGTTATTTATCTAAAAACTTAAAAATACTCTTCTGAATTTCATTCACACACCTTTTCCATTATTTCAACTTCGGACTCCCTTCCCAACAACGTATTGAGTATCATATGTGGCGAGTGTCACTTTGTTGATTGGCATGTCATCATTATTCGTTTTCACGCAAATCCTAATGGAATTCAGGGTAAGAGATAAAGGTTTTCAGGTCTTCTGTGATAATTCTTGCTCTCAAGAACAAAGCACATTTTAAAAAATAACTCTGGTGGTTAACTGTCAATAGTTTTTAAAATACATTTCTTTGCGTACTGCAACCACTTTGAGTATATATCTATCTATCTATCTATCTATCTATCTATCTATCTATCTATCTATCTATCTATCTATCTATCTATCTATTTATCTATCTATCTATCTATTTATCAATCTATCTATCTATCTATCTATCTATCTATCTATCTATCTATCAAATCACCTACATCTGGGTGCTTTATGGTCACCCCGTTAACTCAGGGGAAACCAAAATTAGTTTGGGCGGGTAAGACGGTTTGATGAGCATGACTCGCTGGTTCTGACATGAATAATTTCACAATCCCGTCACGTACGCTATCAAACCCTTCTCCCCACATCTTCTTATTTAATGCATGATGGTTAAGCTGGCATTAGCGACGTTCACCCTACGAATGCAAATATTAAACGTTTGTGTCCTAGCAGAGGAATCGAAGCCAAGCAATCTGCGTGGACACCAAGTATTCTACTACAGAGTCACGCCAGGTCTTCGAAATATTCGGCAAGAATAGCCAAATGTTCGTGAAACACCAATGCTGGCTCCAGTGTTGACTATCAATTTCTCACATTTTTAGCGCTACTTCGTAATGTTTCGCTTTATAAAAAGTTACAACTGACACCTTCCATCAGCATGCTTTGCATAGCATTGATTCCCAAAATACGTGGGATGTGCCTCTTTTTCTCTTTTTTCGGGCAGTAGCGGCAGCGAAATGTATGCCACCAAATGGTATTCATTTGCTATTACAAAGCGCCAATACTGTGAAAGCCGTCGAATAGTTCTTATACAATAAAACATTATAATAGAACAATCCGAAAATACAGAAAAATAACAGTTGGCCTCGCGTGGCTTGGTCTACTGAAAGCTTCGCAGTGTTTGCGGAGCACAAGGATTGAACGCAAATGCACCCAATTGCACAACTGCACACCATGCGGGCGCCGCCGGCAGTCATCAGCTGCGGGGCCATTTCCAAGGCCAAGCTCAGCACACTAAGCCCACTAGTCCACTTCTTTATTCCGAATGCTGGTCTAATCCTTGCGCTTGCTTCTTTAATGATGATAATTTGTGTTATTGTGTAATATTGTTTACACAATATTTACCAGTATGTTCTTGACCATGGGTGGTCCTAGTTCTCAGAGTTCTTATGCCAGTTGTATGGAAGCATGTACTCAACACACCGAGAAGAATCATACACTTGGCATAGTTTTTATTTTTGATGCGCCAAAGTAACTTGTAGTAATATATTTGATTTGCTTGTAATATTAAATATTTGAAAAATAACGGACATGAGCTAAAATTTTGTCGGTGACCATAGTATCCTTCCATTAGTCGTAGTACGTTTTTTTCTGTAACTTGAGGAAAATCTTATGATTCTGTGATGTCGTCGTTCCCCAACAAACAACACAATAGCTTAGCCTGGAGTAGAACAGTGTATAATACAACGCTTTCTTTAGCCAAAAGGGTAACAAAGCAAATAGTCTGTACATACATTCAATGCTTCTACATAGTTGTTTTACACATTCTAATTTGTAGCCCAACTCGGAATCGTAATGCTCTTTTTCCCCTCTCAATAAGAAGTTCATGCACACAAGTCCTGCTTCAAAATCAAACACAATGACGTGCCTATGGACGTCACTTCAATGAACATAAACATGTATGTTGGATAAAAGTCTCAATTATTACTGCATGAAAGAAACGCACGCATGGTATACACCGGTGCGTGAGCCCATGAGGACAGCTTGCCCTAACGGGCCTGAGAGTTTTTCAAAGAGCGCTTGCTTCTTTTGGCGTTGCACAAAGAAGACTGCTCAAAGCGGCCATTCAAAAGAGGTAATGCTGAAAACGCCGCAAAACATTTTTATTAGAACTTTTCGTTCTCCTGGGTCGAAAAATTTTTAGACGCGACAGATGCAGTAAACAGTGGTATATGAGCGCTGTATCTAGATTCGTGTTTCAGCACTGCTTCTCGCTGAGAACTTGCTGTGTGGCTCGTCACAATTTCTTGTGTTGCCGCTATGATAGCCCCTCTTCTGACCATCAACACCTTTTACTTTATAATTTGTTCCACCTCGCCATGGTGGTCTAGTGGCTTATGTACTCGGCTGCTGATTCGCTGTTCGCAGGATCGAAGCCCGGCTCGTGTGGCTGCATTTTCGATATAGGCAAAAATGCTGTAGATCCGTGTGCTCAGTTTGGTGAACGTTGATGAATCTCAGGTGGTCGAAATTTCCGCAACCTCCTACTACGTCGTCTCTCATAATCGTATGATGGTTTTCGGACGTTAAACATCACACATATTTTTATCATTACTCATTGTAATGAACGCCAAATAAAGCGGCGATGTTAAACGCTATACAAACAAATATGGGCGACGAATTATGATGCACCTGAACAGCGGAGTACTAACTACTGAAATGCGAACGACATGTTGCAGCAAAATATAGGCTAGTCTCCAGGCGTCGCGACGAACCGATTTTTGTGAGCTGCATATGTACTTCAAAAGTGCATAACCAAGTGTACCCAAGTGTTTAAAAGTGCATACTCCAAAGAGGAACCATGCGCAAAACGCATGGTCCCTCTTCGACGTTATAAATTCAGTTATTCTACTTACACAAGCCTCCTGGAATATTATGGCCAGTTCGAAATTTCCGGAACCTCTTACTACGTCATCTCTCATAATCATATGGTGGTTTTCGGACGTTAAACATCACACATATTTTCATCATTGCTCATTGTAATGAACGCCAAATAAAGCGGCGATGTTAAACGCTATACAAACAAATATGGGCGACGAATTATGATGCACCTGAACAGCGGAGTACTAACTACTGAAATGCGAACGACATGTTGCAGCAAAATTTAGGCTAGTCCCCAGGCGTCGCGACGAACTGATTTTTGTGAGCTGCATATGTACTTCAAAAGTGCATAACCAAGTGTACCCAAGTGTTTAAAAGTGCATACTCCAAAGAGGAACCATGCGCAAAACGCATGGCCCCTCTTCGACGTTATAAATTCAGTTATTCTACTTACACAAGCCTCCTGGAATGTTATGGCCAGTTCGAAATTTCTGGAACCTCCTACTACGTCGTCTCTCATAAACATATGGTGGTTTTCGGACGTTAAACATCACACATATTTTTATCATTACTCATTGTAATGAACGCCAAATAAAGCGGCGATGTTAAACGCTATACAAACAAATATGGGGAACGAATTATGATGCACCTGAACAGCGGAGTACTAACTACTGAAATGCGAACGACATGTTGCAGCAAAATTTAGGCTAGTCACCAGGCGTCACGACGAGCTGATTTTTGTGAGCTTCATATGTACATGTACATTAAAAGTGCATAAGCAAGTGTACCCAAGTGTTTAAAAGTGCATACTGAAAAGAGGGACCATGCGCAAAATGCATGGCTCCTCTTCGACGTTATAAATTCAGTTTTTCTACTTACAAAAGCCTCCTAGAATGTTATGACCAGTTCTCTGTACCTTTAACGATAGGGAACAACGGCAAATATAAAGCAACGGAGAATTACTTTTGCCTATATTACGGGCCTGTGATTTCCAAATGGTGCTGACACTCCGGTATCAATTAGGTTGGTTCAGTTTGCCTAGGCACAGATGAATTACTTCATCCAGCATTTGATTGGGTGTCGCACAGCAAAGTCATCTTGAAACTTCAACTTTTTCTAGGCAAGGGCCTAATTCTTGACTAGATTACTAACTTCCTAACAGACAGGTCGCAGTTTGTGGAATTAAACCATGTCCAATTTCGATCGTACCGGTGACCTCTGGCGTACCGCAAGGCACTGTTTTCGCGCCGGTATTATTCTTACTTATTGTGAACGATGTTCCTTCATCTGTTAATGTTGGATGCAGATTATTTGGAGATGATGGCATCTTGTGCAAACAAACTCACTCACACGATGACCATATCGCCCTAAATACAGCGCTAGATGCAGTTTCAGCCTGGTGCAGTGATTGGCAAATAAAAATGAACGAAAAAAAAGTCCGCGCTCTTCTCTCTAACTAGAAAAAAGCATCCATCCAATTTCAATTACGTCATCAATTCAGCTACCCTTTCTAAAGTCACGAAATACAAGTTTCTAGGGGTCATTCGGTAACAAGGCCTGTGGTGGGACGCTGATATTCATTACATCACATCATCTGCGCTACAAGACTGTTATTTATAAAAAGGCGATTACAGCAAGCACCACCACACACAAAGTTACTGGCCTACAATAAACTTATACGACCCATCCTGGAGTACGCAAACACTGCCTGGTTCCCGTACACAAAAAAACTAATCAGCAAGCTTGAAGGTTTTCAACGAAAAGTCATATTTAACAAATTTAACCGAGCAGATTCACCCACGGAGTTGCTTAAGAAGGCTGGACTAGTAACCATAAAAAACAGGGCGATATTTACACGCTTAAAGCTGATGTACCAACTGCTACATGGTCACTTAAACATAGACCATTCCCGCTACATAAAGCTAGCCGCAGCTAGAACTACCCGCCACAAATACTCTCATACCCTTGCCCCTTACAGATTTCACACAGATGCCTTCAAATTCTCGTTCTCCCTGCTTGCGATCAGAGAATGGAATAACCTTTCCCCCTCCATTACCAGTAGCACATCCTTAGCCACTTTAACAAAACTAGTAGAAAGCGACTTGATAGCCTCGCAAACATAATATGATGCTATGTGATATTTTTTGTTATTTAAGTAAAGTGCCAATGTGATAGTACTTTGACAAATGCGTTTATATGTTTTCTTTTTGTTGTTGTTCTGTTAATTTTTTTCCCTTTCTAATGACTGTACTTAATCACTGCCTTAGATTGTCTACCTGTTATAATCCCTCTGGGATCGATAGTATGTATAAATAAAAATAATAAAAAACAATATGCCGTTACGAAGACCATAAGTGTTATCTGCTTCGTGCAACGCCTCCGATGGCATAACATGGTTCCCCGTCCTGGCGTAAACACGGTACATTCGATTCTAGAGCTGTAACACAGAAGTTGTCAATATCATTCTACAAGAAGGATACAGTAGGCTGCTACTAGGTTAAATAATGGGAACTTTCAATATGAGTGAGAATCAAACACAGGTCGTCGGCGTGGCAAAAAGGTGTTCGCTGCGAAACCACATTATTGCTTGAAACTGCTGCCGAAATGAAAAAAAACACAGTATGACCTTGAAGTAATCAATCAATCAATCAAGTCTTTATTTCAGCTTGAAAACACAAACTGGGGATCATGAGAAAAAAGCAGCGAATTTAACGCCGCTTGACGGGACTCGCCATCCGTACATGTCAGCAGTAGGCACAAAGCCACAAACAATTGCTGCACGGAAGGTTCATAGGAAACACTACGCTTTTAGAAAACAAAGAGAATAAAACTGATACTACAGACATATGTGTCATAATTAGCAACTTTACTGCGAGTACAATACAATAAAACATAGTGATACAAGCAATGATGACATGAAAACACATTGTAACAAAGACTGCACACATTTCTGAATAATGTTTTGGCGGATGGCACGATAACACATGCAAGGAGTATGCTTAACGCGTACAATATTTTGCAGAAGAAGTGCAGAGTTATGCCACACGTCAAAATTTGTGGATTGTACAATAAGAGGGCTTTCTAAAGGCTCACGCGTTTCAATGCGCTTAGACATACTTAAGCATGCATCACCGCCGACAAAAAAAAATCGATATAGTGACCAGCTGCGCAGACTCGTCTGTTGCCGTTCGGGCGCCTAGTGGGTCCTCTGCCAATTTGCAAAAGACAATACTTGGCGTAATTGGCATTTCACTGTACCAGCAGTAGGCATTCTAGGATAGTTCGAAACGGCCAAACTTACGACCAAAATCGTTCGTTTCATTACAGCGTGGTTGAGCCATAGACGGAGAAACGAAGCAAGGAAGGCTTCATTGCTTCATTGCGTTCTACGCTGGAAGCTCAAGTGCCCTGAAAGTTGTTATTCATTCGAGGTGCATCGTACACTTTCTTGAAATGTAAAAGCTGTGGTAAACTTGGTCTCGGCAGGAGAAGTAACGCTCTAAAGGACAGATTTCGGTTATAATGTATTTTAAGCAGTGCATTGTAATAGCAAAAGCAGATCATCCAGAGAATCTTCCTAGTCTACTTGAGACGTTTATTCTTTAGTTTTCTGTACGCTCTTCTTATCGTTTTTCTTATTGAAAATACCATATTGTTGGGGGTAACTGTTCAATGTTATGAAAGCATTATTCATCAACGATAGGCTGGTCTATAGCGGCTAGGGTACTCGGGTACTAACCCGTAGGTCACGGGATCGAATCTCGGCTGTGGCGGCTGCAGTTTCAATGAGAGCAAAAATGCCGTAAACCCACGTGCTAAGGTTTTGGGGCACGTTACAGAACCCCAGGTGGTCGAAATTACTGGAACCCTCCAGTACGGAGGGTTCCAGTATTCATATAGTGGTTTGGGACCTTAAGCCCCACATAATAATTAAACAACAATAAGCTGCACGCAGATTTACCTAAATGGATCAGCTCATACGTCGCATTGATGTGTTACTGCCACCATATTTTCCCAAAACGCAGTTGTGCGAGCCGTTTTTTTTTGGGTGGGATGGGGGGGTGGGGTAATAAGGGTGAGGCTTTATTGTCAACGCCAAAGTCTGGCATCATGCTCTGTGCCAGACGACTGGACTAAATTCATCGAGAGCTGGATAAGACGCGTGTCCCTTGACACAAAGTCGGCGTTACACTATGGTTCAATTATTCCCTCAATTTTTTTCCTAGGAGAGCCCGCAGTTATTTCAGAACCAGGAACACGTGTGTACGCGCACCGAGATGTCTTCAAAAGTGAGTCCCACTGTAATGGCAATTTTCTAAAGTCTCGTCTGTGTCTATGTATGATCAGAACACGGTTGAGTGCATCAAAATGCATGTTCGCTAAACTGAATTACAATGCAATCTGTGTTGATACTAATACACATTTTGCGAAGTAGGCTACGCCCTACTCTAGAAAAAAAAAGAATCACAGCATATACACGGAGTTAATGATGATGAGTGTGGTAAAGCTTCGGAAGGTTTTAATACTGAAGCGTGGGTCGTCCATCTGTCTGTCTGTACCTGTCTGTGTTTGTCTGTCCATCCGTCCATCCGTGCGTCTGTAAGTTGGTCTGTCTCTCTGTCCGCTCGTCTATTCATCCGTCCGTCCACGCCTGCTGAATGAGTCATAGAGCTACGCGGTGACGTACCAATTCGAGACCAAAGGGTTGGACAGACGCATGGCTTTAGAAGCTTCGCGCCTAACAACAACAAAAAAATGACAAGCCTACGCGGAACGCGCCATGCAGCTGCAGCATAAGCTAGAAAAGTGGCCTTTAGGAATCTTTTGTAAGCACTATTTGAGGTGGTTCAGGTGCACTGGTGGATACCCACTACGCCATAAGGAATCGTAACTTTTGTGTAGTAGGCCAGCATTCACTATGATATCCTTCGTCATTCGTTGCGGAAGAGTAATATCCGCTACAGACATGTTAGGAATTTTGTGCAATTTTTCTATGCAGTGGCTGACGACGATAAAAAAATACGCCTGAAGAAGGTATGCCCTGCACTTTATAGGCGATCAAGAACAAGTTTTCTCATGGGTTTGAGCATTGAATGATCCCCTCGTTACGAAATTAGCATTGTGTGATGCCTGGCTGACTTAAGGCTCTGGAACGCTTTCTTTCTCGTATTACCGCGATTTCTTTCCCTACGTCAAGCCTACCTTAGGCCAGTTTAGAAACGTACTTCAAGAACTGGAGTGGCTCAGTGGTAAAATACTGGTCTGGCACGAAATCCGAGTGAATCCAAGTGCAAATTTCATTGTGTCATTACAATTTTTCATTTCCTTAGGTTTCTTTTCTTTTCGTTCGATACTGGTTACGGAGGGCAGCGGCGGTGGCGGCGGACAACTGCAGCGCCGCGCGTGACCCGTTTTGCGATCTCATAACAGCGTTTGCTTCTGAAAGAACTTCGCATATACAAAGGGCCTGCTCTGTTTTTAATGCGGATTTCTATCCGTACTGCAAGCACTTTTAGCGTCTATCGACGTTTCTATTTAGCCACCTTCATCTCAGTGCTGTCATGGTCACTCCCTTAACTTAGGGTAAACCAAATTCAGTATGGGAAGGTAACCTCCTTTGACGAATACGACTCACTGTTTATGACATAATTATTGGGACATTTCCGCCACGTATGTCGTGAAACACTTTCGACCAGACAGTGGTGCATATCGGCGGCCGGATATGTGCTACGCCAGGTCTCGCAACTGATTTTAAAATAGACAGTAATGTTCGTGAAGCATTCATTGGGGATGCAGTGAGGGTCATTCCATTTTCAAGCAGTACAAATGTACTGCGATACAGCAATCACGTCGGTTAAGATCCACTGTAGCTAAGCGCAATGAACTGAAGCTGACTGGCAGTTTCTACCAACCAGGAAACGGCGTGAAGAGACATTGGCAATTTGAATTGGAGTGCGTTAAGAAAAATTAGCGCATCTCCTCGAAATGAGTGGCGGTGAGTGGGTGATGCTAAGCCTCCTCAGGTTCGTAATGTCTGCGTTGTAGTCGCCGGCTAGTATCAAGGTGGCTGGATGAAAAAAAAAAAAACTTGAGGCGTGCAGCCTGCCGCCGAAGCGGCGTGCCAGGCCCAGTTCACTTCGCGCCCACTCTGGCGCCAAAACTCCCAGAAACAACACTTTCACAACAATTGCTGCGCGGTACAGTAGCCCGTAAAGGATGTGTTTCATGGTTACACATCAAAGGTTCGATTCTGAGTTATTAGAAGTACCTATTACACCACATGTGTGAATAGTTTGCCCAAGGAGCTTCAATATTTATTCGAGTATACTCTAAGAGGATTGACATGAAGAAAATTGCGGCATATATATAGGCTGCACTTTTCTTCATGAATGCTGCCCGTTTGACTCACCTAAATTGAAAAAAAAGGTCACTGATTCTGTTCATGGTAAGGCAATGACCAGCTATATTCGAAGGGGCGGCGTATGGGCCCAACGACACCCACCGCAAAAACACGCGAAATTGAAGTGTAGATCCTAATAGTGCGTCAACAACAATGGTTGTTATCGAAGACCTATGTAAAATAACGAGAATACAACAGAAGCAAAAGGTGATCTCAGGAAAGGCATCACACGAACTCGCACACTCGGCAGGTAATAATTACAGCTAACTAAATCACTGAAAGGGTATTGAAAACCACAGGACCAAACCGGATGGCGCTACAAATGCAATCTGAAGCATTGCAACTGCGTGAGGACACACAGGGACCTTGAATATCCAGCACACATCTGTACTTCACAATTCTTGGAACGTTTTCGAACAATTTTCTACAAGGAAACTCAGCAACCAACTCCAGCGCTGATCGTTGTCATGGCGACAATCTTCAAAATACTACTTTCGCGGCGACGTTACTCGATTGTTCAAAATTAACTGACCGCACAAAATGGTTCTCTCGAACAGCTCAAACATCAAATCTTCTTGACCGAGTTCACCACCCGTCCTACCGTTCATCACCAGTAGTTTAGATCCTTTCGTATTCCCCTTTCTCATTACAACTAGAGGGACTTGGGAAGAGTGCCTGCTCGGCTGCTTTACCTTGGATGCGGAACGCTCCCGGGTAGCACGCGCCCGTGCAGCGGCGATCGCCACTGGCGTCTCAGACTAGAGACTGCGGCTCAGGCCCACAGAAACTCTCTGGTACATTTCTTAATAAAATTTTTACCACCACCACTGGCCGGTTTCGCGATCATTTTAGGTAATTGTATGCGGGTAGCACGTACCACGCCGAAAACCAGGGAAAGGGTTTTGTCTAGCCGGTTTGTCTGTGAAAACGGTCGCACTCAAAAAAAAAAGGCAACGCATCAACTTCTTGATTTCTCCCAATCGATGCGGGCTGTCGCATGTGTGGAGGGTAATGGCATTCGCCGGGTACCCTTTGATGCATGCTTTCTTGTTTCATTCGCGCACCCTTGAAGAGACCGGTTGGAACGGCGATGTGATGCTGTGGTCTAAAGGCGGCACACGTTCGATTCAGCATTCGTTCGTGACTAAAATAAATGCTCTCTTACAAATATTACGCATTATTATGCCCTTTGCGACACTATAGATCACAGGGGAATGCGATTTATTTCACAAATGCGTCTGTTTGCGCGTTCGAGGTGCTCACCAGCGCACAACCGTGACTCGGCGTCACACCTCTAAAGAAACCGTCTAGCCCACACGCCCGCGATAGTGCTCGTGCGCAGGCAACATGAGGCAAGCTACTCCCCCACATACGTTCACGTACAAAAAATCAAGAAAAAGCACGAGGAAAAGTACATAAAAATGCACAAATCTTCACGCAGCCACATTGTAACACGACGTGTGGTCCACTCAGTGATCTTCCGTACTACGCTGAAGAATTCCCATTTTAAAGCATGAAAATACCCCATGTTGGGCACTTTTCTCTGTATACGCTGAAAAAAATTCTCGAATATTTCCTACTAAGTAGTTTCAACATGCGCGCGGCTTTTCGCACACACAACTTATATAAATGGATGAATGTAACGTGTTTACGACTACTGAAATTATTGCTAGGGCATGTGCTCCTCACAGCACCAGCTGTAAGTACAATGCATATAGTGGGCTTGGTGTCAACACCAGCAGTGAACTAAAAGAGGATGGGGAGGAGGACGAATGCACGAACAGATTGGACTCACGAGTGAACGCTTAGATGAACGCGTGGACAGAAAGATGAACGGACGGATGGTGTACGTGTTCATGTAATGTGTTGCAGTGCAGTTGATTTACCATACAGTAAGATTTTTATGCATGTTTTTGTTTTTATTGTGCAAATGTTCCGTTTTTTTCTGGGACATGATGCATGTCTACCAAGTCAGTCCAGAGTACATTCACCCCTAAGAGCTGGCACGAACAGCGTTGACCCAACGAGCATCACATAGAATAAATATGGTTCTAGCAGCAATCGGACCCTAGCATTCTGTGGGGCATCAATTATCTACCTGAGAGACTTGCAGGGCTCAGAACTTCTTTTTAGGTAAACTATATTGTTTGTGAGACGTCAATTTTGGTGGAAGTGCTGAGCTGTCGACTCTTTTTTAAACAGTAGATAGGTTCTTCTATCACATAGCCGTCACATCGCGTTAACGACAAATGTAGTGAAGTGCTATCGAAGGTACCTATCTTATCTAGCAGGGTCCAGGGCAGAAGCAGGGTCACAAGTGCTGCATATCAGCTTACCGCTTCGGGTGTTGCTAATACCAACACTAACCATGGCCACCGGATTCTAATCACCGGGGCCTTTTTCAAGCCATTCTCAAGGCTTTTAGCCTTGGTGATCTTCCAGTTTTGTCTGGTGAATAAAAAAATGAATTGAATAATAATCATGCTGCTGTTGGCATTGTTATGCAATAGTAAACATGTGTCAGCCCAACATATGTCAGTTTATGCATTATTTTTACGTATATTTTACCGTCATTTCCTCACAATTCGCATGCTTTCCATATCATTGACTTGAAACATGCGATCTGTCAAATATTGTCTTTGTTCATGTCATATATACTGCCCACTTCGCCAAACGTTCCCAGTAGACAAACAGCAACAAGCCCTTGCTTGCAGAAGAAAAAAAGTCACAGCTGAACGCATTGCAGCAGATTGTAAGGTCACGCGCAGAACGGAAAGCATATCGAAACGTGCCCTGCGTTTCTCACGCGCAAATGACGCACGGAATGTACTCACGAGTATATATATATATATATATATATATATATATATATATATATATATATATATATATATATATATATATATATATATATATATATATATATATATATATATATATATATATATATATATATATATATATATGTATATGGGAAAGAAGTGTATACCTAAGGGCTCGTTTTTCCGTGTTTTAACACAATATGAATGAGATCTAACAGACAGTAATGCCAAGGAATGTACAGGGGAAGTTATTAGAACCAATTGAATGTAAATAAAAAGAAAGAAAAGTGTATATATATATATATATATATATATATATATATATATATATATATATATATATATATATATATATATATATATATATATATATATATATATAAATATATATATATATATATATATATATATATATATACATATATATATATATATATATATTTATAGATATATATATATATATATATATATATATATACAGTAAGTGACGCCGACGTCAACGCAGGCGGCGAAATCCAGCCTAGAGTGCCCATATAATCGCTATCACAATGAAAAGAAAACAGAGCTAAAGATTATCTTGTTAGGTGCGAAACACCTAAGGGCTGAGGCTTCTCCGTCCGCCTCTGTGGTGTGCATCACGGGTAGAATAGTGAATGTTAGGCCCAAAAAAGGCTTAACTGTAGACTAATATGAATTATTATTGCGAAATATTATTATAGAACACCGAGAAGAACAGAGCTTTTATAATAATTGGTGACTTCAAAGTACACATTAGAGACCTTAGGACCTCAGTTTTGTCGTCAACTCCCACTTTTCACTGTCGTGCACGAATGTTTTATAAAAAAGTTTGCTGTAGTAAAAACTATAGTGAACTAGAATATGATCTTGTGGCACGACCGGCTGGGCTCCGGTGTCACCTTTCACGCGGATGCTGCCAGGTCGCGCTGCTGTCACTTTTCATGCCAGCTTGAGCTGCGTATTCGGGTCGTCACGGGCTCCTGCAGAGCTGCAGCTGTAATTACTTGGAACGCGCAATGACTTCCTGATTCAAGCAGACGTAATATTGCCAGGTTAGTACGTGGACAACCTGAACAGAGCGTTGGCATGGAGATCAAAACAACAGCGCTTTCGGAGCGCCGTCGTCACTGCTACGGCGACGCGGTGCGAAACAGTGACAATCCGTTCTCCGCTGCGACATTTCACAAGCTACATGTTTGTGCGGGATATCAAACGAGGTACAGACTTCACCACGGTTTTCGCGCAGCAGAGTGCAATGGCACACGTGCACTCTAGAGTAGCTTGTGAGAACTGGAAATGCAATAGTCCAGCCTGCAATAGACGCTTATCAACTTCGCTCTCTTACGCGGCCCACGAGAGCGTGGTACGCGTCCCGCAAGAACACTGGTTGAGGAGCGCGCGCACGTACTTGGGGAATAAGAAAGAGCGTCTCATGCACAGTAAGACCTCTATTTGGCCAGTGTCGCTCGCCCTCTTTTAGGGACGAAGCTCCTTAAACCGGTACCCATTCGTCCCTCGTAGTAGTAGTAGTAGTAGTCGTGGTGTGTAACCAGTCTTACATTTTGACCTCCAAGGTGGTGCCGGTGCTTGCTGTGCGTTGTTGAACAATAAAAAATTCTCAGCGTGCGCGTTAACTAAAAGTCGAATTCTCCTGTCTATCATGCCCCTTTAGCAGCCATTGCCATGTACATTGAGCACTATCTGACATGAAAAGTTTGCTACGTTATGCTCTCTTGGCGTAACCTCCTTGGTTTTAGAAAGGTTTAGCGAGCGTTGGGTCGCAGTGCCATGTATACAGTGAACTAGTACATACCATGAACTCGAGGGGGTTAAAGGTGGAAAGTAGACACGAAGCGCAAGCCGTAAGAAAGTGTGCGTGTGCCTCCTCTCGTTCAGTCCTTGGAATTTCCGCTGGATGGCGGTGCTACTGTATGAGGAATATGTGATGAAAAAAATGCGAGATGGTGGCACTTGGAGTGCTGAATATGTGGACAAACGGACACACAGACAGACGCATCGTTACGCTGGCTCATGTGAACTCCTGGTTGTCGGTCTTGTTTTGGTCGTGGCATTACTGGTGCAGCCACTGGGTACCTGTACCTCAGCTGTGTCAGCCATCTTGGAGGCAGCTACATCTCCCAAAGCAAGAAGCAGCTGCCGCCTGCGTAGGTTACCCCCTGAATTTGGTCCCTTAGCATTGCCGCCCAGAAAGATGGCAACTCCCATGCCAAGCCAGGCGGTCCAAATCAGCGATATTCATGGTTTTCTTCTCGAGCATGTCTTTCATGCGCCACAGACATCAAAGCCGTTCCATGAAGACATATTCGAGGATGTTGATTACTGGCTCAACCACTTTGATCGGGTTGCCAGTATCAACGAATGAGATGATGTTCGCAAGCTGCTCCGAGTTTACTTCCACCTTGAAAATTCTGGGAAGACGTGGTGCGAGAACCACGAGGGCTCCTTTGCAACCTGGCAAGAGTTTAGCCGACAGCTCCGTGACGCCTATCGCAACACTGAGATGATGGAGAAAGCTTAACAAGCCATATCCCGAACGAATGAGTATATATGTTCGTCGAGAGCATGCTTCGGCTCTTGATGCGCGCGGACTCTGCCAGGCCGGAGGAGAAGAATGTGTGGCATTTGATGTGCGGAGTAAAAGAAAAGCTTTTCGCTGGACTTGTGCGCAATCCACCGACGACAGTCTCTGAGTACACCAGTGAGGCAACCACGATGGAGCGTACTCTGCAGAAGCGGTCGTCACAATAAGAACGCCAGATCCCGGTAACCGCATGCTCTATCTTTTCTGATAGCGAGAGACAGGACCACGCAGACTTCATTCGAAGTATTGTTTGGGACGAATTGCGACAACTTCAGGCAGTGTGACACCATCCATTTGTGCCAGCCCTCACGGATGTAATCAGACAAGAAGTACAGGAAACCGTCACACCCCTGGCTCGAATATCACCACTGATTTCGGCGGCCCCAGTCCTGACATACGCAGCGGCATTGCGATCCCCTGCGCCAACAGCTGCAGTTCTTGCTATGCGGCAAAGGTACCAGGCTATGCAACCATTCCAGAACCCTGCTTCGAGCCCGCCTCTCGACTCAAGGTTTCGAGCACGCCCTCCTATCGGCCGTCTGCCCCAAGACAAAGCGATAGCAAGGCAAGCACGTAGCATACCTCGGATAACCGTCCACTCTGATATCACTGCAGCAAAACGGGTCACGTATACCTGAACTGTCAATACCGCCAACTAGGTCGCCGCGGCTTCCACCCTGATGCTCGATGCCCACGAAATTGAAGCCTATCTCACGGGCCAGCGAACTCTTTCGGAAATTGAGCTCCACCAGTCGAGATCACCATCCACTCGCCGGTCTACGTCACCCAGTTTGCCCTCATCGTCTTCCGCTCCTTTCAAGAGCTGGTCACCAATCCGCCGCAAGGGACACAAGGAATGGTGGCTTCTGAGGGTAAAGTCGTGGTCCGGCGAAGTGTTTAAGACCTTCCATTGACGCAACAACCCGACGAGCACCATTTCTTTTTTCGGCGGGCTATCCGACAGCGGAAATATCGTTTCTGCCGAAATCACCGTCTTCGTCGGCAATTATGCTGTCAACGCCCTCGTCGACACCGGCAACGACTCTGCCGTAATCGTAATCGACTCTGCCGTAGTCGACACAGTAACGACTCTCCACACCGGCAACTTAACTGGAGAAGGTTACCACACGGTGGCAAGGATCTCCGTTGCGCATGGCAGGTGGCGATCTTGTGATGCCTATTGGTATGTGCATGGTACGCATTCCAATACGTACGTCGACATTTGCGGACTATTTCCTCGCATTGAGCGTGTGCTCTCGGTCAGTCATTGTAGGAATGGACATCTGTGATGAGTGAAGAAAACGACAACGACGGAAGTGCGGGGCAAGGCGCGTGTAATGTGCGCGTGAGTGTCAGCGAATCAGCTGATGACCTGTGGTGGCCCATAGAGGTGGCGTGCCACGATTGGGCCACGGGCGACCATCACGTGGCAGTGGGCTTTGTGGCTGGGGACGAGCCGAAGCAGCGGCAGACGGGAGACAGCGGGCCGAAGCGTCGGACGCAGGCGATCCAGCTTCCGGCCGGGGAACGCGGCTGTCCACGCTACTGTCGGCCAACTACCAGCTGGGGCGGCGTTGCCGGCACGAGTACTGCATCTCGGGGCGCGGCCTGGCCTGCTGTTCTCTTCCTTGCCGAGGGCATCGCGGATCTCGGCGAGGCGTCTCCACGGTCAGCCGTTTGACACAGTGATGAACGTGGCCTGGCTAATGGTCACGGTTGCGTCGAGCATCAGGTCTCGGCGCACGCTCTTCGCTGGACGGGCTGGCCATGCCCCGCATTGAGCGTCGCGTCTCCGATGCGGGTTGACTGCTCCGTGGCCGCTCCCATGCCATGAAGCGCCGGTGTCACCAGAGCGTCGCACTTCGGCAAGGGACGAGCGAGATGTTCTGCCGGGCGAGACGCGGGAGTGTGCACAGAGGAGCACGGAGCCGGGCGAGGATTCAGGGTGGCCGAGGATTCAGATGCCAGGGGAGTTGCTGGCTGAATCTAGGATCGCCGAGCGGTGCCGAGCGACGCGCCAGACTCGGACGTGGGCCACGAGCTCATGAGCTGCAGTGTGCACCCGAGGGTACCTGGCGGTGCCCTGGCCAAGAAGAAGGAACGTGCGGAAAAGAGAGCTCGAGGGTTGAGGCCACGAAGGCAGAGGAAGCGGTGCGCCGCTCGAGAGGACGAGTTCCTGGCAGCGTTCCTGAGCCGGACGTGGGACCCGTACGTGTCGGCCAGGTCGAGCTCCGGTGTGTCTGTTCAAGGTCCAAGGCCGAGACCTGCCGAACGGCTCCCGCCTGGGTGCAGTGGCCGGGAGCAGGTTCGTGGGCGAGGCCTACCGGGTGTGGTCCTCGTGAGCCGTGGCCTGATCCGGCACCTCCGGAGTTGCGACCCTGACTGCTGGGTTGGCCGCGACGTCCGACTCAACAGCGCTGCACACGGTAGCGTATCCGTGCGCCGTCAGCCGTTCCACCCATGCCATGAAATAAAAAAAAGTTTATGTTAATCCTTTCTCGTCCGCTATCAACAAACATAGTGACGAACGTCTCCTTAACCATCACAATAAATGGTCCACACGTTCCTCGGTACGGCTCGGCGATCCTAGATTCAGCCAGCAACT
Source organism: Rhipicephalus microplus (assembly GCF_043290135.1). Classification (NCBI taxonomy): domain Eukaryota; kingdom Metazoa; phylum Arthropoda; class Arachnida; order Ixodida; family Ixodidae; genus Rhipicephalus; species Rhipicephalus microplus. The sequence continues at coordinate 6,099,081 of NW_027464601.1, forward strand.
CCCCTGGCATCTGAATCCTCGGCCACCCTGAATCCTCGCCCGGCTCCGTGCTCCTCTGTGCACACTCCCGCGTCTCGCCCGGCAGAACATCTCGCTCGTCCCTTGCCGAAGTGCGACGCTCTGGTGACACCAGCGCTTGATGGCATGGGAGCGGCCACGGAGCAGTCAACCCGCATCGGAGACGCGACGCTCCATGCAGGGCATGGCCAGCCCGTCCAGCGAAGAGCGTGCGCCGAGACCTGATGCTCGACGCAACCGTGACCATTAGCCAGGCCACGTTCATCGCTGTGTCAAACGGCTGACCGTGGAGACGCCTCGCCGAGATCCGCGATGCCCTCGGCAAGGAAGAGAACAGCAGGCCAGGCCGCGCCCCGAGATGCAGTACTCGTGCCGGCAACGCCGCCCCAGCTGGTAGTTGGCCGACAGTAGCGTGGACAGCCGCGTTCCCCGGCCGGAAGCTGGATCGCCTGCGTCCGACGCTTCGGCCCGCTGTCTCCCGTCTGCCGCTGCTTCGGCTCGTCCCCAGCCACAAAGCCCACTGCCACGTGATGGTCGCCCGTGGCCCAATCGTGGCACGCCACCTCTATGGGCCACCACAGGTCATCAGCTGATTCGCTGACACTCACGCGCACATTACACGCGCCTTGCCCCGCACTTCCGTCGTTGTCGTTTTCTTCACTAATCACAATAACCCCCCGCACAAGAAAGTTGTTTCAGTCAAACAACTTTTCTCACAACACACAGTAATGAGGAAGAACAGTCCCGTGGACTCACGACTCTCGAGCAGTGGTGGCGGAGATGCCTGGACCAGCGCGGCCTCGGGCCTCGTTTCTGAGCTCTGGTCCCTCATTTCTTTTTCCTCCACGCTCACTCATGCCAGCAAAGCCTCTCCACTCAGCCCCATCTCCTTCCCTAGCTCAACTAGCTTTCTCTTGTCGTCCATTCTCGTCCGCCACACACAAACAACGTGAGGCTCTCAGATGTAACGCGAGAGCTTAATCCTGGCAGGCTCGCCATTTATTGTGATGGTTAAGGAGACGTTCGTCACTATGTTTGTTGATAGCGGACGAGAAAGGATTAACATTAACTTTTTTTTATTTCATGGGATGGGTGGAACGGCTGACGGCGCACGGATACGCTACCGTGTGCAGCGCTGTTGAGTCGGACGTCGCGGCCAACCCAGCAGTCAGGGTCGCAACTCCGGAGGTGCCGGATCAGGCCACGGCTCACGAGGACCACACCCGGTAGGCCTCGCCCACGAACCTGCTCCCGGCCACTGCACCCAGGCGGGAGCCGTTCGGCAGGTCTCGGCCTTGGACCTTGAACAGACACACCGGAGCTCGACCTGGCCGACACGTACGGGTCCCACGTCCGGCTCAGGAACGCTGCCAGGAACTCGTCCTCTCGAGCGGCGCACCGCTTCCTCTGCCTGCGTGGCCTCAACCCTCGAGCTCTCTTTTCCGCACGTTCCTTCTTCTTGGCCAGGGCACCGCCAGGTACCCTCGGGTGCACACTGCAGCTCATGAGCTCGTGGCCCACGTCCGAGTCTGGCGCGTCGCTCGGCACCGCTCGGCGATCCTAGATTCAGCCAGCAACTCCCCTGGCATCTGAATCCTCGGCCACCCTGAATCCTCGCCCGGCTCCGTGCTCCTCTGTGCACACTCCCGCGTCTCGCCCGGCAGAACATCTCGCTCGTCCCTTGCCGAAGTGCGACGCTCTGGTGACACCGGCGCTTGATGGCATGGGAGCGGCCACGGAGCAGTCAACCCGCATCGGAGACGCGACGCTCCATGCGGGGCATGGCCAGCCCGTCCAGCGAAGAGCGTGCGCCGAGACCCGATGCTCGACGCAACCGTGACCATTAGCCAGGCCACGTTCATCGCTGTGTCAAACGGCTGACCGTGGAGACGCCTCGCCGAGATCCGCGATGCCCTCGGCAAGGAAGAGAACAGCAGGCCAGGCCGCGCCCCGAGATGCAGTACTCGTGCCGGCAACGCCGCCCCAGCTGGTAGTTGGCCGACAGTAGCGTGGACAGCCGCGTTCCCCGGCCGGAAGCTGGATCGCCTGCGTCCGACGCTTCGGCCCGCTGTCTCCCGTCTGCCGCTGCTTCGGCTCGTCCCCAGCCACAAAGCCCACTGCCACGTGATGGTCGCCCGTGGCCCAATCGTGGCACGCCACCTCTATGGGCCACCACAGGTCATCAGCTGATTCGCTGACACTCACGCGCACATTACACGTGCCTTGCCCCGCACTTCCGTCGTTGTCGTTTTCTTCACTCATCACAACATCCTTCGTGTATACGGCACCGTCAACGACCTCCGTGAATTACTAGTGTCGTTTGAGGATTCTTTTTTTGCTGGAACTGACAGTACGCGATTCCCAAAAAGAGCGCTCCGTGTTACCGACGATTCTCTGACTCTCCCACCTCGAAGCAACCTCTTTGTCAAGGTATCATTAGGACAGGCCGTGTACAACGCAGTGATTGCAGAGGCCAATTTGTTTCCCCTTATTTCACAACAAATCTGTCTTGTCCGAGGAATCATTCAGCCTAGCAACAGGCATGTTCACCTGCTGCTCACGAACTTCAGTGACGAATATCGCCACCTCATAACACACTGCCATTGCAAATTTTGAAGAACTTGCCGATGCTGAAGGTTCGTCCACGTTAGCTTCATTTTCATTGAATGGCCACCCTTACGAGGCCTTCGCTAGCACTCTTGACGTAAACGATAGGGTACCTTCGGCTCATCGAGAAAGCCTTTTACGACTTTGACGAAAGCGCCGACACGGAATTACACACTGACGCCAGCAACGTTATACTAGGAGTGGTATTACTTCAGTGACATAATGGCAGAGAGTGCCTGATCGCTATCGCGAGCAGAACGTTATCCCCAGCGGAGAAAAATTATTCAGCTGCCGAAAAGGAATGCCTTGCTGTTGTCTGGGCCATAACAAAGTTCCGCCCATTGTTATATAGCCGCCCAATCAGGGTATTTAGCTACCACCATTCCCTTTGTTGGCTCGCGAATCTCAAACATCCCTCAGGTTGTCTAGCACGATGAAGCCTTCGGCTACAAAAATTTGATGTCATAATCGTCCACAAATCTGGGCGGAAACACACTGACGCTGACTTTCTTTCACGTGCACTGGTCGAAAATGCCAACACTGTCCTCGAAGACCATTCACTTTTTTTTATGCCGTATTGGCAACCAGCTTGACTGAGCAACCGCGTCATGACTCGGAGCTGTTTCCGCTCATTGAATACCTGGAAGGGTGTCATTTTCGCACTCCTCAAAGCTTTTCACGCTCGCAATCCTCCTTTTGTTTCCGAGATGGAGTGCTTTATAAAAAGAACTTTCATCCTGCACAAGCTAAGTATCTGCTTGTTGCGCCAACTACGCTTCCTGATGATATTTTACGTGCGGGTCATGATGAGCCATCGTCCGGACACCTCGGCTATACGCGCACGCTGCAACGGATTCAACGCTCCTACTACTGGCCACGTCTCGCAAAGACTTTGAAGCACTACGTTCACACATGTCTCGTCAGTCATCAACAAAACATTTCACCTTTCCGGAGCCAAGTACGTTATTCCGCCTCACGCCATTCATTTTGCTTGCCTAGTAATTTTCGTCTCATTTTATTTTTTTTCTTCATCTGCAGCATCAAGACGATGCTTCTTGGGAGAGCCGGTAATGACGCATGCCACTATTGATGAACGACTCACTGTGGCTCATACTCGTTTTGGGCTGAGAAGAGGAAGAGAACATTTTCGTTGCTCTGGTTTAGGTCAACTCCTGGCTGTCGGTCTTGTTTTTCTCATGAAAATATATAATTTTTTATGTTTTGATGAGCTGACACTATCCCTTAGAATGGCCTGTATCTATTTCTTTCGCGTGCCTTAGGCAGTCGGAAATTCAAATACATACATTCGTGCTCCAGACTCATGGTTTCCACAAAAATGTGGAGACAATACTTCCTTGGCACCGCAGTTGCTCGCAAACTGGTCACTCACTAATGAACACAAGCACAGCCACAATGAGCACACATCACAACTCCGATGAACCTGACGGCACCCAAAAAACGATGCGAAATTCGTTGTCTATCATCAAAGCGCAGTAATTCTACAAAGATTGCAACGCCGATGCGAACACGCCGACGAATACCAGCGTCGGTTGCGTTGTGTGCCACACAGCGCACAACTCAACCAGCGCCGTGAGCTCGTTGACATAGGCAGTAGAGCTCGTTGACATAAGAAGTAGAGCTTCCAGGCTATGACGAAGTTTCTTCAGGAGGTGGTCGCTCAGCGCGTCAAACTCACGCACATACTCACGCACGCGCACTGATTGACTCCCGCGCTGCTCGCGCTTTCCAGAGAAGACACCACCAGCGCTATCGCCTCGCGCACACGACATGAAAAGGCGCAGTGGTGACGCGAGAAATCCTAGTGGCCGTCCGTGTCATTCTGGACCACCGAGACAGCAGCGGTGGCCAGCCGGTTGCGCCACCAGATCATATTCTAGTTCACCATTGTCGAAACATTTGTGTGTATGTCAGTACAGATTTGTTTACAGTTGACGGACAACAATCATAATTTTGACAATACATTATAAGATATCTTCACGCACAGATGGTTTGCACTAGTCACTGACTCGAACGTATACAATATGAACATTATTATTTCTCTTGTTGACTCTCATGCCAAATATGTCACTCGGTCTCTGTGCGTCACTCAATTTACAATACATGCGGCAACCTTCAGGCAACGTATGGTTACGGACCCATATATACAATGCCCAGAGCGTTGCCTACTCATCAGGATTCATTTCGTTAATATGCGTGTATGTTTTTCCAACGTTCTTTGTTTTATTTATGCCCCCTCGTCTTTGTTCATGTCTTCAATGTCACAGAAGCGCAATGTGCGGGCCTAATTAACGGGGCAGATCTAAATATGTCACTGGCATATCCAAGCAGTGCTTGAGGTGCTTCAAAACGCGTATTTATTGTGTGTGTATATATTCGCGCACGCATGCGATCACACGGAGAAACATATATACAAGCAATTCGAACTTTTGTCTTCGACGAAAAGTGTGTCACAAGGTCCCTATTTCTGGCATTCTTTTTTCAGGAGGAGTCATTGAGCTTGTTGTCCAGCTGTGCCTGAAATTCACAGCTGTTTTTGGGAGCGTCTGTATGAACAGACAAAACTGCTGTTTGTTTTCTTTTTTCAGAACAAGACCCTTCCTGTCCTGATAACAATGCAGAATAATGGGGAACCAGTAGGATGTAACACATTCTATATCACCGTATCGGAATAACAGTTCTATTTCACAGAATGAATGAAATGACACCATCTTCTGCTGCTCAATTTGCGTAATATCATACATTCATTTGGCGTTGGTATAATCAATAGCGTGCTCATCCTGTTTTACCAATAAATTTAGTATAAACAGTACAAAAGAGTTACTGTTTGTGGCTGATTTATTCCCTTTAATTTCGCTATGTGTGTGCCGCGAGCTTGGACCTGACCTGTACGCAACTGTGTCAGCTATTCGTTTACCTTTGCCTCGACAACAGTCACACCTGTCGCCAACCTCGCCCTCATTAAGCTTATAAAGCTAATAAATTGAGTCAAGTCAGTAATGGTTTGTTATGAATGTCTATACGTGTGTTTACCGTCTATACTTGGTTTTATCCCGTACAAAGTTTCGTTACTTGTTATCGTTACACAATTCCACTTCCTGTGGTAGGGTTCAAAAGAAAAAAAAAATGACATGGAGTTTTTCGTTGTAAAATTATCAGTGAATTCTAATCGGGGGTACGCTCTAATTGTGTAAATATAGAACTAGGCATCTTGGTGCTCATACCAAAACTGCATGTGCGCTGTTGTGATAGCACTAAATAGAAAAAATCGGCGAAGATAATTTCGTTTTGGTACTTTACTAGCAACACTACTAGAACAAATTAACGTCAACAATAACAGCAGCACACAGAACAGGCCCTTGTCAAACAGCAGCACACGCTCTTCTCTCGAGGCCCTTCTCATTTATTTTAGCTATCTGCTAAGAGCAGACAGCTAAAACACGACGACAAACAACACGATGACAGACAACAACGACAAAATCTTCGTCACTCACAGCGCCACTTTGTCTTTTCTTACACAATTTCGACTTACAATTTGTTTTACTGTCGCCTTTGTGCAACACAAAATTGTTAGTTATTCTTTATTGCGTCCCGTTACAGCACTCTGGCACCCGTTCCCGCATTACCTCTGCTGATTAGACGTGTTCAAGTTAAGCGTTTGAATGAGTTGGTTTCAATTGCACACTGAACACTTGCACAAACAACGCATACGATGCACAACCTATTTTAACCTACGCGACGTACAGCTCCCCAAAATTTTCGATTCACAGCTTTACAGCTGTGCAGCAGTCTTACTGAGAATTGACCATACAATCCCGCGCACGCCACCCGTACGCATTAAGAAGTGGTTACAGCGTCAAGGAGCTTCAAAGTGCTATCGTTGAAAAATGTCCCTGTGTAAACAGATTTGGGAAAGGATACGCAGCAAAACTGTACACAAGACGTGCCGTTAACCATCAAGCCAAGGAAAAGTTCTCAGTCTGCGGTAAGTGGTGTGCAAGGTGTAGTTTAAAAAGCGGAATGCTGCCGTAGCATCGGCTTGGTAGTGTCTGTCAAGCATGCAACTTCCTAAAATTAACCGAAATAGTTCTATACAAGAAAGCTTGGAACTTCAAATGTAAGTCAGGCTGCTTATTTGGCCCATATTATCGAGAATGATTGGTTTTACTTGCAGCATCAACTCTTTAGTCTTAAGCTTTCGACGGGAACGTTCTTTCTAAAGATGTGCTCACATGACGTGTTCGAATAAGGCGTGCAGGGCAGCTACTTCTTGAATGTCAGTGCAGATTTGAAGGGATGCTGAATAGAGTGGGAGCGCAGTGACACATGTAGTCTGGCCTCTGCACAATCAAATCAACAGCAGCGAAACATCGCCAAAACGAGCGCAGTATTTCTGCGGGCAAACATCTTGAATGATTTCACCAGTTTTATTAGCTGCAAGGATTCAGATTCGTTTTCAGACATACTTCACCGAACAGTTTAGAAAAAGATTTCAACATTATTTCACAAACTATACTTCACCTTCTCCCAACATGTCTTGATGAAGTGCCCTTTGATATGCTCCTTCTTATGGGACTGCTCTGCAGTCTACGCAAAACGTGCATCCAAGACCATATAGGAGAACTAACAACTGCTTAAAATATGCATTTTATGTGTATGGCTCTCACAGCCATGTCTCTGCTTGTAAATAGGTGAAACTGATTTAATCTGCTTTTGAATGCAGTTAAAGTAACTTCCATACTTACAAACACACGCGTCTTGCTTACATGCTTCACATTACAGCATGATATATTGCCGTATTAACGCGTGGTAGACGCATAAGTTGCCATCGGACGTCTCAACATGGCTTTATCAGAATGAGTTCATAGTTTAAAGCCAGCCACTCACAACAAAAGGCCCCCACGCTACTGCACCCTCAAGGTCACTTAGTGGGGGAACAGCAAGTTTGAAAGGATTTCATAGACTAATTGTTTGAAGTGCGCACTAGGAACAGAATATCGCTACCGCGTCAACTCCTAAAGGCGAAAACTAAGGGTGCCCCAACTTTTTTTTCATGTTTTGAGACGTATTCAGCTGGTTTCCACAGCGCTGCCAACAAAGTCTCGGAGAAAATAGAACGTAGCTTTTTAAGGCACACATTGTTATAAATAAATGTACATAGGAAATGTCACGTCACATTTATTAATAGGTTTTCCTTTGTTGCAAGGAAGCGTGCGGCGCAGTGTTACGGACTTCCAGATCGGCAACAAGGAACGTGGCTGCAGTCAACGTCTTCTCGCTCTAATACGAACATTCACCCGAATAAACCTTTGCCATATGAACTTTCCAAGCATACGCCTCGAAATTAGTGAATTTATGAAGTTGTGCTTAAGCACGACACCAATATACGTGTGGCTGAACGAATGTTCTCACGTATCTTTCAGAGGTTGCAGAATTTCCTCTTCAAAGCTTCTGGGTCATGGACCGCAAATCATGAGAATCTTGCTGATAGCTACCCAGCTATATGGTAATAATCAATTTTCTGTTGGCTTCGTCGACATTAACAAAATAGATGTTAGACTTCGCGCATAATTGCAGTCATACTTCAGCACAATTGATGTGTTGACACAACGTAGCCGCTGCAAATGAAATGAATATAACAGTGCCATTCCTTTTCTATCAAGCAGCGGAGCTCTGAGTGGCCAGGATAGAATTGCATTTTTGATAAATTTCTGGCTACCAACGTTTCACCAATGACGTTCAGAACAAAATATTCGCAAAAGTACAGTTTCCTTCCAATAAAATATGTTATGAAGGCGAATGACGCTATAAAGTCATTCTACGCAGTATTTTGAAACATAACACGAGAAGGTCGAGCGCAAAGCCTGGATCACTGCTTTTCATGGTCCACTCCCTGTAGGATGGTATTATTGAGTAGCGTGCCTGTTCAGGTCGATCGTTGGTTAGGATAGAGCGAATAGAAACCCATCTACATCACGGGCGAGCACGAAGACTCTTCGGCCTCTTGATTCTTCTGTTTCCCTCCCAGCAGACGGGCGTCGATTTGCCCGACACAACTGGGATGCAATAATTCTGATGTGCAAGGGAGCGAGTGGATGTAGAGAAAAAAATTAAAGAGAAACGGGACGTGAATGAAGAGGACAGAAGGCAAAAAGACAGAAAAATGGATGAAGCAAAAAAAAACTTTTAGACAAAAAAGAGATAGAAAGCGGACAATGCAAGACACAAATTTTTAAAAAGACAAAAAGAGAAGGAATAAAAGATAGATAGATCAAGAGAAAGCCTGAATAGAGAAGAGAGAGAAAGGTGTGAAACAGAAAGATATAGTGAGAGAAACAGAGATAAACTGAGGAAAAGGAAACACAAAATAGAGCGAGGCACTGAAAGAGAGAAAGAAATCAACAAAAATAACACCAAGAAACAAGAAAGACCGCACATATCGGCACATCCTTCAGGCTTGAAACCATGCAACGCTGGCTTGATTTTGTGTGATTACATGAAAAAAGTATTTCAAAAACGCCTGCTTCAGGCGTCTCTATAGCGCAGAAAAATGTGCGATGTGGTTTAAAAGATTTCACGAAAAAAATGCTACATTATGCGCGTCGTCTGCTACCGGAAGCGCGCACCGCCGACGCCACCTGCAGCAAAACACGCCGATGCCACGCCTTGTCACAAACAAACAAATGGCTTCGGCGGCAGCGGCTGGGAAAGGAGAAACACAAGCAAATGAACTCTACGGCGCGCCGCAAAGAAAAACGAAACAAACGAAGTGGACAAACCAGAAACAGGTGGCGCGTTCCTGTCTCGATTCAAAATGGCGTCGTCCCCTTAGACGCGCACCGGGTCGTTTACGCCTCTTCGGCAGAGTTTTTGCGCAATCGACTTTGGCACAGCTACCGTCGTTTATTACGTTGTGCCGTTCCCTGAGTGCTGTGTGTGTCGGCTGAGTTTGTGGTGTGTTATTGCGTGTTGCTTGTGCAGTTGGCGTCGAAGTGCTCGAAAGTTGGCGGGCTCTGTCCGTGTGATACTCAAGGTGTACACTCCGTGTGATACAACGGCAATAGCGCGACGATCGCAGCCGCCGGTGAGCTTCGGTAGACGTGTAACCTGACTCACGCACGTGGTGCACGATGCCTGGACGAGCATAGGCCGCCGGTGAATTTGATACTCCCCGCTAACGCCGTTGCGTGATCGGACAGCCGTGTCCGCTGGTTGCCCCTAGTGGGTCCGCTGTGCTGCCACCATGGAGCTCTACGTATTTTGCCTCGTGTGTCTTCTGTGAGTACACTTCTCGTGCACAGTCATCTGTACTATGAGATTCCGTGCTCGTTGAAGGGCACACTTTTCGCTCGTTATTGTTTCCATTCCAACGTCCAGGGAAGTATCTAACGGGGGCCAACGCCCCATTCCGCAGATGATGTCATCACTGCTTGCATCTATTCAAATTGAGCGTTAACAAACATGAGTCCTACACGGTCATTTAGGGGCGTCTGCTGCGCTTGCCATGTAAAACGGCTTCGAGCGTCAATACTTGGTAAGCGCGAGATATTCGAAGCAGGTGGAAATATCACATGGCCCCGCCGCGGTGGTCTAGTGGCTAAGGTACTCGGCTGCTGACCCGCAGGGCGCGGGTTCGAATCCCGGCTGCGGCGGCTGCATTTCCGATGGAGGCGGAAATGTTGTAGGCTCGTGTGCTCAGATTTGGGTGCACGTTAAAGAACCCCAGGTTTTTTAACTCCCAGCGGCGCATAAACCGATGCCCAGCATTGCGAATTCGTCTTCTAATTGGGTGAATAGCTTAAAATCAACAAGTAATACCTAGAGGACAACATATAGGGAGATAACGAGTAGTCGGCTGGTATCAATTTTCAGTAGTGTGCTATGTGATGCAGTGATGCCTGTGCATATTTTAGTTCCTCAGATGACCTAGCGATGAGGAGTGTTATTAACGCATAAAAACTCACTTCACATAAGCACATTTTATTCAGCGTGATTGAAGTTACCGTCTGGGATGAGAACTACGGACGCCGGAAGTTAACTCCAGCATCTTCCAGAGTACTTTGTAGAATTCTTCGTTTATAAAAGACGCTTTGCATGATAGTCTTTCCAGCGCCAATTGTTGAATTGTGTTCGAATCACTTAGTGTTTGACGCTAAGACTGCAGAATAATTTTACTTCTTGATGGGGCAGGGCAAAGAAGATTCCTCAGATGACCTAGCGATGAGGAGTGTTATTAACGCATAAAAACTCACTTCACATAAGCACATTTTATTCAGCGTGATTGAAGTTACCGTCTGGGATGAGAACTACGGACGCCGGAAGCTAACTCCAGCATCTTCCAGAGTACTTTGTAGAATTCTTCGTTTATAAAAGGCGCTTTGCATGATAGTCTTTCCAGTGCCAATTGTTGAATTGTGTTCGAATCACTTAGTGTTTGACGCTAAGACTGCAGAATAATTTTACTTCTTGATGGGGCAGGGCAAAGAAGATTGATTTGATTGATTTGTGGGGTTTAACGTCCCAAAACCACCATATGATTATGAGAGATGCCGTAGTGGAGGGCTCCGGAAATTTTGACCACCTGGGGTTCTTTAACGTGCACCCGAATCTGAGCACACGGGCCTACGACATTTCCGCCTCCATCGGAAATGCAGCCGGCGCAGCCGGGATTTGAACCCGCGACCTGCGGGTCAGCAGCCGAGTACCATAGCCACTAGACCACCGCGGCGGGGCGGGCAAAAAAGAAGGACACGGAGCTAGAGGCAAGGCTGCAGAGTGCCTTGCAGAGTTGATGTTCTGTATCATCGCCCTCTTCTTTTTCTGCACTCATGTCTACGCTTCTTAAGTGGGTTGTTGCCTGAATAAAATATCTGAAACATAAACGCGCACTTGAAAGGAATGTTGACTCACATGCTGCTCGACACTCTTCTGCGCGTAATCTAGTTCAGTCATCGCGGACACCACGAGTTTTTATACACAGACCCATCGAATAGAAGAGTGACTGCCATCTTTACTGCCTGTCTGCCGCCTACACCCTCTTACTCCTACTTCCTCACCCCAGCGCTGGGTAGCAAACCGGATGCTAATATCTGGTTAATCTCCCGGCCTTCCGCTTCATATATCCCTCTCTCGACGTGGTTAAAGCGACTCTAACATTCACTCGTTGACCTTTAAGCTTGAAGTTATGGTATTGCAGTGACTATCTTGAAACGCTTTTGATTCACCTCTCTGATTCTTTTTCGAGTTCGTGAGTGGTTTTTCGTTGTATCCCTGAGGGGCCTCATGCGTAAGCGAAACATTTCCAACACATGTCCGCCAGAATCAAGACAATGGGCTGGCTGAAATCGAAATTACATTATGAAATCCGAGCCTGCTCGAAGCGCCTTATGTTGACTAGCAAATACCATACGAATAAATAAATTAGGTTCATTGAAACCTGTACATAATGGAACATTAAAGGTGCGTGTTAGCAATGCGTGTTAGCGTGTTAGCGTGTTAGACACCTATCTTATTCTAACGTAGTGCGCATCTAGAGTTGGTGAAAAGAGGATTCACATAATTGTGTCTGTCAAACGCACCCAGAAACTCATGCAATCATTCCAAAAACGATAGCTTTCGATGGCTGATGTCACAATTTATTAGTGGCAGTCATCACCGCTGCGTGATTGCGTTCATCGCTCAATACCCATTGAAAGATAGTAAGACACCGTGATAAACCAAAGAAGTGCATCACGAGCATTCACATCGAATATTGTGTGAAAAACAACAAGTGTCGTTTTTGGAGCCACAGTTGCCTGTTGCCGCCGCAGGTGTACGTATCCACTATGGTGCGAATTAAGATGAAAATCGATATAAAAGAACACTAAGGTTGCAATGACATTCGAAGCTGGGTACCCAGAGTGTCAGTCCAACCCTACCACTGAGCCAGACTGGCGCTTGAAACTTCGTGGCAAACTGAATTTAGGCAGTTGTCATGTTGCCAAAGGAATGTCAATAATATAAGTCACAAGACCTTTGAGATTAGGAAATGAGTAACCAGGTGTCTCAATGCGAATTACGTAAGTGGTCGTCGGATGCTCCAACCGATTACAAAAGCTGCTGGCATAACTCTTCATCTTTCTCTGTCACAACATCGCGAAATTAGGTAAAATGTCTTGCTAGTGTGTTGCATTTATCACGTTTTTTCGAAAACTAAACAAAAACCGTATGAATGCCTACAAAAAAAAAAATACGGTGATATATTGCGCAGTGGGTATCCAACAGATGTGTTATAGCAGTTACCTAAATTGTGTTCAATAAAACCCTTAAAATTGCCGCTCTTTCGGGTTTCGCTGTGACTGTGCTGTGCATTGCACGAAGGCGTGGCTATCCTTTTACAGAAATTGTATGTCCTAAAAGGCACTAACAAAAACTCGCCACTGCTCGCACAAGTAGTGCAATTTCAAAGTAGGCTTTGCCGCAGTGCTACAAAGCTGTACGATCAAGCCTATTGCCAATTAGAAAAACCGCTGGCGACGTTTTCTTCAGTGGAGGGCGTTCTGCAGCTGGAATTTATCCTTTACTTTGCCGCTTTTCACTCTTAATTACCGCCACAAACTTTTCAGAGCCATTGTTTATTTATTATTTATTTATTTAGTACATACTGCAGACCACGTCGTGGTCCTTGAAGGACGGGCATACATTGTACACAAAACTAAAAACATACGTATGTACATACATACACAAATAAACATACAAATATATATCTATATACATACACATATACACACACATGCACATATATACACATTATATATACATACATATATATATATATATATAAATACATATATATATATATATATATATATATATATATATATATATATATATATATATATATATATATATATATATATATATATACATCTATATATACATATATACACATATATACGCACTAATATAAAAATGCCTATACCAACATATTCAAAAGAACTTAACAAAATTGTGATAGAATGCTCATGAAAAAGGTACAGAAAAGTACATGTCACCCAGCGTCACAAGTTCTACGGTGTGGGCAGAGAATTCCATTCTAAAATGGTCCGTGGAAAAAAAGGAAAACTTATACGTGTCTGTCCTAGCATAGATTGGTGTTAATGCATCAGAGTGATGGTGCCGTGTTTGCCTTGTAGAAAGAGGGCTTACATAAAGCGGAAAGGTGAGGGTGAATTTGTGGTCAATCAGATTATGTAAAAAATTCAAGCGGTACTTCTGTCTTCTTGATTCAAGAGAAGGAATCTCATTAGCCAACATTAGCTGTGACGGGGAGTCCGAACGTTTGTATTTAGAATAAATAAAACGAACCGACTTTCTTTGTATTCTCTCAAGTTTGTTGATATTGAGCTTAGTATACGGGTCCCATGCTACGCAGGCATATTCTTGTTTTGGGCCGATATAGGTTAGGTAGGCGAGTAACTTAACGTTTGAAGGAGAATTACTAAGTTTGTGTCGCAGGTAAGCTAGTTTGCGGAATGCAGCAGAGCAAGGGTTCTCAACATGAAGGTTCCAAAATAAATTGGCTGTGAAGGTTACGCCAAGGTAATTATAGCTATCAACTTGTTTTAATGGGACAAACCCCATTTTGTACACGTGATTGAGGGGATTCTTTTTATTCGTTATGTGAAGAGAAACTGTTTTGTCGGTATTTGCAGACATGCCCCATTTTTCGCACCACAAGGATATGTTATTCAAGCCTAAATCTAGTTCCTTCTGATCATCCACAGATTTAATTCTACAAAACACAACGCAGTCGTCTGTAAACAGTCTTATTTGTGTTCCAGGTGTGACGATGTTGACAATGCCATTAATATATAAAAGAAAGAGTGGACCCAAGACACTGCCCTGGGGCCCACCTGAGGTAACTGGTAGACAGCCCGTGTTGTGTCCATCAACTGAAACATACTGTTTACGGTTATTCAGATAGTCTGCGTTCCAGGAAATCAAGATATCAGGAAGCTTAATGTTTCTTAGCTTTATAATTAATTTTTCGTGAATGATCCTATTGAAGGCTCTACTAAAATTCAAAAATACAGCATCAATTTCACCGTTAGCATCGAAATCTTTAGCAAATAAATCGATTACTATAATTAATTGTGTGATAGTCCAGCAGCCTTTTCTAAAGCCATGTTGACAAGTGGTTAGTATCGACTTTTCTTCTAAGAATTCATTAATGTGACTTGCCATTATGTGCTCGAAAATTTTGCAGCATGATGACGTCAGTGATATGGGGCGGTTATTCTGTATTAACGATTGATCGCCTTTCTTAAAGACTAGGACAACTCGAACCATCCTCCAATCACTAGGTACTTTTGCACACAGCAAAGATTATCTGAATAACACAACCGAAAATTTAGCAATAGTTTCGGCGTATCGCCTAAGGAACACATTTGGGATCTCATCAGGGCCAGGAGTTGTTTTGGTTTTCAAGTTTAACAACATAAACACAATGCCATGGTATGAGATGAAGTTCGCCTCATGGCGTTGAAACACTACAGAGTCTAAAGATAACACTGAACTTCCACTGGTAAATACGCTATGAAAATAATCGTTAAAATTCTGTGCGATAGCATTCAAGTTATTAATAATGGTTCCATTAATTGTGATTTCCGTGCCAGCCTTCTTGCTTTCGCCTAGGTATTCCCAAAACTTATCCGGCGCGTTCTTTATAAAGTTCGGCAATGTTGCAGTGAAATATAGGTCTTTCGAATCACGTACAGCGCATGCTAGCTTGTCTTGTAGTTCACTGATAGCATCCATACTCGCACTAATAATCCCCGTACGCGCATGTTTCTTCTTTATTCGTTTGATTTTGAGCTTCAATTCAATTATGCCACGCGTCATCCATGGCATACTTTTAATGACTTTTTTAGATTTAGTAGGTATGAATGTATCTATGCAATGCTTGCACATTGTTGTAAAGGTTGCCCACAGAGCACTCACTTCACCGCCACTATCAGCAAAGCCCGTAAGACAGGTTTCCATGTAGTCAATGACGCTGGCGTCATCAGCTCTCGAATAATCTTTATTAGATATGGTTTTGGGAATTTTGTGGACAGCAATCTCGACAATGGGTACAGAAAGCCCAACAAAGAAATGATCTGACAAACCATCCTCAATTGACACAATATGCTCAGTAAATGCACGGTTTAAAAATACAACTTCTAATACAGAACAGAATGACCCTTGCACACGCGTGGGTTCATTAACCACTTGGATTAGATCATGTGTCAGCATAATGTCGAAAATAATGTTAGCGTTTTCATCATTCTTATTATTTGTTTGGAGGAGCTCCCAATTGACACCAGGCAGGTTCAGATCACCAATCAATAAAATTTTCTTCTTCTGGTAAGAAGACATGTGCTCTTCCAGTGTGCTCAGATTTGGGTGCACGTTAAAGAACCCCAGGTGGTCGAAATTTCCGGAGCCCTCCACTACGGCGTCTCTCATAATCATATAGTGGTTTTGGGACGTTAAACCCTACATATCAATCAAGACATGTGCTCTTGAAGTTTAATCAAGTAATCTGGAGTAGCGTCAGGTGACCTGTAACATGCGTACAACACGAAGCGATGGCCCATGCATGATAACTTGACGCATAAGCACTTCAGGTCGCGAGTGTCACCGATAAGCGTCGCATCTATCTGATCTTTCAATAGAACGGCCACACCCCCACCTCTGTGCATTCTATCTTTGCGAAACACTTTGTAATTGGCTGGAAAGTTTAATTCATTTGTTATGTCACTACGTAGCCAAGTTTCTGTTATGATTGCAAAGTGTGGATCATGCCGTAGCAGTTGAATTTCAAGTATATCTGTCTTGTTTACTACGCTACGAGCGTTGAAATTGACGATACGCAGGTGTTTTTCTTTGGTTGAAATTGAATTTCTGTAGGATGGACGGTTGATTTCTAAACACCGAATCTTTAAAACATTGCCTTGGCAGTCGGCGAAACTAGCGTCTACCTTAGCTTTTGCGCGTGACGACGGGTCATTGGCCGGCGTGAATTTTCTTCGTCGTTTTTTCGAGCAGCAACTCTATCATTTATTTCGTCATTCCAAATATACGCTACTTTATTGATATACAATTTGTCAAAAGCTAAGGAAACTTTGTCCTCTTTCTCCCGGTTTTCCTTCGCACTTGCCCAAAGCTTCCGCCTAACTTCACGAACTTTCTGCGAATAATCCTCACTTGTTGATATAGAAGTGTTCTTCAGTTTGTGGCATTGTTTAAAAATTAATGTTTTATCTCTCGTATCGAGCAGCCTCAGGATGACCGGTCGTTTCTTATTCGGAGACGGACGACCTAATCTGTGAATGCGTTCTATCGCTACTGGTTCCAGCTCGAGAAGGTCTTGAAAGATACCTTTATTTACGGCTGTTTCCTGGGATCTACCGTTTTCACCCTCTGATTCTGGTAGCCCAAAAATGACCAAATTAGGTCTTCTACTGTGGTTCTCTGAATCGTCTATCTTCCTTTCAAGCGTCAGAACAACTTGGTTCTTATGCGTGAGCCGGTCCTGCACATGAAGTTACTTCTTCTTCAAGATTTGACAAAGCGTCCACCTTTTTTTCTATTACTACCAGGCGCTTTTCCTTTATATTTTTAATATCAGCTGCGATTTCCCTAAGCTGCTTTAATATTAGTGAAGTGTCGAAACCAGGGTTAGTTTCAATGTCCCCCCTCCTAAAAGCAGTAATTTCCTGAGGCAGATAACAGCAATATCAAGCAAGCAACACAGCCATGGGCACGGCAGCACTAGCAGAAAAAGATCGCTTGAACGGTAACACTTGCCGTAACGTTTTCTCACTTGCACAGCAAAAAGCAAAAGATTGTCAGCGAACCGCATTCTTTCGGTGCCGCCGTGCCCAGTGGTAGCGCATTCTAAAGGATGACCCTTTATACTGGTTCCGCATGGTGTCGCTCTACGCGAAGGTTGCGTGCCGCCTTCTGCGCTTGGTGACGTAGAATGAAGTGGTGGTCTGATGGCCGGTGTCAAACGCTGATCACCAGCGTCATGACAGTACAAATCCCTGAACTGATGCCTAGCCGCCTCGACAACGGTATGCTCATTGCAGTACGCAGTGCCTAGGAGGCCGAGGAACTGCACAGCGAAAAGCAAAGAATTGTCAACCGCATTCTTTCGGTGCCACTGTGCCCGACAACATGTTGTATGACGTTGTATGACAACATCTGAAGCTCTGGACGCTGACACTCTTCCAAAACACAATATTTCAGGCTAATTTCAAGTTCGAATATGCACCAACACTGAGGCACTGTCGCTCGAGCAACGCAGGGCATTTGAAAAGTTGTCGTTGCCGAAATGCTAAATTGCAGTGCGGTGAAGCATACCACCAACTCAAAAGCGTGCTGGGCAATTTTCAGTTTATGGCAAGGCGTTTGGTGGTTGGAATTAAAATGCAGCATGCAAGCATTTCTGTAAGCAGGTTATTTCAGCATATAACACTTTAAAGTTGACGGGGCCACAGCGTGTCATGCTTATACCCGATATATTAAAAAAAGCTGTATCCCTATAAGTGGACTCGATGGTATCTAGAGTTTTACGTTCCAAAAGTGAGAGTTGATGATGTGTTGCGCCGTAGCGGAAGGCTCCGGAAATTCCGACCATCTGGTGTTCTTCAACGTGCAGTGACATCGCGAGTACACGGGCCTCTACCATGTTGCCTCCATCGAAATATGACCACCACGGCCGAGATAGTACCCGTGACGTTTGGTTCAGAAGCCGCGCAGCACACCACCACATCTCCACCACGGCGATCGCCTTCGCAATTCGTTAAGTGACAAAACACACACCCCTCCCCCCCCCCCCAAAAAAAAATTTTGTCTTACTTTTCTTGACTCCGCTGTTATTTTCGGGCTCCCCGTGACTCATATTATTATCATTAGGTTGAAAAGAGTTCAAAAGAAAGCCATTTTCAGTCGATAGGACAGCGTCTCGGTTTCTGGTTTGGGAGCCAAGGACGCTCTGAAGTGCACCTACGAGGTGTATCGAATTTGCATGATTACTCTTTGTGTTTGAAATTGATAAACGGCGCCCTAATGGCCGTATAGCCAGTTATGTTCATCTTTTAGGTGGTTATAATACTCAAAGACGATGTATTTTCTTCCGCGAATGGTTGCGAAGTGGAATGTCTTACCCACGTATTCTATAACGTCACTTCACTCAACGCTCCACCTTCACTTGAAAAAGCCGATGGGAGCGCCGTCTCTAGGCACGGCAAGTCAATGCATATCAGCAATAATCTGCTGCGATTCTTGAGTAGCGCAGCGTCATTTTCAGCCGAGTGGTAGCGCAGTGCTCCACTCTGTCAAATGAAGGGAGGAAGTCGAGTCGAGGAGCCTTTGTGAATAAGGGGGTTAGTGTGCCCACCTTGGAAAGTAACGGAATCAAAACTTTTGAAGAATTTCATGTAGTTTTATTATTTACAGAACCTTGCGTTTGAGTTGTTTGCCTTCTTTCTTGTGTCTTTACTGAAGTGAGTTCCGCTGATGTTCTTTACTTTATTTTTTCATACATTTTCTGCTATTGATTTTGCATAGCAAGGCTGTTTACGTTCTATTCGCCGATAGACACCTACTGCACTATCCGACTGCTTCAGTAGGACTCAGCAGTATAGCCAAACAAACAAACAAACAAACAAAACACTAATTATATAAGATTGGCCAGCCCGTCAAAAACAAACAAATCACTTCGCTTTCACGTGCATGACCAGTGATTTCAGTGTGCTATGCATCCCGCTGTTCATGCGTGTTTCTGGTATTTCTTCTACGTAATATACTGTGCCCAAATACAGTGGTTTGCCCTTAATAGGTATTACAGCTCTTCATTTGTGCGCTGGGTAGATAACACGTGGGGTTCAGACTTTTCTGAAGCTTATCATACAGACGCTTTTCTACTCAGCCACATCTAATATGCGGAGTCCTCCACTACGGCGTCTCTCATAATCATACGGTGGTTTTGAGACGTGGTACCCCACATATCAATCAATCACCTCTGATATGCCTTCACAACTGAAAGCTGAAGCAGACAAAGCTGATATACCCTTATCAAACTCGTAAGCCAACGTTACTTTGTCATAAGCGTCTGCAATTATTATTTAGGTTTGCCTACCGAAGCATGCACCTTTTGCGTCGGAAATAACGAGAATGCACAAAAAAATTCATAGTCCTATTGATCCCGTGTTAGTGCCGGATCCCTTTGGTAATCAGAATTAAGGCCTTCGATCTCGGCCCGATGACCTATTTTAAGGGCCAACGGCGACTTCAGCCTATTTCTCGTCAGAACGAAGACACCCGTTCTCTGAGCTCAACCAACGCAAGCTCATTGCCAGTGACCACTACTCATCCCTCCATCCTTAACAGTCCATAGCCAAGCTCTACGCACCCTTCAGGACCTAAACCACTTCCGTCTTCTTTCTATAGCGTGTCCTCTCTGTGGATACTCGAAGGCCAATGTTAATTTCCTCTCCTTTTGCTTACCCTGGCAGACGTCCGCCGCTGGGACAGCCTCCACCCTCAATGCAGAGAAAAGAAAAAGCATTTTCATGCGTTACAAAAACCTGCGCACTGGATGCAATACAGTAACCTGTGGGGTGGTTAATAGTGCCGTGTACTATAGAATAAAGCGCGCAATGGGGAGACTGTGTGGTGGATGTAGATCATTGAAGGGGCCAAGCTTGTTCACCCATCAAATAATACTTGAAATTGCTTGAGTGGGTGCATTCGAGGCCTCTGTGTAGCGATAGCACAAGGTGGTGGTGCCGCCAATGATAGCCTTCCGCAGTAAAAACTGACCGAAACCAAAAATGAATGTCTCAGTGCACCACTGACACTCACATAATTCAGCATATTGTTACGGGGAATAAAGTACACAGAATGAATATACTGGCGAGCAAATGCGTACAACGCTGCTGCAGTCCGAGCACGTTCCCCACAGCACTTCGTCGTCGTCATTCTCAGGCATTTACTTAGCCCGTGACATTACCCGCCGGCGGCAGAAGCACCGGCCCGGTGCGATCAATTCTCAGGGCGTGAGTAGTATGCTTTAAGCCGTGAGACGTGAACTATATCGGCCGGGACTGAAGCTGGTACTGACGTGGTATGGAGTGGAGCTATCTCATAGGTCACGCTGGTGACCTTGCGTATGACGCGGTAGGGGCCAACGTAACGGGTCATCGGTTTTTCGCAGAGACCAACACGACGCGATGGTAACCACAACAAGAAGAGTGACCCCGGAGAGTACTGTACGTCGCGGTGCCGGCGATCGTAAGCACTCTTTTAATTAAGCTGCGAGGCACATAACCGATCCCGGGCGACTTGGCGGGCGATGTCAGCTCGGGCCAGGGCATCACAAGCATAAGCAGTCGATGAGGGGGCGTCAGATTGAAGCATGGTGTCCATGGGCAAAGGCGGGTCATAACCAAACAGCAGGTAAAAAGGTGAAAATCCAGCTGTATCGTGACGTGAACTGTTGTATGCGAAAGTAACAAAAAGTAAGTGGATGTCCCAATCTTTGCGATCCTTGGAGACGTACATCGCTAACATATTCGTCAGGGTATGGTTGATGCTTTCCGTGAGGCCGTTGGTTTGTGGGTGGTACGCTGTAGTGAACTTGTGGTGGGTAGAATAGGATCGCAGGAGCTCGTCGACTATTTTAGAAAGAAAACGGCAGCCGCGGTCGGGGATCAACTGACGAGAAACACCATGACGCAGAATGATCTCATGAAGAAGCAAATCGGCTACATCAGTAGCGCAGCTGGTGGGGAGGGCGCGTGTAATGGCATACCGCGTTGCGTAGTCGATAGCAATAGCAATCCACTTATTACCGGTGGCCGACACGGGAAAAGGTCCTAGAAGATCGACGCCGACTCGAAAAAATGGCTCATCTGGTACTTCAATGGGCTGGAGGGTACCAGCAGGTCCCGGAGATGGTGTCTTGCCGCGCTCGCAGAGGTCGCATGCCGCAACGTACTGTCGCAAAGAACGGTAGAGGCCAGGCCAAAAGAATTGGCGGCGAACGCGGTCATACGTGCGTGACACCCCTAGGTGTCCAGCGGAGCGGGCATCACGGAGCTGCGCCAAAACGTCTGAGCGAAGATGCGCAGGAACAACGAGTAAAAGTTCAGCACCATCTGGGTGGGCGTTGTAGCGGTGCAAGATGTCGTTGTGAAGAACGAACAGTTGTAAAGAGTGGTCAGGGTGGGGGGAGTGCAGACCATTGATAACAGCACGCAAAGAGGGGTCGCGGCATTGTTCAGCAGCTATGTCGGTGAAGTCGGTAATTGAAAGAACGAGGACATCTTGTCCATCTTCCATCATGTCAGGGGGATCGACTGGGTAACGGGATAAGCAGTCGGCATCCTTGTGAAGTTGTCCGGATTTATAGGATACGGAAAAAGTGTACTCTTGTAAGCGCAGCGCCCAGCGTCCAAGGCGTCCCGTAGGGTCTTTGAGTGAGGAGAGCCAGCAAAGCGCATGGTGGTCCGTAATAACTGAGAATGGTCGGCTATAGAGCTGCGGTCGGAATTTCGCAATTGCCTAGACGAGAGCTAAGCACTCGCGTTCTGTGATCGGATAATTTTGTTCCGACCGCGACAACAGTCGGCTTGCGTACGCGACGACGCGGTGCATTCCTTGTTGCCGCTGCGCCAGCACTGCGCCTATGCCGTAGCCAGTGGCGTCTGTACAAAGCTCCGTGGCGGCAGATGGGTCGAAGTCTCCTAGGATTGGTGGATTGGTGAGAATCTCAACAAGCGACGAGGAGGCGTTTGCTTGCTGTTGGCCCCCAGGCGAATGCGACATTCGTTTGGAGGAGGCCGGTTAGAGGACGGGCTACTTCAGCAAACTTCTCGACAAAACGACGGAAGTAGGAGCACAGTCCTAGAACACTTCGGACGTCCTTGGCTGAGCGGGGTGTGGGGAAGTCGTGAACTGCTCGGACTTTCGCAGGGTCTGGTTGAACGCCCGCAGCGTCAACAAGATGGCCGAGTACGCAGATTTGGCATTGCCCAAAGAGACATTTGGACGAGTTAAGTTGCAAGTTGGCACGTCGGAAAACATCAAGAACTGTGGGCGGACGGGTAAGATGGTCGTTGAAAGTAGTCTAAAAAACAATAACCTCGTCAAGATAGCAGAGGCAGATGGTCCACTTCATGCCTCGAAGGAGAGAGTCCGTCATGCGCTCAAAAGTCGCGGGGGCATTGCATAATTCAAAAGGCATCATCTTGAACTGATAAAGTCCATCAGTAGTCACGAAGGCCGTCTTCTCTCTGTCTTAGTCGTCCACAGCGATCTTCCAGTAGCCTGAGCGAAGGTCTATTGAAGAGAAATATTTGGCACCGTGTAGCACATACTTAGCCCATGACAATATCATCAAACCTCGTTTCGTCATAGGTAAGGGCAATTTTCGGAAATGAAGGGTGGCAGGCTTGGAGAAGCTACAATGTGGTGAATATTTTATCCACCGTTATTTATCGCTGGTTCAGTGATTGATTTGATTGAGATGTGAGTTTAACGTCGCAAAACCACGTATTTTTATGAGACGTCATAGTGAAGGGCTCCAGAAATTTTGACCTTCTGGGGTTCTTTAGCGTACACCCAAATCTGAGCACACGGGCTCACAGCTATTATCACCTCCAATGAAAATGCAGCCGCCGCAGTCGGGATTTGATCCCGTGACCTGCGGGTCAGCAGCCGATTACATTAGCCACCAGACCACCGGGGCGGGGCTTATATCAGGTTGACATCTACGGGGTGCTAATATCCGTAGAAAAATCTCCGTAATAGCCTATTCATACCTAATTGCGCTTGTAGTATGGTGTGTGGTGGGGCTTATCACAGGTTGACGTCTACGGGGTGCTAATATCCATAGAAAAATGTCCGTATTAGCTTATTCATACCTAATTGCGCTTTTAGTATGGTGTGCTGATAACGCACTGTTAAAGATGGTCATCTGCTAAGTATTCTCACTTGAACCAATGTGTGAGCTTAGAGCGAAAGCCTTGAGTGCGGCGTGCTCAGCCATTTCAACAAAACGTAGCAGGTGAATGAAGAAGTCCCTCATAAAGGCTTGCTGGTACGTAAGAGTGTTTCGACGCTATATGGATGTCGTGACGCCACAGAGACTCGATATTGAATGCCTTTTTGGGTGGAAGCTTTAGGTATAATAACAAAAAGAACTGTTGGGTTTTCACATGCCACAACCTCAGTATCGATGACAGACACCAGATCGCAAGGCTCTGTATATGTCGGTCACAGGGCCTATTTAACGTCCATGTTAATCAATGAACACGGTGCTTGAGCATTTTCGCGTACATTGAAAATGCATCTGCCGCGACCTGCATTTGATCCTGCAACTTTCTGTTCAGCAGTCGACCACTATATGCATTATACCACCATGGCACTTCAAGTCTTAACGTATCTCATGCACTAAGCACAGACCTGTAGCCACAATTTTTTTGTCGTGGGGGGAATTTGATCAAAGCTCTAGAAAACATACAAGTTTATTATATGTCTTCATTAAAGCACCCCTTCCAATCGAATTTCGGCGGGGAGGAAGGTTCCTAGGGCACCCTTTCAGCTACGGGCCTCACTGAGCATACTTTTTAGTTTTTTATTAGGCTCTCGTGCAACGATACGAATCCTGTGATTATTGATGTAGTAAGAATTAAAAAAATATTACTCATTCTTTCTCTTCTCTATTCTGCTTAGCCTAATAACCCTGGCAATGAACTCACGCTGGTGGATTTTGTCTGCATCCGCCTTAGCAGGCAAACATCATGAAAAAGAGGATCGTCATTACTACCATCCTGTACTGGGGCTAAAATTATAGACTCGCGTACTTTTGGTTGGTCTCACTGAAGCATGTGTGGTCTTCACTATACTTGACATGCGCCATGTTCAGTAGTGCCCGCAGTGTTTAAAGCTTCGCTTTCATGCTCTTACAGGGTGCTTGCGACGATCGTGGTTCAGGGAATCTACTGCGCCATGTACTGCTCGTATCCTCTGCCGGGCGGATATGACCCGTGCCCAATGCTGTCTGGCTTTCGGAGGAAAAGGCGATCCCGACCTCCGCCAAAGTCCAACTCGGCCGAGGTCATGGTGCGTGCACAGTTTTTTTTTCCTTTGTGGTTTTGTTTCTTTTGAAATATTTGTCAGTGCAAGACAGTTAAAACGAATCTTGCTGTGTGTCGTCCACAATTAACTTAAAATCTTTTCAACTTATACGAGCGAAGACAATCACAATGAATAGAGTTGCCCGTATGTCAGACACTAGTGCAAGGTGAAACTGCCCAAACACCTCTGCTTCAATGAAAATATGTTTTGGAAGTGAGGTGTAAGCAATGCTTTATTCAGAATTTTTGCTTCCGGTGCGGCGTGCACTACGTGCTCACATATTCGTTGCTGCCCGGTTACCGATTAGGCATGAATTTTGCCACTGAGATCTAGTATGAGCAACCGAAATTTAATTATATAGTTCAAGCACATTGTCGATGATCTTTCATAGGTAGCAAGTTTACCCATTTATTGTTCCGAAAGTTAAAGCCGCCAAAAGGCTACTTCTCGGATGTCAAAAAGTTTTTAAAAACGCATTGCTGGAAATTATATATTTTTTTTCATTATCGCCAAGCTGTGATGTGAAGACCACTTTCTATTCACGTTGATTTTTTATTTATGTGCACAAAGTAATACGTTGCTGAAATAAGACACAGCAAAAGTGACAGCTTGAGAACAAGTGGTGGCATCATAAATTTAACTGAAGATGGAGATCGAAAAGAGAAAAGACGACACATGATGCACAAACAAAAAGCAATGTACGCAGGAACTTGCACAATGAAGACTGCAGCGGTAGACAGTGAGGGATTCCAGGGAGTGAGGTATGGGAATCGATTACCATTGCTGAATGAAAACCAACTAGCATCTTTTAAGGAGTGACGGAACACGCCGATCAGGCACTCGGTTTCGATTGACACTCGTGCTGAAAGGTGGTGCCTTAAGGCTCTGTTAAAGTTTGTGGGTGCACCTTGACCTTCCACGGTCTTAGTGAAATAGCATAGCGAGCACCGCTGCTACAGAAAGCAGCGCAAGATAGCCATCACCTACCTGCTGGTGAAATGGATACGAATGCGCTTTGGGTATTGTGCTTTTTTTTTCGCTGCAGAACTTATCGATGTAGAGTATAGGCGAGGTAATAAGGACCTCAACCTGTCCACAGCAAAACAGGTAAAACAAAACTGAAATAGCATACTTGTTTGGAAAGGCATCCACACGTTGTGCTAAACTGGTGGCAAGGAACCACAGGAGATAGAAATAAGGTGTTGTTTTTTCTTACCGTATTTCGGGTTCGCACTGAAATTTTCGCTGAATTCGTACAGTAACGTTTTTGAAGATTTAAATCAAATTATGTGATGTTTCCAAATCAACCCTGTTCTTGCGAGTATGATGTAATCGGGTTTTAGTTATGTTTGTTCATGTCGCTCGTAACATTGTAGTCACGCGCACAGGTTAGCAAATGATGTCGAGCTCACGTAAACACACTCCGGAGACATATTATGCGCTTGAGGCTCACTCCTCAGACTCTGATTCAATAAACTCGTTCTTAACTAGACTCATTCGGACTGAAACCCACCAAAGTGTTATTTCTGAGTACTCACTCAGACGCTAACGTGCTGTTGCGCGAGTTGGTATGCCCCAGACGACATACTTAGCGGAAAAGCGCAAAATAAAAGAATACTGACAAGGCAATAAAATAATAAAGCGCACAGCGTGAACACTAAACATAAACCGACTTTATTTCAGACAGCACCACAGAATGTCGACACCCTGCGCTTGCGTGCTACCACTGCTTTGCTAATGAAGCATCTAATTAGATATACTTAGCGTCAGCATTATAGAGTGTGCTTTTGTTCTTGATATAATAGCGTTCCAGTAACTCTCTTTCCAAGCTATCAGCGCTTATACATACGATCCTAATGTCGTGTAATCGCTTAACCTCGGCCTTTTGAAATAGGTGATACTTCTTTCTAAAAAGCAGACAGCGGTGATTAGAGCCTTCACCACTCGATTTTGCAATTCATTATTACCACTGAACAAAATGCGTTTACGCCCTCATTAATAATACCTCGGTAACTTTGGTTAAAATGCACTTCTCCAATTCACGGCAGAGCGCTGAAAAGATTTAAGAGTCAACAGACTGTATTTAACTTTGTGTCTTGCACAGATATCCATGGAAGACATGAAGGCGCAAGAGCCGGAGACACCTTCACCGATTCCGGAGTACAAGTTGCACCGAGGGCAGACAGACGTCTGAGCAAGAGCGTTCTGGAAGCGTCCACCGATCTCTATTTTCCTAGTGGTTGTCTGACAATTCTGTTGAAAAGCACCGACATTGTATAAGGTGTAAAATATGACATCATTTCACTTTTGTTAGCGAAACTTCAAATGGTGGGATTTAGGCATGTCACGTTAATCTTGAATCAATCAAAGGTATGGGCGAATTCTACTTATCTTCTCATATACTGTAAGTTGGCACAGGGCGCAGACTTCGGCACATGATTCACAGACGTAGTCCTGGAGCCAATCATGCATCCAGAGCATAAGGTACCTCGACATGCGAAGTTTGGACGCGAACACACGAATAATAGCGTTAGTAACAAATCAAGGTGAATGTAGCTTCAACACTCGTGATATACAGTACATTGTCGACCATGTTTCTGTAAAGTTGCAGTTCATCAACCACCAGCAAAAAAAAACGAAATTGGCGCGGCAGAGAGCAGCATGTTGGTGTCGATGCTGTAACATAAAGGTAACCAGTTCCATGAGGGGCCCAGTTTGGCATCGTCCTTACTTTTGAAACAAGTGTAGCCGAGAAAACAATGGGTCTGAGAAAGATATAAGCCCTAACAGTAGAATATTTCTATCTCTGCGTGGTTCGAATGAATGTGCGATCATGTGCTAAAGTGTGCGTTACCTTCGAGGATATACACATATGTTCCAACGCGTGTCATTAGTCACTGATTGCCACAAAATGGTTGTGCACTGCCATCCATGACGCATTGGGATGATTCGAAGGCTGTGTTTGTGAGCTTTAGAAAATGACTTGTACATGTGCAATGACCCACACGACATGTTGTGCATTGATAATTTACGTACAATTTAATAGAAAAGAAATCACTCAGCGCCACGAACATTTACTTATAGTGGAAGCGAAACTGTTTGAAAGATCGGGGCTGACAAAATGTCGGTTGTTTTCGCACACAAGATGTGTCGTAACTAATGTCTCAGTAAAGTTAGAACAAGAATGATGAAAGCTGACTTTTCAAGCAGTATTTCGATCTTCCTGTTAAGTGCATAATGCCTGGATGGCACTAATGTGCATGTGGAGTGAACTGGGGAGTCTTCTGCAGAAAACGCAAGATGAACCATAAAGTTGCAGCTAAGCTTTCTCGTTACCCTGCGCAGTTCGTGTCTACACAAAGTGCCACCTACCAGGTGGTCACAACTGCCTTTTGCAGCGATCGTTTAGAGGTACTAAAATAATGTATCAAGTGTGCAAATTTGAGAGCGCACTTCTATGATCCCATTCGTGCATTTCGTGTGATTGGCGTTAGACATTAGGCTGCATGATGGCATCGGCGAGATTGATTGAGAAATTTTTTAAAAGTTATTTCGAGCGCGAAAACTAACTGAGAAAGAAGGCGAAAACGATTGAGAAAGAATGCGAAAAACAGCAGATGAAAAGGACGGTGACAGTGAAGAGAGCGAGGGGAGGATAGAATAGAAGACATGCGGAGAAACACGAAGGCCAAGCAGAGGGCGAGAGTCGAGATAAGGGAAACGGCGCAATGGTGCTGAATGCTTAGGAGGCCTGCTTGTGGCGGTCCGCTGCTGCAGCCAGAGTATTCGCTCACTGACGAGTGCAAGCACAAAATTCATCAATGCGATGGGCTTCACATCAAATTATCCTTGCCAGTCACGCTGCTCTAGGCGTTGATAATATTAACACTACAACTCTACAAAACGCTCTCCGAGAGATGCTTCTCGACAGAGAGCAGTCAAATGTATGGAAGTTCACAGAAAGACAGCTATCACAGACGCCAACGCCAAGATTCGCAAGTTATCACTGCTGAAACACCGAAGCATGAGTGTCGAGAGTACTCTGCCCCTCATGAACCTGAAGCAGACAATTACCACGCTGCATGAATATTTCAAACATCATCAGAATCTATCCAAACGTCAACCGCACATGCTGCGAAATCAAACAAGGCTAAATAACGTTTATTTGACACTGCGGAGTACTGTGAACGCCGGTGAACCTTTTGTTCACGTTTGCTAGTGGCTCCCAACCTCTGTGGCTTTACTTTTGTTGAGTTTCAGGACCAGGCACATTCACTTGAATGAAACGCAACACTAAATTTCCGAGCGTCATGTCGTATAGAACATATTTTACTACTTGTAATGCATATAATATTACAATATGCTTTGCGTGCACATGTCGTTAAGATGTCGCCAAGGTTTTTAAAGTTCGATATTTGCATGGAGTGGTAATTCTTATATCTAGCGCCAACTAAAATTATTACCGATATAAACATAATTTTCTTGGACATATATTTTGGTTGCTTGTTACTTTCATTTTTACACGAAATATCCCTGCGCACACAAGTGTCACTGATGCGAGGAGAATAAAGGTTGATGTTTGTTATAGCATCACAGAGGATAACGTAACAAATGGCCGGAATCATTGAAATCTTCTCGCGAACAGTAGGAAGTCTGCTCATTACGTTCCTCAGTAATTGACGTGATCCGTCAATTCTGTTCTGTTTTTATGAAATCGTGATTCTCCCAGTGCTCCGTAGCTTGGCAAACACATTATTTTAAGACGTTTATGCACTATTTAAAGTGTCCTCAAAGGGGTAGTAAACAAGTTACTGAGTTTTCTGTTTTTACCTCCTGAGTAAGCATGCCAGTTCGTCAAGAAGACCGCTGATATCGCGTTTTATAAGCACTACCGTGAGAACGCAATTAAATCGTATATGAATATCATGCTTTTTCCCATGCCTATGTGCAGTTGTAGGCTCGCATTTACCGCGTTTCTTCACTGCGCCTCTATTACATGAGCGGCACGCCAAACCCTTGCTCAGTCTTTCATTTTGTCCAGATGGCGTAATCGCTGCCGTTGTATTGCATTGCAGAAAAGAGTGTAGCCACAATGGGGGGCTGCGCCTAACTGAGAAAGGTGGGATGGCTGAGTGAGAAATGGATCCAAGCCGAGGTGGGTTTTGGGATACCCTACAACTTTCCTTTGACTTCACTCGTTCGCGAAACTCTTGCAGCAGGATGCTAAAAGTTTACAAGTGCGCAGTTATCTCTTTATCCTACTATTTAAGCAATAGAAAATGTATATTGAAGATTTATAAATGTCTCCTGACGTCTGCCTGTATGAGAGGAAAGATTCGCTGGTGGTCTGCGCTCAACAGGAACAGCACATGCTGCGCAAAGTGTTTGGGTGCACTGACATTTCCTCCTAAACTGCCACATGATAGGTCGATTTTCTTTGGAGTTATTTGATCGCCCATTTTCAATTTCGGCATCGTTACCATGTCTTACTCAATTATATGTGAAGAAGAGAATAATCTCTGTCAGCAAGTATTTTAGTAAAGCTTTCACAATGCATGCTATTTCGATTTCGCCGTTTGTGCCACTCCGATATCTTTTCTTGCACAGAAAAATGGCATATTTGTACTCTGAAACGTTGCAATCATTTGGTAATGTCAGTGGTGTAAAGAATATGCAACATGCCTTTGTGTGTGTGTGTGTGTGTGTGTGTGTGTGTGTGTGTGTGTGTGTGTGTGAGTGAGTTAGTGAGTTAGTGAGTGAGTGAGTGTGTGTGTGTGTGTGTGTGTGTGTGTGCCTGTGTGTGTGTGCCGTTTTCTATTTTTATAGACAAATAAACAAGACAAGTTCATTGAACTTAGCCGTTGTTTTCTTGTACTTGTGCGCATTGTTAGCTTAGCGTGCAGTGTGCTGCGCGACCCAGATACAGGACGTGGGCTTGCAAGGCAGGAAGTGTGGTGGACTTTGCATTGGTTTCAGACACGCCTCTATATTTGAATTTAAAAAAATCATTATCTTTAGACCAGGTGTACATCCGTCGTTCTAGTTATACGAGAAAAGATTGAGCGTTGTGTCCTGAATAGTCACCTATCAATCAGCTTGTCCCCTAAAGGGAGCTTGAAAAGCCAATAAAAATCATAGCATATCCACGCAATGACTGATGATGAGTGATGGTCCAGCAGTCCGTCCGTGCGACCTTCCGTGCACAAGTCCAGTCATGCGTCGACCCGTGCGCCCATCAGTCTGTCCATCCGCCCAGTCGTCCGTACGTCCGTCCGTGCTTTTGTCTGTGCGCCCATGCGCCCGAGCGCTCAACCGTGCGTCGTCTGTCTGTCTGTTTCTCTCTCTGTCTGTGTATCTGTCCTCCCATCCATCCATATCCGTCTCTCTATCACTCCGTTCGTCCATCCGTCTATCTGTCTGTTTGTGTGTCTGTCTTCTGTCCGTCTTTGGTATGCCCATCCGTCCATCCCTTCAACTAGTGAAAACTCGGAAGTATAGCAATCTCGCATCTTTTCATTATATATTCATCATATACAAGTACCGCCATACATCGGACATTTCAAGGACTAAACAAGAGGGTGCTACCTACTGCTACTACATACATTGATGACACATGACCCACGACCTAAAGAGCTTTGCCCAAAAATGTATGAAGGGCTTCATCACCAGCATATAAACTCACAGCCTCTTATGCAGTCCAGTAACCTCCAAAACTAGCCCACCTAAAAACCGTAACTGTCTTTCAGGCTTTCGATGAGTCTGACTAAAATACCGATATACAGTAAAAAGGGGAGTTATGCTACCTAGCTCTCATTCAAATTTTTAGGGGCGAAGCTCCTTATAGCAGCACCTGTTCGTTCCTCGTAGCCGTTGTAGTAGTGTGTAACAAGTATAACATTTTGACCTCCAAGGAGGTGCCGGTGAGGGATTTCTTCTGTGTGTTATTGAACAATAAAAGATAGTGTTCAATGTATATGACAATGGCTGCTAAGGGGGAACGAGAGACAGGAGAGCTCAGCTTTTAGTTAACGCGCATGCTGCAAATTTTTTATTGTTCAACAACGCACAGAAGACAAGAAAGGGTTGCTACGTTATACTCGCTGGGCGTAACCTCCTAGGATTTAGAAAGGTTTAGCGAGCGTTGAGCTGCAGTGCCATAAATACAGTGAACTAGTATATTCCATGAACTCGAGGTGGTTAAAGGTGAGAAGTAGACACGAAGCGCAAGCCGTAAGAAAGTGTGCGTTTGCCTCCTCTCGTTCAGTCTTTGGAATGTCTGCTAGATGGTGGGGCTTTTATATGAGGAATAAATGAAGAAAAGATGTGAGATAGTGGTACTTCGAGTTTTGAATAGGTGGACGAGCGAACACACAGACAGATGCATGGACGAAATCAAGGACGGACGCACAGCTGAACGTGCGGACGCACGGGCGGCTACACAGACGCATGCACGGATGGAGGGAAGCAAGAACGAATGGACTGACCGATGCTTCGCCCCACTATCCATCATTCACTTCGTAGATATGCTGCCATTTTTTTACAACCGGCTGCTTTATTGTAAAAAAATAGCATGGTACCTTATTCTTTGTCTTCTTGACATCCGTACATGGCACACCGATAAGACAGGATTGGCCAACTATAAAATGCATTTTTCACATTTCGTAGTTCTTAGGTCCGGTAATCATTATTGAAGTGTCACTTCGGAGTAAAAAAGGGTAATGCGCGCGAAATATCCGTAGCGATTTTTCTGGTGCTTATTTTTGCTGTATCACGGCGCAAGGGCTGTTTTATGGTCAAAGAGCGCCAGATCGTGAGATAAGAGATGCGAATAATGGTCATGATAGCCGGCTAAATAGGGGCGTGAAAATTTATCACGCGAACGCGATTCAACACATGGCAGTAATAAAATAACGACAGTCACATGAAACATGTGTAGTGAGAATGAATGGCGAAAGATTTTAATAAAAGCATGGCGGAGACCTTGCCACTGCAGCAGTGACCTCAGTTCGGAGGTCGTGCTATGGAAGGCCCGGTTATAGAACACGAAAAGTACCGACGTTTTTGAAAAATTCTAACAGAGATTTGTGTGTAAAAAGCGGTTCCCTAGCGATGAACATTGCAGGGTGAAGTAGAACCTGTTGTCGGTACAGTAATAGTAAGTGTTGTTTTCTTAGCGTGTCTAATTCTTTTCACTGGATTAAAGTGTGTAGCAGTGTTAGTGCATCGCCACATCTCTCACACAATGGTAGATCGCCACAAGACAACAGGTATGAATTTGTAGTGAATGTATGTCCTGTTTTAAGTGTTGTAAGTGTTACTTTTGTGCGTCGTGATTTTGAAAATGGCAGCCAATGACCAAGTAGCCGCTTGATAACATGCAGTTTATTTAATGTGTGTGTCTGTCTTACGGGCTCTGCCAGTAGGTACTGAGCTTTATTTTGGTGAGTTGTGCAATTCTGTCGATGGCCAGATGAAAATAGGAAGCAAATTAAATTCGATTAAGCACATCTTGAACAAGTCGAATTCTACGATCAATAAAGGGAAGCCATTGCGACATTCATACTCGCAGCCAGATAGTCCGAATCTGAATACGCCATACTGATAATTTCGCTCACAGATATCTACTCACTGGCACCTCGGGCTGTTCGGAATACTCATCCTACACTGCCCCCCTCTCAGGCCCTGTGCTCGGAAAGCCCTTGGACGCCATCGAGGTATGAGAGTTTCTTCATAATCCTAATGTAAGATTGGCTCCGGGGCCAGATGACATCTCTAACAGAGACCTCAGGAACCTAGAAGACGAATTGATCATGTTTCTTACCGATTAGATCTATCGCTTATGGAGGGAAGATTCTGTCCCAGACTCTTGGAAAGTGGGGCTTGTTTCCCTCATTCCTTAACCTGGAGGACCTCAAGGTTCAGCCAATTTTAGGCCCATATCTCAAATGTCCTGTGTCAGCAAGCTGACGAAAAATCTCCGTCACGTACAGCCATATCTAAATACGTCGATAAGAAGGGTCTTTTCCGTTAAAATTCGGTTCCGTTTGTAGTTGTCCACGCAGTACACATTGAAGCTATTCAAACATCAACTCATCGACGTGAACACAAGGGACGCAAGAGGCATCCTGGGTCAAAATCGAATTGAATTAAGTTTATTGCGTGACAAAGTTGCGAGGATACCAGGTGAAAAAGCTGTACTAAGCAGCTCAAGAGATTCTGGCCGCCTCACAGACTGAGCGGTTACAGTGGTTGAAAGCAAGCCTTATACTTAATGCATGAACAGAGCAGAAAAAAGTAAACCAAATATTCATAAACATTGAACAAAATCTACGCAATAAAAGGCAGGTTTGCTGCGAATCTTTCACAGAAAACATTTGTTTTCTGCTCTGTCGAGTAACTTGAGTAGTAAAAACCAAAGTCGACCGATGTCACGAAGTGCGACGTGGCACTACGGAGCATAGTTACGAGGTTCACTCCCAGGTGCCTCCGAGCATGAAACTGCACACTCTGCGCTGGCAAGAGGTCCTGTCCGAAGAATCTGGTCATCCAGCGGGCAAGAGTTCTAACCGTCAGGACATATCGAATCAACCTACACCGGTGCACAACCTAAACTCACCAGTGGACGACCGCTAATGTTCCGGTGCAGTATAACATACTCTCGTCATCAGTTCTGAAATCATGTTTCGATATGGTCTTGCGAGCCTGTGCTGTTGTCATTATTTGAGGATTAGAGCCCCGATGCACGGGAATTCTATGAAATTAGATGTTTTTGTGAAGCGGTCACATGCGACGTCGACGCAATCATTGAAACTACTCACGCTAACAAGCGCGTATATAACGGCGTTTTAAAATCCCCACGCGGTTGAAAAAAGAGCAACAGAAAATAAAAAGAAATAAAACACTTCTCCTTTTACATGTAAAGTGGCACATCACCGTCATCATCATCATCATCATCATCATCATCAGCCTGACTACGTCCACTGCAGGACAAAGGCCTCTCCCATGTTCCGCCAGTTAACCCGGTCCTGTGCTTGCTGCTGCCAATATATACCCGCAAACTTATTAATCTCATCTGCCCACCTAACCTTCTGTCTCCCCCTAACCTGCTTGCCTTCTCTGGGAATCCAGTTTGTTATCCTTAATGACCAGTGGTTATCCTGTCTACGCGCTACATGCCAGCCCATGTCCATTTCTTCTTCTTGATTTCAGCTATGATATACTTAACCCCCGTTTGTTCCCTAATCCACTCTGCTCTCTTCTTGTCTTTTAAGGTTACACCTACCATTTTTCTTTCAATTGCTCGTTGCGTCGTCCTCAATTTAAGCTGAACCCTCTTTGTAAGTCTCCGGGTTTCTGCTCCGTAGCTAAGTACCTGCAAGATACAGCAGTTATGTACCTTCCTCTTGAGAGATAATGGCTATCTGCCTGTCCTAAATTGAGAGTGCTTGCAAAATGTGCTCCACCCCAATCTTATTCTTCTAGATACTTCAATCTCATGGTTCAAATTCGCGGTTATTACCCGCCCCAAGTACACATAGTCTTTTACAACTTGAAGTGCACTATTATCTATCTCGAAGCGCTGCTCTTTTCCGGGGTTGTTGTACAATAATTTCGTTTTCTGCAGATTCATTTTAAGACCCACCTTTCTGCTCTCCTTGTCTAACTCCGTAATAATGAGTTGCAATTCGTCCCCTGAGTTACTCAGCAATGCAATGTCATCGGCGAAGCGCAGGTTACTAAGGTACTCTCCATTAACTCTTATCCCTAACTGTTCCCATTCTAGGCTTCTGAAAACCTCCTGCAAGCACGCGGTAAATAGCATTGGGGAGATTGTGTCCCCTTGCCTTCCACCCTTCTTGATTGGTATTCTGTTGCTTTCTTTATGAAGCACTATGGTAGCAGTTGATCCTCTGTAGATTTCTTCCAGGATGTTTACATTTACTTCATCGACGCCTTTATTCCACAGTGTCTGCATGACGGCTGATATTTCTACTGAATCAAACGCCTTCTCGTAATTTATGAAGGCTATGTATAGTGGTCGGTCATATTCTGAGCATTTGTCTATTACCTGATTGATAGTATGAATGTGGTCAATTGTTGAGTAGCCTGTTCTACATCCTGCTTGTTCCTTCAGTCGATTGAATTCTAACTTTTTCTTTACTCTGTTAGCAATTACGTTTGTAGATAGCGTGTATACTACAGAGAGCAAGCTAATCGGCCCGTAATTCTTCAAGTCTCTGCCATCTCCTTTCTTATGTATTAAGATGATGTTAGCGTTCTTCCAAGACTCTGGTACACTTTCCGTCAGGAGACACCTCGTAAACAGGGTGGCTAGTTTTTCTAACACAATCTCTCCTCCATCTTTCAGCATAACTGATGTTACCTGATTCTCACCAGCAGCTTTGCCTCTTTGCATGCTCTCCAAAGCTTTTCTGACTTCTTGTATTATTACTGGTGGGGTGTCATCTGGGCTACTGCTAGTTCTTATAGTATTAAAGTCATGGTTGTCCCGGCTACTGTAAAGATCTCTGTAAAACTCCTCCGCTATTTTAACTATCCTATCCATATTGGTAGTTATTATGCCTACCTTGTCCTTTAGTGCATGCATTCGATTTTTGCCTATACCAAGTTTCGTCTTCACAGCTTTGACGCTTCCTCCGTTTTTCAGAGCGTGTTCAATTCTCTCCATGTTATACCTTATTACATCGGATACCTTACGCCTATTATTCAACTTCGAAAGCTCTGCCAGTGCTATTTTGTCTGTTTCATGGTTTGACGCTTCTTGATGAGATTCCTACTTCCTGAAAAAGCTTGCCAGTGTCCTGTCTAACTACCTTCCGTCCAACTTCCATTGCACACTCCATAATGATACTCGTCAGATTATCATTCATGGTATCTATGCTAAGGTTGGTTTCCTCACTAATAGCCGAGTGTCTGTCCTGAGGCGAGTCTCTGAATTCCTGTATTTTCACTCTCAGTGCTAGCTCATTGATTGGCTTCTTGCGTATCAGTTTCTGTCGTTCCTTCCTCAGGTCTAGGCGAATTCGAGACCGTACCATTCTATGGTAACTGCATCGTACCTTGCTAATTACTTCAACATCCTGCACAATGCTTGGTGTGACCTATTGTAATGTCGATTTCGTTCTTATTTCGCAATTAGGGCTGCTCCATGTCCACTTGCGGTTTCCTTGTTTTCGGCAGAAGGTATTCAAAATCCGTAAATTATTGCGTTCTGTGAATTCTTCTAGTAGCTCTCCTCTGGCGTTTCTAGTGCCGATGCCATAATCTCCTACTGCCTGGTCTCCAGCCTGCTTCTTCCCTACTTTTGCATTAAAGTTGCCCATCACTATAGTATACTGTGTTTTTACCTTACTCATTGCCGATTCCACGTGTTCATAGAAGCTTTCAACTGAAGCGTCATCATGGCTGGATGTAGGCGCGTAAGCCTGTACTACCTTCATCTTGTATCTTTTATTCAGTTTAAATACAATGCCTACCACCCTTTCAATAATGCTATAGTATTCCTCTATGTTGCCAGCTATGTTTCTGTGAATTAGGAACCCCACTCCCAGTTCTAGCCTGTCTGCCAAGCCCCGATAGCAAAGGACGTGCCCATTCTGTAGCACAGTATAGGCCTCATCTGTCCTCCTAACCTCACTGAGCCCTGTTATATCCCATTTAACACCCTCTAGCTCCTCGAATAGTACAGCTAGACTTCCCTCACTAGGTAAGGTTCTAGCGTTACACGTTGCCAAGTTCAGGTTCCAAATGCGGCCTGTAGTCTAGAGTTTCTTAGCATCCTCTGCTGCGTTGCAGATCTGACCGCCGCCATGGTCAGTTGCTTCGCAGCTGCTGGGGATTTAGGGCAGTGAGTTATTTGACGTATGCATGTGAGAGGTTGTGGCCAGATACTGCACCAGGGTGGCCAATCCTTCTCTGGTGAGGGAGTGCGTTACCGGCGGTGGTTAGCGGTGAGGCCGCACTCCAGGCCTCGTAATGCAGTTCCATAACCACGCGGAGTTTTTAAAATCCGGTTGTGCACTGCGCGGCACCAGAATTGGAACCACGGACCTTTTGCATGCGAGGCGGATGCAAAAGAATGCAAAAGTTCTCGCCATAGCGACGGTTAATGCGTGCTTTGCGGCTCGCTGAGACCAGACCCATGCTAGTGGCTGTAATCCTTCGCGATACGTGTACACCACACTGGCGCCCAACGTGTACACTACAGATTGAAGTGCTAGATGTAAGGGCTTTCATATTTCGCTGATTGAACATTTTTGCATAGCTTCCACAGCATCGCACCTGATGTATAAAATGGAGTGTTGTAACAAAGGGCCTCCTGTAACCATGTGTCTTGTACACAACGGCATGAACATGCGAAATCAAGTAAACCACATTAAAACATCTCATAATCAATTGTCTCTTGTAACTTTGTCTCTTGTTACAAGGCTTTATACAGAAAGACATGTGCACATAACTAGTATTGAAACTAATAGAAGACAATCATATAATAATTAGAGTGGTGGACACTACAACACTAATAAAACAGACAAAAGGAAGATACACGGACATTTTTTGTGTATGTTTACTCGGCCCTATTTCATTATATTACATTTATGATAAACCCTTACCACGTGGCTCAGCTTGCCATCTTGTCAATTAGCCCGAGAGTTGACCCGAATAAGGTAAGGTATGAAATCAACTCACCAGGTCAAGAAGAAGTTCCCAGAGGTCCCGCCACTTGAGTGCGGTGCCTGGGTAGAAGGCGTGGTAACATGCCGTAAAAGTAGCTTCACATTCCTCTAACAGCGTCATCTGCATAGCAGCCCCTCTTCCAAGGAGGCCCTCAGCACCTTCGGACAGGCTCATGCCTTCTGATAGGATGCAAGTTAGAAGGCTCAGAGTGTCTGCCACACACTCTGCCATTCGTGATGACTCAGGCTGCACTTTCTTGGTCAGAGGTCTGATGGGGTACACATGGCAGAAGGTGTCTACAAGCGCTGAGAACGGGGCAAACATTGAGGTTTAGAGATAGGCCCGGTCACGAGAGGCACAATCATATAGTTCAGTGTGTTTGGCCGATGCCACTTAGTAAGATAACTCAGCTTGGTTGTTATTTAATTTTGTCAATAACGTGAGTTCCATTGTCAATGGTGCATCACTTAAGGACTCTACTTTCTGAATAGCCGAGCAGTTGCTTGTAGCTCTTGCACTTTTCGATGACAGTAGATCGCAAATCTTGATTGACTCAAAGGGATTCAAAGTCAGGGTCAGTATTTAAACAACTTGTAAATACGAGACTTTCTCTACATACCACTATTTGGTTTTCTGCACATCTCGAACTCCTACTGGACTCCGTCGTAGACCGGAATGACCCTGCTTACTTCCGGGCGCGCGCACTAACCCTCCGCACTGGCCAGGACGTAGGTCTGCAGGTTGACAGTGGGATGTTTAGGGATGCTTTACTTACATTCAATAAAATGGCTAAACACTACCAACTGAGTAGGCGGTTATTTCCTCCTCCGAACACCAAATGGTCTAGGCCTCAAACCATCATGTTTAGAATGCTTCAGACCAGGTCCTACCCAAGTCTACCTTTTCTCAGAATAGTCTACCTTTTCTCAGAATGCCTGGCATGAACAGCTGCCGCAGGCCGTAGTAGTGCT
Organism: Rhipicephalus microplus; assembly: GCF_043290135.1. Lineage (NCBI taxonomy): Eukaryota > Metazoa > Arthropoda > Arachnida > Ixodida > Ixodidae > Rhipicephalus > Rhipicephalus microplus. The sequence goes on from NW_027464601.1 coordinate 6,138,563, forward strand.
GCCCCTGTTGCACTACACCGGCGAACGATGGTTTACTTGTGAAAAATCCAAATACCTGTTGTCGGGATTCCCAGAAAGTTATGTTTTGTGTGACTTTGATTGTGAATATTTCCTTATCTTTTCCATGTTGGACACGTTCAGGAGTATGTAAGGTAGGCTCTATCGCAATTTGCGCAGTGAGCCCCATCCTCAATCTTACAACCATCTTTGGCGTGCCAAGTAGTGGCGCACTTTTCACAGGTGAGTTGGCCGTGGCCACTTTCAGAGCCGCGACAAACATTGAGATTTAAAGCAAGTTCGTGGTTTAGGGATATAGGGTAGCACATTCAACTTCAAATATCCCGTTTCGATATGTTCAGGAAGGATACTGGTGTAAAATGTCACAAATATATGTTTTGTTGGGACTTCTTTCTTATCACGCCTGATATTTATTCTTTGTACTTTTGTCACCTGCTGTTTCTTCCAAACCTTGAAGAGCACAGCTTCAGTCACGCCAAGGAAGCCTTGATCAGACACAACGCCTCGGGAAATGTTGAGAGAACGATGTGGTGTAATTGATATAGGGATGTTTCCAAATGACTCCAGTTTTGAGAGGTTTTCATACTGGGCCTGACTTTTACCTCGAGGAAAAGATACCTACTGGCCAATCTTGTAGCCTGGTAAGCTGGACCAAGTGCAGTGGTCAGGCATTTGGATACAACAAAAGGCGAAATTGTTCTCGCATTCTTTTCAGGAGTTTTACAGTGAGTTACATGATAGTGTAGAGTTTCTTTTGGTTTTTGAAATAATCGGTTATGTCTTCGGTGCGCCCTCTCTTCGAGAGAGGATGATCGTGCAGTGAATTGGGATAAGTAAAAGCTACAAAATAGGTGTAAATTTGGCTGCCGTGCCAGCCCCCCACCATGAAGCCCAACGCGGGGTTGTGACAGGTCCTAAAATTGTATGAGACATGTCAACGTCAGTTGTACACAGCGGCTATAACCAAATATAATGTTCCCAAGACAGAGCAAATACACAAGGTGAACCCTTGCCGCCAAAAACAATTGGAAGTAAATAGAAGGGAGAAGTAGACAGGAAAGATAAAACAGTGAGAGCGAGTATCAATGAAGAATAACGGTGATGCTACAGTACAAGAAAATAGTCACGCTTTCCGACACAACAAAAAAAACTGCACAGAGTGCATGCCTTACTTGTTCTGCGTTTTGCTGCACGGTCGACATAATTCGGGCGCCTACTTCTTGAAAGAACCACTCACAGCTGATAGTTACTCTTCAGAAACTCGAAAGAATAGCGTCACTGGCGTTTTTTCTTATGTCTTTCGCGAAGTCTTCTAATAATTAAGGGTAGGACGTTTTATAGATCGCTGTGTCGCTTATAGAAGTTTGTTGATCACACAAACGATGAGCTGCTAGCTCGTCACGTGTACTTGTCGCGTTCAAACTATCTATTGTGTCGTAGTCACAGGATTAAGCACTTTCGTTCGAGTGCCTTGGCGCTTATTTGTCAACGTTTGAAATTCTAGACTGATGCTTGCGATACAGAGGGATTCGGAAGGTCGACGCTACTGCATATTGCTGCTCGCAGAATGGATAGTGCATGCGATTCCTAGAGGTGGCTCCTCGGTGTCAGTTAATAAAATGCGGAGCATATCTTAACGAACTTCGGCGACATTGAGCGTATCTATCTATCTAACCACTTACGTTTGGATGCCCTCGTGATCACCCCCTTAACTCGGCGTGAACCAATATTAGCATAGGAGGTTATGATCATTTCAAGAACACGACGCACTGGTCAACACATGAATGTCAAAATCACGTTGCGTACATTCCCACTTCCCGCCTGACAGTGGCACATAGCCACGTGTGGGTATGTGGCGCTAGTATGCGGGTATGTGCCACTGGTGATTGATACTTTGTATCTACCCAAGAATGACGAGAACTCTCATGGAGAATTTCAACGCGCAAGTGTTAAGAAATACTCGACATCGGTAGCGTCCACCCCACGAATGCAAATATTAACTGTCGGGGTTCCAGCTGGAGTCCAACAGAAGCATTCTGCGTCACAAAGCATTGTACAAAGTAGCTACGCTAGGTTTCGGAGACTACTTTTTAAATAGACGCCAATCTTCGTGAAACGTCCATAGTATTTGGAGTGCCGCCTATCTATTTTATCAACATTACATATGTATTCCTTTCATACAGCCGTCACGTCGAGTTAACGTCAGTTTTGGTTAGGTGCCTTGCGCTGAAGTTGATTAGTGTGGCTGTGTCTAGGGCCAGCGCTTCATCAGCGCATCATGTCACCTTCTCGTGTTGCTAATCATGTTGTCATCATTGCGCAAGTGCAAACAACTGTTTATATGAACATCTGCAAGTGTTCAACATATGTCTATGCGTTTGTATATGTATTTATTGTCATCTCGTGACGGGTCGTTCAATGAAAAAAAATGCGACATGCTCACCTATCCACCAAAAGCTTCGCATATTGTTGATTCCCAAGGTACGTGGGAATCTATTGAATGTTTCGGTATGCCACATCACGCTCATAAACCTGAGCGCGAAAAGTGAACATCTAGGACAATGAAAGCAAGAAACAGATATCATGGCAGCTCAGAAAAACTGCACGTGTGTACCACGCATGCTCTCAGCCCCAACACAGTGCGCACGCACGCATGAAGAAATATTTGTAGCAATTTTACTGTCCAACGATACGATGCCGTCACACTTCTGGCATGCCAGAGAACTTGGAGACACCACATATAGAACGGTACCTACTGCGGTAGGCTGAAAAAATATACTAAACTACCCGCTGCGACAGATATGTCTTTTATGTAGCGTGTACAGTACCTTTTATATCTCGTGGCTTCGGTACTTCTCTCGGAATGCATGTTTAAAGGCTATTATGAAGGATGTCCTGAGATTCCGGGGGCATACGAGTTTGCTCCGACCTCACTTTACGACGACCATGGCGCCAAGACAGTGCGGAGCGCGTGATAAGAGCTCTAATACAAATGGCTGCAAGAACGTGCGTGGCGTCAGAGGCGCACGTTTGGTATTTCCATCAGTTATCAAAGAAACACCCCGTGCGTACATGTCGGCGCCACCACTCAGACAACATTTCAGTAGTGCAGTATTGTCAGCTTGATTTTCGCTATCTTTTTGCCAACCGAACACGCACCTCCCGCAAGCATGTTTGTGGGCGTTCGTAGTCTTTCGGGCAATCTTTTCGTTCCAGCTACAGCAGGGAAATTTCCACTCTCGAAGACTGTGAGGTTGCGCACGGAGTTCTCTCGTGCTGCTTCATTCGCTTTTATCAAATATTGCAGCAAAATATAAGGACAGGTTGCGACCAGGGACGCCCGCACCGTGACGGTAACGTAGTTGCGAGTGAAAACGTCGTGAGGGTGGTAAAATTGATTGCGATACATAACATAGCAGCCACATAATAATATAACCTCTACGTCTGCCCGCGTATATTGTTTATTCTGCACGGTAAAGCTGATAGGTGAACCGTGCTGCTCGCTGGCATAGCGGCCTGAGCACCACTCCTCGGCAAGAGCAAAAGTGGCGGATAGACCCGATCTTTACCGCGGGCGCCTGTCAATCAAGCTGATCGACCCGCCAGCTCAAATAGAAAACTGTTGATTCTAAGAAGGCCCCAGATAAACTCCGGACTGTTATGTTGCCTGTGTAAATGTCAAGCGCTTGATGCGGTGGACGCTGAACAGCTTCTTTGCATATAAAATAATTTGGATATCTTCCACTACTTTCGCAAGGCTGGAGCCATAGAGGAGCTTGTGATGGATGACCCAGCTTCTTCAAGCTTTTCAATTAAGTCGTTCACTCACCAGCGTAATCTGCTTCAAAAAGAATGCCTCGTCACCTCTGTTTTAATTTTGGTTGTGCAAATTAGGTAGAGCTTATTGAACATTACAATGAACATTTTTGACCTAATGCATATAATTTCAATTAAAGCAGCAACAGTTATCTCGGGTGCAATTAGCAAAGAAATGCGTAGTGTAGACCTATTTCACGTAATTCTGATTAGCATGATCCTAATAGTCACCATATCAGTAACATCTAATTAGCACAGTCCTTTTTAGTGTGCTGATGAATAACGTCAAGTTCATTAACTAGACTGCCATAGGTAGACTGCTCTCGCTTTACAAGACTTCATTACCATGATTCTATAGTATGGATTAAAATTAAGATTCAGTTTTATTGAGCAATTTTTTTGGAAAATTGCAAAAAGAAAACGCAAGGATGGGAGCAAGAAGCTGCTATGTAAGCAGCTTGATGAGGCTCTTACTCCTTGTACTTGGCATCAAAAAACCGCAAAGCACAAATACGAAAGCACTTTGACAATAATTTTCAAACTTCAGGAATATATCAAATAATATCGAACAGCACATTACATCCAAGTTTCAGGTTTACATAGAAAGTAGCAGGGCAGAAACACAAAAAACAAAACAGCGCTCAGTTAATCATTGAAACAATGCGCGTGTTCCTAAGCGGCTTACAACATAGTACGAATTGTAAAAAAAATATGTACAACAATGAAATATACAAAAAATACGATTTCTGAAGAGGTACGAAAGAAAACACTGATAAATGAAATGTTGCTTGTTCTACACGAAAAGAAAAAAAGTTATACATAAAAAGCAACAACATAGGAAGACATGATTTCACACATGAGTATAATTATACGGTGTTTTGTTTTAGTCACAGTGTTCCTGCTGATCAATTAGAAGCAATTAAACCTTACACGCCACCATGCTGTATGAGCAACTTCTTAAGTTCTTTTTTACTTATATCAAAGATGGCAATGTTTTTATTTTTAAACGCATTAAAACAAGTGTTCAAATCTTCTTAAATCATAGCTAGTTGGAGAATATGGTACGAACCAGGGAGGACTTTGCCTAATGCTTTAATGCGATTGTGTTGCTTTCTTAAGGTTACACAGTTTTCAAAAAGAAGCGTTCTTGGACAGCAAGCTTTGGTTGTAATACACTATAAGATTAAAACTATGTAATTGATTAAACGCTTAAATGTTAAATTCTCTGAATAAATCTCTTGTATGTGCGCCATGTCGTACGTTTGCAATATGAAGAATTGTTTTTTTGCAATAAAAATATTTTGTTCCCATTTTTTTAGAAATACCTGCGCACAAAAGTTTATTTGAGATGAAAATAACGCAATATAGAGTAAAATTTTCATGTTTTCTGAGAGCATTTGTTGATATTTAGAAAGTATACCACATGTCTTCGCTATGTTCCTAGTTACTTTATTAACGTGGTGGCTCCAGTTAAGGTTTTCATTAAAAATTACTCATAACGACCGAACTTCTTTTATGACTTCACTTTTGCCGGGCCCTAGACGTGTATCCAAATTATGACGGACAGCTTTCTTAGCCACTGCGGAAACCACAGCTTTGATTTTCTTGAGTTGATCGCTAAATAGTTTGCGATACTCCACGTGAAAATGACGTTGAAATTGTTATTGGCTGTATCTGCAAGATCACCCCAATCATTGCCGCGAAAGGACATACTACTGTCATCAGCATGAATTTTAAAGTCCTTACTATTGCTGATTCTTGTTATGTCGTTGATATAAATATTGAACAATAAGGGCCCTAGTACACTGCCTTGATGTAAACCGATGTTATGGTTTGTAGGGAGGATTGGCTGTCATTTATATCTACCCATTGCTTTTTTGTGATAGGTATGGTTTAAGAAAGTCAAAGTGCGTTCCACGAACACCATAATGACGCTACTTAGCATAGCGTATTTCATGATTTATTCTGTAGAATGCTTTGAAATTGTCTATAAAACACCCAATGTTAATAGTTTGTTTTCGAATGAATTAATTATGAGCTCTTATTGTGTGAGTAGAGCCAGTTCTGCGGACATAGCCTGTCGAAGGCCAAATTGACATGTAGATGATATAGAATACTTCTCACAAAATACATGACACGTTTATATATAATTTTATTTAACCCTTTGAATATAACACGAAATATGCAGACGGGCCAATAGTTAGACAAACATTTATGTGATTCGTACAATACACTAACTCTCACATGCTTCATCCTTTCTGGAAAAACTCCAGTAAATAAGCAGGTGTTAAATAGATAGGTAAAACGGGTAACAAACGACTGAGCACTGCTTTTAGAGGTTTAATTTAGGTCATCTGTATCCTTAGCATATATATTTATTGACATGAATACCGAAAAACTTCTTCAGGAGTTGTGTGTAAAAAGTAAGCAGTGGAAAAATTTGGCACACCCAAAGAGTCCCTGTAATCACTATGGTGGGTACGAGAAAATTTTGATAGGTTTGATGACTAGCGTAGTGAAGTATACGTTACATTTATTAGCAAGTTCTTTGCCATTTACCATCTTGTCATGTATGATTATTTGAAGTGCGTTGTTTCGAGACTACCACTATTTAAAAGCCTAGTTATTCCTCGCCAAAGCACGTCACCACGAGTGCTAACCCTTTTGAACAGAGCTTCATAGTATGCATCTTTAATTTTCCTCAAGTGCTTGGTTACGAAGTTTTGGTACCACCTTAATTCTGAAAGATTGTTAGGCTGTCTTGTTTTCACAAATTCCACATACAGTAGATTTTCTTCTCAATTATTTTCAGACATTCTCACGTCATCTATTGTTTCCTACCTTTTTTGAAGGCTTGGACGGTTTTATATTTAAAACACTTATCGTAAGTTTTTGTTAACAGGTTAGATAACAGGTCAGCGTTAGCTGATTTATGAATGGGATTCGAAAAATTTGAGCGATTTCACGCCTGAAGTTGTCGAATGTCTTGTTATTAAATTCCTGTGTTTTGTGTGATTCTGGAGCTGCCATTTTTGTAGGATTAAGATATTCGTTCCGATTCTGAAACATGTATATAAAGTAGTCACACTAATATTGGCAATAATAGTACCAGATGCAGTTGTATTAGTTATATGTTTGTGATGAGTAAAGTGATGAGGCTTTCAGTATCTGAAGTGACACGTGTAGACTCAGTAACAACATTAGTACACGCAAATAAATCAAGTAGCAGTTTGAAATTACGAAATGTTTCACTGTGCTGCAGAACATTTATGTTGCAGTCGTCTCCTATGATAACGTGTAACTTGTTAGAGCACGCATATGTAAGCATAATTTCATGAAATCTAAAAAAATGCTTCCGTTTTTTCATCAGGTGGACAATAAACAACCACATACACATGCTTATGACAGACTAGTGATAGTGCTTCGTAGTCCGGTGTAACCGCTGAAAAGTTTGAGAGAAGGGTACTAGCTAAATGGTCAGAAATGAGTTGCAAGACACCTTCACCGCGGCGAGAGGGCCTCTTCAGAAAGAACAATTTACACTTTGGCAAGCGGAGTACCTCGTCATTGCACGTGTACCAAGTTTCAGAAATCATGATGATGTCAAACCTGAACGAGAATTCGTCAAGAAACGTAGTTATCTCATTGTGCTTGTTGCATGCTGATCTAGCAATGAAATGCATATTACTGCAATATCCACCAGTGTTTTGTATATTGATATCGCGAGACAGCAATAACGCAATTTACTTAAAAGAAAAATAGAGAAGAACTTCGCGACGCAGAAGCGAAAGTACTGATCAGATAAGCCTACGGCAGGCTAGATGCCCCGCGGCGGCTTGAAGCGGCCGCACGCATCTTTTTGAAGTCGGCTTCACGTGTGATTTGAACTGCACAGGACGATTCAGTTTCACGCGCGAATATTTAGCCCCCACTTGCCCATGCAAAGTGCCAGTTCATTTCACGTTTCCGAGATAGTGTGGCGCAATTACCTCGGTCGTGCCACGACTTTACCTAATTACCTTAGTCAATCATGTCTGTTACAAGCTGCCACTCTAGCGTCGCCAGCGCGAAGTCGGCGACGGGAATGACAGCAGGTTGGTTCGTTCCGTACGCAAGCAGAGACAGTACAGAGATCAGAGACGTGAGAAAACAAAACAAACTTTACTCTAGTGATATTGCAGCACACGGGATCTAGTACAACACTTCAATACAACTGACAAAATACATCACGCTTGATACAACTAAAAAATATATAAAAAACAATAAATCAGCTTACGACAGAGAACTATTAGAAACTACACAAACTAACAACAATAGAACTTCGGAGGAGAAAGTTCGAAGATATAAACAGGTGAAGGCATATGTGCGATGACCGGCAGTGTTGCGTCCCCGACGATCGGATGCGAGAAGTCAAAGAGAGTTCTGGGACGACTGCGATGTCGGCGGTGTTGCAACGCTGGTGGCTCCGGGAGGCTAGTGCTTGCAGGTGACTTCGAGCAGGTTGAGCTAACTCGAGGCGAAGTCCCGACGTCTACGTTGCAGACGTTAATATCGCGTCACAACTAGACGAACGGCTAAGTTAGGTGGCCAGCCGATACAGAGCCGCACTAAAAACTTCTAGAAGAGATGCTTGTTGATCTGTTTCTACACCATGTTGGTCTACCTAGCAGGGCAAAATCCTGCGCTTAAATCCCCCTCGTGTCTCCTCGCTCTCTTCCTTGGGGGCAAGAGATCTTTACATGGGTCCACTCATGCGCGTTTATTTGATGGACACTCCGCCCCAAAAATATATTGACCCCCCCATTTTTTAATTGGGAGAGGGCCCTCAACTAGCGAGAGTGACAACCTGTTGGGTTGTTGTCATACTGTTACGGGGAATAAAGTATACACTGATGAACAAATGTGTACTGGCGAATATACTGGCGAGCTAATGCGTACGACGCTGCTGCAGTCCAAGCACGTTCCCGTTCAGCACTTCGTCGTCGTCATCCTCAGGCATCTACTTAGCCCGTGACAATACGGCTTGGCCACCAGAGGTTTTCCCACGCTTTTCCCCGTGGGAAACGGTCAGACTGGCTCTCAGCCGGTGCGTCCCGTAGTCTAATTCTTGTTCGGAGTACATCGCGGCCTTCCACAACCTTGCAGCGGTGTCAAGGTAACAGCTTGCACAGCTCCACCCACAAGATTGCTCAAATTATTTCGCGCATGTCGTCGGATCGGATGGCTTGAACGCCTGTGTACTCTAGCGTCGAGCAGCGATTGAATCGATGAGTTTCCATCTTCAGCGTCTTCTCAATTGTAGTCCCTTAAGAGAGGAATTCATGAACGGTCTTTGGTGGGTTTCTCAATAATGTCGCGAAGAGCTCCTTTTCGACCCTCGCATAAGTAAACAAACGTTCTTCTCAGGCATGGCCGGCTCAACGTGATGGAGTAGGCGGATCATTCCATCGGTGAAAGTGGCGCCAACTCATCAACAGATGTCTCTGTGTGAAGCAATTGTGCATAAATATGCGTTATTTTATGACGTATCGCTCAATCAAAAATTTGCAGCATGGTCACCTTACGTTCACAAGATTTGCATAACGTCAATTCTCAGGTATGTGGGATCTGCCAAATTTTTTTGTAAAAAATTTGAGACAGCCTAGGCATATAACTTTTAGTATTTCATTAGTAGAAACAATGAGGTCACCTTCCTTTTTCCAGTAAGAACACTGCTGTCGTCGTGAAAGATTAGATGTTTTACATAGGTGGCAACAGGCATATTATTATTCATAAAAATAACAAATATTATTGATATGTGGGGTTTAAGGTCCCAAAACCACCATAAGATTATGAGAGATGCCGTAGTGGAGAGCTGCGGAAACTTAGACCACTTGGGGTTCATTGACGTGCAACCATATCTGAGCACACGCGCCTAAAACACTTCCGCCTCAATCGGAAATGAAGCCGTCGCAGCCGGGATTTGACCCGCGACCTGCGGGTCAGCAGCCGAGTACCTTAGCCACTAGACCGCCGCGGCGTTGCAATAACAAATACTAGAGGTCTCAAATTGCTACCTCAAGAAATACATCATTCGTAACGTTCATGGCTGTCGATAACTCTCGGTTTATTCAAACACAGGGAGTCCGATTTGATAAGTAACTTCTTAAGAAAGCAAGAACGCCAAAACAGTGAAAAAAGTCTTTGGGGTGTATTTTCATAGCTTTCTGTATGAATTCTTCGGATAATTATGTCAATACTCCCAGAGTAAGTTTGTTTGCTTCTATATTTCTCAGAATAAACTTTTTTGGAGTAACAAAGCATTTTCAGCTGAGAGGCCTGAAGAAATCTCAACTGTGACGACGTAGTAATGTTGTGCCTGTAACAGAAATGAGAACCCGCACGAAAGTAACTTTTTCACTCGCCACCATGGTCGTAATGAGGATTAAGACTGTCACCACGAAACCGTCTAAAGATAGATAGATAGATAGATAGATAGATAGATAGATAGATAGATAGATAGATAGATAGATAGATAGATAGATAGATCTGTCAAAAGATAGATAGATAGATAGATAGATAGATCGATAGATAGATAGATAGATAGATAGATAGATAGATAGATAGATAGATAGATAGATAGATAGATAGATAGATAGATAGATAGATAGATAGACGAGAATAACTTCTCATAGGCTCGCTAAAAATGCATCATTAGCCGAGATAATTTTTAAATGCGAAGCATTTCTTAGCGAACTTCGGCTACTTTGATCGTATCTATCTATCTATCTATCTATCTATCTATCTATCTACCTATCTATCTATCTATCTATCTATCTATCTATCTATCTATCTATCTATCTATCTATCTATCTATCTATCTATCTATCTATCTAGCCGCTTACGTTTGTGTGCTCTCGTGGTCACCCCCTCAACTTCGCGTCAACCAAAGTTAGCATGCGAGGCAGTGATGGTTTGGCGAATATGACGAGCTCGTCAACACATCATAACGTTACAATTCCGTCGCGTAGGTCATCAAAATTTTCCCGTCAGTAAGTGGTTCATACCCACGGGCGGGTATGTGCCGCTGGTATGCGGATATGTGCCACAGGTGATTGACATAAGTAGCAACCCAGGAACGACGGGAACAGACATGGGCAGTTTTAGCACGCAAGAGTTAAGATATACCCGACCTCCGTAGCGTCGACCCGACGAATGCAAAGAATAAACGTCAAGGTATCTGCTGGGTTCAAACAGAAGCATTTTGCATGGCAATGAAGCGTTTTTTTACAGAGCTACGCCGGGTCTCTGAACTACTTTTTGAATAGACGCTAATCTTCGTGTAACGCCAATAGTGGCGGCAGTGCTGCCTTTTAAAGTTATAAACATTACACATGTACTCCTTTGGTACAGCCGTCACGTCAGGTTAACACAATTGTGGTTACTTGTCATGCGCTAAGGTTGATTTTTGTAGCAGGGTCCAGGGCCAGCATCTTCACGAGCATCAGCGCTTCATATCATTTTCTGGTGTTGCTAATACGCATGTTCCAGTTGACACCGTTGCGCAAATGCAAACAACTCGTTATATAAACATCTACGACTCTTCAACACAAATCTGTGCGTGCAACATGTGTGCATATATATAGCTTCAGTTTATGACGTGTCGCTCAATAAAAAAAATTGGAACATGGTCATACCTTAAACATGCTTCGCATAACGCCGATTCTAAATACATGAGAGCTGCCAATTTTTGCTTCAAAATAGTTTATTTCCGAGAATTCGCAAGCATGGAATAATGATTTAGAATATCGTTTATTATAGGGTGAAATATTCTAGCTGCCCCATAATATATTCTGAAAAAAAAAAGAAGGGATAGTTAGAGCAGTGTCAATTTTTTTCCGACGAGTATTGTACTACGCTCAAAATTCCATTAGCATATATACAATGCACAGCTGACCATGCAGCTACAACATCACAAAACTCTTCACCTAGGAATATTTACAGAGTAACAATGCTTCACACAAACTTCTTCATATAAAAAAAAACTCCCCTTCTGCATCATTTCGACTACTAATACCACTACAACTGGTAATAAGAGACGTGTCAAGCGGTGATGAAACGCCCAAAAACACAAGTGTACCCGGAGTTGAAAGCCCACGAAGCTGTGGTGGCACAGAAGCGCCGACAAGAGAATCCTGAGGCGGTGTGGGCGAGCGATGCTACAGCCAAGCGCCTGAAGCGATGTTTGACGCGTCTTTCGCAAACTGTATTGACAATGCCAGGTTTACTAGATTTACCTCGAGAGCTTCGCCTACTCATCAGCATTAACTTCGTGGAGACGACATAACTTTAGTTCTCTTTATCATTCGCTCCTCACAACAATATCTCCTCAGTATCCGATCTCCGTCCTCTTATGTGTCACCGCCCAAATCGCTTGATGAATGCCAGCACCTCACCTCAACTAGTCTTGGAGCCAAACCTAAGCACTAGCTACAAGTGGTCTAGAGTGTTTGGCCTCCTCCTGGGAAGACTAAGCAACCTCATCAAAAATTAAGAGAGGAAAAAACAGCTTTCACCTGCGAGAAACCACGTCGAGCAAGAAAAAGCCCCGCGCTACCATGCAACCGCACCCGTTCCGCGGCGACAACACCAAGCCCTGCGAACCCTTCTCCGGCTTTTTTAACCAACCCGGACTGAAGGTTTCTCGCGCTTCCTATTCATTACGTTGTGTTAATTAGTTTAAACTGAAAGTGGGAAATATTTACTTCCCCCAACTATGTTGCAGACGCGGAGGTCACAACATTAAAGGGGCGGTGCCACCATTTTTCCAGACTATCCCATGCCTGTTGTGGGTCTTTCTCTGTATGCAAGGACGAAGGGTGAGAAACAACAACCGTGTAAAATGTATTTTAATTCACTTCTAAAAGTATACCTCAGTGTTCACTCTCGCGATCTAAGCCCATCACTAGCGCAGCAACACTGACGTTTCAGAAATGGAGTAGTAGTGGCAGTTGTCGTGACGTCAATCCAAAACTATAGCGTAAGAGTGTGCTGGCATTCCTTGCCGGGAGACGGCGTGCGTCCGTCAAGGGCACTGGGAGCTTTCACAGAGACACTCGACGCGTCCTTCACCAACGCCTCCTAAAAAACTATCTCTTGAACTTGAGCCGCGAACGCGCTTCCCTACCCTCTGATTTTACCCTCCTCCGTTGGTATGAAGGCGAGCATTTTCGACGGCCGCCCCCTGCGAACACAGCAATGCCGTCATAGTTGCCTGACGAGCACCCGTGATGTCACGTGACTTAGCGGTACGGTGGCGAGTGGTCTCACGCGGCGGCCGGCGGCAACATAAGGCAGGAGGCATGGCCTCCGAGATTGCGTGCTGGCCGGAGGCTCTCAATTGAAAAGAGAGAGACGTTCCAGGCATAGGATTTCTAGGAAGCGTTGCCTTCACAGAGAACGGAGGTGTCCGTCAGAGATGCTGCGTGCGTCCAACTACGAGGCTGCCCCCTCCTCTTTCAGCGTATCGGCGCCTATAAGCACGGCACTGACCAAATGAAGCTGCGTTGCTCACCATGCCACGCGTCAAATTCTTTGAGATTCGCCGTTAGGGGCATGCAGAAAATAGCCGCGTGCTCGCGTCCCCCTTGTATCCCGGCAACGATACGCCGACATATGCAGGGCGAGAAACATGCGTGTCGCGTTGCAATCTGACGCCACGTTGCAATCTGACAGGGAAACTCGACTGAACAGTGCCTATAAGAGGCCGGCGCAGCTAGCATTGGGGGGCTTCCTCGTCCACGTTGTGTACATACGTTGTAAATATATAAATATAAATGCTTCGTTTGCTTCTATACTCGGCGACAACTTTTCTTGGCACTGAATTTTCAACTTGAATTTTAAATGTTCCTCCTTTGATTTTCTACGTGGAGCTATTTGAGGTGGGCCGTAGGTGACACTTGTAAGATATAAGCATTTCTTTTATATTATCTGTCGTGACTTCACGTTTCTGAACATGTGAAAAAGTCCCGCCTTTGTACGTACACCTGAAACGCTAAACAGCGTCTGCGTCTACATGAAAGGCTAATGGTGCGCCCCCGTCACTTTCCACAGCGTTACGAGACGCGCCTCAAGACGGACAACTCGCGCAGTGCTACAAGTGTAGAAGCTCCGCCTCCATAGCTTCTCTTCAGTGCCAAGAGAAGTTGTCGCCGAGTATAGCTGCCTTTTGCCTTGCCACTGCCTGGATGCTACTGCAGCTGGCCATGGCGACTGTCAGCCCGTTTGATTTATTGGTGGCGTTTGTGTGCCACGTGTGTGAAAGCATATGAGACTCAGCACAATGTGCGTCACAGCCATGTGTGGTTACGTGACCAAGCTATCTACGCATCAACTTCACTTCCTAACTTGGCGCCACGATACCAAAACCGAAAATGGTCCACATAGGTAGAGCAATTTATTGATTGATATGGGGGGTTTAACGCCCCAAAACCACCATATGATTATGAGTGACGCCGTAGTGGAGGGCTCCGGAAATTTCGACCACATGGGGTTCTTTAACGTGCACCCAAATCTGAGCACATGGGCCTACAACATTGCCGCCTCCATCGGAAATGCAGTCGCCGCAGCCGGGATTCGAACCGGTGACCTGCGGGTCAGCAGCCAAGTACCTTAGCCACTAGACCACCGTGACGGATTGAGGTAGAGCAATAATAAATTATTTGGCAAAAAGTCTCGAATCTTCGTGTGTATCATGCTTCCTGGAGCTGAAGAAAGCGCTTACAGTGAAGAACACGCACGCAACAAATTTGGTGGCACCATTTATTTGAAATACAGAAAATCACATGCAACAATTACCTAATCTCGTTTTCATTCTCTTTAAACACGGGGCGCGAGGAGGTCATTGCCCTTCAATACTGCCTTCTTTATGTGTTTATTTTGTTGTTTGAATAAGTGCCTTTAAGTATGTCCGCTATCATGTTTATTAGTGTTACTTGAAGCGACTTATTATTTCGTAATATTTCATATTGGTACTTTCGCTGATAATTACCATTTTGTTTATTCTGTGTACACTTTTCTACGTTAATGGCTGTTGGCATTTTGCGATAATGGAATAGATAATTGGAGAAATAAATAAATAATTTAGCCTACAGCGTGACATGCAGCGGCCCCGGTGCGTTATATTTTGCATTACTGCTGTTGAAAGTCGCCCAGAATGGTCAAGAAAAACTCGTTATACACGGCTGTCAAAATGCTTTTTAAAGATATAAATTGTCCTGACTGTCCAGTCATTGCGAAACATACAATCCTGCAAGTCGATTTTACAAGTTATCGTGAATAGCGAGCGGAATTACATATTTAAACAAAACCTTAACATAAGGTATCTTTACTTCTTGCTATTACGTCTAAATATAAAAATCAATCAATTAGCTCTCATTTCTACCCAAATAAATTGGGGGCAGCGGGAAAAAAGTCCACCGTACTGTGGCTTGACAAAGTTTTGACCGCCTACTAAGTCCAGCAGGAAAACGTGTCTAGTAGAAAAAACGACTGTGTTAGAAATAAAACATCCTTACACTCAATGCACTATGATATGAAGTGGCAATATATAGCAGAAACAAGTTAAAACAATAAACTATTTGTTTGTCTGTACTCATCATAGGTACTGAGACACATTGATGCGACTCATAAGAATAAACAGGGGTAAAAGGAAAGAAAAACAGTACGCAATTGCAAATGATGTAACCTATACAATATAGGCTCATAATTAGGCCAACGAAGAAAGGCGAAACTAAGGAAAGCACTACAGAACAAAAAACTTGCTATAGTCGTAGGTAAATTATATAAAGGTGACAGTCACTTGATTGAAATACATGTATGAATGTGTCCAAGAACTGAGCAGCAGTGTGCTGAGATTTGGGTGCATGTTAAAGAACCCCAGGTGGTCAAAATTTCCGGAACCCTCCACTACAGCGTTTGTTATAAACATACGGTGATTTTGGGACGTAAAACCCCACATATTCTTAAAATTAAAAGGGAAGCAAAAATAATGAAAGAAAAGAAAACGCCATGCGCAGAACAGACTTAGCATACTTAGCCTGCAGATTCTTTGCAGACTTAGCCTTCTGCAAAGAATCATCACAACCTCATGCTGGTGGAAACGAACGTTCTGTAATCGCCTTATTAGAATGAGAGAAAGATGCATGTTGAAGTCAGTTTTCTGCATTCTTTTCACTCACAATCCAAACCCCTTTCTTACCTGATCGCCAACACCCGCCAGGAACCATCTAGACTTTCAGATAAAGGTCACGTCTATGCGTTCGTTAACTTCCGATAAATACGCAAGTATTTCTTCTGTTCTCTCTGATGAGCACTAGGAAAGCTGAT
This sequence comes from Rhipicephalus microplus, assembly GCF_043290135.1. Lineage (NCBI taxonomy): Eukaryota > Metazoa > Arthropoda > Arachnida > Ixodida > Ixodidae > Rhipicephalus > Rhipicephalus microplus. The sequence goes on from NW_027464601.1 coordinate 6,154,763, forward strand.
TTTCTCAGAGAAGTAGGAATCGTCACAGTTGCGGAAACTTTCTCAAGTTTTCCAATCTTACAACGAATGCTGTTTTGAGTTCAGAACATGGGTCACGCGTGGCGTCGTAGTTCTCTACCGCCGCCACCGCCAGTGTCCGCAACCAGTATCGAATCAAAAGAAAAAAAAACTTAGTAAATGAACCAAACATGTGATTCAATGCGACTCAAACCCGGCTCCGCAGAGTGCCAGACCAGTATTCTACCACTAAGCCATGCAGTGCTTTTTTTTCATGGTATTTTTCGTTTCATCATTAATTCTCACACAATACGTTATCTTCCAGCAGCGCTTGATGAAGTACCATGTGATATGTTTTTCCTCATGGGTATGCACAGCTTGTGGAAGACACGAATGCAAGACCGCAATGCAGAGCCCACCACCTCTTCAAGCGCACACTTCATTCAAATGGCTATCCACCTGAAAAACATTTACGACGAGCTACACTTTAGACCAGACTGATACTCCGTCTTAGACAACTGTTTGACCTCACCCCTTTTTTGTTTGTATAACACGATGTGAAGAACTCTTCATGTGAGGAACTCGCGCTGTGTTAGCCATTTAGTGTTTATCAGTAACGCTCGAGCGCTTACTTTGGCGATTTGATTGTACTTTTGTTCGCTTAATTTTTGTCTTTATTGCGCAAGTACTTTACTAAGCCATGCAGTGCTTGGAACTCGTTTCTAAACTGGCCTTAGGCAGGCCTGATTTCGGGAAAGGAATCGCGTTATTATGAGGAATAAAGCGTTTTAGAGCAGCACAAGAACAACCAGGCATCACACAATGATAATTGCGTAACGACTGCGTCGTCCAATGCTACAACCCATTAGAAAACTTGTTCTTTATTACCTATTAACTGTGACGCATACCCACTTCCGGCATATTTCTTCATCGTCGCCAACAAATGCACAAAATTTTCCACAAGTGTGTAGCGAATACCACGCTTATCAAAAAAATTATGAAGCATAGCAAAGCGAATGCTGGCCCACTACCCAAAAATTATGATTACCATTGCCGCAGTGGGTACCTAGCAAGTGTGCTTGCAGCAGTCACCCAATGAATGGTTATAAAAGGCTCTGAAAGACCCTTCAAGCTTTCGCTGTGACTGTGCAGCACCTCCCACACAGGCCTTGCGTTATTTGAAAAAAAACTTTAGTTTTTCAATAGAACTGAGGTGACTTACATTGACAACACTAATGGTACGAGCTATGGTCTTATCGTGATGAAACCTCATTCTTCCATGGTCCTTCTTAACTTTGTGTTGTATCTTTCTTGGTGCAGCGTCAAAACTGGTCGTCATATCGAGACTATTAGGCAAGTTTCGAACATACACATAAATTGTAGAGTCCTTCTTCAAATCCTGCCGTTTCCCGTAGCTTACATATTCAATGCCCTTACCAAGTTCGAGTCCAAAGATTAATCTGAAAAGCCAAAGAAAAATAAACTGCGTTAGGTGCAACTTATTTCGAAGGAATTATTTCCAGCAATTTTTTATACAAAGGCAAGAACGCTTATGCCTTGTCATTTTGACTTATTCTTATCTTCACCGTTAACATTGCACCTTTGGTGAAGCAAGTAGGGTAAATGAACAGAAGGACGTCAAGAGTATCAAAAACTGCAGCACCAAAAAGGTTTGTATAAAAGAAGCCTTAGACAAATTTCCTTTCGTGAAATGTATTCACTCGAAATAAGACATATTTGCGGGAAAATTTCTATATGCACAAACCACGAATCGGGCCATTACAACATCAAATGACCAGCTGTCCCAACTTCAGACGCACATGCCCTTATTTGCCGGCTTGAGACCCTCAGTACACCAACCTGCTTGAGGGACGCCCTTTTGACTCGCTATCTACTGAAGGCCAGTTCGCAGTCGCCGTCACCTGCACGGCCACCGCATGTGCAACGCAGAGAGCCTTTATTTCAAAAGTGCCGCTTGCAGAACAAAATGAACGCATACGTTGTTCGGCACTTCACATTTCATTCTAGATAATCAGGAAAAGCATTAAATGCCCACCGATCCAAGCAAGTTAGCTTCCTCTACATCTCAATCCCAAGTGATGTAAACAAAAACTAAATGGGATAATTCACTTTACGGTATGTCGTGCGTTATTTTATTACCATGCTCTAAAAGATTACACAAAGCTCAATGAAACAGCTGGCCTGCACGCTTTTTTTCAAAGCCATTTCTCCATAGCTAGATGTAGCCAGGAAATCGTGCCCGTCGCTACGTAGCAGGCCGAATTAAAAACCGCTCAAAGATTATTTAGCCAGATTTTGTTGGTCTGAAGTGGTTTCTTGTTACACAAACACATATACACTTATCTGGACCTGTAGTCAGGCCCAATATTTGGAATCAAATATACTGCTCAGTTCCGCGGTTCAAAGGGGTGGTGCCACCAAATTTGTGGCATGCGTTTTCTTTCCTGTAAGCGTTTCCTTCAGCAACAGGAACCATGATAAACACACAGAGATTCGTGTCTTTTCCCTCAAGAATTTAGTATTGCTTACTTATGTAGAACTATCTCAGTTTTGGTTTCGCTGTTTCGTATTGGGCAGTGACGTCGATGCATAAGTGGCTTGGTCACTAGAGCACACAAGGAAGTGGCGCACATTGTGTTCATTTTCGTCTGCACTCATACACACGTGCCTAAACAAGCGCCAGCAAAACAAACGCGCTGACAGTCTGTATGGCCAGCTGCACTAGCATCAAGGCTGGGGCAAGGCAAGAAAGCAGCAAGAAGGAAACAAAGCATGTATGTTTACAACGTATGTAAACAGCGTAGACGAGATTGATGATGATTGATATGTGGGGTTTAACGTCCCAAAACCACTGATGATTATGAGAGACGCCGTAGTGGAGGGCTCCGGAAACAGCGTAGACGAGGAAGCCGCCCGACGCTCGATGCGCCGGCTTTTTGTAGGCGCCGAGATGCTGATGGAGGATAAGAGAGCCCCGCTGTTTGACGCGAGCAGCGTCTCTGTACGACGCATTCTGTCTTTTCGAAAGCACCTCAGAGTCCTTGACGAACGCATGCAGTGTCTCTGCAAGAGACGCCAGCACACTCGTAACAGCAGGCATGCTAGTTCTCTCCTTGTTTACAAAATGCGTTATGAACGTGGCGGAGATCACTCAATTCACTATAAATCTGGTGTGACGTCAAGACAACTGCCGTTGCTTCTCCTATTCTGAAACTTCAGCGTTGCTGCGCAAGCGATTTGCCTAGATTGCGAGAGCGAGAATTCAGCTACACGTTCAGAAGTGATTTAAAATATATCCTGCGCATTTGTTGTGCCCGACTCTTCATGTGGAGAGTCCTTGCATTCAGAGGAAACCCACAACAGGCTTGGAATATCCTCAAAGTTTGGTGTCACCACCCCATTAACTGAATAGTATTCAACACCATATCCTAAATAAACAAACAATACAGTCATCATAGCAAAGTTTGTCGTTTAAAACACCTCGAAAAGTATAGCTAGTTAGTCAATAAAAAGTTCGTTGGATATCCTGGTTCTCCATCTTCGGCTATTGATTAGAGTGCTGAATGTTGGGTGCAGTTTCACCTCTAGGTGTAATAATCAAGATTTCTGTTCCACTGAAGTAAATCATTCTTTTGCTGCTTGCATTACAACATACAGACAACTTCCGGTTGTTATTCATTGTGTGTCTAGTACTGGGTGTTGGAAAAGAAAATATATAAGGGGGATAATAAAGGAAGTGCAAAAAATGTTGTTAACTTAATTTGATATTTCGTGATTGCATTAGCTTCACCGATAATGCATGCTCTGTTTAGAAAATGTTGTGAACTATACTATAGATGCTCTTTGGATTACTAATTCTTTTTATTGTCCCAGCGCAAAACGTTTGTAAAGGCTTCAAGCATGCCCTGTACGTCACACCCCACCTGTTCAAACAATAGCCAATATGGTGATGACAAAACGCGTAGTAAACGGATTTCAGTATTTCAGCGCTGACATGACATCCTCGGCACGACATGACATCCGACACCACGGACGCCAGGTGCTTAAGTTTTCGGTTTGTCCATGACAACACATGAACTTCGTCAGAACGGGCGCTTTATACAAACAATGCATGAATGCTGAGAAAGATGCGCTCAAGCAACCAGTATCTGGTGCGCATGCTTTAAGAAAATACCTATACCACAAGTAAGTCTACATGATTATGGTGCACCTTTAGTATTAAAAAGTGCAATTAGCTAATAGAGGTATGTTAAACGTTCTTTCTTCCGTCACTCAACCCCGTCACTTTCGAGTCTGTACAATATGGTCACTTTCCCACATTCTACTTGCGCTGCTGAAGTTTATGTGTTCTTAGGAGAACCTCACTAGCTGTTGTAGCAACAAACGATACGTAGACAGCGGGAGATATACAAGAAGTGAAGTGAATGTAAATTTGATCGTACCTGATTTTTTTAGTGCTAACTCCCACCTGTCCCCGCAAGAGAGCAAGTGGCTTAACTATTTCACTTACTAATCTAAACAACGAATAACAATGGTAACAGCTATGTGCCAGTAGTTTTATTTCGTAAACTTATAAGAATAAAGAGCTAGGTGTCGTCAAGTGAAAGGGGTTTGGGTAGCATGAAAATACCTTATGCACTCAAAAATTACCCAAATTGAATCATGGACCTAGAGGAAATGGAAAGGATCGTCGCTCTTCGTTCGACACCATCGTTATGTGCTGGTCACCTACAAAACTAAGAAGAAGAGGACTAGGTGGTGCTAGAGTTACTGTATATGCTACCTTTAGGTAGCAGAGTTGCGCCACTGTTTTCCGGCGCCGCTCTCTCCGCCTACAGAAATTCAGCACCCCTAATTTCCGAGCGCCATCACGTGGTCATAAAGTGGTACAAATGCACTGCGGAGAAGCCAATGCTACAATGATTCCGGGCAGATCAAGAGTGGTTGACATCGGCTGTGGTTCCACATCAGCTGACGTGAGCCTTATTTGTAATACGAGCACAATAGAGAGCCGTGCGTAATATGGCCATCGCACGGGCACTCCCAATTACTGTTCAGCTCGATTCAGTTGAAGGCGATAGAACTACACCTGGCTCCCTCACACACTTAACGAATGAGTCCAACATGATGAAAAAATTTCACTCTAAATGGTTCAATTGCGTTTAAAAGTGCAAAAATAATTTTATATTTGTAACTTGGAAAAACAGCGGAAAAGCCGAAGCTAGTGTAACCAACCATGAATATGTATATCACTGGTTCAACAAGCTACGCACTTTATTTTATTATTACATACCAAGATCGTAAGTATCAATTCAAGGCTTCTAGGTGTGACCGGAGCAACTGAGTTTCACTCATACTTTAAAAAATTTAAAGAAAGTGAAAAATAAATAAAGCAACTCCAGTACCTTAATCCCTCAATATTGAGAGACTATGTAGCACTCTGAAGCGCGAACGTTGCTCCTACGCGGGTGGTGAGTGGCTTTCTCGCAAACATTTAAACCCAAGATGGCGTATCTTAGCGGAACTCTGCCACCTAAAGGTAGCATATATTAACTCTAGGTGGTGCAAGGTAAAGAATGCATTGTCAAGAATGCAATTTTCTCATCTAATTGAATGTGGCATCTGCATTTTCCATGGAGTTACCGCAATCTGTTCCAAACATAATAATGAGTTGCAATTCGTCCCCTGAGTTACTCAGCAATGCAATGTCATCGGCGAAGCGCAGGTTACTAAGGTACTCTCCATTAACTCTTATCCCTAACTGTTCCCATTCTAGGCTTCTGAAAACCTCCTGCAAGCACGCGGTAAATAGCATTGGGGAGATTGTGTCCCCTTGCCTTCCACCCTTCTTGATTGGTATTCTGTTGCTTTCTTTATGAAGCACTATGGTAGCAGTTGATCCTCTGTAGATTTCTTCCAGGATGTTTACATTTACTTCATCGACGCCTTTATTCCACAGTGTCTGCATGACGGCTGATATTTCTACTGAATCAAACGCCTTCTCGTAATTTATGAAGGCTATGTATAGTGGTCGGTCATATTCTGAGCATTTGTCTATTACCTGATTGATAGTATGAATGTGGTCAATTGTTGAGTAGCCTGTTCTACATCCTGCTTGTTCCTTCAGTCGATTGAATTCTAACTTTTTCTTTACTCTGTTAGCAATTACGTTTGTAGATAGCGTGTATACTACAGAGAGCAAGCTAATCGGCCCGTAATTCTTCAAGTCTCTGCCATCTCCTTTCTTATGTATTAAGATGATGTTAGCGTTCTTCCAAGACTCTGGTACACTTTCCGTCAGGAGACACCTCGTAAACAGGGTGGCTAGTTTTTCTAACACAATCTCTCCTCCATCTTTCAGCATAACTGATGTTACCTGATTCTCACCAGCAGCTTTGCCTCTTTGCATGCTCTCCAAAGCTTTTCTGACTTCTTGTATTATTACTGGTGGGGTGTCATCTGGGCTACTGCTAGTTCTTATAGTATTAAAGTCATGGTTGTCCCGGCTACTGTAAAGATCTCTGTAAAACTCCTCCGCTATTTTAACTATCCTATCCATATTGGTAGTTATTATGCCTACCTTGTCCTTTAGTGCATGCATTCGATTTTTGCCTATACCAAGTTTCGTCTTCACAGCTTTGACGCTTCCTCCGTTTTTCAGAGCGTGTTCAATTCTCTCCATGTTATACCTTATTACATCGGATACCTTACGCCTATTATTCAACTTCGAAAGCTCTGCCAGTGCTATTTTGTCTGTTTCATGGTTTGACGCTTCTTGATGAGATTCCTACTTCCTGAAAAAGCTTGCCAGTGTCCTGTCTAACTACCTTCCGTCCAACTTCCATTGCACACTCCATAATGATACTCGTCAGATTATCATTCATGGTATCTATGCTAAGGTTGGTTTCCTCACTAATAGCCGAGTGTCTGTCCTGAGGCGAGTCTCTGAATTCCTGTATTTTCACTCTCAGTGCTAGCTCATTGATTGGCTTCTTGCGTATCAGTTTCTGTCGTTCCTTCCTCAGGTCTAGGCGAATTCGAGACCGTACCATTCTATGGTAACTGCATCGTACCTTGCTAATTACTTCAACATCCTGCACAATGCTTGGTGTGACCTATTGTAATGTCGATTTCGTTCTTATTTCGCAATTAGGGCTGCTCCATGTCCACTTGCGGTTTCCTTGTTTTCGGCAGAAGGTATTCAAAATCCGTAAATTATTGCGTTCTGTGAATTCTTCTAGTAGCTCTCCTCTGGCGTTTCTAGTGCCGATGCCATAATCTCCTACTGCCTGGTCTCCAGCCTGCTTCTTCCCTACTTTTGCATTAAAGTTGCCCATCACTATAGTATACTGTGTTTTTACCTTACTCATTGCCGATTCCACGTGTTCATAGAAGCTTTCAACTGAAGCGTCATCATGGCTGGATGTAGGCGCGTAAGCCTGTACTACCTTCATCTTGTATCTTTTATTCAGTTTAAATACAATGCCTACCACCCTTTCAATAATGCTATAGTATTCCTCTATGTTGCCAGCTATGTTTCTGTGAATTAGGAACCCCACTCCCAGTTCTAGCCTGTCTGCCAAGCCCCGATAGCAAAGGACGTGCCCATTCTGTAGCACAGTATAGGCCTCATCTGTCCTCCTAACCTCACTGAGCCCTATTATATCCCATTTAACACCCTCTAGCTCCTCGAATAGTACAGCTAGACTTCCCTCACTAGGTAAGGTTCTAGCGTTACACGTTGCCAAGTTCAGGTTCCAAATGCGGCCTGTAGTCTAGAGTTTCTTAGCATCCTCTGCTGCGTTGCAGATCTGACCGCCGCCATGGTCAGTTGCTTCGCAGCTGCTGGGGATTTAGGGCAGTGAGTTATTTGACGTATGCATGTGAGAGGTTGTGGCCAGATACTGCACCAGGGTGGCCAATCCTTCTCTGGTGAGGGAGTGCGTTACCGGCGGTGGTTAGCGGTGAGGCCGCACTCCAGGCCTCGTAATGCAGTTCCATAACCACGCGGAGTTTTTAAAATCCGGTTGTGCACTGCGCGGCACCAGAATTGGAACCACGGACCTTTTGCATGCGAGGCGGATGCAAAAGAATGCAAAAGTTCTCGCCATAGCGACGGTTAATGCGTGCTTTGCGGCTCGCTGAGACCAGACCCATGCTAGTGGCTGTAATCCTTCGCGATACGTGTACACCACACTGGCGCCCAACGTGTACACTACAGATTGAAGTGCTAGATGTAAGGGCTTTCATATTTCGCTGATTGAACATTTTTGCATAGCTTCCACAGCATCGCACCTGATGTATAAAATGGAGTGTTGTAACAAAGGGCCTCCTGTAACCATGTGTCTTGTACACAACGGCATGAACATGCGAAATCAAGTAAACCACATTAAAACATCTCATAATCAATTGTCTCTTGTAACTTTGTCTCTTGTTACAAGGCTTTATACAGAAAGACATGTGCACATAACTAGTATTGAAACTAATAGAAGACAATCATATAATAATTAGAGTGGTGGACACTACAACACTAATAAAACAGACAAAAGGAAGATACACGGACATTTTTTGTGTATGTTTACTCGGCCCTATTTCATTATATTACATTTATGATAAACCCTTACCACGTGGCTCAGCTTGCCATCTTGTCAATTAGCCCGAGAGTTGACCCGAATAAGGTAAGGTATGAAATCAACTCACCAGGTCAAGAAGAAGTTCCCAGAGGTCCCGCCACTTGAGTGCGGTGCCTGGGTAGAAGGCGTGGTAACATGCCGTAAAAGTAGCTTCACATTCCTCTAACAGCGTCATCTGCATAGCAGCCCCTCTTCCAAGGAGGCCCTCAGCACCTTCGGACAGGCTCATGCCTTCTGATAGGATGCAAGTTAGAAGGCTCAGAGTGTCTGCCACACACTCTGCCATTCGTGATGACTCAGGCTGCACTTTCTTGGTCAGAGGTCTGATGGGGTACACATGGCAGAAGGTGTCTACAAGCGCTGAGAACGGGGCAAACATTGAGGTTTAGAGATAGGCCCGGTCACGAGAGGCACAATCATATAGTTCAGTGTGTTTGGCCGATGCCACTTAATAAGATAACTCAGCTTGGTTGTTATTTAATTTTGTCAATAACGTGAGTTCCATTGTCAATGGTGCATCACTTAAGGACTCTACTTTCTGAATAGCCGAGCAGTTGCTTGTAGCTCTTGCACTTTTCGATGACAGTAGATCACAAATCTTGATTGACTCAAAGGGATTCAAAGTCAGGGTCAGTATTTAAACAACTTGTAAATACGAGACTTTCTCTACATACCACTATTTGGTTTTCTGCACATCTCGAACTCCTACTGGACTCCGTCGTAGACCGGAATGACCCTGCTTACTTCCGGGCGCGCGCACTAACCCTCCGCACTGGCCAGGACGTAGGTCTGCAGGTTGACAGTGGGATGTTTAGGGATGCTTTACTTACATTCAATAAAATGGCTAAACACTACCAACTGAGTAGGCGGTTATTTCCTCCTCCGAACACCAAATGGTCTAGGCCTCAAACCATCATGTTTAGAATGCTTCAGACCAGGTCCTACCCAAGTCTACCTTTTCTCAGAATAGTCTACCTTTTCTCAGAATGCCTGGCATGAACAGCTGCCGCAGGCCGTAGTAGTGCTGCCCCTGTTGCACTACACCGGCGAACGATGGTTTACTTGTGAAAAATCCAAATACCTGTTGTCGGGATTCCCAGAAAGTTATGTTTTGTGTGACTTTGATTGTGAATATTTCCTTATCTTTTCCATGTTGGACACGTTCAGGAGTATGTAAGGTAGGCTCTATCGCAATTTGCGCAGTGAGCCCCATCCTCAATCTTACAACCATCTTTGGCGTGCCAAGTAGTGGCGCACTTTTCACAGGTGAGTTGGCCGTGGCCACTTTCAGAGCCGCGACAAACATTGAGATTTAAAGCAAGTTCGTGGTTTAGGGATATAGGGTAGCACATTCAACTTCAAATATCCCGTTTCGATATGTTCAGGAAGGATACTGGTGTAAAATGTCACAAATATATGTTTTGTTGGGACTTCTTTCTTATCACGCCTGATATTTATTCTTTGTACTTTTGTCACCTGCTGTTTCTTCCAAACCTTGAAGAGCACAGCTTCAGTCACGCCAAGGAAGCCTTGATCAGACACAACGCCTCGGGAAATGTTGAGAGAACGATGTGGTGTAATTGATATAGGGATGTTTCCAAATGACTCCAGTTTTGAGAGGTTTTCATACTGGGCCTGACTTTTACCTCGAGGAAAAGATACCTACTGGCCAATCTTGTAGCCTGGTAAGCTGGACCAAGTGCAGTGGTCAGGCATTTGGATACAACAAAAGGCGAAATTGTTCTCGCATTCTTTTCAGGAGTTTTACAGTGAGTTACATGATAGTGTAGAGTTTCTTTTGGTTTTTGAAATAATCGGTTATGTCTTCGGTGCGCCCTCTCTTCGAGAGAGGATGATCGTGCAGTGAATTGGGATAAGTAAAAGCTACAAAATAGGTGTAAATTTGGCTGCCGTGCCAGCCCCCCACCATGAAGCCCAACGCGGGGTTGTGACAGGTCCTAAAATTGTATGAGACATGTCAACGTCAGTTGTACACAGCGGCTATAACCAAATATAATGTTCCCAAGACAGAGCAAATACACAAGGTGAACCCTTGCCGCCAAAAACAATTGGAAGTAAATAGAAGGGAGAAGTAGACAGGAAAGATAAAACAGTGAGAGCGAGTATCAATGAAGAATAACGGTGATGCTACAGTACAAGAAAATAGTCACGCTTTCCGACACAACAAAAAAAACTGCACAGAGTGCATGCCTTACTTGTTCTGCGTTTTGCTGCACGGTCGACATAATTCGGGCGCCTACTTCTTGAAAGAACCACTCACAGCTGATAGTTACTCTTCAGAAACTCGAAAGAATAGCGTCACTGGCGTTTTTTCTTATGTCTTTCGCGAAGTCTTCTAATAATTAAGGGTAGGACGTTTTATAGATCGCTGTGTCGCTTATAGAAGTTTGTTGATCACACAAACGATGAGCTGCTAGCTCGTCACGTGTACTTGTCGCGTTCAAACTATCTATTGTGTCGTAGTCACAGGATTAAGCACTTTCGTTCGAGTGCCTTGGCGCTTATTTGTCAACGTTTGAAATTCTAGACTGATGCTTGCGATACAGAGGGATTCGGAAGGTCGACGCTACTGCATATTGCTGCTCGCAGAATGGATAGTGCATGCGATTCCTAGAGGTGGCTCCTCGGTGTCAGTTAATAAAATGCGGAGCATATCTTAACGAACTTCGGCGACATTGAGCGTATCTATCTATCTAACCACTTACGTTTGGATGCCCTCGTGATCACCCCCTTAACTCGGCGTGAACCAATATTAGCATAGGAGGTTATGATCATTTCAAGAACACGACGCACTGGTCAACACATGAATGTCAAAATCACGTTGCGTACATTCCCACTTCCCGCCTGACAGTGGCACATAGCCACGTGTGGGTATGTGGCGCTAGTATGCGGGTATGTGCCACTGGTGATTGATACTTTGTATCTACCCAAGAATGACGAGAACTCTCATGGAGAATTTCAACGCGCAAGTGTTAAGAAATACTCGATATCGGTAGCGTCCACCCCACGAATGCAAATATTAACTGTCGGGGTTCCAGCTGGAGTCCAACAGAAGCATTCTGCGTCACAAAGCATTGTACAAAGTAGCTACGCTAGGTTTCGGAGACTACTTTTTAAATAGACGCCAATCTTCGTGAAACGTCCATAGTATTTGGAGTGCCGCCTATCTATTTTATCAACATTACATATGTATTCCTTTCATACAGCCGTCACGTCGAGTTAACGTCAGTTTTGGTTAGGTGCCTTGCGCTGAAGTTGATTAGTGTGGCTGTGTCTAGGGCCAGCGCTTCATCAGCGCATCATGTCACCTTCTCGTGTTGCTAATCATGTTGTCATCATTGCGCAAGTGCAAACAACTGTTTATATGAACATCTGCAAGTGTTCAACATATGTCTATGCGTTTGTATATGTATTTATTGTCATCTCGTGACGGGTCGTTCAATGAAAAAAAATGCGACATGCTCACCTATCCACCAAAAGCTTCGCATATTGTTGATTCCCAAGGTACGTGGGAATCTATTGAATGTTTCGGTATGCCACATCACGCTCATAAACCTGAGCGCGAAAAGTGAACATCTAGGACAATGAAAGCAAGAAACAGATATCATGGCAGCTCAGAAAAACTGCACGTGTGTACCACGCATGCTCTCAGCCCCAACACAGTGCGCACGCACGCATGAAGAAATATTTGTAGCAATTTTACTGTCCAACGATACGATGCCGTCACACTTCTGGCATGCCAGAGAACTTGGAGACACCACATATAGAACGGTACCTACTGCGGTAGGCTGAAAAAATATACTAAACTACCCGCTGCGACAGATATGTCTTTTATGTAGCGTGTACAGTACCTTTTATATCTCGTGGCTTCGGTACTTCTCTCGGAATGCATGTTTAAAGGCTATTATGAAGGATGTCCTGAGATTCCGGGGGCATACGAGTTTGCTCCGACCTCACTTTACGACGACCATGGCGCCAAGACAGTGCGGAGCGCGTGATAAGAGCTCTAATACAAATGGCTGCAAGAACGTGCGTGGCGTCAGAGGCGCACGTTTGGTATTTCCATCAGTTATCAAAGAAACACCCCGTGCGTACATGTCGGCGCCACCACTCAGACAACATTTCAGTAGTGCAGTATTGTCAGCTTGATTTTCGCTATCTTTTTGCCAACCGAACACGCACCTCCCGCAAGCATGTTTGTGGGCGTTCGTAGTCTTTCGGGCAATCTTTTCGTTCCAGCTACAGCAGGGAAATTTCCACTCTCGAAGACTGTGAGGTTGCGCACGGAGTTCTCTCGTGCTGCTTCATTCGCTTTTATCAAATATTGCAGCAAAATATAAGGACAGGTTGCGACCAGGGACGCCCGCACCGTGACGGTAACGTAGTTGCGAGTGAAAACGTCGTGAGGGTGGTAAAATTGATTGCGATACATAACATAGCAGCCACATAATAATATAACCTCTACGTCTGCCCGCGTATATTGTTTATTCTGCACGGTAAAGCTGATAGGTGAACCGTGCTGCTCGCTGGCATAGCGGCCTGAGCACCACTCCTCGGCAAGAGCAAAAGTGGCGGATAGACCCGATCTTTACCGCGGGCGCCTGTCAATCAAGCTGATCGACCCGCCAGCTCAAATAGAAAACTGTTGATTCTAAGAAGGCCCCAGATAAACTCCGGACTGTTATGTTGCCTGTGTAAATGTCAAGCGCTTGATGCGGTGGACGCTGAACAGCTTCTTTGCATATAAAATAATTTGGATATCTTCCACTACTTTCGCAAGGCTGGAGCCATAGAGGAGCTTGTGATGGATGACCCAGCTTCTTCAAGCTTTTCAATTAAGTCGTTCACTCACCAGCGTAATCTGCTTCAAAAAGAATGCCTCGTCACCTCTGTTTTAATTTTGGTTGTGCAAATTAGGTAGAGCTTATTGAACATTACAATGAACATTTTTGACCTAATGCATATAATTTCAATTAAAGCAGCAACAGTTATCTCGGGTGCAATTAGCAAAGAAATGCGTAGTGTAGACCTATTTCACGTAATTCTGATTAGCATGATCCTAATAGTCACCATATCAGTAACATCTAATTAGCACAGTCCTTTTTAGTGTGCTGATGAATAACGTCAAGTTCATTAACTAGACTGCCATAGGTAGACTGCTCTCGCTTTACAAGACTTCATTACCATGATTCTATAGTATGGATTAAAATTAAGATTCAGTTTTATTGAGCAATTTTTTTGGAAAATTGCAAAAAGAAAACGCAAGGATGGGAGCAAGAAGCTGCTATGTAAGCAGCTTGATGAGGCTCTTACTCCTTGTACTTGGCATCAAAAAACCGCAAAGCACAAATACGAAAGCACTTTGACAATAATTTTCAAACTTCAGGAATATATCAAATAATATCGAACAGCACATTACATCCAAGTTTCAGGTTTACATAGAAAGTAGCAGGGCAGAAACACAAAAAACAAAACAGCGCTCAGTTAATCATTGAAACAATGCGCGTGTTCCTAAGCGGCTTACAACATAGTACGAATTGTAAAAAAAATATGTACAACAATGAAATATACAAAAAATACGATTTCTGAAGAGGTACGAAAGAAAACACTGATAAATGAAATGTTGCTTGTTCTACACGAAAAGAAAAAAAGTTATACATAAAAAGCAACAACATAGGAAGACATGATTTCACACATGAGTATAATTATACGGTGTTTTGTTTTAGTCACAGTGTTCCTGCTGATCAATTAGAAGCAATTAAACCTTACACGCCACCATGCTGTATGAGCAACTTCTTAAGTTCTTTTTTACTTATATCAAAGATGGCAATGTTTTTATTTTTAAACGCATTAAAACAAGTGTTCAAATCTTCTTAAATCATAGCTAGTTGGAGAATATGGTACGAACCAGGGAGGACTTTGCCTAATGCTTTAATGCGATTGTGTTGCTTTCTTAAGGTTACACAGTTTTCAAAAAGAAGCGTTCTTGGACAGCAAGCTTTGGTTGTAATACACTATAAGATTAAAACTATGTAATTGATTAAACGCTTAAATGTTAAATTCTCTGAATAAATCTCTTGTATGTGCGCCATGTCGTACGTTTGCAATATGAAGAATAGTTTTTTTGCAATAAAAATATTTTGTTCCCATTTTTTTAGAAATACCTGCGCACAAAAGTTTATTTGAGATGAAAATAACGCAATATAGAGTAAAATTTTCATGTTTTCTGAGAGCATTTGTTGATATTTAGAAAGTATACCACATGTCTTCGCTATGTTCCTAGTTACTTTATTAACGTGGTGGCTCCAGTTAAGGTTTTCATTAAAAATTACTCATAACGACCGAACTTCTTTTATGACTTCACTTTTGCCGGGCCCTAGACGTGTATCCAAATTATGACGGACAGCTTTCTTAGCCACTGCGGAAACCACAGCTTTGATTTTCTTGAGTTGATCGCTAAATAGTTTGCGATACTCCACGTGAAAATGACGTTGAAATTGTTATTGGCTGTATCTGCAAGATCACCCCAATCATTGCCGCGAAAGGACATACTACTGTCATCAGCATGAATTTTAAAGTCCTTACTATTGCTGATTCTTGTTATGTCGTTGATATAAATATTGAACAATAAGGGCCCTAGTACACTGCCTTGATGTAAACCGATGTTATGGTTTGTAGGGAGGATTGGCTGTCATTTATATCTACCCATTGCTTTTTTGTGATAGGTATGGTTTAAGAAAGTCAAAGTGCGTTCCACGAACACCATAATGACGCTACTTAGCATAGCGTATTTCATGATTTATTCTGTAGAATGCTTTGAAATTGTCTATAAAACACCCAATGTTAATAGTTTGTTTTCGAATGAATTAATTATGAGCTCTTATTGTGTGAGTAGAGCCAGTTCTGCGGACATAGCCTGTCGAAGGCCAAATTGACATGTAGATGATATAGAATACTTCTCACAAAATACATGACACGTTTATATATAATTTTATTTAACCCTTTGAATATAACACGAAATATGCAGACGGG
Source organism: Rhipicephalus microplus (assembly GCF_043290135.1). NCBI lineage: Eukaryota > Metazoa > Arthropoda > Arachnida > Ixodida > Ixodidae > Rhipicephalus > Rhipicephalus microplus. The sequence continues at coordinate 6,170,467 of NW_027464601.1, forward strand.
CCAATAGTTAGACAAACATTTATGTGATTCGTACAATACACTAACTCTCACATGCTTCATCCTTTCTGGAAAAACTCCAGTAAATAAGCAGGTGTTAAATAGATAGGTAAAATGGGTAACAAACGACTGAGCACTGCTTTTAGAGGTTTAATTTAGGTCATCTGTATCCTTAGCATATATATTTATTGACATGAATACCGAAAAACTTCTTCAGGAGTTGTGTGTAAAAAGTAAGCAGTGGAAAAATTTGGCACACCCAAAGAGTCCCTGTAATCACTATGGTGGGTACGAGAAAATTTTGATAGGTTTGATGACTAGCGTAGTGAAGTATACGTTACATTTATTAGCAAGTTCTTTGCCATTTACCATCTTGTCATGTATGATTATTTGAAGTGCGTTGTTTCGAGACTACCACTATTTAAAAGCCTAGTTATTCCTCGCCAAAGCACGTCACCACGAGTGCTAACCCTTTTGAACAGAGCTTCATAGTATGCATCTTTAATTTTCCTCAAGTGCTTGGTTACGAAGTTTTGGTACCACCTTAATTCTGAAAGATTGTTAGGCTGTCTTGTTTTCACAAATTCCACATACAGTAGATTTTCTTCTCAATTATTTTCAGACATTCTCACGTCATCTATTGTTTCCTACCTTTTTTGAAGGCTTGGACGGTTTTATATTTAAAACACTTATCGTAAGTTTTTGTTAACAGGTTAGATAACAGGTCAGCGTTAGCTGATTTATGAATGGGATTCGAAAAATTTGAACGATTTCACGCCTGAAGTTGTCGAATGTCTTGTTATTAAATTCCTGTGTTTTGTGTGATTCTGGAGCTGCCATTTTTGTAGGATTAAGATATTCGTTCCGATTCTGAAACATGTATATAAAGTAGTCACACTAATATTGGCAATAATAGTACCAGATGCAGTTGTATTAGTTATATGTTTGTGATGAGTAAAGTGATGAGGCTTTCAGTATCTGAAGTGACACGTGTAGACTCAGTAACAACATTAGTACACGCAAATAAATCAAGTAGCAGTTTGAAATTACGAAATGTTTCACTGTGCTGCAGAACATTTATGTTGCAGTCGTCTCCTATGATAACGTGTAACTTGTTAGAGCACGCATATGTAAGCATAATTTCATGAAATCTAAAAAAATGCTTCCGTTTTTTCATCAGGTGGACAATAAACAACCACATACACATGCTTATGACAGACTAGTGATAGTGCTTCGTAGTCCGGTGTAACCGCTGAAAAGTTTGAGAGAAGGGTACTAGCTAAATGGTCAGAAATGAGTTGCAAGACACCTTCACCGCGGCGAGAGGGCCTCTTCAGAAAGAACAATTTACACTTTGGCAAGCGGAGTACCTCGTCATTGCACGTGTACCAAGTTTCAGAAATCATGATGATGTCAAACCTGAACGAGAATTCGTCAAGAAACGTAGTTATCTCATTGTGCTTGTTGCATGCTGATCTAGCAATGAAATGCATATTACTGCAATATCCACCAGTGTTTTGTATATTGATATCGCGAGACAGCAATAACGCAATTTACTTAAAAGAAAAATAGAGAAGAACTTCGCGACGCAGAAGCGAAAGTACTGATCAGATAAGCCTACGGCAGGCTAGATGCCCCGCGGCGGCTTGAAGCGGCCGCACGCATCTTTTTGAAGTCGGCTTCACGTGTGATTTGAACTGCACAGGACGATTCAGTTTCACGCGCGAATATTTAGCCCCCACTTGCCCATGCAAAGTGCCAGTTCATTTCACGTTTCCGAGATAGTGTGGCGCAATTACCTCGGTCGTGCCACGACTTTACCTAATTACCTTAGTCAATCATGTCTGTTACAAGCTGCCACTCTAGCGTCGCCAGCGCGAAGTCGGCGACGGGAATGACAGCAGGTTGGTTCGTTCCGTACGCAAGCAGAGACAGTACAGAGATCAGAGACGTGAGAAAACAAAACAAACTTTACTCTAGTGATATTGCAGCACACGGGATCTAGTACAACACTTCAATACAACTGACAAAATACATCACGCTTGATACAACTAAAAAATATATAAAAAACAATAAATCAGCTTACGACAGAGAACTATTAGAAACTACACAAACTAACAACAATAGAACTTCGGAGGAGAAAGTTCGAAGATATAAACAGGTGAAGGCATATGTGCGATGACCGGCAGTGTTGCGTCCCCGACGATCGGATGCGAGAAGTCAAAGAGAGTTCTGGGACGACTGCGATGTCGGCGGTGTTGCAACGCTGGTGGCTCCGGGAGGCTAGTGCTTGCAGGTGACTTCGAGCAGGTTGAGCTAACTCGAGGCGAAGTCCCGACGTCTACGTTGCAGACGTTAATATCGCGTCACAACTAGACGAACGGCTAAGTTAGGTGGCCAGCCGATACAGAGCCGCACTAAAAACTTCTAGAAGAGATGCTTGTTGATCTGTTTCTACACCATGTTGGTCTACCTAGCAGGGCAAAATCCTGCGCTTAAATCCCCCTCGTGTCTCCTCGCTCTCTTCCTTGGGGGCAAGAGATCTTTACATGGGTCCACTCATGCGCGTTTATTTGATGGACACTCCGCCCCAAAAATATATTGACCCCCCCATTTTTTAATTGGGAGAGGGCCCTCAACTAGCGAGAGTGACAACCTGTTGGGTTTTTGTCATACTGTTACGGGGAATAAAGTATACACTGATGAACAAATGTGTACTGGCGAATATACTGGCGAGCTAATGCGTACGACGCTGCTGCAGTCCAAGCACGTTCCCGTTCAGCACTTCGTCGTCGTCATCCTCAGGCATCTACTTAGCCCGTGACAATACGGCTTGGCCACCAGAGGTTTTCCCACGCTTTTCCCCGTGGGAAACGGTCAGACTGGCTCTCAGCCGGTGCGTCCCGTAGTCTAATTCTTGTTCGGAGTACATCGCGGCCTTCCACAACCTTGCAGCGGTGTCAAGGTAACAGCTTGCACAGCTCCACCCACAAGATTGCTCAAATTATTTCGCGCATGTCGTCGGATCGGATGGCTTGAACGCCTGTGTACTCTAGCGTCGAGCAGCGATTGAATCGATGAGTTTCCATCTTCAGCGTCTTCTCAATTGTAGTCCCTTAAGAGAGGAATTCATGAACGGTCTTTGGTGGGTTTCTCAATAATGTCGCGAAGAGCTCCTTTTCGACCCTCGCATAAGTAAACAAACGTTCTTCTCAGGCATGGCCGGCTCAACGTGATGGAGTAGGCGGATCATTCCATCGGTGAAAGTGGCGCCAACTCATCAACAGATGTCTCTGTGTGAAGCAATTGTGCATAAATATGCGTTATTTTATGACGTATCGCTCAATCAAAAATTTGCAGCATGGTCACCTTACGTTCACAAGATTTGCATAACGTCAATTCTCAGGTATGTGGGATCTGCCAAATTTTTTTGTAAAAAATTTGAGACAGCCTAGGCATATAACTTTTAGTATTTCATTAGTAGAAACAATGAGGTCACCTTCCTTTTTCCAGTAAGAACACTGCTGTCGTCGTGAAAGATTAGATGTTTTACATAGGTGGCAACAGGCATATTATTATTCATAAAAATAACAAATATTATTGATATGTGGGGTTTAAGGTCCCAAAACCACCATAAGATTATGAGAGATGCCGTAGTGGAGAGCTGCGGAAACTTAGACCACTTGGGGTTCATTGACGTGCAACCATATCTGAGCACACGCGCCTAAAACACTTCCGCCTCAATCGGAAATGAAGCCGTCGCAGCCGGGATTTGACCCGCGACCTGCGGGTCAGCAGCCGAGTACCTTAGCCACTAGACCGCCGCGGCGTTGCAATAACAAATACTAGAGGTCTCAAATTGCTACCTCAAGAAATACATCATTCGTAACGTTCATGGCTGTCGATAACTCTCGGTTTATTCAAACACAGGGAGTCCGATTTGATAAGTAACTTCTTAAGAAAGCAAGAACGCCAAAACAGTGAAAAAAGTCTTTGGGGTGTATTTTCATAGCTTTCTGTATGAATTCTTCGGATAATTATGTCAATACTCCCAGAGTAAGTTTGTTTGCTTCTATATTTCTCAGAATAAACTTTTTTGGAGTAACAAAGCATTTTCAGCTGAGAGGCCTGAAGAAATCTCAACTGTGACGACGTAGTAATGTTGTGCCTGTAACAGAAATGAGAACCCGCACGAAAGTAACTTTTTCACTCGCCACCATGGTCGTAATGAGGATTAAGACTGTCACCACGAAACCGTCTAAAGATAGATAGATAGATAGATAGATAGATAGATAGATAGATCTGTCAAAAGATAGATAGATAGATAGATAGATAGATCGATAGATAGATAGATAGATAGATAGATAGATAGATAGATAGATAGATAGATAGATAGACGAGAATAACTTCTCATAGGCTCGCTAAAAATGCATCATTAGCCGAGATAATTTTTAAATGCGAAGCATTTCTTAGCGAACTTCGGCTACTTTGATCGTATCTATCTATCTATCTATCTATCTATCTATCTATCTATCTATCTACCTATCTATCTATCTATCTATCTATCTATCTATCTATCTATCTATCTATCTATCTATCTATCTATCTATCTATCTAGCCGCTTACGTTTGTGTGCTCTCGTGGTCACCCCCTCAACTTCGCGTCAACCAAAGTTAGCATGCGAGGCAGTGATGGTTTGGCGAATATGACGAGCTCGTCAACACATCATAACGTTACAATTCCGTCGCGTAGGTCATCAAAATTTTCCCGTCAGTAAGTGGTTCATACCCACGGGCGGGTATGTGCCGCTGGTATGCGGATATGTGCCACAGGTGATTGACATAAGTAGCAACCCAGGAACGACGGGAACAGACATGGGCAGTTTTAGCACGCAAGAGTTAAGATATACCCGACCTCCGTAGCGTCGACCCGACGAATGCAAAGAATAAACGTCAAGGTATCTGCTGGGTTCAAACAGAAGCATTTTGCATGGCAATGAAGCGTTTTTTTACAGAGCTACGCCGGGTCTCTGAACTACTTTTTGAATAGACGCTAATCTTCGTGTAACGCCAATAGTGGCGGCAGTGCTGCCTTTTAAAGTTATAAACATTACACATGTACTCCTTTGGTACAGCCGTCACGTCAGGTTAACACAATTGTGGTTACTTGTCATGCGCTAAGGTTGATTTTTGTAGCAGGGTCCAGGGCCAGCATCTTCACGAGCATCAGCGCTTCATATCATTTTCTGGTGTTGCTAATACGCATGTTCCAGTTGACACCGTTGCGCAAATGCAAACAACTCGTTATATAAACATCTACGACTCTTCAACACAAATCTGTGCGTGCAACATGTGTACATATATATAGCTTCAGTTTATGACGTGTCGCTCAATAAAAAAAATTGGAACATGGTCATACCTTAAACATGCTTCGCATAACGCCGATTCTAAATACATGAGAGCTGCCAATTTTTGCTTCAAAATAGTTTATTTCCGAGAATTCGCAAGCATGGAATAATGATTTAGAATATCGTTTATTATAGGGTGAAATATTCTAGCTGCCCCATAATATATTCTGAAAAAAAAGAAGGGATAGTTAGAGCAGTGTCAATTTTTTTCCGACGAGTATTGTACTACGCTCAAAATTCCATTAGCATATATACAATGCACAGCTGACCATGCAGCTACAACATCACAAAACTCTTGACCTAGGAATATTTACAGAGTAACAATGCTTCACACAAACTTCTTCATATAAAAAAAAACTCCCCTTCTGCATCATTTCGACTACTAATACCACTACAACTGGTAATAAGAGACGTGTCAAGCGGTGATGAAACGCCCAAAAACACAAGTGTACCCGGAGTTGAAAGCCCACGAAGCTGTGGTGGCACAGAAGCGCCGACAAGAGAATCCTGAGGCGGTGTGGGCGAGCGATGCTACAGCCAAGCGCCTGAAGCGATGTTTGACGCGTCTTTCGCAAACTGTATTGACAATGCCAGGTTTACTAGATTCACCTCGAGAGCTTCGCCTACTCATCAGCATTAACTTCGTGGAGACGACATAACTTTAGTTCTCTTTATCATTCGCTCCTCACAACAATATCTCCTCAGTATCCGATCTCCGTCCTCTTATGTGTCACCGCCCAAATCGCTTGATGAATGCCAGCACCTCACCTCAACTAGTCTTGGAGCCAAACCTAAGCACTAGCTACAAGTGGTCTAGAGTGTTTGGCCTCCTCCTGGGAAGACTAAGCAACCTCATCAAAAATTAAGAGAGGAAAAAACAGCTTTCACCTGCGAGAAACCACGTCGAGCAAGAAAAAGCCCCGCGCTACCATGCAACCGCACCCGTTCCGCGGCGACAACACCAAGCCCTGCGAACCCTTCTCCGGCTTTTTTAACCAACCCGGACTGAAGGTTTCTCGCGCTTCCTATTCATTACGTTGTGTTAATTAGTTTAAACTGAAAGTGGGAAATATTTACTTCCCCCAACTATGTTGCAGACGCGGAGGTCACAACATTAAAGGGGCGGTGCCACCATTTTTCCAGACTATCCCATGCCTGTTGTGGGTCTTTCTCTGTATGCAAGGACGAAGGGTGAGAAACAACAACCGTGTAAAATGTATTTTAATTCACTTCTAAAAGTATACCTCAGTGTTCACTCTCGCGATCTAAGCCCATCACTAGCGCAGCAACACTGACGTTTCAGAAATGGAGTAGTAGTGGCAGTTGTCGTGACGTCAATCCAAAACTATAGCGTAAGAGTGTGCTGGCATTCCTTGCCGGGAGACGGCGTGCGTCCGTCAAGGGCACTGGGAGCTTTCACAGAGACACTCGACGCGTCCTTCACCAACGCCTCCTAAAAAACTATCTCTTGAACTTGAGCCGCGAACGCGCTTCCCTACCCTCTGATTTTACCCTCCTCCGTTGGTATGAAGGCGAGCATTTTCGACGGCCGCCCCCTGCGAACACAGCAATGCCGTCATAGTTGCCTGACGAGCACCCGTGATGTCACGTGACTTAGCGGTACGGTGGCGAGTGGTCTCACGCGGCGGCCGGCGGCAACATAAGGCAGGAGGCATGGCCTCCGAGATTGCGTGCTGGCCGGAGGCTCTCAATTGAAAAGAGAGAGACGTTCCAGGCATAGGATTTCTAGGAAGCGTTGCCTTCACAGAGAACGGAGGTGTCCGTCAGAGATGCTGCGTGCGTCCAACTACGAGGCTGCCCCCTCGTCTTTCAGCGTATCGGCGCCTATAAGCACGGCACTGACCAAATGAAGCTGCGTTGCTCACCATGCCACGCGTCAAATTCTTTGAGATTCGCCGTTAGGGGCATGCAGAAAATAGCCGCGTGCTCGCGTCCCCCTTGTATCCCGGCAACGATACGCCGACATATGCAGGGCGAGAAACATGCGTGTCGCGTTGCAATCTGACGCCACGTTGCAATCTGACAGGGAAACTCGACTGAACAGTGCCTATAAGAGGCCGGCGCAGCTAGCATTGGGGGGCTTCCTCGTCCACGTTGTGTACATACGTTGTAAATATATAAATATAAATGCTTCGTTTGCTTCTATACTCGGCGACAACTTTTCTTGGCACTGAATTTTCAACTTGAATTTTAAATGTTCCTCCTTTGATTTTCTACGTGGAGCTATTTGAGGTGGGCCGTAGGTGACACTTGTAAGATATAAGCATTTCTTTTATATTATCTGTCGTGACTTCACGTTTCTGAACATGTGAAAAAGTCCCGCCTTTGTACGTACACCTGAAACGCTAAACAGCGTCTGCGTCTACATGAAAGGCTAATGGTGCGCCCCCGTCACTTTCCACAGCGTTACGAGACGCGCCTCAAGACGGACAACTCGCGCAGTGCTACAAGTGTAGAAGCTCCGCCTCCATAGCTTCTCTTCAGTGCCAAGAGAAGTTGTCGCCGAGTATAGCTGCCTTTTGCCTTGCCACTGCCTGGATGCTACTGCAGCTGGCCATGGCGACTGTCAGCCCGTTTGATTTATTGGTGGCGTTTGTGTGCCACGTGTGTGAAAGCATATGAGACTCAGCACAATGTGCGTCACAGCCATGTGTGGTTACGTGACCAAGCTATCTACGCATCAACTTCACTTCCTAACTTGGCGCCACGATACCAAAACCGAAAATGGTCCACATAGGTAGAGCAATTTATTGATTGATATGGGGGGTTTAACGCCCCAAAACCACCATATGATTATGAGTGACGCCGTAGTGGAGGGCTCCGGAAATTTCGACCACATGGGGTTCTTTAACGTGCACCCAAATCTGAGCACATGGGCCTACAACATTGCCGCCTCCATCGGAAATGCAGTCGCCGCAGCCGGGATTCGAACCGGTGACCTGCGGGTCAGCAGCCAAGTACCTTAGCCACTAGACCACCGTGACGGATTGAGGTAGAGCAATAATAAATTATTTGGCAAAAAGTCTCGAATCTTCGTGTGTATCATGCTTCCTGGAGCTGAAGAAAGCGCTTACAGTGAAGAACACGCACGCAACAAATTTGGTGGCACCATTTATTTGAAATACAGAAAATCACATGCAACAATTACCTAATCTCGTTTTCATTCTCTTTAAACACGGGGCGCGAGGAGGTCATTGCCCTTCAATACTGCCTTCTTTATGTGTTTATTTTGTTGTTTGAATAAGTGCCTTTAAGTATGTCCGCTATCATGTTTATTAGTGTTACTTGAAGCGACTTATTATTTCGTAATATTTCATATTGGTACTTTCGCTGATAATTACCATTTTGTTTATTCTGTGTACACTTTTCTACGTTAATGGCTGTTGGCATTTTGCGATAATGGAATAGATAATTGGAGAAATAAATAAATAATTTAGCCTACAGCGTGACATGCAGCGGCCCCGGTGCGTTATATTTTGCATTACTGCTGTTGAAAGTCGCCCAGAATGGTCAAGAAAAACTCGTTATACACGGCTGTCAAAATGCTTTTTAAAGATATAAATTGTCCTGACTGTCCAGTCATTGCGAAACATACAATCCTGCAAGTCGATTTTACAAGTTATCGTGAATAGCGAGCGGAATTACATATTTAAACAAAACCTTAACATAAGGTATCTTTACTTCTTGCTATTACGTCTAAATATAAAAATCAATCAATTAGCTCTCATTTCTACCCAAATAAATTGGGGGCAGCGGGAAAAAAGTCCACCGTACTGTGGCTTGACAAAGTTTTGACCGCCTACTAAGTCCAGCAGGAAAACGTGTCTAGTAGAAAAAACGACTGTGTTAGAAATAAAACATCCTTACACTCAATGCACTATGATATGAAGTGGCAATATATAGCAGAAACAAGTTAAAACAATAAACTATTTGTTTGTCTGTACTCATCATAGGTACTGAGACACATTGATGCGACTCATAAGAATAAACAGGGGTAAAAGGAAAGAAAAACAGTACGCAATTGCAAATGATGTAACCTATACAATATAGGCTCATAATTAGGCCAACGAAGAAAGGCGAAACTAAGGAAAGCACTACAGAACAAAAAACTTGCTATAGTCGTAGGTAAATTATATAAAGGTGACAGTCACTTGATTGAAATACATGTATGAATGTGTCCAAGAACTGAGCAGCAGTGTGCTGAGATTTGGGTGCATGTTAAAGAACCCCAGGTGGTCAAAATTTCCGGAACCCTCCACTACAGCGTTTGTTATAAACATACGGTGATTTTGGGACGTAAAACCCCACATATTCTTAAAATTAAAAGGGAAGCAAAAATAATGAAAGAAAAGAAAACGTCATGCGCAGAACAGACTTAGCATACTTAGCCTGCAGATTCTTTGCAGACTTAGCCTTCTGCAAAGAATCATCACAACCTCATGCTGGTGGAAACGAACGTTCTGTAATCGCCTTATTAGAATGAGAGAAAGATGCATGTTGAAGTCAGTTTTCTGCATTCTTTTCACTCACAATCCAAACCCCTTTCTTACCTGATCGCCAACACCCGCCAGGAACCATCTAGACTTTCAGATAAAGGTCACGTCTATGCGTTCGTTAACTTCCGATAAATACGCAAGTATTTCTTCTGTTCTCTCTGATGAGCACTAGGAAAGCTGATTTTCTCAGAGAAGTAGGAATCGTCACAGTTGCGGAAACTTTCTCAAGTTTTCCAATCTTACAACGAATGCTGTTTTGAGTTCAGAACATGGGTCACGCGTGGCGTCGTAGTTCTCTACCGCCGCCACCGCCAGTGTCCGCAACCAGTATCGAATCAAAAGAAAAAAAAAACTTAGTAAATGAACCAAACATGTGATTCAATGCGACTCAAACCCGGCTCCGCAGAGTGCCAGACCAGTATTCTACCACTAAGCCATGCAGTGCTTTTTTTTCATGGTATTTTTCGTTTCATCATTAATTCTCACACAATACGTTATCTTCCAGCAGCGCTTGATGAAGTACCATGTGATATGTTTTTCCTCATGGGTATGCACAGCTTGTGGAAGACACGAATGCAAGACCGCAATGCAGAGCCCACCACCTCTTCAAGCGCACACTTCATTCAAATGGCTATCCACCTGAAAAACATTTACGACGAGCTACACTTTAGACCAGACTGATACTCCGTCTTAGACAACTGTTTGACCTCACCCCTTTTTTGTTTGTATAACACGATGTGAAGAACTCTTCATGTGAGGAACTCGCGCTGTGTTAGCCATTTAGTGTTTATCAGTAACGCTCGAGCGCTTACTTTGGCGATTTGATTGTACTTTTGTTCGCTTAATTTTTGTCTTTATTGCGCAAGTACTTTACTAAGCCATGCAGTGCTTGGAACTCGTTTCTAAACTGGCCTTAGGCAGGCCTGATTTCGGGAAAGGAATCGCGTTATTATGAGGAATAAAGCGTTTTAGAGCAGCACAAGAACAACCAGGCATCACACAATGATAATTGCGTAACGACTGCGTCGTCCAATGCTACAACCCATTAGAAAACTTGTTCTTTATTACCTATTAACTGTGACGCATACCCACTTCCGGCATATTTCTTCATCGTCGCCAACAAATGCACAAAATTTTCCACAAGTGTGTAGCGAATACCACGCTTATCAAAAAAATTATGAAGCATAGCAAAGCGAATGCTGGCCCACTACCCAAAAATTATGATTACCATTGCCGCAGTGGGTACCTAGCAAGTGTGCTTGCAGCAGTCACCCAATGAATGGTTATAAAAGGCTCTGAAAGACCCTTCAAGCTTTCGCTGTGACTGTGCAGCACCTCCCACACAGGCCTTGCGTTATTTGAAAAAAAACTTTAGTTTTTCAATAGAACTGAGGTGACTTACATTGACAACACTAATGGTACGAGCTATGGTCTTATCGTGATGAAACCTCATTCTTCCATGGTCCTTCTTAACTTTGTGTTGTATCTTTCTTGGTGCAGCGTCAAAACTGGTCGTCATATCGAGACTATTAGGCAAGTTTCGAACATACACATAAATTGTAGAGTCCTTCTTCAAATCCTGCCGTTTCCCGTAGCTTACATATTCAATGCCCTTACCAAGTTCGAGTCCAAAGATTAATCTGAAAAGCCAAAGAAAAATAAACTGCGTTAGGTGCAACTTATTTCGAAGGAATTATTTCCAGCAATTTTTTATACAAAGGCAAGAACGCTTATGCCTTGTCATTTTGACTTATTCTTATCTTCACCGTTAACATTGCACCTTTGGTGAAGCAAGTAGGGTAAATGAACAGAAGGACGTCAAGAGTATCAAAAACTGCAGCACCAAAAAGGTTTGTATAAAAGAAGCCTTAGACAAATTTCCTTTCGTGAAATGTATTCACTCGAAATAAGACATATTTGCGGGAAAATTTCTATATGCACAAACCACGAATCGGGCCATTACAACATCAAATGACCAGCTGTCCCAACTTCAGACGCACATGCCCTTATTTGCCGGCTTGAGACCCTCAGTACACCAACCTGCTTGAGGGACGCCCTTTTGACTCGCTATCTACTGAAGGCCAGTTCGCAGTCGCCGTCACCTGCACGGCCACCGCATGTGCAACGCAGAGAGCCTTTATTTCAAAAGTGCCGCTTGCAGAACAAAATGAACGCATACGTTGTTCGGCACTTCACATTTCATTCTAGATAATCAGGAAAAGCATTAAATGCCCACCGATCCAAGCAAGTTAGCTTCCTCTACATCTCAATCCCAAGTGATGTAAACAAAAACTAAATGGGATAATTCACTTTACGGTATGTCGTGCGTTATTTTATTACCATGCTCTAAAAGATTACACAAAGCTCAATGAAACAGCTGGCCTGCACGCTTTTTTTCAAAGCCATTTCTCCATAGCTAGATGTAGCCAGGAAATCGTGCCCGTCGCTACGTAGCAGGCCGAATTAAAAACCGCTCAAAGATTATTTAGCCAGATTTTGTTGGTCTGAAGTGGTTTCTTGTTACACAAACACATATACACTTATCTGGACCTGTAGTCAGGCCCAATATTTGGAATCAAATATACTGCTCAGTTCCGCGGTTCAAAGGGGTGGTGCCACCAAATTTGTGGCATGCGTTTTCTTTCCTGTAAGCGTTTCCTTCAGCAACAGGAACCATGATAAACACACAGAGATTCGTGTCTTTTCCCTCAAGAATTTAGTATTGCTTACTTATGTAGAACTATCTCAGTTTTGGTTTCGCTGTTTCGTATTGGGCAGTGACGTCGATGCATAAGTGGCTTGGTCACTAGAGCACACAAGGAAGTGGCGCACATTGTGTTCATTTTCGTCTGCACTCATACACACGTGCCTAAACAAGCGCCAGCAAAACAAACGCGCTGACAGTCTGTATGGCCAGCTGCACTAGCATCAAGGCTGGGGCAAGGCAAGAAAGCAGCAAGAAGGAAACAAAGCATGTATGTTTACAACGTATGTAAACAGCGTAGACGAGATTGATGATGATTGATATGTGGGGTTTAACGTCCCAAAACCACTGATGATTATGAGAGACGCCGTAGTGGAGGGCTCCGGAAACAGCGTAGACGAGGAAGCCGCCCGACGCTCGATGCGCCGGCTTTTTGTAGGCGCCGAGATGCTGATGGAGGATAAGAGAGCCCCGCTGTTTGACGCGAGCAGCGTCTCTGTACGACGCATTCTGTCTTTTCGAAAGCACCTCAGAGTCCTTGACGAACGCATGCAGTGTCTCTGCAAGAGACGCCAGCACACTCGTAACAGCAGGCATGCTAGTTCTCTCCTTGTTTACAAAATGCGTTATGAACGTGGCGGAGATCACTCAATTCACTATAAATCTGGTGTGACGTCAAGACAACTGCCGTTGCTTCTCCTATTCTGAAACTTCAGCGTTGCTGCGCAAGCGATTTGCCTAGATTGCGAGAGCGAGAATTCAGCTACACGTTCAGAAGTGATTTAAAATATATCCTGCGCATTTGTTGTGCCCGACTCTTCATGTGGAGAGTCCTTGCATTCAGAGGAAACCCACAACAGGCTTGGAATATCCTCAAAGTTTGGTGTCACCACCCCATTAACTGAATAGTATTCAACACCATATCCTAAATAAACAAACAATACAGTCATCATAGCAAAGTTTGTCGTTTAAAACACCTCGAAAAGTATAGCTAGTTAGTCAATAAAAAGTTCGTTGGATATCCTGGTTCTCCATCTTCGGCTATTGATTAGAGTGCTGAATGTTGGGTGCAGTTTCACCTCTAGGTGTAATAATCAAGATTTCTGTTCCACTGAAGTAAATCATTCTTTTGCTGCTTGCATTACAACATACAGACAACTTCCGGTTGTTATTCATTGTGTGTCTAGTACTGGGTGTTGGAAAAGAAAATATATAAGGGGGATAATAAAGGAAGTGCAAAAAATGTTGTTAACTTAATTTGATATTTCGTGATTGCATTAGCTTCACCGATAATGCATGCTCTGTTTAGAAAATGTTGTGAACTATACTATAGATGCTCTTTGGATTACTAATTCTTTTTATTGTCCCAGCGCAAAACGTTTGTAAAGGCTTCAAGCATGCCCTGTACGTCACACCCCACCTGTTCAAACAATAGCCAATATGGTGATGACAAAACGCGTAGTAAACGGATTTCAGTATTTCAGCGCTGACATGACATCCTCGGCACGACATGACATCCGACACCACGGACGCCAGGTGCTTAAGTTTTCGGTTTGTCCATGACAACACATGAACTTCGTCAGAACGGGCGCTTTATACAAACAATGCATGAATGCTGAGAAAGATGCGCTCAAGCAACCAGTATCTGGTGCGCATGCTTTAAGAAAATACCTATACCACAAGTAAGTCTACATGATTATGGTGCACCTTTAGTATTAAAAAGTGCAATTAGCTAATAGAGGTATGTTAAACGTTCTTTCTTCCGTCACTCAACCCCGTCACTTTCGAGTCTGTACAATATGGTCACTTTCCCACATTCTACTTGCGCTGCTGAAGTTTATGTGTTCTTAGGAGAACCTCACTAGCTGTTGTAGCAACAAACGATACGTAGACAGCGGGAGATATACAAGAAGTGAAGTGAATGTAAATTTGATCGTACCTGATTTTTTTAGTGCTAACTCCCACCTGTCCCCGCAAGAGAGCAAGTGGCTTAACTATTTCACTTACTAATCTAAACAACGAATAACAATGGTAACAGCTATGTGCCAGTAGTTTTATTTCGTAAACTTATAAGAATAAAGAGCTAGGTGTCGTCAAGTGAAAGGGGTTTGGGTAGCATGAAAATACCTTATGCACTCAAAAATTACCCAAATTGAATCATGGACCTAGAGGAAATGGAAAGGATCGTCGCTCTTCGTTCGACACCATCGTTATGTGCTGGTCACCTACAAAACTAAGAAGAAGAGGACTAGGTGGTGCTAGAGTTACTGTATATGCTACCTTTAGGTAGCAGAGTTGCGCCACTGTTTTCCGGCGCCGCTCTCTCCGCCTACAGAAATTCAGCACCCCTAATTTCCGAGCGCCATCACGTGGTCATAAAGTGGTACAAATGCACTGCGGAGAAGCCAATGCTACAATGATTCCGGGCAGATCAAGAGTGGTTGACATCGGCTGTGGTTCCACATCAGCTGACGTGAGCCTTATTTGTAATACGAGCACAATAGAGAGCCGTGCGTAATATGGCCATCGCACGGGCACTCCCAATTACTGTTCAGCTCGATTCAGTTGAAGGCGATAGAACTACACCTGGCTCCCTCACACACTTAACGAATGAGTCCAACATGATGAAAAAATTTCACTCTAAATGGTTCAATTGCGTTTAAAAGTGCAAAAATAATTTTATATTTGTAACTTGGAAAAACAGCGGAAAAGCCGAAGCTAGTGTAACCAACCATGAATATGTATATCACTGGTTCAACAAGCTACGCACTTTATTTTATTATTACATACCAAGATCGTAAGTATCAATTCAAGGCTTCTAGGTGTGACCGGAGCAACTGAGTTTCACTCATACTTTAAAAAATTTAAAGAAAGTGAAAAATAAATAAAGCAACTCCAGTACCTTAATCCCTCAATATTGAGAGACTATGTAGCACTCTGAAGCGCGAACGTTGCTCCTACGCGGGTGGTGAGTGGCTTTCTCGCAAACATTTAAACCCAAGATGGCGTATCTTAGCGGAACTCTGCCACCTAAAGGTAGCATATATTAACTCTAGGTGGTGCAAGGTAAAGAATGCATTGTCTGATCTAAACGAGTGACAAACAAATATTGCACTCCTTTCATTCTACCTAGAGTGTTTTTTTCTGTTTTTTTTTCTGGTGAGGAGCATCGAGACAGAATATGAAACAAAAAAATTCTCACTGAATTAGGTCATCGATTCTCGGCCGACCCCCTGAGTGGGTACGAGCCATGGCTGTAAATTCATCCTCATCATCAGCAGCAGCCTGTTCTCGCCATCTTGGTTGTTTTCGCCATCACTACTGTGGACTGTAAATATTACGCCTTTTTCTGTCATCCTCCCCGTAACGTCATTGGTGGAAGGTGCGGGGTACCCACTTCGCGTAAGATGGAACTTCGCAGCAGGCGTCTTCTTGAACAGACCATCATGTCGACAGACAATGCCGTGAATCCAGCCAACGCTATGCCGAATTCGGTGAGCAACGTTGTTGTGACCCACCTGAAACCCTGGCCTCTTCTGCGGGACTGATAACGTGCACGTGGAGAATTGGCTGACTGACTACGAGCCCACCAACAAGACCAACCACTGGGATCCCACTTTGATGCTAGCAAATGTCAGCTACTACCTCAGGGGCACGGCCAGTGTGTGCTTCGACACGCATGAGGAGGAGCTGACCAGCTGGGACGTATGCACATAAAAAACGAAAGAACTTTTCGAAAATCCGATTGCACCTGAACGAGCCGCCCAGAAGGACCTCTCGTGCCGGGCCCAAACCTCAATGGAGGCGTACATGGTGTACATAAAAGATGTATTAGCTTTGTGCCGGCAAGTTGATAGCCAAATGCCAAAAGCCGGCAAAGTAAGCCACATTCACAAAGACATCGCTGACGACGCCTTTCATTTGCTTGTGTATAAAGAATGCTCCTCCATTGACGACAATATCAGGGAGTACTGACGGTTCGAAAAAGCAAAAAGCCGATGAATCATGCAGAAATTTGTTCGGCTGCCTAACGCTGCTGCCAGGTCATCGTGCGAAGAGGTTCATTTTCATCCGCCGCCCAGTACTGAAGACTTCCTGCGTCTTGTTCGCCGAGAGATCGAGGCTGCCTCTCTATTTGCTCCCCACGCTCGTTCTCACGAGGAAGCCCGCCCGACAGTGTCACTAATTCAGGGCGTCGTGAGCGAAGAACTGGCAAATGCAGGCATCCAGCCAGTGTGTACTCTAAGTCGTCCCGCGGTCAGCCCTGCTTCATACTATCGGTCATGACAGGCGTAATTCAGGTACCGTGAACCGACCCTGTGGTGCACGCGTGATGACAGGCTGATATGTTTCAACTGCAATGGCGTCGGCCAAATTTCCCGCTATATTCACTACCGTCGGCCATCGTCCCCTTGCTCATCGTGCCGTCCAGACGACACCAGATCCTCCCTTTTTCACAGCCATGAGGACCCATCAAATTCTAATGCCCGAACATCAACCTTACGTTACGACCGCTCGCCATTCCCCCAAACCAGGCGACGTTCTCGGTCACCTATGCCCCGTCACTCTCCTTCACCTTTCGACACCGTCCCTCCTCGGAAAACTGACCAGTGCAGCTCCGTGAGGTAATGCTGCATTCATCTATCGACACGGAAATCCTCTGTTAACTCTGGCAACTCGGCAAAACCTTTTGGACATTGAAGTAGATGACATGCCTGTTTCAGCACTCATTAACACGGGTGTTTAGTTAATAGTCATGAGCGCTCACCTTTCTCGCCGTCTTCGTGAAGTCGTTACACCCGCCTTATCCCCTGTTGTTCGCATAGCCAATGGCCGGACACCTACCGTCCATGGAGGAGGAATAAATTAGGAAGGACGGGAGGTTAGCCAGTTCTCAGAACCGTTCGTGGATTGTGTTCTGCACGTGTGAGCTTCGATGATCACAAGACCTCAGTCCTCTTTGCTGTTCTGGACGAGTGCCCTTATGACCTAAGCCTCGGCCACGATTTTTTGAGCCCGCATTCAGCCCTGATCAACTGTTCATTAGCTTCGTTACAACTAGAGCTTCATGCTATACCTGACCTCACTATCGCGTCGCCACCTCGTTTGTGTTTCGCTCAGTTTATTCGCATGCCCCCAGGTACCACGACTTACGCCTCATTTAGCGCAGACCCACCAGTACGTGATGGCGACTACTTGATTACCCCCTTCTTGGGCGTTGTCCTGACGCCCTGCTTCACTCTCTTGTGACTGTGTCTGCAAACAACGCTTGCATACCTGTCCCGAACTTCGGAAGCTGCGCACAACTGCTTGCTGAAGGTATCACGCTGGGAACAATATCACCTTTAGACGCAAACGACCCTGTTGCCCTGGTCAATGATGGCCCACAGCCACCTTAAGGCAGCCCTGTTGTAGCCCGACACCTAATGACGCATTCGACAACATGATTACCCCACACGTCCACCAACAATGTTGCGGGGAAGATGACAGAAAACTGCGTAGTATTTACAGTCCACAGTACTGATGGTAAAAGGAACCACGATCGTGAGAGCAGGCACCATCTAGTCCTCTTCTTCGTCACCTAGGGGAGCGGCACACAACACTATAATAAGTAACCAGTCAGCTTTCACGAACAATCTTTTTAACCGATAAGAAGTACGTAGGACATTCGCTACTGACGTTTTATTTCTGTTCAAAAGCATGCTTAGAGTTATAAAATGAAGTGAATTTGCGCTCGACCTGCTCAAGTGTTCCTTATTTGTGGTATCTTTTTCTTTTGTTGTCTAATTTTTTACTTTGAAGTGAATTCGAGATCCGATATTGGGTGAGGTTTGGAAGAACCAAAACAATTTTCCTCATCTAATTGAATGTGGCATCTGCATTTTTCATGGAGTTACCGCAATCTGTTCCAAACAAAAAGGGAGAAATTGTACGTGATTGTACGTCGTAGCCGTGGCTTCATGAAAAGTCTTTTTGTTAATATTGCTAACTAAAGCTAAGAAACATATTAAAGAAATATTGTAGCGCGCTAAGGTGGAGCATAAAGATATAGTTATTTAGCCATAGAAACTAAGTGCGTATGCATATAGTCCGTGACCACCTTCAGACTTGAAATTGCTGCGCCACGCCACTTTTGCTGCACCATTACGCTCCGAAATGCATAATTTGCACTGAAACTGCTACCTGTGGTATAAGGTGGTATCATACACCGCTGCTCTACCCTACATGGCATATCAAAGCGAGTTGCAATTGTAAACTCACGATATCGCGTAACTCTCGAAAGCGATGGTGTCGGGAAATATGCCTGTTCTAGGGAGTGTGATTTTGTAAAGCCTGTCATCTCCATGCGATATAACCAGACCGTGTGCTGACGTCCATCGAAGGTCGCGTACGTGAGGGCTGGCAACCGTGCCCTTATGCTTAGAGTGCAGAGGTACTACTCAAGCAATGTCCACTCCTCTTCCTTAGTTTCCTTCATGTCCTATTTCCTGAGGAAAGACTGGCGGGACCTTCCTTGTCTGCTCAGTGTCCACTTCTGAGCATGAAGCGTGGCTGCGCACACTGTTGTACCGCCTTGATGATTATCGCCTCGTAATTGATCCCCATAAGTGCCTCTTCAGCATCGTTATAATCAAGCTCTTACGCCACCTTGTTACTCCAAAGGATATCCGACCAATCACCAACAAATACGAGGCCATTGATGGTTTTTCACAGCCTTCTTAATCAACAAGACTACGAGAATTCCTCAGCCGACTAAACATTTATTGGCACTTTATTCCAAAGTTTGCCATATTACAGCAGCGATAATCCTATCTAATGGCTATAAAAAAAGACCCGGCTGCGCCACTATAGTTGCTGAGGATGCTGTATCTGCTTTTTTTGCTGCGAAGCAGGCTGTGGCAGACGCAACCATGCTCGCAATTCTCATTCCTGATGCCCCGATCCATTCATTACTCATGCATCAATGCAGCCGTTGGCGCCGCTCTAGAGCACCACATGTCCCGCTGGCAGCCTCTTTGTTTTTTCTCATAATAAATGAAGCCATCAGATGCGAAATAGAGCCCATTTTGTCGATAGCTCCTTGCGCTATACCTCGCCATCAAGCATTGCGCCATTAACTGTAAGCCCGTGACCATTACGCCTTGACAGTCTACAAGCCCCCGACGCTCGCCTTCCATCGCAATCACAGCAATCACTCTGCATGGTGAAGCTGTCAACTACGTGTTATTTTCGAGTTCACTATGAATCTCATACGCTTATGTGGGCTGGAAAATGCTGCCACAGATGCACTCTCCCGCATCCATGCCTTGTCAACTCAACCATCACTAGACGCGGAAGAACCAGCAGCTGCCAAAAACGGCCATGAGATGCCTCGTATTCGTTCTTCATCTACGCCTGTATCATTCATCGAGGGCGAGCTTACAATTGCTACCACATCCCCGTAATACTTGAGATCAACGTGCCATAGTAGATTGCCGATTGTCTCGTTCGTTCGCTTATTGTTCACAATACGTTTACAATGAGTTTGCAAACAATTTTTACATCTTTGGCTGAAAATCTAAGCAGCGCAGGTAATGTTTGCAATATTCTTGACTCTCCTCGTAAGAGGTCGGAGTTCAAGAAACAACGAAGGAAAAACCCTACAGCTAATACTTAGTGAAATGACGACTGCTCAAGGTACTACAAACGCCGGAAAGCAGCGTGAAAGCAACTCATGCATATTCAGTCTCCTAGTAGCTGGAACAACTACAATTTTATTGCAGCTAGTTTCAAGTGTACTGTCGCAAAAGCAAAAGATGAATATAACGTTCACCATTATGGGTTCCTTTCAAAATCAAACAATAAAAGCGCATTGTTCCGGTATCTAAAATAGTTCAAATTAATTGCACGTCCCTTAAATGCAGTATCAGTAGTGCATACTACCCAAGAAATAGAATATTCACTAGGTGCAATCGCCAGGGGTTTGGAGGCTAGATTTTC
Source organism: Rhipicephalus microplus (assembly GCF_043290135.1). NCBI lineage: Eukaryota > Metazoa > Arthropoda > Arachnida > Ixodida > Ixodidae > Rhipicephalus > Rhipicephalus microplus. The sequence continues at coordinate 6,191,072 of NW_027464601.1, forward strand.
TACCTGCAATCATTCGCCTCTTGTGAGGCAAGACACCCTCGAAAATACTGAAGATATATTGTTGTCGGTCCTCTCGTCAGTTGTAGCACCTTTACCAGCGGCAGAACCAGGCCCTGATAGTATCACTACGAAGATGCTGAAAATCTTCTTGGATGTGTCTCCAGGTGTGTTATAGGATACCGTAAATTATTCTACAAGGCACTCTTGGATTCCTTCTGTGTGGAAGGAAGCTAAAGTGATACGCCTGCTTAAAGATAAAAACAAGGAACCTACACTAGACAACATTCAACCGATTTCGTTAACATGTAATTTTGTAAAATTGATCGAGAGACTATTACATCCTCAGATAACTAAGTTTGTTGCTTTTATTTAACTATTAGGTCCCTGTCAAATTGGTTTTAGAACAGAAATTTCAATCTTGTGTGATCACGTTGATTTGAAGAGCAGAATCCAGCTAGCATGGCGACAGAAACAGTATGCAGCATTAGTTACACTAGATATCTCTAAAGCCTACGATAGTTTCGAATACCCAATTTCACTAAGAAGGATGAGAGAGATTGACTTGCCAGACTTTTTTTTTGCGTGAACGACTGAGTTCTTGCTGGACAGGGAATTTTACTGTGTACAGGGTGGGATATCAACGAAAAAATTCGGACAGACAAGAGGTGTTCTCCAATGAGCAATTTTGTCCCCGCTACTCTTTATTATCTTGCTTAGCTGCATTCCTTCGTCATCAAAGAGTGAACACGTATGTTTACGCGGATGACATAGCATTCTGTGCATCTGCGGATGACATACGTCAATTTAAACCGTTTTACAAGGATACTTATCTACCTTGGAAGCTTTGCTAGACAGCATTTCTTTAACTCTTAATGTACAAAAATCTGCAGTTCTAGCATTCTCCACCTATACAATATAAATATATCACTCTCATCCCGCCATGTAGATATTCTCCAAGTGCAAACACTCAAGTACCTCGGAATCATCTATGATGGAAAGCTGCACTGGAGGATGCATACTGTTACGAAGCGCGCCTCCGACGACATTACGAAGGGCGCCACGAATCACGCCGCTGCACCACTGTTACGAAAGACGGCAACGCCAACACGGTTCCGAAGGCGCCACTGCTTAGAATTCCGCCGGGAAGGTCACCAGCCGTTCGGTAGCGTACGTTTCTCAGCTCGCGACTGCTTCTGCGCAGAGCTGATAGACGAGTGGACGAGACGATGGTGAGTTAACATGGTTTATGTACAAAGAAATAGAGGCGTTACAAATTTGGCACTGGGGCCGACAGTTTAGAGACTCGAAGAGTCAAGCTCCCTTCTCTGACACATAGGTCTTCTGCTCGCGACGCGCCACAGGGCTTTTTTATATGCACCGGGTGGATTCTTTGAGTAACCAAATGTCCAACCAGAAGCGCCGCTGGTCGTGATGTCAGAATCCTCCAATGAGGTCGCCGGTGGGCCATGGCATTCTCATCAAATACGGAGCCGCTGCATGTGGCTGCACCCAAGGACGAGTGACGTCGCCACGAATTGCGTAAGACTCGCCAGACAGGAAGGCGCCTAGGGCTGAGCTGGCTCGCTGTGAGTAGCGCGACAGAAAGGCGCCGCCGCGTGATGACGCCGTTGAGTTGTTCGCGTCAGGCGGGCTCGCGTGCTGGCCTTGACACCGATTGCCTTTTTCAGAAGCATGGACGTTCGATGTGGACTCACAGGCATAACAGCACCCCCACTGCTAGACAATGCGCCGGAAAGACGAGCTGCTTCCACGTAGCTCGGATGTCAGGCGCGCTCGTTGGCCAGGTCCCACCAGGTTCGCCTCCAGGGCCATGGGGTGAACGCAGCTCCAAACGGGAACACATCCCATTCTTGAGGACGGATCCCAGCTCCACTGGCTTGTCACCACAACTTGTCGGCCAGCTTCGCTCGTCTCACCTGACGATCTTTGGTCTCAGACCTTGTCGATGGTTCTGCAACTTGTCAAGAACAGTTCTACAACAGACAACACACGACAAAAGCATGTGCCCTCAGTCATCCGACAGAACACCAGACAAAGTATATTACAAGATATACCTAGCTACGTGTCTATCGGAATTTCGTTCCCTCTACATCAAGAGGCACATGTGGGAAACAAGACTCTTAAATGAGAACTTATATTTTTACACGTACAACAACGTAACGAAATAGAATACAACATAAAGTTGGCTTCTTGAGCTCACTGCAGACGAGAGCGCTCAGCTAAGGCCCTGAAGAGAACAAATTGTTGCCCCGAATCACCAGCGAGAAACCGAAAAGTGGAGAAGGTACTAACTAAACGCACGGCTCAATGCGTCTGCATTAGCGTCTAGCTTTCCTTATTTTAGAGAATGTCAAAGTTGTGCTGTTGGAGCATGATGCTCCACCTCAATAACCGGCCACCTTTAGGCGACGATACCTATGCGGTACCAAGAGCAGCTCATACTTGCGGCGTTGCACAGGGGAACAACAATACGGCTTGCTAAGAATTGGCTCCTCACAAGTTAGCTCTATATCGCGTTCAATCACCGTCGTGTGTCCGGGATGGTCCAAAAACTAGTCTTCAAACTCGGAAACAATCCATCTCAGGTTCTCCTTATGAACTTCACTCAACCTTGGCTCTAGGTTCCACTGCTTCAAGATTACCTCCGATTCTTTTCGATTGCAACACTAGAACTCAAATTTTCTGCTCCCTCTTCCTCTGAAGCATTCAACAGCAGATTTACGACCGCTTGACGTTGAATGTATGGTTTCATCAAGTTACTGTGGTAAATTTTGTTCGACCGCCTTGCTAATTTCACTTCATAATCAGTATCAGAAAGCTTCGGTATTATTTTGGTGGGCCCTTCCCAATGAACCTCAAGCTTGTTCTTTTTGAACGGCCGACGCAGCATTAGCTGACTTCCTACTTCGAAAGCGCGCTTGTCCACTGATTTGTCGTAGTACTTCTTCGACAACACATGTGCAGCCTTCATGCGGCTTTCCACAAGATCTTTCGTTTTTCCAAGCCTCTGAAGGAGGTTTCGAACATACGCAACTACATTAGGGTCCTCATCGAATCCCTCCCAGGACTTGCGCAGCATCCGCAATGGTGTTCTCAAACTGCAGCCATATACAAGCTCTGCAGGGCTAAAACCAGTGCTCTCATGAGGAGCTCATCTCAAAGCGAACATAGCTGGAGAAATACACGCTTCTCAGTCGCACTTGTGCTCGTGGCAAAGAGCTCTCAGTATCCGTTTCAGAACGGAATGCATACGCTCTAACGGATTAAATTGCGGGTGATGGATCGAGCTGTGCACTACTTTTATTCCACATTTATCCATAAATGTAGAGGTAAGGCAGCTGCTAAAAACACTACCATTGTCGCATTGGATTTCAGAAGGAAATTCGACGCGTGCAAGTATGGATAGCAGTGCATCCACGACATGAGGGGAATTGAGCTCCTTAAGTAGTATCGCTTCCGGAAATTTTGTGGCTACACAGAGAGCCTTCAGGATGTACCGACAACCTTGCTTTGACTCTGACAGTGGCCCGACGATATCAAATACTAGGCGCCGAAAAGGTTCTGTGGCACAAGCTTTAAGGGTGCCTTCCAATTGTCCGTGTATTTCTCCACTCTCTGACAAGTGTCGCATGAGCGTACAAAGTCTTCGATATCTTTCCAGCATTTCGGCCAATAAAACTCAAGGGAAACTCTAGCCTTGGTCTTTTTTATGCCGAGATGCCCTGCCCATGCGTTTTTATACGCCAGCTCTAATAGTTGGCGAAGATACTTTTGTGGCACCAAGAGCTGCTCATACTTGCAACCTTGCGCATTTGTGTAGCTCTGATACAAAAGCCGTGCTTTCTCAAAAAAAGAAACATTCTTTTTTTCCCCAAGTTTACGCTTTCAATTAGCGCTTTTTATCGAGAGGTCTTCACGCTGCTCTCGAATGAGCGTTTCTCGATCAACCCTTGACAGTTTACTCCAACTTTCCGCTACAGGCGAGAGCATTGCACCCCTCTCGCTCTGACTCAATGGCTCCATGTCGTCTCCCCCTGCTACGGAAACCGTGCCAGTCGCTTCGGCGACGGGCCGCTCGAGTGACTGCTCACATGACTCACACGGAGAATTTCCTCCCTGAGGTTCCATCAACTCGCCGCCAAGGTCACTTGAAGGTTTACCACAATCAACAAGATCAAGCACCTGCGAAAGCTTCCGCGCTTGCGATCACGTGAGGGCCATGTACGCTAAGTTGTGGAAGAACGATTTACCTTCCTCTTTGAGAAGCCTCTCTGAGTTGTTAGAGACAAGATAAGGAAAACGCTCGGGAAACGCGGCAGACACAGCCGCTTCGGTGCGAAGCTTACTGAACTGGCCTTCAATGACAACCGTAGCGATTGGTAAGCAAGCACTCTGCTCTTCGGCGACTTGCCTGATCCACGCGCATTCTCCTGTAAAGTCACCCGGAGACACCAATGACGGATGGACAACGTCCATGGTTGCCGCTGAATCTCGAAGTGCTCGACACGTTTTCCCATTCACATTAATTTCTTGGAGATACGGCTCTAACAACCGCATGTTCTTTTCCGATTCTCGGATTGTTGTGAAAGCAAACTTTTGCTTACAGTTTATCGTGATGTGCCCTTCCTTTTTGCAGTTGTACCAGATTAGCGGCTTCCGTGATTCAAACGCCCGTGCGGTATCAGTGCGTTGTTTAGGAACCTCACTCGATTTTCCGCTTCCGTTTGCCATTCTCCTACAGCGTCTTTCGTAAGAGATGGGTCATTCTTGAAATTACGGTGCGGAGCGGGTTTCCGTTCATCAGGTTTCTTTGAAAAGCCCTCTTTCCTTTCATCCTTTTCAACGCGCACTGCCCTGCTATGCAACTTTCGGCGAGTATAATACTCCTCAGCTAACTCTGCTGCTTTGTTTAGCTGTACTTCACCAAGTTTGTCCTGCAGCCAAAGCTTGACATCCTCCTCGATGCAGCGGTAGAATTGCTCCTATGCAATGCATTCTACCATTTTATCGCGATCGTCATAAACACCTTCGCCCTTGAGCCATTAAATTAAATCGGCTTTAGGACGAAACGCGAAATCAACGTGTGACTCATTCCCCTATTTAGCATACCGGAACCTTTGCCTGAAAGCCTCGGCTGACAGCTTATAACGTCTCAAGAGCACTTCCTTAACCTCGTCATAGCTCTCAAACACTTCGCTCGACAAGTAAGTTATCACGTCGGACACTTAGTCGGGAAGAAGAGCTGACAGGTTCTGCTCCCAAAGAGACCGCTCCAAAGCATTTCGCTCAGAGACGTGTTCAAACTTGACGAGATACTTCGCCATGTCCTCGCCTACTACGAACGGTGGCAGTTGGTCGCGAATTCTCTGACCGCAACCTGAACTGTCGCAGAAGCTACGCTAGGCACTTGCGAATACTGTAGGATTGCCAATTCTATTCTTTTCAACTCAAGGCGCTCCTGTCTCTCGGCCTCCTCATGACGTTCTCGCCTTTCAGCTACTTCACGTTCACAAACTTAAGCTTCTCGCCTTTCGGCCTCCTTGCGGCGTGCTTTGATATTTGCCCACGCCTCATCGACTTCCTCAGCCGACACTCCTTCGTCCTTCATGATCTCGAGGATCGTTTCTTTCGTTTCGCATGGCCCAAAGTAATCTCGAGTTGCTCACAAATTTCGATGAGTTCCTTCATTTTAAAGTTCTCCATCGTTTGGAGTTTTGGAGAGCATGCAAAAAGGCAAAGCTGCTGGTGAGGATCAGGTAACATCAGATCTGTTAAAAGATGGAGGACAGATTGTGTTAGAAAAAATAGCCACCCTGTTTACGAGGTGTCTGCTGACGGGAAGGGTACCAGAGTCTTGGAAGAACGCTAACATTCTCTTAATACATAAGAAAGGAGATGACAAGGACTTGAAGAATTAAAGGCCGATCAGCTTGCTCTTTTTAGTATACAAGCTATTTACAAAGGTAATTGCAACAGAGTAAAGAAAACATTAGAATTCAATCAAGCAAAAGGACAGGCAGGATTTCGAACAGGCTACTCAACAATTGACCACATTCATACTATCAATCAGGTAAAAGAGAAATGCTCAGAGTATAACCAACCACTATACATGGCCTTCATAGACTACGAGAAGGCGTTTGATTCAGTAGAAATATCAGCCGTCATGCAGACACTGCGGAATTAGGGCGTAGATGAAGCGTATATAAACATTCTGGAAGAAATCTACAGGGGATCAACTGCTACCATAGTGCTTCATAAAGAAAGCAACAGAATGCCAATCAAGAAGGGTGTAAGGCAGGGGGACACAATCTCCCCAATGCTATTTACCGCGTGCTTACAGGAGGTTTTCAGAAGCCTAGAATGGGAACAGTTAGGGATGAGAGTTAATGGAGAATACCTTAGTAACCTGCGCTTCGCCAATGACATTGCATTGCTGAGTAACTCAAGGGACAAATTGCAACTCATGATTACGGAGTTAGACAAGGAGAGAAGAAAGGTGGGTCTTAAAATTAATCTGCAGAAAACGAAAGTAATGTACAACAACCTCGGAAAGGAGCAGCGCTTTGAGATAGGTAATAGTGCACTTGAAGTTGTAAGAGACAATGTCTACTTAGGGCAGGTAATAACCGCAGAGCCTAATTACGAGATTGAAGTAACTAGAAGAATAAAATTGGGGTGGAGTACATTCGGCAAGCACTCTCAAATTATGAGAGGTAGATTGCCACTATCCCTCAAGAAGAAGGTATATAACAGCTGTATCTTGCCAGTACTTAGCTACGGAGCAGAAACCTGCAGACTTACAAAGAGGGTTCAGCTTAAATTGAGGACGACGCGGCGAGCAATGGAAAGAAAAATGGTAGGTGTAACCTTAAGAGACAAGAAGAGAGAAGAGTGGATTAGGGGACAAACGGGGGTTAAGGATATCATAGTTGAAATAAAGAAGAGGAAATGGACATGGGCCGCGCATGTAGCGCGTAGACAGGATAACCGCTGGTCATTAAGGGTAACTAACTGGATTCTCAGAGAAGGGAAGCGGGTTAGGGGGAGACAGAAGGTTAGGTGGGCAGACGAGATAAAGAAGTTTGCGGGTATAAATTGGCAGCAGCAAGCACAGGACCGGGTTAACTGGCGGAACATGGGAGAGGCCTTTGTTCTGCAGCGGACGTAGTCAGGCTGATGATGATGATGATGATGATGATCGTTCACACTAGTCTCTTGCTGTTTGCCTCTGTTACGAATCTAATTGCCAGACCCACTATAAGTTTACAAGCAAGACTGCAAGCTATTTTTTAACACTCCCATGTTTACCCCCTCCGCAATAACTTTGGTTTCAAATCACTTGACTTTGCTTGAAACGATAAAAGCTCACTCTAATGCTTCACACAGCCCTTCTTCAAACTACTATAACCTGTGCTAGAGTAGTTTGGTGAATGGAGGGAAAAACAACAGGCACTCACCGCATCGATGTCGCTGACGCCAGCTGATCACGCAGCTGCTAACCACTGTTACGAAGCACGCCTCCGACGACGTTACGAGGGGCGCCACGAATCTCGCCGCTGACACCACTGTTACGAAAGACGGCGATTCCAACACGGTCCCGAAGGCGCCACTTCTTCGAATTCTGCCAGTAAGTTCACCAGCCGTTTGGTAGCGTAGGTTTCTCAGCTCGCGACCTCTTCTGCGCAGAGCTGATAGACGAGCGGACGAGACGACGGTGAGTTAACAAGGTTTATGTACAAAGAAATAGAGGCGTTACAAATTTGGCACAGGGGCCGACAGTTTAGAGACTCAAAAGAGCCAAGCTCTCTTCTCTGACACATAGCTGTACAGCTCGCGACGCGCCGCAGAGCTTTTTTTATATGCACTGGGTGGATTCTTTGAGTAACCAAATGTCCAACCAGAAGCGCCGCTGGTCGTGAGGTCAAAATTTTCCAATAAGGTCACCGCTGGGCCGCGTCATTCTCATCAAATACGAAGCCGCTATACGTGCCTGCACCCAAGGACGAGTGACGTCGCCACAAATTGCGTAAGACTCGCCAGACAGGAAGGCGCCTATTGCTGCAACGGGCTCGTGGGCTGAGGTGGCTCGCTGTGAGTCGCGCCACAAAAAGGCGCCGCCGCGTGATGACGCCGTTGAGTTGTTCGCGTCAGGTGGGCTTGCCTGCTGGCCTTGACACAGATTGCCTTTTTCAGAGGCATGGACGTTCGATGTGGACTTACAGGCATGAGAATACTGAACATACAATGACCAATGCGTCACGTGCGTTAGGCCTACTAAGAAGGATTACTAACAGTCGATGGGGCATGTGGACCGACGTAATAATAATGATTTACAGGATGTACATACGTCTTATTGTGGAGTTTGTGTGTGCCCTATTTTCTTGCGTACCAGCATGGAAGATGCGTCCGTCAGTTCTAATTCAGCGCCAAGCATTTCGCTGGTGCCTGGGGTTAGTCAAATTTGTAGCAAACTCAGTTCAATATATAGAATTACGAATTCCTTTTTCACCTTATAGATTCAGTTAATGACAAATCAAACATTCTTCAAAGTCTATGCCTCACCGATAAGACGAGAAGAATATATATTTATCAGTGATCCAGCTCTGTTTTTAATATAGCAAGGCCTCGCTTTCATACCCCTCAAGTATTCGTTACCCAGAAGCTGTTGGACCCGTTGCAGATAAGGCTTAATGATATAGTGCCTATGAGTGGCAGATTCAGTGAATTGGGCATATCGTGTGACGATCTATTTCCTAACAATGCGAAATTACTACCTAGTAATCTTCTGAATGGCGTTTTTCAAGAGCACCTAAATCAAATTGGTTCTACTGTTGTGATAGCAACTGATGCTTTGCAGTGTGAAGGAAAGGCCGGGGTTGGAACTTTTTCTAAACAACTAGACTGGTCATTTTCTATTAGGCTTCCTGATTACACCCTAATACTTTCGCCCGACTTCTCAGCTGTTATATTAGCCCTATGCGAAATTCCTTTAACTATTACTTCTGTGGCAGTAGTTAAAGATTCATTGTCGTTGTGTTTGGCACTAAATGCTTCAACATATTCGGAGATACTGAGATTATGGCGAATACCTGTTTCTCATCATTTTCGAAACCAGCGAATAATTTAGGCGCCGGAAAACAAAGGAATCGTACTTAATGAAGTTGCGCGCTCTCTGGCGAAAGCTTGTCTGACAGGTCTAGTTCTCTCTCTCTCCTTCCTGTTACGGCGTCTATTACTGCAGCAAGGCTCAGAAAGTATGCATTATCTGTGTTTACTTAAAGTCTTGATTCATTACCGGACTTTCGGCACCTACAGTTTCCTTAGAACAGAAAATGGTGTGCAGCAAGATGAGCTGAAGTTGCATTAACCACTATGCATTGTAGAATTACAAATCTGAATTTTTTTATGCATAGAGCGGGTTTGGCGGTCTGCCCTTATGGCTCATATTGCAACGAACTCGAAACTGTCGAACACTTCTTGTTGAACTGCCGACGTTTTCCTTTACGCAAAAAACGTATCGAAATTATATTGTAGCAATGTGGTGTTCCGGGTACGGCGGCCGTTCTGCTATCATTTCGGGCCTTTGCGCTGGGGCACTCGGACAGGAATATTTTCAAAGCTGTCGAAAAGTTTATATGCGACTCGAATAGATTTTGTATGTGTATCAAGTGCTGAAAAGCCTTTATTCAGCCTTCCTAGTCAAAAGACCTTCAGTCTTTGGGAGATTACACAAAATAGTGCGATTAAAAAAACAATTATTCATAATTACATCGCATTGAAAAACGTCATCCTAAAACTATTTTAGCTCTTACTAAATATTAATCATAAATTCATTATGCATGATCGGCCCGACTCATGGCCTCTCCCCCAGAGTGGGTAGGTGCCAGTGATCCAAGGAGCATCATCATCTACATCAAAGCAGAAGCTGTTCGCGGGTCTGATGCGGAACCCTCCAAGCACCATCTAAGAATTCATCTCCGATGCGACGATGATTGAAAAGACGCTGGAGATGAGCACCCGACAACTCAATTGTTGCTTGACACCAGAGTGCGCCGAAGTTCAGACACTCTACTCCGACGACCTCTGCGGCACCATCCGAGTGATCTTGCGGCAAGAGCGGCGCAAGCTGTTAGCTTCGACGCAGCTTCAACTGGATTCGATTGCTGATATTTTGCGAGAAGAAATTCAGCAATCGCTTTGAATTCCCCATGCACCACTGCCCGAGCCGGAAACTTTGAGATACGCGACTGCAACACGCTGCAACGCTCCTCCCCGCCCACGTCAGGATGGCGCCCCGCCGCAGCTCCTCCATCGGACGCCGCCGCCACCATCATCATTGACGTCCTTTCAGCCTCCCGTAGGCCAGCGCTACGCGCCAATAAGCACCGACGTTTCGCGCGCCCCTGACAACCGCTCGCTTTGCTATCACTGCGGAGAGGCCAGCCACACCTACTACCTTTGCCAATATCTTCAGATGGGTCTACGGGGTTTCGACGTCAATGCACAGTGTCCAAAACGGAAAGAACGACCACAAGACGTTGCCGACTACATCGCAGGAGCACAGCGGCCACCCTGGTGCCCTGATCGTTCGCCGTCAGCTGGCTGGTACGCCTCAGCATATTGAAAGAACTGTAGTGGGGAGGAATGCCTGCTACCGCAGTGACATCGACACGCTGTGGCGAGGTGCGAGCAAGGGCTGCCTGTCTGCTGCTGCAACGGCACCCGTATACCCGGCCGGCTCTTGCTGCTTCTGTCCCGACGCTGCTACCGCTTTCTGCCTTGCATTTACATTATATTTTGGTGGCGGATGCTGCGGTTTTCCCTGTCTCTCAAATCGCGTAACTGAAAGCTGCCATCCGTCATACCTGACAAAGCTATCTTCTCACACCCCCCGGGATTCGTGACCCAGGGGCTGTCCTGGTGCCAAGTTCATGCAAGAACCAGTCATCTTGAGCGGCACAGATGAGAAACCCTACTGAAAAGTTCCGTATGAAATCTTACGGAAAATATATGGACTCCGTAACATTTCCTTATGCTACATACGGAACACATAAGGAGTTTTATGGAAATATACGGAAGTTGTATGGCATTTACGGAACGCTTCTTATGGAGTATATGGAAGGATAAGGAAATTGTATGGCGTATACGGAAAGCTTTTTATGGAGTATACAGAAAGATAAGGAAAATGTATGGCATATATGGAAAGCTTCTTATGGAGTATATGGAAGGATAAGGAAAGATAAGGGAACTTATGGAGCATACGGAGAGTTCATGATGGAAGATATGGAAGGATAAGTAAAGTGTATGGAGTGTACAGAAGCTATCATAAGAAAAATGCAGAATGTAAGGTCTTACGGAAATATACAGATTTTGTAAGGTGCTTACGAAAATGTGCAATAGTGTATGAAAGGCATGTGGATTGTTGCAAAAAATGTGAAAACTTTACAGTTGTTGTCACATTTTTAGCAGGAAATCCGAGCTCTATAAAGTTATAAATGAATGCACAGTGACATATATAGTACAAAAGAATAACGCAGGCTAGTCTGTGTTGTCAGTCACTGCTGTTCGCCCTTTTCCAGAATGAATACAACTTCTGCAGATGACCAGGTGCTAAAGTCTGTCACACGGAAAATGTGTCATTCACAAGGAATGACAATAACTGTCATTTTACTTGCATGCTGTCACACGAAAACAAATCAAGCAAAAAAGCATAACTTCAAGGGCTCGTTTTTTAATAGAAACAATAATAATGAGAACTAAATTCAATGTGAATGAACTTGTCAATATTAATGAAATTGTTCTCATTAACATAGGCAAAGAGAAATGTCATTTTAAAATATCGACCATGAGCTTAGCTCTCCTAAGCACCGACAAAAGAAATGAAAATTTATGAAAACTAATTGCATGTAGCCTAAAAATAATTTTTTATTGAGAGTATGTGCTCGTACAATATAAATACAGCTATACACAACTTGCCACAGCTTCACGACAGAAACGAGGTAGGGGCAGAGGGAGTGGTCAGAAAAATAATTAAGTATGAGAGCACAACTGATATGTACAAACACATAATGGTGCTTATCATTGATGCACAGATGGTCGTGTATAGAGCTGGGTCGTTTTGAAATTTTCAAAAGCATTGTTTCAGACCACCATGCAGATTACGCTTCAATTGTAGCGCTACATAAGACACAACTTATGGGCCAGCTTTAATGAATAAGAATATTATAGGTTAAACAAATGCTTTAAATATATCATATCATGGCTGCATGGACGCATACAAGCTATGTAAAGCGCAATAAAGTGAGGACGCATGAGCTTCTCTTGATGCTTCAGTTCTACATAGATGCTTCAACTGTGCTGCAAAGAAATTTAACCAATGTCTGTGTGTGCAACATTGTCCATTTTAAACTATCTATATGTATATATAAAATTCCTACTGCGAGTTAAGCTACGTAGCTCTCCATAACTCTCCCTTTTATTAAGGGCAATTTTCCAAACTATCAACATTATTCATTTTCTGTCTCATGACTTCGTGCCAGCAATTCTTGGTTTGGCTCGATCACAATTGTGCAGCCCTTATTTTGGAGGAATCAAAAAACATCAACCAAAATATATTTTTGAACTGCTTCTCGGTGATATTGCCTTCCCTCAGCTGCCACAGCTTGAGATTAGTCATATAGCAAGTCTCGCGCATACCTAGGGCCTACCCTTGAAGAAACTGGTCCGGCTGTGAAATGCTCAGTTTTTTCTCAAATAAATTTTTTGGTTTGAGTTTTCTCACTTCTCGAGTCCCTTCACAATCAAGCAGACCCAATGTTCCCCTTAGTCCTTAATTTTGTTATAATAAGAAATAAATAAAAAAGTAATAATGAAAATAAAAATACTAATAACTGTTGCGCAAAAAACACAGTCCCACATACGTACTTGAATGCAATATTGCTTTTATTTTGTTTTAAAACCTAAGGCATTAGAAAAGATAGCAGTACAATGAAAACGTTGAAAAAAAACAAAAAAAAACTAAACTTGGCGGGACTTCAACCTGCGCCACGTAGTTGTGCTCACGTACGTGAACTGAGTGCGTTAGCTTGCTAAGCTATTCGCACTGAAGGGAGAGCGCGTGTTTAAGTTATGTATATAAATTTGCTTTTTACACGCTATGTGTTCGTATATTTATGTACGATATGCGATCGTATCTATTGTTGTGTGCATATGTTTTGTGATTGTGTATACGTCACATGCTTTTAGCATGTCTTTCAACTATAGATTGCTGCCCCGCAGCGGATGAAAACAAGTATTTTTACACCCACACACAAGCTTGAGCAGTTGAAGGTTGTTTCCCGGGGCTCTCTTGCGATTGAGTCGGCCACCACAGGGAATTAGAGTGATACGCCATTAATCCCTGCATCTAGCTGTATTCCACTTAGTAGCTCTATCGCTTGATGACAAATCGAGCGCGGGGTGCGACGCTATTGCGCACGACCATGCCTGGCGTAGTGGCGACATCAGCTGATTGCGCCGGCCGGCTTGCTTCGATTTACTTCAGAGCAAAGAAATGTCATACCTTGAAAGATTGCGTACTGCACTATGTCAAAACGTTACTGCTTTGTAGCCATCCTATGATTCATTGAGAATCGATAACTCTTATATAACTACTGTAGAGCTTTGCGTCGGCGACACGCACCGAACGTGAAACCGCACTATGTCTGTCGTAAAAGCAGTAGGAGGCTGTCGTCTGCTAGAACAAAAACAAAACAAAGATCTGCGAAAATATTCATAAGTTGTAACTTGTTTTTTGAATAACCGTTTATCACTTTTAAAGTTATTTCGCCAGATAACATACAGTTTTTATTTAGTTTATAGCAGCGACAGATGTTTTTTTTTTATTTTCCTCACACAGATATCCAAGCCAAATCCATTCACAGCTAAAGCCACATGTTGTTTGTCTTTGTCTCCGTGGGCATGCTCTCTCATGTGTTCGCGCTGCTACACACGAGAGCACGAAATGTTAAATTTACGCAAGGAAGCGCCGTTCCTCGTTCGTGTGATGTGCTAAGATTGCGCCCTATTCCCGCGGTTGTTCGAGTGTGGATCAAGTGCGAGTCGTCCAAGGAATCGGCGGGTTGGGCGGGCGCTCGAAGGACTCCGAGGTGACGGCTGACGCCTGTGGTTGCTTCCCTCAGGACAGTGTGAAAGACACTAAAGGTAAGGGGGACACTTTTTTATGTAGACCAAGTATGCCATTCAGTGCAAGTGTGTGTTGCGGCACTCGAACGAGGCGTCGTGAAACGGCAACCTTACGCGCCTTTGCGAGTGCGGTTGCCGATTCGCTTTGACAACGCTAACGCTAGCAGAGCCATGGCGCATCGGCGCGGCCTTACTGGAGCTAATTCGAGACAACTGCGGCAGCATGCATGTGTATGGTGATCGATTTTTTCATATGTGCAATGTAGTGAGGAAGACGCACACGGCGCTTGCTACGTTGTTGATTAAACGAAGCCTGCAGTGCCATTTGATGGAAAGCAGCATTTTGTTTACGTTCGCGGGCGATACAATTTGTAACTTGGCTCGATTCACCTAGCCAACCGCCTAAGTGGGTTGATTAGCATACGTTCACGGTAGAGCGTTATTATGCCCCTAAACAGTGGCGTGTGCTTGTTAAAAGATATAATGTGTGTGCCTAGTGTAGAGAGAGAGGTGTTCGTGCAATCTGCATATGTACCTGCAAGACGCTTTTGCTTGTAACTAATAATGTACCGGCCAGCACCTACATTGTATGCCTGACTTTGAAGAAAACTTGCATGCACAATGTGAGATTTTGTATTCTGCTAGAGTTGCTTTTTATAAAATATTACACTGCCAGCATGTTCAAAATATGTTCCGCTGCTGTGTGGCAGGGGTGCGGTTATCACGCTGTTGTGTAGTTGCTGATGCAAGCACTTATAGTTTTGATGGGTTAATATTTCTCATCTAACTCATCAGGTGTTTGGCTGTTTCAGCACAAACAAGGCAAAGAGAGAAGGAAGACGGGTAATGATAGGAACAGTGCCGACTTTTGTTTGCTGGAGAATACCCATGTTGGTGTATTTATTGTGACAGCCTTTCTGTGTTGCTTTTTGCCCAATTTATGCAACAACACAGTTGTCAGCAATATGAGAGAGAACACTGAAATTAGCTTTTAAATATCATGGTGAATAAATGCCTAGTATATCAAAGCACAAAGTAACAACAAAAGACATCAGTATGATCAATGTGAACGGGTACAGTCTTGCATCTAAAAAATATATTGTGCGAAATTTCGCCTAAGTAAGAAACCTCTCTATGTTTGCAAATAGTGTGACGTCACTTCGAGCGCCGTGCCAGCCATTCCCTCCCTCTGTGCAAGGGCTGGTTGGCAATGAAGTTGTTTGTGACGTTCCTGATAGACCACTGAGATGTATGCGATTCTAAACCTGTAGCCTAATATATACATAATCTTTTGCGCAGTTACATCGCTGCATCTGACACCTACAACTTATTTGCATATTTACATTGCTCCCTTAGGACCTAACACACAAACTTGTTGTTTGCATTGCCACTTCATGAATATCGAGCGGTAAAGGTACTGAGTGTATGTGAAACAAGAATCTCTGCTTATTACATGAAGACATATGAGGCCTTCGATAAAACGAGTTATACATTTATTGGGCTTGCGTACTCGTCGGGGTGATTCATACATGCAGCTTCAGCAAATGGTATCTTCCAGCCCGGTGACCATGCAATTTTTTTCTGCACACAGCGCAAACATCGAGATGTACCCACTCGCAGATGGTCGCGTCAAGTGCATATTTACCTTGACTAAAATGTCGAATCAAGTTTTTTCATTGACCGGTCCCTGCCATGAGTGCTATTGTCTTCGCAAACAAGACACATTGTTATTGACACTGCACACACCACACACAATATTCTCAGTTGAACCAATATTCTCAATACCTTTCAATGCACACTACATGCCGTAATCAACAGTGCACATTTTTGAAGAGTATGCCACTGTTCCTCGCACAGGCCACCACGAGTGTTCACTTCTTCAAAATAAACAGACAGCGTGGCAAATATTTTACCACACAGCTAGATGTTTGCTGACACATACTACAGCTAATGTCGACATTGTAACGTGAAGTGTAAGCTTTAAAAAATTAAAACTTGCCCCAAACACCGCACGACTGTACCGGGCTGAGCCACCAGCGGGAGTGTTTTTCCAGCCACACCTTTTACATGTGCCAGTGACATCATGCTGTGACGTACCTCGGTAGGGGCCTATCGCTGCATACTTTATGTGAATGAGGGTCCTGTTAGTGAAAGCAGGCATTGTTGATTTCGTAACTCGTTCATTCCCAACTGGACCTTCATTTGCACGAGTTGTCTGACTGATATTCAGGCGAACTTTTGTGCAATAAATTATACAGTTGGCAGTCTGTGCTTGCTCCATACTGTTGTTACTGGTGTTTCTTGTTGTTACTTTGCACTGCTCATTACTGCTCACCTACAGAAACTAGCCTATCTTGCTGCTGTTTTGGACAAGATGCAGCTGGCAAGTGCGATAGTGTTCATAACTCTAAATTCTCAAGCAAAAATTATCGTTTCATATTCAGTTAGTTGCATTCATATCAGTACATTATAAGAAATCATTGATTAAACAATAATCCGTGTTCTTTCACATAATGCTCACAACTTTTATATCAAATTGAATGGTGTTTATAAAAAACATGTTTTGGCTAAACTTCATGCTCTTTTCTTGAACAGCTGACAAAACACTATTGAATGCTTACTTGCCATGAATTGGACTGTGTTTGAAATACATTGCAATTCTTCACCGGACTGCCAGTACACTTCACATTGGGGGAACACTTATTAACCATGGATTGATTAATTAAGAACGGAAAGAAAAAAGCGGCAGGCCGGGATACTTGATATTGGCATTCGTTTTGCTACCCAGCGCATTATCATGCAAACTTCCTATAGAGTGGTTATGCGTCTTGCATGTGTGCCTGTAAACCAAGAACTTTGGGTAGAACTATATTTATCTTACAAATGGTTGCAGGACTGTGGAGGCTGTAGGGCTGCTTAGGAATGGTGGAATCCCTGGACATGTGTTCAACCTTGCTGCATCAGCTCCTTGGTGTTTTCACGGCATCTTTACAGATGTGTTGGGTGAGTAAAGCAAGCAGGTTTGAACACAAGGAAAAGTATGATATGGCAGCACCTCTTGTGCGTGCCTTACATCCTAAGTATATCAAATATTTATCTTGCACCTTGTGGCCTGTAATTTGTAAAGAGACACTTCTTTTTGCTTTATATTTGAATCTTGATGCTTCGACAGCAATGTATTTGTGTTTGACAGCAAGTGTTCTTGAACAAATAACTGATCTCAATAATGACAAAACACCCTTCATACTTGGTCCTTAGCATAAGCTAGCACATACCTGTAGCAGATTCAATTATTCATTTTTTGCTGGGATGATAATGGGCAAGTAGCAAAGGCAAGTACAGATTGGATTGGTCGGTGACGTCTGTTTAGGCTCTGCCATATTGCTTTGCAACCAGAGTTACTTGTAGCCACATATACAATGAAGCCACATGACGTGCATTCTAAATGAGATTACCATATCACATTTTGCTGCATCTCAATGTGTGCCAAACAAATGCAGATATCATTAGCTTGCCACTATAAAGGGATACTAAACCAACACAAGGTTGAAATTTAGTCGTGGTGTTTCAGCTGTGTATGACTCTACAATGGATGCATAGCCGTGATAATTTGTCTATATGTTGTCGCAATAGTAATGTTACACACATTGTACGATACAAAAGAGGTCCTCGCTTATTTCGCTTTTTTTTCAATGCTTCTTTCTTGTCTCTTCTTGCCATGTGCTCCTCCTCCTCACTGAACAAGGAGCAAGAGTAGTGGGCACACAAACACGTATTTAAAAAAATGTTGTAAGGTGAGCACTGAGAAGCTGAACACTTCCAAAAGGCTCAAAGAGGTAAAGGTATTGTCTCTAGCTACTTTTTGGGCACCCACAGCTAGTTGTGCTGCTGTAGTTAAAAAATGAGTTAAATGTTAAAAATTAATTGGAGGTGGTTTGGCACCCATAATTGCAGTTACATACAGAACTAGGTTTCAATGCGTAAGCAAAATCTGTTCACTCTAAATCAATCCTAATGATATTTGAAATTCAGGAAATATTCACAGAAAAGCTCAGGAAAAGGCTAAGTGGTTGCCCCTTGAACGTGAAAGAGATACCCTTCTTCTAAAAGGTCAATAGACAGTCTAGTAGTCTCGATATTACATGCACTATAAAATATTCTGGTGTGGTGCTTTTCATGCATGTTATAATGAGAGGGCTTTTTAATAGAACTGTTGTCACTTTGCCCTGCGTTGCTGAAATTGTTCACATAGTTATAATACATGAATCACTTTATGCCGTTTGATTTTATGCAAATGGTTTGCTTACCCAGTCGGTTTAACTTGATTTGGATAAAAACATAAATGCTCTAAACTTTTTTTTATTATACAGCAGGTTTATTTTTAAAATACGCGACCATTGATGTGAACATAGTTGGTGGCGTGCTTGATTAATCCTTCACTATCAGCACTCTAACTACACCTGCTACAGTGCATAGTGTGACAAAAGTAATGGTACTTAACATTACTGGCAGCATACACTTTTATGTCTCAAAATGTGTTAAAAAGCCTGGTAAAAATGTGTGTACGTTTTTTTTTTCGCTCCAACTAAATATTCTGGTCTACTCAAAGTAGCTTCCGCTCTTTTAAGGTCCTCAAACTATTAGGTGTTCAAAAGAAGTATCAATGCCATATATGCTTTCTTTGTCAGTCTACTCACCACTCTAATAATGAGAATTACCCGACAACATTACCCAGTAAAATATAGGGATGTTATAAAAAGTAATGTCTATGCCATGTCAATTCAATTGTCAAAAAACGTTGCCAAGTTACGTTTTTGTTCACTTTTCTTTTCACAATTTTGTTAAAGTTACTTTTGATAACATCCCCTATAGTTTGTTTGGCATCATTTTCTGCTAGTTCTCATTATGATGTGTTCAACAAAGACAACAAACCCTTAAATTTATAGTTCTTTCCTTTACTCATGAATCTGAAACAGTGAATCTCAGTAATCTTAGCAGTGTGTGACTTGTTTTTTTTTTGATCAGTTGTGCATGTGTTCAAGTACATGCATTTAGGTGGGAGGGTGAACCATTGCCACCTCCTGTGACTAGCAGAGTTTCTGAGAACTGACAGATGCACAATGCTGCCAAAGAAGTATAGGGATATTGGAAGTAATCGTAACGTAATTGCAATCGTAATGTTATCGCCAGTAGGCAAAAAAAAGCTGTCCCACACTCGCCATAATGGTAACAAGCAGCGCTGACTGAGTCTTTCATGTATAAATGCACATATATACCGTACAAAATGGAAGTGGGATAGCCGCCATGGTAGCTCAGTTGATAGAGCATCGGACATGTTATTCGAAGTTCGCAGGCTCGGTCCCTGTACAGGGCAGGTTATCTTTTTTTCCTTCTACTTTTCTTTCTTCACAATTACAACACTTCTATTCTTCTTGAAGACTTTCTGGTGTAAAAAAGGTACCTTATAATCTGAAGAGGCAAACAGAATGTGCCAGTGCACGAGTTAGCTCTTGTAGTGGTTACAAGTAAGATATGTTTCGAAGAATAAATCATTCTGCCACTTGCCGAAAGATTGGCTACAGGACATGGCACTGGATTCACTTGGTTATTTTTGAATCAAGCTATATTGTACCGTATTTACTCGATTCTACCGCGCCCTCGATTGTAACGCGTACCCGATTTCCACCACGAAAAAAAAAACAAAACGTAAGACATCGATTGCAACGCGCACCCATTTTTTTTTTGCTGGCCCGCACGATCACACCACTCGAAAAAACGATTCCTTTCGGGATTGTCTTCCATCTAAATATGAGGTACGGGCGAAGCTTGTGCCCATCTGACGTGTAACAGAGCATTGCCGTCACTTTAGTTTTACTGTGGACCGATGTCAGCACGCGAACTTGCTTCGCCCCTTCTTCTCGACAGTTGTGGTGCCAGGCATGTCGAAGTAAAGAGGCGTCTGATCGGCATTCCAGATTTGCCCAAGCAGGTAGCCGTTGTTGCGCCGCAAGTTTAGGACGAACCTGTGAAAACTGTAAAGCTTTTCATCGTACTTCTCCGCAAAAGTTTTCGCATATGCATGTTCCCCTTCGGAGGGAAGAGCCTTTCCTCTTCATATAGTTAATTAGCCAGCACCTGCTCGCTTTAAACAGGCTCCGCATTAGACTTTTTTCTAAGACTAATTGCATAGCCCGCACTTGGAGCAGTTCTGTCGTCATGGGCCGCTGTGCCGCTCGCTCCTCAAGCACATACTCGCGGAGCAGCTCTTCAATTTGCGGAAACCGACCCTGCTGTGGTTCACTGAAGCCTTTGCGTGAAGCTTTGCTGTCGACAATCTTCTGCTTTTGTTTCCGCCGGTCCCGCACGAACCTTTCGAGAAGGACCGCGATGCGGCCCGATTTCCGTCCGTTTCTGCACACGCGATGACTTTTCTTTTAAAAGCGGCATCGTGGTGCACTCGAGTTTTTGGAGTCGGCCATTCCACGCCGTCGATACTAATGCACTACTAGATGACGAACTCTTCAGCACACGTACGAAGTGCCGCACATCGGAAACACATAGGCAGAAATGGACGACGCGCCATGCCGACGCACGTAGGGGGCGGCCATTTTAGATTTGCCGATGGCAATAGATTGGCCGTAATTTTTTTGTTCGTACTCGATTCTAATGCGCATGCGATTTATGAACTCGCTTAACCGGAAAAAAGGTGCGCGTTAGATTCGAGTAATTACGATATTCTATTTTTATAAATTACATGGGATACACATGACGGTATCACACACTTTAATGCCACAAATAATATGCAGCGAACAATGTTATAAATGCGAAATTGCATAAGGATAATGTGAAAACTGCACCCTCAACGAGAATGTACAGGGAGCACAGGGTGCAGGCGTCATTCCTTCTGCCCGTGCTTTTCAAGTGCGAGCTGTTTTCACCTCGTTCTGACCAACTAACTAAATTGAGATGTGTTGTTATAGTGCAAGAGGATGCTCCACGGGAAACTAGGTTTGTCTCAAACTCTGTGTGTGTCTTTCAATCTATATGGTGCTCGGTTCAAGAGTTCATGCAGACCAGATCGTGTAAAACAGGACCGTGTAAAATGGACCGTGTAAATAAAATAAAATGGACCATGTAAATAAACAGGATCGTGTAAAATGTCGTTTTCGTGTGCAACTGTAGTTGTGGTTGTGCTGAATGACCTTTCTTTATATACACTACATAACAAACTTGCTCCTTTAGAGTCGAGTGCATCTTCGGATCGATTGTAAATGTTTGCATATGCGAGGCCTTAAGTTTTATAAGAAATTCCTCAGTGTGCCACGAGGAAATGTGTGTTCAGCGAAAATTTGCATAACATTATATACAACTCTTAAAGCCTCGTCTACAACTTTGTGCAGGTTGACCTTGAGCAGAAAACGACGAGCGGCAGCAGCCCCCAGAAAAGAGCAAGCACCCTCCAAGCTCCCGAAGCTCTCTTCGACAGGAACATCATGGTCACTGTGTGGCATTGAAAACCATTGCAAGGAGTGCCTTATCAGTACACTGTGCTGCTCTTTCATCGCAGAAGACGAAGTTGACCACTCCAGAGGAACTTCACGCTGTGTATTGTGAGTGCTTCAGTGGTTTTGTTTTTGTCCAGCCAGCAGTTAAGAAATCATGTGTCAGATTCAGCCGGGATGGCTAGAGGGAGTCGGGCAGGCATGTTTGGACATTTGTCTAGCCACGTAGTGCCAATTTTCGCACTGGTCCTGTTGGAGTTACTGCCACAATCACAGAAGCTACGTCACCTCTCTAAATGTACGGATGTGTCGGGGAAGATTAGCTGCATTAGGTTTTCCTATAACTGATAGCTGCCAACATTCTTCATTATACAGGAGTTTTGTTCCTCACTTATGGGTGTAAAGCCCTCCACAGAAAAAATGCAACACGTCTACTTCCGGAAGGCTCCAAGGCCCTACTTGTAGGTTTTTTCGGCTTGTATCATAAGCACCTCGTTTGGGTGTACATGAACATTTTATAAACATGTACAGCGAAAAATTTGGGTGGCCGGTCGTTTTGTCGTTATCATGTTCCTCGCAGTATTCTTAAGCATGTTGTGCATTACGTTGTCAATCTGGATCATGTGCATAGAAGACATTACGAAGTTTCAGGCTACAGTATAAAAAGCCTGGAAGCAAGCTATCAATAATTTTTTAACAGAGTTGCTTAATCTCATACATGATACATCACTAATATTTCATGCGTATTCATCAATGTAAGCTCGTCTTAGTGTTATCCAAAATGAAGATGTGAGTCGACAGATGGAAACATCTAGTGGGGTAATCAGGGTGAACAGTGGAAGTGCCTCAGACAGGCTGGCCGATGTTGCGATAGGAGGACCTATTTTTTTAGAAGTCACCTTGTCATCCTTGGCGTGTTAGTTTAAATGGGGTCAGTAACGACATCATCTTTTGGCGTAGGCGTGTGTGCCTGTTGGAAATGTTTGTCTGAAAAAAAAACCTATAACGCAGAAGAGTGCAGCCCTTGCTTCTTTTCAAGTTAGGTTGCGCTGATACAAAGTGTCTCCTGTCGGAGGTTGGGGGTAAGGGAAGCAAAAAAAAGATAAATGATAGAAAATAAGAAAAAAGAAGAAAGAAAAGGGGGATGCAAAGTAAAAGTAGTGCTACACTGCTCCTACTTTGCATCCCCCCTTTTCTTCTTTTTTTCCCTTGTTTTCTTTTTTCACCTTTTTTGTTACATTTGCATTGTCCCATCTAGTGCATGAATCAATGACACATGGCTTTGCTATAGCAAAGATGCCTATGTGGTGTTGGATTGAACAGTGCATTGTACTTCATTCAGTTAATTACAGACTGATCAGTCTTGCAATAAGTGCTTCCTGTCTATCACCACACATGTTCAAATGAAAAGTTTGTGCTTGGCTCTTAGTATGCTGGTATATAGCTTGTGTCTTGGACTACTCAAAATGAATGTTATTTTGCTGCTGTTTATGGTAATGAATTTATCCAACATGAAAATATCTTGCCTTGCGAACTTTGTCGGACCTGCCTTTCTTTTTCTCTCCTATGCAGGCATTGTATGTGAGGGAGGCAGTAACAGAGAGGTGATAGCTTGAGTTTCCGAAGAATAAATGCTGGCAGTGAAGCAATTACACATCAAACATCCCAGCCATTTTGCCAACCGTACTAAATGTGTTTTGAAAAAAAAATATTGTGCTCGGTTACCAAGTTGAAAACAGCAAAATGCTAAAATATATCGCAGAGAACAAAATATTAGGCTTGTTGGTG
This sequence comes from Rhipicephalus microplus, assembly GCF_043290135.1. Taxonomy (NCBI): domain Eukaryota; kingdom Metazoa; phylum Arthropoda; class Arachnida; order Ixodida; family Ixodidae; genus Rhipicephalus; species Rhipicephalus microplus. The sequence continues at coordinate 6,214,567 of NW_027464601.1, forward strand.
CCTTCTGGACTTCCCAGGATGTCGTCTGGGTGTTGTTTGTAAAAAGTAAAAAGTGTTTCAAAAATACTGCCTCTTCTACACCAAATTCGGTCTAGGTATTAAGTAAAGGTGATTGTGTGTAGTGCATGAAGCTCAGTAAAATTAGTGCAATTTTTTGCCACATCAAAAGCAAGGAAGCAGTTCTCTTTATATGGCAAGTTATATGATTACACTTTGTCTTAAAGTAGAAATGAATTTTTGAAGTTTTCTTATGATGGCTGTTTTCTGCATTTGATATACGACAGCTTTCGTTCCGAAGTTCTCCATGGCCTTCAATAGGAGACTTCAAAGATCATTTTCCTCATTTAAACAAAAATTGTAATGATAACACTTGCCATATAACAAGAACTGTTTATTTGCTTTCAACTTACACATACAAGTAATTTTCAATCAGACAAACACACAGCTCAAGTTGCATCTCAATGTGGACAAAAACGATTATATAGTGATATTTGTAATCTGGACCTAACATTATTTTTTTTTCGTGAAATATAACTTCTGTGCAGTGAGTATTTGTGGCTCAAATATTCATACAAAGTGCAGTATTGCCATACAATAAATGCAAACGATAAACAGTTTAGCTGAATTCTTCAAAGCCTATGTAGGGGGAAAATTGCACTATTGTTACTCGGCTTCAAATACTTTAAGAAGCACCTTTACTTAATATGTAGATCAAATTTGATATGGCAAAAAAAAGCGGTACTTTGAAATTTTTCTCACAAATAACACCCGCACGACATTCTGCGAAATTCTGAAGGTACCCACGTGACCACTACTTTTTTCTCTTCAAAACATTTCTGCAAATAGCTATTTTCAGAAGAGTAAATTACATCATTTTTTAAACTATACATCTGTGATGGTCGCCAGGCAGTATGGTTTGTATGTTTGGTGTAGAATAGCCTAGTGCGAAAAACAACAAATGTCTGAGCATCCTTTGACGCTCGGGCAATTTCGAAAGCATTTGTTTGTTAGCAGCAATTCAGTTAAGCCCTTGTCTTTATGCTTAGGCCCAGAAACAAAACACAAGTAACCAAAGTAGTCCTAAGAGTCATGCAGTCTCGCTGTTCCAAGGCTTGTGGAGCCTAATTTAGTGCAAGCTTCACCATTTTTTTATAATTCAGACTCAACCAACAGGTTTTGGGGGCACAGTGCATTTTCAGCTAACTTGTTTTACACCAGTTACTTTGATAAAAAGCGGGAAGTAGAGGTAAAAATACCATTTTAAAGGCATTGTAGGTAATAACAAAAAGGACTGCTTTCTTTTTTTGTGTGGTGCTTTGCCTGAACGCTGTGCTTTTTGTGGTATAGTTCATTGTCTAGTGAACGTAGGCCTTAAAAACTAACATTAGCCATGTTGAGGTCGATTTCTTGGTTATAGTCATAGTAGCCATATTAAAAATATATGACTTCAAACTTGATTGTTCTTTTGAAGATGTTTTCTTGAATAATGATATTTCATAGTCTTAGTCAATTTTGTTATAAGAAAACGTGATGTTATAATAGGGTCGCTTTTTGTAGAGTCGTTCAGTTCTACCTTACCTTTTACATTCCTAATAAAGCAGTTATTTTCAATATCGGTATTTAAAATGGAATGAGCATGCTGTATGTAGTAAGGTGTAAGCACTTACAGATAGCACACGCACTCAACTTTTCTGTTGGCAGTTTATTTCTGTTATTCTTGATTTATATGTGGGGTTTCACGTCCGAAAACCACGATATGATTATGAGAGACGCCGTAGTGGAGGGCACTGGAAACTTCGACCACTTGGGGTTCTTTAACGTACACCCAACTCTGAGCACACGTGCCTACAGCATTTCTGCCTCCATCGGAAATGGAGCCGGGATTTGATACTGCGACTTGCGGGTCAGCAGCCGAATTTCTGGTACTCTTGCTCCCCTATATGGGTGCAGTTCGGTTATAGTGATCTGGCTTGCACAGATTTTTAATGGCACCTGCCTTGTCCTGCTTGCTTTCATGGTGATTTTAACCTTCATAAGCTGCATAGGTTTCACTCTCAATATTGTTCAAGATGCCAATTTTGTGCACAAACTGTATAGTATAAAGGCAGCAGATGTACATGCACACAGTATTAAATGTACATTGAGAGCTTTCACTTGCAGTTTCTAAAGTTTTACTGTGCAGGAAGCATTTAAACCATAATTTCATAAGGACATATTAATCGATTATCTCTACCATTGAAAATCGTGACAACCTAGTTATTTTCACTGTGATAAGCATGCTGTTTTCTTTGATGTGGCAGAACTAATTTATACACTCATTCCTTCTATTATTCACATATGCATAACATGAAGGATTGTGTGCCTTACATTTTCAGTTTCATTCATTGTGTTATATTTCTTGTGCATGTGAACTAATGTGCTAACATGTGTCTCTGACATTATTTGTGCCAATTATTTTCATTTCCAGGTGCCTATGAAGGACACATAAGTTCTATGGCAGTGACCTTCCAAATTTACAGTGGTGCCGGAGCCTCAAGCAGCATTTCGCCGATCTCCACAAGGCGTTCATGAGACACAGTGCCACACTTTCACAGTGCTATGATTATTATTTATGTTTAAACATTTCGTTCTAAAATTGCTGTTACATTGTGTTTTGTGCCACCATCCTGTGGCTTAGGTGGAGCTCGTGAAATTACTGTGTAGTCACCTCATTTGTGTACCATCAACACTGCAATGTCACCACTCACAGCTGAAGCATACAGACAAATAAAAAATATAATGATTGTAGCAGGGCTGGTGTGTACAATAATGCTTCTCTATTGATAATAATAACTTTATAAGTTCTTTAGGTCTTGCATAGAACACTGCATTAATGTGTTGCAATGTAACCACCATTTATGATCGCTAGCATGTTAATTCAGTAGTTTTGTAATGTATTTTATTTGAAAGGTAATTTTGCTTCCGCATCACGACAATTAGAAAGATGCCGATGATTCAATCCCTCATTAAGTAGCTTCTTAACACATTTGTTTCTTTCAAGCCTTTGTTTACTCATCAAGGCTGTTTCAGATAGCAAACATATTTCACTTTCATGCAACATATTAAGAATGAAATATTCATATATATTTCTACACAGTACTTGCTTTTGCAAACAATGTGAATGGCCAATTGCTTTTGCTCGAGATCTAGGATGTCCATTTGATCTTTGCAAGATGCAGCAGATAGATGCATGGTTTCTGCATTATGCTGATTTCCGTAAGCTGCTTATCGGGTAATTTAGCATGATATGGCACTTTCCGTAAGCTGCGGATGTCCGCATCTTTCTGCATGATATGGCGCTTTCCGTAAGCTGCGGATGTCCGCATCTTTTCGCATGATATGGCGCTTTCCGTAAGCTGCGGATGTTCGCATCTTTCCGCATGATGCGGCTTTCCGTAGTCCAATAATTGCGTATGTACGGATCCGTATATGCGGAACGTTTCAGTAAGGAAGACGTTAAAGATTAGCCGGAATTCTTCAAAAAAGCCAGCGGGGATGATGCCATGAAACTCGCGACCATGAGTTTTTATTCAGCGGATGTCGCCAAGCTGTCGTACAGAAACCACGAGGTGGACATTCCTACTTGGGGGACCTTCAAGACGCCCTCAGGTGCGCAAACGTTACACAGAACAAGGCGTACGAAGGTGGTTTCAACAAACTGGTGAAACAATCATCACCTACATCTAGTACATCATCGACTTCTGCCGTCGTGTTGACCCGACGATGGTGGAAATCGACAAGGTACGAGACATTATGAAAAGCATTTCCGACGACGCCTTCAAATCCTCCTCTCAAAAAACCCTGCCACTGTCTCGCAGCTCATCGAGCTGTGAAAGAGATTCAACAAGCTCCGACGAGAGCGCCTTCTCACGCGACGCCATAACGTCCCGGATGACACCCTCTGAAGCTTGACAACCACCTCTTACCTTCACTCACTGCTATCGCAGATCAAGGAGTTCACGCTGAGGTCGCTCGTCAGCTGCCACTGCAGTAGTGAGCATTCCTCTTCACTACACATCGCTTGCCCTGCTCGGGGCCGATCTCCAAGCCCTTACCAGGAAAACTAAGGGCAGCAACCAATCGAGGTGCTGTTGCTGTACAACGAACTCCCAAAGATTCCCCACCGCCTATGACGACGGCGCCAAGACGTCTCAGGAACCCGCCGAAACCTCAACGTTGTTCCGTTGTCGAAACCTTGTGGCCAGAAGACCTGAATACGCAACGTCAAAACAGTGGTGCAAATCTTCGTATCCGTGACCCGACGCCGCGACCCAACCGCTACAACAAGCCATGAACTGACGACCTCGACGTTCTCATTGACGGCAACAGCATCACAGCACTAGTCGACACCGGGGCTGACTATTCAGTCGTCAATAGGACTTTCGCCGCGAAGTTGAAGAAAGTGAGGACCGCTTGGGAAGGCCCTGAAATCCGTACAACTGGAGGTCACCTAGTGACACCAGTGTGAGTCTGCGCAGCTAGAGTGACCATTAACAGCCGCATTTATGCCGAAAGCTTCGTTGTACTGCAGCATTGCTCAAGAGATATCATTCTTGGATTGGGCTTCTTGAGCCTCCATGTGTGGTCATTGACCTGAGAACAAAATCGATAACATTATCAACAGAAAAAGCTCTGCCACCGCACACGTTGCCAGGAAGGCAAACCTTCACTGTGCTGGAAGACCAAGTCACCATTCCTCCTTGCTCCATCGTCAGCGATTCCGCGGGCACTCAAGAATCAACGTATATGCAAGGCGTCGTTGAAGGCGACCACCACCTGTTGATTAACAGCGAAATTTGCGTCACCAGAGGATAGCCGGGCTGCGAGAAGAGAACGCAAGAGTGATGCTCACAAACTTCAGCAACGAGTATAATCACCTGAACAAAGGCACGACGGTTGCCCACATCAAAGAGATACGGGAAGCCAGCGAAACTTTCGCCCTCACGAATTCCGCCGAATCTACTTCGATGACTGAAACCCTTCAACCAGCTTTCGACGTTAATTCGAGCCTTCCGGCGCATAAACGAAAGCAGCTCGAAAACCAGCTCCTGAATTACAAGAACTGCTTATCGTCGTCATCAAGAATTCGAAAGACTCCTGTCGCAAAACATGGAATCGTAATACAAGAAAATGCCAGACCCCTCCGTCAGAGCCCGCATAGAGTTTCTACGCGAGAACGCTGGCCATAAAGAAACAAGTCAACGAAAATTTCCGCAATGGCATTATCCAGCCTTGAAAAAGTCCATGGGCGTCATAATAATAATGTCGCGGTTCAACGTAAGCAGTGCACCGAGATGTTGAGTCCGAGATCCGACGGCGTGTGTTTTTATGCAGGAGCCAAGAGCAGGCGAGCAAAACAAAAGCGCGTCGTCTTCTTCAGTCCCCCTTTTCACGAGGCTGTTGGCGCGCACATCGTCTTTGTTCTTTGTTTCGGGCGCGGCATTTGCCTCCCCTTAAAAGAGTATCGCCCCGATGCTATAGCTGAGACAGTAATTTGCGGAAAAAGTCACTTTGTAGAAGTGACGGTGCCTCGCAGAGTCACTCGCTGACGTATGGCTTAATGCGCACTACGTGCACAAGCTCAGGTCGGAGCTGGCGACGCCTTGAACAGTTTGGGCTATCCGGGACGACTTCATAGGTAACGTCACTTAGTCGTCGCAGCACTCGATAAGGTCCGAAGTACCTTCTGAGCAATTTTTCGGATAGTCCCCGTCTTCGTACAGGTGTCCACACCCATACCCTGTCCCCGGTTTCGTACGTTACAGGTGTATGACGTTGGTTATAGCGGCTTGCGTCGTACTCTTGCTGTTGGTATATTCGCAGACGTGCGAGCTGCCTGGCTTCCTCTGTGCGTTGAGTAAACGCGTCAGCACTCGTTTCATTGTCATCGCATTCGTGTGGCAGCATCGCGTCTAACATCGTTCTTACTTCTCGTCCGTGAACAAGGCTGAATGGGGTCATCCGTGTGGTTTCTTGTTTCGCAGTATTTTATGCGAACGTTATGTAAGGGAGAATCTCGTCCCAGTTTTTGTGTTCGAAGTCCACATACATTGAAAGCATGTCTTCTAGAGTTTTGTTGAGTCGCTCGGTCAACCCATTGGTTTGTGGATGGTAAGCTGTCGACTTGCGATGAATAGTACCGCTGAGCACCAACACATGATATAAAAGCGCGGCCGTGAATGTGGTTCCGCGATCTGTTATAACGATCGATGGCGCACCGTGTCTTAGCACAATGTTCTCTATGAAGAACCGGACTATCTCCTCTGCTGTGCCTCTCTGGATGGCTTTTGTCTCGGCGTAGCGAGTAAGGTAGTCAGTCGCCACTATAACCCAGCGAATACCAACACCACAGGTGGGAAGTGGGCCCAAAAGGTACATTCCGATCTGGTTAAATGGCGTTGTCGGGATCTGGACAGGGTGTAGCAAACCGGCTCGTTTCGTTGGAGGTGACTTGCGCCGCTGGCAATCGAGGCAGGTCCGAACATGATGCTTCATGGTAGCGGCGAGTCTAGGCCAGTAATATCTCCCTCAAACTCTGCTCAGTGTGCGCGTGTAGCCTAAATGTCCAGATGTTACCTCGTTGTGGCACGCTTGCAACACCTCAGAACGAAGAGTGGTAGGGACGACAAGCAGGTAGGTGGACCCTTCTGACGAAAAGTTCATTTTGTAAAGGACATTGTTTCGCAGACAGAACGACGATAGTCCTCTTGTAAAAGCTTTGGGTACATTCTGGCTTCGTCCTTGCTAGTCATGCTGGTAATCTGCGATGGTTGACGTGTCGAGGATTCCGAGGAACGCTGTCTCTTCATCAAAAGCAGCAGCCGACTCTATTGGTGATCGAGATAGGCAGTCGGCGTCTGTGTGTCGTTGTCCCGACTTATACACCATCGTTATATCAAACTCCTGTAGTCTAAGGCTCCAGCGTGCCAATCGCCCAGAAGGATCTTTCAGACTTGTTAACCAACACAACGAATGGTGGTCACTGATAACCTTGAATGGGCGGCCGTACAGGTATGGGCGAAATTTCATAACTGCCCACACCACGGCGAGGAATTCCTTTTCAGTGGTCGAGTAATTTGCTTCTGTGCGTGACAGAGTTCTGCTTGCGTAAGCGATCACTCTTTCCTCGTCATCCTGGCGCTGTACAAGCACAGCTCCGAGGCCAACATTGCTGGCGTCAGTATGGAGCACTGTAGGGGCTGTGTCATTAAAAGGGGCAAGCACGGGGGTCGTCTGTAGACGTCGCCGCAAGTCATTGAAAGCATCTTCCTTTTCGTCGCTCCAAACAAATGCAACGTCATCCCTCGTGAGACGAGTTAAAGGTGACGGAATGCGCGCAACATTTGGAATAAATCGCCGATAATATGCACAGAGACCCAGAAAACGCCTCACTGCCTTTTTATCTGATGGTGTGGGAAACTGTGCGACGGCGGCAACTTTTTCGGGGTCTGGACGAACTCCTGTGTAACTGACGACATGGCCAAGAAACTGCAGTTCCCCAAAGCAGAAGTGACATTTCTCCGGTTTGAGCGTCAGTCCTGCGGCCCGTATGGCCTGCAAGACCATTTGCAATCGTTCAAGGTGTTCGTCAAACGTTGTAGAAAACACAATGACGTCGTCAAGGTATACTAGGCTGGTTCTCCATTTAAGGCCAGAGAGAACGGTATCCATGAGACGCTGGAAAGTAGCAGGAGCGGAGCACAAGCCAAATGGTAAAACCTTAAATTCGTACAGTCCGTCTGGCGTCACGAAAGCGGTTTTTTCACGATCCTTGGGGTCTTCTTCAATTTGCCAATATCCGCTCTTTAAGTTCATGAAAGAGAAGTAACGTGCGTTTCGAAGCCTGTCAATCAAATCATCTATGCGGGGAAGCGGGTACACGTCCTTTTTTGTAACCTGATTTAGCTTTCGATAGTCCACAAAGAAACACAGGCTGCCGTCCTTCTTTTTCACTAGAACAACAGGTGATGCCCAGGGGCTTTTCGACGGTTGAATGACGTCGTCTTCAAGCATTTTTGTTAGCTGCTGTTCTATCGCTTCTCGCTCTTTTGAAGCTACACGGTACGGATTTTGATGTTTTGGTCTAGCCGTGTCCTCTGTGATGATTCGGTGCTTGGTCAAGGACGTCCGACCAACTTTCGAGGTCGACGCAAAACAGTCGTGGAACTCGTCTAGCAGCACAAGAAGGCGTTCCCGCTGTTGCTGAGTTAAAGTAGGGCTGACGTCAAGGTTAGGTGCTAGGTGACGTGGGTCTCGTGCAGGTGTTGCTTCGAGTGCTGAAAAGCAGTCATGAACATCTGCGATCTCGTCGAAATGTGCCAACGTTGTGCCTTTTGGAAGGTGCCGTCGCTCGGAGGTGAAATTGGTCAACAGCAAGTTCGTTCGGCCGTTGGTGACATTGACTATTCCTTGTGCTACGGAAATCTCGTGAGTGAAAAGTAGCGAGGTTAGTTGGTCGGCGACTCCTTCACCGTCGAACGGTACGTCACATGCTACTGAGACGAGGATACATGATCGAGGCGGCACGACTATATTGTGGTCGTTGAGACGAAAGGATTTGTGCTCTGGTGATGTACGATCAGTCAGACGAGCACTCTCGTAAAATGAAACCACGCGGTCCGGGATGTTGATTATTGCGCCATGCTCCCTGAGAAAGTTCATTCCTATAATTAAATCTTTGAAGCACTCTGGGAGAACAATGAAAGTCGCGACGAAAGAAGAATCTCCTATGCTGATTCTTGCTGTGCATCTTTCAGTAGGGAGCAGCAATTGACCACCGACTGTTCTTATATGTGGTCCTTTCCATGGCGTTCTTACTTTTCTAAGATGATCAGCCAGCTTGCGACTTACTATGGAAAAATCAGCCCCCGTATCGACTAAGGCCGTCACTTGCTCTCCGTCAATAATTACATTGAGGTCGGCGCTCACCATTTCAATGTTGTTAATATTCGTCGGCGTCAAGTCGTTCCGTCGCGGCAGTACTGGGGACTTTTTTATCGTCTAGTGGTCGGGCTGCGACCTTACCCCGAGAGGTCGCCGCCTTTAGTTTCCCCGGTAAGGGCTGGGTGACCTTGTTCCCCGAAGGTTAGCAAAAGTACGTCGATTCGGTGATGATGTCTGAGCAGGGGATGGAGAGCGTGACCTGTGGGCGGAATTGGGCTGGCGATGAGGAGGCGACTCGTGATAGGCAGACCACGTTGTTGAAGGTCCTCGAAAACCAGGGTCGTCATGGCGAACATTGTAGTCGTCATTGGCACGGCGACCGTCGTACCCTGGCCGAGACGGGCGAAGCGATGTGTCGCGGTACCAACAATAGCGAGCTATATGGCCGGCACCACTACAGTTGAAGTAGAGAGGGCGCCGATCGACGGTGCGCCAAGCGTCCGTTCTGCGAAATTGTGGGCGTCTTATGTCCTCTCGTGGTGGTGAGTAAGGCGCGGCAAGTAGTGGCTGGTGGCATGGAGACATCGGAGACATGGGCTGACGTCTGAAAGCCTCCTGCAACGGTTGCGACGAAGGTGCGGCTGTAGGTGGCTGGTAGTATGATGTAATAGGTGGGACGGGTGGTGGTCGGCGGACAGCGTCGGCGTAACTCAGTTGACGCTGATCGCGATCGAGATCAGCTGCTGAAAAAGCGTGCCTAAGTTCGTCACGAACGACTGCGGCAACGGCGGTCACTGGTGTATCCACTGGAGGAGTCCAAAGCTTCTGAATTTCTTCGCGGACAATATCTTTGACAAGGTCACGTAGGGAGCCCTGATTGTCCAGAGTCACTGAAGCGGCGTTGATTGGGGTGGTAGCGGACGAGCGATCATATTGCCTCGATCTTTGGTGCAGAGCACGCTCAATGGCAGTGGCTTCTCTTATAAAATCGGCCACGGTAGTTAGGGCATTGCACACAAGTCCAGCGAACAGTTGTTCTTTCACGCCGCGCATAAGGTAGCGCAACTTCTTCTCCTCGGACATGTTGAGATTAGCCCGACGACAGAGGCGCGTCACGTCTTCAGCAAACATTGCCACAGTTTCGTTAGGTTTTTGAAGCCTTAACTCGAGCAACTGCTGAGCCCGCTCTCGACGGTCGACGCTAGCAAAGGTGTCAATCAGCTGCTGGCGAAAGTCATCCCATGTAGATATACGGCCTTCTCGATTCTCAAGCCACGTGTGAGCGCCGTCATCGAGAGTGAAATACGTGCGGGCGAGCTTCTGTTGAGCATTCCACTGGTTGATGTCGGCAACGCGTTCGTAATTCTCAAGCCAATCTTCAACATCTTCGTGTGGGGCACCACTGAAGCGATCAGGCACAAGTGGCTGAAGAAGTGTTACCTGGGCTGGATTGGAAACGGGGCTGCCTTGTATCCCTTGGACCAACTGTGGCTGGCTAGCGGAGGCCATTGGTAGAGGTACGTAATGCCTGGTAGAATGTTCGTCGAAGGAGGTCAGCTCAGGAGATAGGCCTAGCAACCGCCGACTGAAGCGGTGCACTGGTGTCGTAACAGGTGGCTGCGTGTCGGGACTTGATGAACGGCTCCCAGATGGGGTGTTGAGCATCGGCAGGCTTGTACCCAGCACCTCCACCAGTGTCGCGGTTCAACGTAAGCAGTGCACCGAGATGTTGAGTCCGAGAACCAACGGCGTGTGTTTTTATGCAGGAGCCAAGAGCAGGCGAGCAAAACAAAAGCGCGTCGTCTTCTTCAGTCCCCCTTTTCACGAGGCTGTTGGCGCGGACATCGTCTTCGTTCTTTGTTTCGGGCGCGGCAGTAATAATAATAAAAATAATACGTTTATTTCATCATCATTGTGTACATGATGACAGGGGCCCACAGTAAAAGCTGCAAAATCCGAGGATCGTTCCAATGAAAACTCCAACCAAAAAAGAACAGCTTGACGGAGCTGCTGACTCTAACTTGGCGAACAGAAATGATTCAAGAATAAAAAAAACACAACCAAATGTGCATAATATAACAGAAAAAGAAAAATGAAAGACACAATACAAGGGAGTACACTTTTAGGACACAGAAATCGCGAGAAAACAGATAACAGGAATTATGAAAGAAAAAATGATAACAACTCTTTATTTGTCAATGTTTCAAGGGGTGCGTTTTTAGCTGCGAAGCTAGTGAGCAGTCGCGGAAGCTGGTTTTCAAGGGATTGCGTGCCGAGAGTTGTTCTGTATGTTTGAACGTGCCATATATCTGTATTTCTTGTTCTGCATATATGTTTTCGCGGCTCTAGCAGAGCAATCTTACGAAGTAGAAATGTACTATACTTGATTTCACGCATGAAGGAATGACAAAGACGATACTCATATAATTTAGTTACTCGCACAATTTTGTGTTTGGTAAAAAGTTCGGTTGTTGTGTGCCAGCGAGGAAGGTTTTCCATTACGCGTAAGAAGCCCTTTTGTAGGACATGTAATTTGTTTAGGTTTTCTTGTGTCGTGGTACCCCAGACTAAGTGACAGTAGTTTAGATGAGAATAAAATAAAGACTGATAGATTAGGATCATCACGTTCAGCGGCAGCATGTCACGTTTTCTGTAAACAATGCCTATTATCTGCGACAGCTTGCTACCAAGATAGGTTACATGGTCGTCCCAGGACAGTTTTTGATTTATCATAACTCCTAATGTTTTAATCGATGGCACTATTTCTAGGGGAATACGCTCAAAACCTATATCTCTTGTTAATGCGACTTTTTTGTTTTTCCCTCTAAAGATGACGACTTTAGTTTTTGAGCTGTTTATCTGTAATGCGTTCTTTCGTGTCCAGTTATCAAGTTTGTCTAGTGCGTCATTTGCTTGTTCTGTCAACTCGCCTTTATTATCTCCAGTTAAAAATATGCTCGTGTCGTCAGCGTAGCATACAATTTTTGCGAAGGGTATAGTCTGCACAATATCACTTATAAACATGTTAAAAAGAAACGGGCCCAAAATGCTGCCTTGTGGGACGCCACACTGAACAGGCCGTGTACCGGATAAGAATCCGTTTACAACAACTGCCTGCCTACGGAATTCAAGATAAGATTTTACGAGTGCAGATGCATGTCCACGAAATCCGCAACGCTCTAACTTGCGCAGCAATAGCTCATGGTTTATTAGGTCGAAAGCCTTCGTAAAGTCGACATAGATCCCAATAACTATTTTATTTTTGTCAAGTTCTTTTAGAATGTGTTCTTTTTGTTCCAGTAACGCGAGCTCTGTCGAACAGTGTTTTCTAAAACCAAATGGAGAGTCGCTAAGTAGAGAATGCTTAGATTCAAAGCTCACGAAGCGCTTATGAATAACTTTTTCAAACAGTTTTGAAAATATTGGTAGTATAGATATTGGCCTGTAATTTCCCAATTGATTTCTGTCACCCTTTTTATAAATTACTGATACACGCGCAAGCTGCATACCACGAGGAAACACTGCCTTAATGATACACTTGTTGAGAATATGCGTAATGTACGGCGAAATAATGTCAAATATAAACTTAATTGGTTTAACTTGGAATCCATCATTGTCACAAGATGTCGTGTTGTTTAGCGTGTTGAATGTGCCCATCACCTCAGCTTCATCAACCGGGCTAAGAAATAGAGTATTTTCAATCGAGGTAATGTTTAGGAGGTCATTGAACACTTTCGCTTCACTAAATATGCTTACAAAATGGCGATTAAATTCATTGGCCCGTTCCTGGCCGGATATAGCTTCCCCGTTTAGTACGAGTAGTGAAAGTTCTTTTTCACAGCTTTGTTTCCCTAGAATATTGTTTAGCTTTTTCCACGTTAGATCAGTGCGACCCTGGCATGCAACAAACTGATTTGTGTAATAATCTGCTCTAGCTTTTTTAAGTTCCTTGTTGAGGCGATTACGGAGATTCTTAAAGATACGCAAGTCATTCGCAACTTTTGTTTTCATAAACTTGTGATACAAAGTGTTTTTCAACCTAATCTTAGTAAGCAGTTCTTGTGTAATCCATGGCTTCCGAGTTCGGTGGTTGTTCCTCACAACTTTGAATGGAAAACTTGCGTTGTAAATTGGCTTAAGAACATTTATTAACTTGTCGTACGCTATTTCAGCATCATTTTTTTTCCAGAATAAAATCCCAGTTTACTTGCGCTACATTTTGCCTAAATATAGAAAGGGCATTTTCAGTTATAGGTTGAAAAGAGCGGGTATTGGTACCATGTTTTTGAACTCTTTTGTAAAACATAAATAAATCGGTAAGTGGTCACTAATGTCAGCGCTAATTACTCCAGATTTTACCCTTGCTCTGTCTATGTTCGTAATAAACAGATCTATACACGTGGAAGAATTTGGCGTGATGCGGGTTGGCAAATCAATGACATTTGAAAACCCATTTGCCTGTAATAACAAGTCGAAACTCCTTTTCGAAACATCATTATTCAACATGTTAATCATCATGTCCCCGCCAAATACTAGGTCCAATCGCTTTTCGCGGCAGAATGAAAGCAGAGATTCAAAGAAACTAATAAATGCTGTGACTGAGCCCTGTGGAGGAGGATAACACACTGCAAAAAGGGTGATTCCTGAACATACAGATAACACTTCATAGTCGCTCGTGCATACTGTGAATAACGGTAGGAAGTCTGGTTCCCAAATATTTTTGAACAGCATACAAACACCTCCCCCGCGACCATTATCGCGGTTTAAAAAGATGTTTGGTACATAGGAAGACGGATAAGATCACAATCGATTTTCGACCAAGTTTCAGTTACCATAATTACATCCAAAGATGTATTGAACTGTTGCAAAAATAAATTTAGGTTCATTTCTTTATTTCCGAGTGACTGTGCGTTAAAATGAACAGATTGGAAAGATTTTGCAAAGGCTGGACCAAGCATTTTTGAAAACTGGTTAGGATTAACGTAGGACGTATGGCAAACAGGTGCCATCTGGTGATTCTTTTACACACAAAAACCTAGAAGTACTAGTCAGACATCTAGGTAAGCTTAGCAACATCGCGGAAGTCCGAGATAGGCTTCGTTGGATGCCTCTCCGTCTTTTTTACCAGCATTTTGTTGTTTCTATGCCAGACGTACTTATAGTCGTTTACCTTTGCCCAGTCTTTTACTTCCTTCAACAGTGCTTTACTGCGTTTCGTGAGGTTTTTTAGCACGCGGACTTCTTTGTTCATTTCCGAAATTTTAAGCCGGTTGTCCCACCACGCTTCTCGGACGTTTAGTTTAGTGAAACGACAAATTATTGCGGGAATCTTATCTTGCTTGGATGGCAAGCGGTGAATCACTGCCACATCGTCGCGTGATAGTTCAAGAAGCTCGTTTTGGATAGCTAACGCATTTATCTTGCCAACAAGATCTTGTTGTTGAGTCTGTGGTATGCCATAAAATTCGAGATTGTACCTTCGGTTACGCCATTCAAGGTCGTCAAGCTGGTGGTTTAGCGATTCAAGTTTTTTGTCTTGCATTTCGAGATTTTCAATCCTGGTACATAGTTCTTTGATGCTGCGCTCATTTTCTTCGGTGCGCTTCATTACATTTGTCATCTGGTCAGACATGAACTGCACAGACTCTTCTATCTTATCAACGGTTTCTTTCAGGGGCATCAAAACATCTAGCTTTTCATTGATCGCCTGCAGCATCAAAAACACATCCCGTACGCAAGGTTCGTGATCGGTTTTTTTCGTTTGCCCACGATTTTTAATGGTCTGCACTTCAGACATTTCCAACTTTTGCGATACGCATCCCCTTTGGACTTCAATGTTGCGTCAGACACACCCGCACATTTTCCCGTATGATACGGGAGCTTACATAGAGTACACACTATGCCATCGCTAGCACGCTCTAGTAACTCTTTACACTCAGGGCATTCAATGTTGTCAGGCATAACACTTTTTGGCGGCAGCAGCGACAAATATGAGCACAGGCAAGAGCCAAGTGAGACACTTCACAAACCTGTAACAGTGCAGGGCCATTGGTTAGGGCGATGTTCCAGTAGCCACCGCTGCCCTCAAAGTGATGCTCGGGCGAAGAAGAGGTCCCTTTATAGGCTGCGATGACCGCGCCAAGTGCAGATTGCGGCAGGTCCCGTGAGGTCCCGTGTCGATGAAGTCAGCAATTTGTTGTCCCTTTGGTTGTCGGCCACGTTGTTATCGGCCTTCATCGGTGGGGAAGAAGAGGATGGAACACTACGCTTGTGCGCTGACTACCGCCGACTCAACAAGATAACGAAGGAGGACGTATACCCTCTCTCTCCAATAGATGACGCCCTTCATCGACTCAAAAACACCAAATACTTCTCATCGATGGACCTCAAAACGGGCTATTAGCAGATCGAAGTAGACGACAGAGACTGAAAAAAGACTGCGTTTATAATACCAAACGCCCTTTTCGAGTTCAAGGGCTTCGGTCATTGCTCGGCACCTGCGACTTTTCAACGCGCTACGGACGCAGTGCTGGCAGGATTGAAGTGGCAGACTTGTCTTGTTTTCTTGCACGACGCTGTCGTCTTTTCCTCAAGCTTCGACGAGCATCTACGGCGCTTTGAGGCTGTACTTCAAGCCATCAAGACTTTCGCACTGACCCTGAAGCAAGAAAAGAGCCGCTTCGCGTATGAGGCACTTTTGTTCTTGGGCCACGTGATAAGTAAGTCTGAAGTAACACCTGATCCACAGAAGAGAGCCCCCATCGCTGCATTTCCGCAACCCACCGACAAGACGGACGTGCGTCGATTTCTTGGCCAGTACGCCTAACACAGGTGCTTCTTCAGAAATTTGCCTCCATCGCCGAGCCACTCACTAAACTTACGAGGATTGACGTCGAGTTCAAGTGGGAAAGGTGGGAAAGCCCCCAAGAGGAAGCATTTGGGAAACTAAAACGATGCTTGCAGACAGTGGCAATTCAATTCTTTCGCGAGTGGGCGGGGGGGCTAACCTATCGCACTTCTCAGCTGATATATATATATATATATATATATATATATATATATATCATACTTTCATGTCTTTTTTTATACACAGCACTTGCTAAATGCGCAAAAAGTGCAGTCAGTTTAAGGCAGCATGCACTTGGACAACACGTATATGTTTGTTATGTATGATGCATGTTATAATATTACATGCGACACTTTAATGCTTTACCTCACAACTTTCCGCATGACTACAATTATGTTTATCGCGGCCTCTTTTACAAAAAATATTTTAGCAACAAATGAAATTTTAATGACTCAAAACAGCTCACAAGTATTTAGGCTTTTAAATGTAAAGGACTTCTTGAAGAACAAAGGTATTTTCAGCACTTCTATCTACTTCTGTTAGCTTCTCACGAAGATCTACTCAAATGCTTTATTTGTCGCCGCTGTGCAAGCTACCTCCATCGCTCCAAGTTGCCATGAGCAAGGCTAATCAGATTCACTGTATAATAAAGTAGAATTCATTCTTGCCGCTTTCAGTATGGCAAAATTAAAATATTAGAAAAATATTAGTCGCAGTCATGTGCTCACATAAGCTTTGACAGAGCAGCCGTGATTGTAATCTTTTTTGATGAAAGAAAATGATTTTGCCGAAGCAGCAAATGCTTTGACCGGTCCATGAAGAGTGTGTTTGTTCCCATCTGTATCCGCATCGGTGAGTTGCAGTACAATAAAAACTTGAACAAGTGGCGTAACTATTAGGGCACCTGTTCAGCGCTAGCCTGCTCAGCAGTGCTACTACAGAGGGCGGAAAGAGTCACAAAAGCTTTCAATGAAAATTGTCACTGATGAAACGTTGAAAAACTATCACTACAATGTAACTTTGCCTTGTAGTACTTTTTTTCGTAACAAGATAATTGAGTGATTACTGGTGGTGAAAAAAATTGTCTTAGTTGTGGTTTTCTGCAGAGCACAGTAGACTGTAGCCACTAGCTGTGGCAAGTGGGGGTCTCCACCCCCTATTTTCTCAGTAGAGGGGCTTGAGCCCTTTTGCTTCCCCCCAACGGCTGACACGCCTATGCCGGCCGATGCCTCGAAAGTCGCGCATTTCGACGAAAACACCGATACAAAAGTGCACACTGACGCAAGCAGCGTAGGATTCAGCGCCATACTTGTGCAGAAAACTGGTGGACTGAAAAGAGTTATCAGTCATGCTAGCCTGTCACTATCTAAGGTGGAAAGCAATTGTTCCACCACAAAAAAGGAGTGCCTTGCCATCATCTGGGAGACGTCAATGTTTCGTTCTTACCTCTACAGCAGACCCTTCAAAATTGTGCGCGACCACCACGCCTTGTATTGGCTAGCTAACTTGAAGGACCCTTCAGGTCACCTTGCCCGAAGAAGCATTACCGTCATTTAGAAGTCCGGCAGAAAACATTCCGACACCGACTGCCTGTCGTAAGCCCCCGTCGACCCACCACTGCCTGAAGACCTGAATAACGACTGCTTCCTAAGAACAATAACTCCCGACGACTTCCCTGAATGTCAGCGGGCTGATTCGCAACTTAGGAGCTTAGTCGAATACCTCGAAGGCAGGACTTCAGTTGTTCTGAAGGTATTCAATGGGGCACTTACGTCGTTTTTGCTGCGAAATGACGTTCTCCAAAAGAAAAACTTCTCGCTGCTTCGAGCCAAGTACCTTCATGTGACTTCTCGCTGCTTCGAGCCAAGTACCTTCTTATGGTGCCTTCAGCTCTGCGACCAGAACTCCTCCAGGCCCTGCACGATGATCCCACGGCAGGACACCTTGGTGTTTCCCCCACGCTCGCGAGGATACAAGAAAAGCCACGCGTAAGCGCCGGCGTCACTCATTACGTGAGGGCATGCCGATACTGTCAGCGAAGCAAGACACGACCGACAAGGCCAGCAGGCTTTCTTCAGCTGACCGAAATACCTCACTGACCATTCCAACAAATTAGGATAAACCTTTCGGGGCTGTTTCCGACGTCTAATTCTGAAAACAAACGAATCATCGTAGCTACTGACTACCTCACCCACTACGCTAAAAGAAAGGCTCTACTCAAAGGCAGTGCCTAAGAGGTAGCCAAGTTCTTCGTTGACAATATCTTCCTTTGTCATGGGGCCTCAGAGGTTGTCATCAACGATAAAGGTATAGTCTGACTGAAGCGATCTTGAGACTTAGCCACACAAGCCACCACCGCATTACCGCCTACCAACCACAGACGACTTGTCTCACCGAGCGGCTAAAGAAGACAATCGCCGATATGCTGACTATGTACGTTGACGTCGAGCACAAGACGTGGGATGAAACCCTTCCCTGCGTGACCTTCGCGGACAATATGGCCGTCCAAGAAACGACGCAGATGACGCCGTACAAGTTGGTCTATAAAAGGAGCGCGGTGGTGACGCTCGACGTTATGCTTCCAAACGTCGCTGACGAAGAGAACCTCGACGTCACCCCCTACCTTCAGTGCGTGCAAGAAGCTCATCAACTCGCCTGCCTGCGCATCAAGAATCTGCAGGCGACTGACAGCTGCTGTTCCAATCTTCGACGAGCTTCGTTGAGTACAAGCCCAGGGACCGCGTCTGGGCATGGACGTAAATACGCCTATGGTGCTAAGTGAAAACTTCTGCGACGGTACTTCGGACCACACAGAGTAGTCCGACGTCTCGGCCCACTCGTCTACGAGGTTGTTCCCGATGGCATAACAAACTCTCAACGGCACTGTGCTTGACCTGAAGTAGTCCATGTAGTGCGCCTCAAGCCATTTCATACGCGAACCTAAGGATTGTGTTTGTTGTTGCTGTACTTATTGTTAATTGCCTTCATTATTGTTACTTCATCTGTTGTTGAAGCATCGGGACGACGCCTTCTTCAGAGGGGGCAATGCCACGTTCCTTTTCTCAAGTTTTGTAATAACCCCGTTGCACTACTTTCAGTGCGAACCGCGCATATATGCCCCGCCGCGGTGGTCTAGTGGCTAAGGTACTCTGCTGCTGACCCGCAGGTTGCGGGATCAAATCCCGGCCGTGGCTGCTGCATTTCCGATGAGGCGGAAGTGTTGTAGGCCCGTGTGCTCGGATTTGGGTGCACGTTAAAAAACCCCAGGTGGTCGAAATTTCCGGAGCCCTTCACTAGGGCGTCCCTAATATTCACATGGTGGTTTTGGGACGTTAAACCCCAAGAATCAATCAATCAAAAACCGCGCATACGATGTTCGAGAAGCTTCGAACCTTTAGTAGATTGTTTTGTTAAAATTACGTCACTGCGAAAGCGTCACAGATTACTCGGGAACCTACGTCGCCGCTAGAGATAATGCTAGAATATTCGATGGCACGGATATGAATGATGACAACCTTTGCCACTTGGCAGTTGATCGACGGCCGACACTCTGCCCACCACTGTAGTGTGAGAACCTAGCTGTAATCTTACTTTTCATATGTTGGCCACACGTTTGGCCCGAAGAAACTGTTTCATCTTCGATCTGTAGTCGACTCTCTTCGATCACGTCATGACTACGTGACAACTTTTACAGAAAGGCCATATATGGCACGTATATAAGTTATGTCTGGTCATATATAAGCATATAAGTCAGCACATACGGCTTCAGTTTACCTCATAAGGATGTATATCTGGCAGGGCCGATATCATATATGGTCCTATATACAGCCTTATAAGCCACGGTTGGTCCATATAAGGAGTCAAATCAATCGTTTTAGGGCACAGCCACACCATATATAACATAACAAGTAGACCCGTATATGTGGAAGGACTGCCTTATATGGCATAAACCACATATATATAAAGCGCCACGATCACAATCTGCAGATTGTCATATATAACAATCCGTTCACAAAGGCCACCTGCTTATTTGCTGTAACAACAAGAGTAATAAGTATATATATATTGTTTTTGGAGTGCAATCAACCAAATCAAAATTTAGGTCAACTTTGTGTACGACATAGTTGCAACTATGAATGCATTCCTGTAGTTTAGATTTCCAGATTAGATTTTTTAGTTTAGAATTTTTAGATACAAGAGCAGACATGTTTTACAAGGAAAGAATCGTGTGTCAAAAAACGTATTGAAGTTCTCGAAATACCATGATCAAGCAATTCTATCTAGTATTACGTAAAAACGACAGGCATGCAGCTTATATTGTTCACAATAATGCATAGTTTGGAGTGCCAGCAATAAATGGCAATGTCAGTGCACTTTCTCACTTGCACATCGGTGGAAAAAAATTGCTGATTATTGGAAGGTTTTGATGGCTATATGCTCCCTTGACGTCAAAAGATTTTAGTTAATCTCGTTTATCCTCGTCTGTGATTGCCTTCAGCTGCCATTTACCAATATCATGAGCAGTGCTACGTTTAAAGAAGTATCTTCAAAAACAAAAAAAAAACCTATGTGAATGCAACCCGCAGGCATTTATAAGCTAAACTTCAAGATAGAACTTGTGCTATTTTATTGCAAATTGGCATCTTGCATTTCCCTTCGCTACGTATAACGTTGTCTGCTGTGCAGATAGTAAATTGATTGAAAACTTTATGAGTGCACTAGTGAACAACTTTTTTTGGTTGTTTGATTGATATGTGCGGTTTAACGTCCGAAAACCACCATATGATTATAAAAGATGCCATAGTGCACGGCTCCGGAAATTTCGACCAACTGGTGTTCTTTAACGTGCACCCGAATTTGAGCACATGGGCCTACAACATTTCAGCCTCCATCGGAAATGCAGCCGCCGCAGCCGGGATTTGATCCCGCGACCCACAGTTTATTTGGTGTAGTGTTTGCAAGCATCAAACCAATCTCACGTTATACACACTTAACGGGCATACGTTAGGAAGGCTGCATCTGACTCACACATGATATATATTTAATGGACCACGTATTGAAGTGCTGAAGTTTTATTGCAACTTTTATTGTAGGCAGCCGAAACGGACAAAACTTCTATTTTTTATGGGTGTGTCAATATTTTGTCAAGGTCGCACGTGCCTGGTCAACATTAGCTTAAACATTACCTAGTGAATACAACAAGGCACATTTTTGTGAATAAGGGCTGGCTTGAGGCCTAGGTTAGGCTCTACATTATGTAAACAGCCCTCCGCGATGCAGCCGCGTAAAAGTTAAAGCTACTTGCGAATATAGCTTTTCAACACTAACACTGCGGTGCATTTACTTATAAAACATGTATGCCGGCACGTATGCTCACCAAAATGTGCAATTTCACATTCGCATATAGAGGTTGATGGACACCCGGACACTAGAATTCGCTTCGATGTGGCCATATATTTTCGGCCGTCTGAGAATGATATGAGTGTCTACTTATTATTATTATTATTATTATTATTATTATTATTATTATTAATATTATTATTATTATTATTATTATTATTATTATTATTATTATTATTATTATTATTATTATTATTATTATTATTATTATTATTATTATTGTTGTTGTTGTTGTTGTTGTTGTTGCGATTGTTGTTGTTGCTATTGTTTTTGCTGTTGTTCTTTTTGTGTCTCTCAAAACGTCCAACGCGGCAATTCCATACTCTGTCAATACTGTGTAGTTATGTAATGTTTATGAGATCAGTAATGTTGTTCTTTTTGATAGCATGCTAATTTTTTTCTACTCGCTATAAATGTCCTGCCATACGAGGCTGTCTATCTCGCTCTGTTGATGAAATATCTCTCGAGAGTCCAGTTCTTGCCTTGCACAAATTGTACACCGCGCTATGTCTGTCTTACCTTGAGTATATATGCATATCCGATCTGTAATCGCCTTGCTAAGTCTAGGAGTAACCGCCCTGAGCGAGTCTAGAAAACAAATATAAGCATTTACACTCACCGTGTCGCTAGACTCTTCTCAACACTGCTACAATATTGTCTTTGCTATCACTTACCGGCCAACGAACATGCGCTGAGCTGTTCTTTTTTTAAAGGCTAGTTCAGGGTAAGATATTCTGCCCTTCTCGGTTGTAATAATTTTAAAATTCAGCGTAAGGTATCCACAAGGATTCGACCGTTGCGTGTAACAGCCAGCTTCTTCCCACAATCTATCCGTCACAGAATACCGAGTCTCTCTAACGTCAGCGTTTTTGATTCGTTATGTTTTTCATAGTTCACAGTCATCTTTTATGAGTGAAATCTGCCCAGTCCTAACTTGGATTTGCACCTGTAAAGATTCTTCACTTTTCCGTCTTTCAGGAAGCCTTCTGCACGGTTGTGTATATTTCACATCATTTTTCACTCCTATTCTACAAATATCTTATCTTCTATTTATTGTTCCCGCTGTGCGTTGTTATTTTGTCTGTGCGTTTTTGCTCTTTTCATTGATTTGCTTTTTTCTGTAGACAGTCTGTAATGCATTGTTTCTTATTATTGTTATATATTTCTTATAATTACCATAAGGACCTTATGGTTGTTCTTGAATACGTTGAAAAAATGATTGATTGAGGATACGATGATTGAATATTATTGTTGTTATATCAACTCTTGAGAAATAAGATGAAAATCTGGCTGACCACGTCTTGGTAGCCAGCGTACATGAAGCAGTGACTGCAGCTTCGCCGAATAGCTGTCTCAAATGTCATACACCTGCAGATTTTTGGTCCCGCGGAGATAATCTGAGCGTCATTGTCCCGAAAAACTCGTTTGACTACACTGCAGCTGTTTGCAATAGATGCGCGCTGTGAAGAATGTGGAAGGGAGCCAGTGCAGGGGTAAGCATTTCGGGGAACGTCTTCTGTGCACAGTTGTCGGTCGACACAGCAGACAAGAAGTGCTGTGGGCAATTATCAGTAACGAAGAAGAAAATATATTGCGCCAAGATTCAGTCGTATGATAATGTTATTGCGTGAATAATAGTGAACGAATTAAAATTCTTTCGCCAATAAGGTTAGCAAAATTTAGGGAAAAGCATTTAAATCATTCGTCTCAAGAGTATTGTAGCTTACACTGTCAAGCCTGCAGCGTATTTATCCACGCCATTGTTTCTTCTTTGCTCGCCGGAGCCATGGGTATGGTGCTGATCGTGTCAATTTTTATTTATCTTGCTCTTATTTTGTGTTCAACTACTGCTGCAATGTACATAAGATAATTACGCAGCTCTCAGGAGTCCACTTTGCTATACGTGGTGCAATCGTGGACGAACGTGGAAATGTTTTTGTGCGTTTGTGCGTACGTAAGCCGCTGCATTAGCAATCGTCAACTTTTCGTGCGGAAAAAAAAGACACGCTTGCTTGTGGGAAAACTTTCCGTCACAACTTTTCCCAAAAGCAGTACTAATGGACCTGGTGCAGTTTGGGTTATCCTGGACGACTTTGTACGTAACGTCACTTACTCGTCGCAGCACTCGATAAGGTTCGAAGTATCTTCTTAGCAACTTTTCGGATAGTCCTCGTCTTCGTACAGGCGTCCACACCCACACCCTGTCCCCGGTCTCGTACGTTGCAGGTGTATGACGTACGTTGTAGCGACCTACGTCATACTCTTGCTGTTGGTATATTCGCAGACGTGTGAGCTGCCTGGCTTCCACTTCGCGTTTAGTAAACGCGTCAACACTCGTTTCATTGTCATCGCATTCGTGTGGCAGCATCGCGTCCAACATCATCCTCACTTCTCGTCCGTGAACAAGGCTGAATGGGGACATTCGTGTGGTTTCTTGCTTAGCAGTATTGTATGCAAACGTTATGTAAGGGAGAATCTCGTCCCAGTTTTTGTGTTCAATGTCCACATACATTGAAAGCATGTCTTCCCGAGTTTTGTTGAGCCGCTCGGTCAACCAGTTGGTTTGTGGATGGTAAGCTGTGGACTTGCAATGAATAGTACCGCTTAGCACCAACACATAATCCTAAATTGCGGCCATCAATGCGGTTTCGTGATCTGGTATAACGATCGACAGCGCACCATGTCTCAGAACATTGTTTTCAATGAAAAATTGGATGGATTTGGATGGATTGGTCTAGCCGTGTTCTCTGTGATAATTCAGTGCTTGGTCAAGGACGTCCAGCTTACTTTTGAGCTCGACGCAAAACAGTCATGGAACTCGGCTGGCAGCCCAAGAAGGCATTCCCGCTGTTGCTGAGTAAAAGTAGGGCTGTCGTCAAGGTTAGGTGTTAAGTCATACGGGTCTTGTGTAGGCATTGCTTCGAGGGCTCAAAACAGTCAGAAACATGTAGTATCTCGTCAAAATATGCTAAAGTTGTGCCTTTTGGAAGGTGCCGTCGCTCGGAGGTGAAATTAGTGAACAGCGATTGCGTTCGGCCAACTGTGACATTGACTATTCCTCGTGCTACTGAAATCCCGTGAGTGAAAAGCTCGAGGTTAGTTGGTCGGCGACTCCTTCACCGCCGAACGCTACGTCACATGCTACTAAAAGGAGGATACATGATCGAGGCGGCACGATTATATTGTGGTTTTTGAGACGAAAATTTTGCGCTCTAATGATGAAGAATTCGTCAGACAAGCAGTCTCGTTAAACGAAAACACGTGGTCGGGAATGTTGATTATTGCGACATGCTACCTGAGAAAGTCCATTTTTTATATTTAAATATTTGCCGTACTCTGGGAGAACGGTGAAAGTCGCGACGAAACAGGAATCTCTTATGCTGATTCTTGCCGTGCATCTTTCAGTAGGGAGCAGCAATTGACCAGCCACTGTTCTTGTATGTGGTCCTGTCCATGGCGTTATTACTTTTCCAAGATTATCGGTCAGCTTGTGACTTATCAGGGAAAAATCTGCACCCGTGTCGACTAAGGCCGTCACTTGCTCTCCATCAATAATTACCATGTGGTCGGTGCTCACCGTTTCGTCGTTGGTAATATTCATCGTCCAATCGTTTTGTGGCGGCAGTACTGGGGACTTTTTATCGTCTTGAGGTCAGGCTGCGACCTCACCCCGAGAGGTCGCCGCCTTTAGTTTCCCTGGTAAGGGCTGGGTGACCTTGTTCCCCGAAGGTCAGCAAAAGTACGTCGATTTAGTGACGATGTCTGAGCAGATGATGGAGAGCGTGACCTGTGGGCAGAGTTGGGCTGGCGATTCGGCAGCGACTCATGATAGGACGACCTTGTTGTTGGAGGTCCTCGGAAATCAGGGTCGTTATGGCGAACTGTGTTGTCGGCGTTGGCACGGCGACCCTCGTAACCTGGCCGAGACGGGCGAAGTGATGTGTCGCAGTACCAACAATAGCGAGCTGTAAAGCCGGCCCCACCACAGTTGAGGCAGAGAGGGCGTCGAGGGCTACAATAATGTGAGCGTCCCATGTCCTCTTCTGGTGGTGAGTAAGGCGCGGCAAGTGGTGGCTAGCGGCATGAAGACATCGGAGACATGGCCCCATGTCTGAAAGCCTCCTGTAAAGGTTGCGACGAAGGTGCGGCTGTAGGTGGCTGGTAGTATGACGTAGTAGGTGGGACAGGTGGTGGACGGCGGACAGCGACGGCGTAACTCATTTGACGCTGCTCGCTGCCGAGATCAGCTGCTGAAAAGGCGTGCCTAAGTTCTTCACGAACGACTGCGACAATGGCGGTCACTGGCAAATTCACTGGAGGAGTCGAAAGCTTCTGAATTTCTTCTCGGACACTATCTCTGATCAGGTCACGTAGGGAGCCCTGATGGTCCACAGTCACTGAAGTGGCGTTGATAGGGGTAGTAGGGACAAGCGCCTTGATCTTTGGTGCAGAGCACGCTCAATGGCAGTGGTTTCGTTTTTAAAATCGGCCACGGTAGCTGGGCGATGCGCACAAGTCCGGCGAACACTTGATCCTTCACGCCGCGCATGAGGTAGCGCAAATTCTTTTCCTCAGACATATTGGGATCAGCCCGACGACATAGGCGCTTCACTTCTTCAGCATAGACTGCCACAGTTTTGTTAGGTTTTTGAAGTTTTAACTCAAACAACTGCTGAGCCCGCTCTCGATGGTCGACGCTAGCAAAAGTGTTAATGAGCTGCTGACGAAACTCATCCTATGTTGGTGTACGGCCTTCTCGATTTTCAAGCCACGTGTGAGCGCTGTCATCGAGAGCAAAATACGTGCGGGCGAGCTTCTGTTGAGCATTCCACTAGTTGATGTCGGCAGTGCGTTCGTAATGCTCAAGCCTATCTTCATGTGTGGCACAACTGAAGCGATCAAGTACAAGTGGCTGAAGAAGTGTTACCTGCGCTGGATTGGAAACGGAGCTGCTTGTCTCTCTTGGACCACCTATGGCTGGCTGGCAGAGGCCAATGGCAGAGGCACAAAATCTCTGGTAAAATATTTGTCTAAAGAAGTCAGCTCAGGAGACAGGCCTAGCAACCGCCGACTGAAGCGGTGCACTGGTGTCGAAACATGTGGCTGCGTGTCGGGACTTGAAGAATGGCTCCCAGATGGGGAGTAGAGCATCGGCAGGCTTGCAGTCAAGCACCTCCACGAGTGTCGCGGTGCAACGTAAGCAGTTCACCGAGACACTGAGTCCGAGAACCAACGGCGTATGTTTTTATGCAGGAGCCAAGAACGAGAGACATAAAAAAAGCACGTCGTCTTCTTCAGTGTCGCTTTTCACGAGACTGTTGGCGCGCACATCGTCTTCGTGCTCCCTCTGTTTCAAACACTGATATATATATATATATATATATATTGTTACACAAGGCAAGGTAAATTAATGGGGGTTTTTAATGGGCCCTGAGTCCGCGATCACCGTATAATGATGGTGATCTCCACCACCATGGCTCGTACCCACTCAGAGGGATCGCAGTGGAGGCAACGTTGTCTTCATTCTCTACCCGCGCTTCCCTTGTTTTTCCTGGTAGTGATACTTCTTATCATTCCTCCGGTCTCAGACGAAGCCCTCTGGGCGAGTCATTCTTGCATCTTTCGTGTAAACGGCTTCAGGCGGGCAACTTGCGTCACCTCTGTCTTGCATGAACGTCGGCCACTAGTGGTGACACGTACAATTTCATAGTTGACCTCGCTGAGACGATGAAGTATCACGAAAGGACCGGCGTAGTGTGCCAGTAGCTTTTGTTTTAAGGCACGTCTGCGTATTGGGGTCCACACCCACCCTAGATCACCGGGGGCATAGGTTACATGCCTGTGTTGACTGTCGTAGCGAGTTTCGGAGGACTCTTGCGCTGCCAGTGTACGTAGGCAGGCAAGTCGACGTGTCTCTTCCGCACGACACAAAGTTTCCGAAATTGTTAAATCGTCATGGGCGACAAAAGGAAAGATAGTGTCCAGCGTATGTCGAGGTGAGCGAGCGTAGAGCAGATAGAAAGGGCTGTAGCCTGTCGTTTCGTGTTTCGACGTGTTGAAGGCGTACGTGACGAAAGGTAAAACTTCATCCCAGTTTTTGTGGTTGGAGGCGACGTACATTGACAACATGTTGATCAACGTTCGGTTTGCGCGCTCGGTGAGGCCGTTAGTTTGTGGATGATACGAAGTTGAGTGTCGGAACTTAGAAGCACACAAATGAAGTAATGATTCGACAATATCAGCGGTAAATTGTCGTCCACGGTCACTTAATATCACGCGAGGAGGTCCGTGTCGGAGGATGACTGAACTTAACAGGAACTCCGAAACCTGGACTGTCGTGGCGGAGCATAAGGCAGCCGTCTCGCAGTACCGCGTCGGGTAGTCGGCGCATACAATTATCCACCGGTTACCTTTTGAAGATCGTGGAAATGGTCCCATCAGATCAATGCCGACCTTTTGAAAAGGGGAATCGGGAGGCTTTACAGGTTGCAGGTGACCAACTGGACCCGAGGAGGGCCGCTTGTGGCTCTGGCACTGCGTACAGCTGGCCACGTACTTCTTAATTGTCTTGCTCATTTTCGGCCAATAGAACCGCTCTTTCGCGCGACTAAGTGTTTGTGCGGTGCTTAGATGGCCAGAGGTGGGGTCATCATGCGTGAGACGCAGAACAGACGTTTGGAGAGACGCAGGAACAACTAGCAGAAAGCGGGCGCCCGTCGTGGACAAGTTTCTCTTGCAAAGAAGACCATTTCGGACGCAGAATCGGCCTTCGCCTAATGAATTTCTCGCTCCAGGGAAGAGATCTTTCAAGCTTGGGTCATTACGCTGCTTAGCGGCGAAGGTCACGGCATCGGGAAAGCCAGACGACAGCGAAGCGATAAGGTCATCAAAGTTATCGCCTTCACAATCTGTCGATGGTAGCGGCATTCTGGAGAGGCAATCCGCATCAGCGTGTAGACGGCCAGTCTTGTATGAAATCGTGAAGACATGTTCTTGCAAACGAATGGCCCATCGTGCGAGGCGGCCGGATGGGTCACGAAGGTTGACCAGCCAACACAGGGAAGGGTGATCTGTGACGATAGTGAAAGGGCGACCATAGATGTATGAGCGAAACCGTTGCACGGCAAAGACTACCGCTAGGCATTTCTGTTCGGTCACTGTGTAGTTGCATTCAGGTTTGCTTAAAGAACGACTTGCGTACGCCACAACGTGTTCCTTCTTGCCAGAACGATGAACGAGAAAAGCACCGATACCGATGCCACTTGCGTCTGTGTGAATTTCCGTGGGCGACGAAGGATTGAAGTGCCGAAGTATTGGCTGCGAAGGTAACAAACACTTCAGCTTGTGAAAAGCGGCATCGCACCCGGAGGTCCACTGAAACGGGCTGTTCTTGCGTAGAAGGCTCGTCAGGGGGTGAACGACATCCGCAAACTTGGGTACGAACCGGCGGAAATACGAGCAGAGCCCGATGAAGCTACGCAGTTGTTTCACCGATTTAGGACGCTCGAACGATTCAACGGCCGCTGTCTTTTGCGGGTCAGGTCTAATGCCATCTTTGTCGATGAGATGTCCTAACACCAATGTCTGTCGCTCGCCAAAGTGGCACTTTTTTGAATTCAATACAAGGCCAGCTTTTTCAATGCAGCTGAGCACGAGGTCTAGGGGAGTGTTGTGCTCCTCAGACGTACGCCCAAAAATTACGACATCATCAAGGTAACCCATGCATATATGCCATTTTAAACCACGCAATATAGAGTCCATAAATCTTTCGAATGTCGCAGAAGCATTACATAATCCGAATGGCATAACGTTGAACTCGTAAAGTCCGTCGGTCGTAACAAATGCCGTCTTTTCTTTGTCAGCTGCGTGCATCGGAATTCCTGGTAGTGATACTTCTTATCAATATATATATAGAAGAGAAGAAACAACTTAGGGGTTGTCTTAATTTTGTTACCAACGGTTTCGACTGGTGCACCCGTCTTTGTAAGGGTTTGCGAACAAGTATGTATATATATATATATGGCTGTATATAGACTACTGCAGATATGACCACATAAAGCAACGTCCATATACGGGTATATAAGGGATTAAGTATATCAGGTTGTATAAGACCAATATAGGGGGATTTTTATATATGCCCATATCAGAGTTTTTGTAAGGGAATATATACAAGACGTATATATACAAGACGCGTGAGCTTGTATGTATGTATATATGCAAGACGTGAGTGTTTGTAAATCAAGCAAACTACATTCACTGTACTTCCAAGAAGTAATTTTCACTGTATTCACAAGCAGACGCGTGGTTGTGTGGCAAAACGCCAACCTCTCACGCAAACGACTCATGTTCGGTACTCACTCAGATTTAGAAGCTTAAATAGGATAGTTTTTCTTGGGATAAATCAGCACAAAAACTTTATTTTGTCGACTTGTGTGTTTATCACCCGAAACGACTAAAATCAAACCACGTCCGCAGTGCCTCCAAATATTGATCTTGTTTCGGCTTTCATAAGTGTGTGTTTTGTTGACTAGAAAAAAATATTGTGCGCATTTGAGGCACATCCTCAACATTTCAATATTTGTGGCATGTTTATTCATACTACAAAGTCATACATCGGGATTTCTAAGAAACGTAGCGTTTACGACGCTGCACTGACAATGCAACGCTGTGCTTTAAAAGATGCTGTTTTCTGTGCTTTGCCAAGACGATTGGGTGGTGGCACCTACTCGTCACCTTGCAATCTACAAATTACACCCTTCGAGGCTGTGCGCACACACCGCAATCGCTATATCGGAGGCCATCCTTTCGTTTTTCAAAATCACTGCCAGGTGGCGCTCATGTCTCACGCATCGCTTTCAGAATGCCATTGGTCAATGTTTTGTGTAGAAATCTAAAAAAAACGTGTGATTCACTCCTTCTAGGCGCAAAACTATCTTCTTTTGACTACAGTAATCGCGAAACATGCAGATATGGGGCCGATTTTTTACTATTGTTTTATATACATCTTTAGTGATAGTCGATTCCTTCAGATGATTTTTCGCTAAAAAACTAACGACACCAACACCGACGCCAAAAGTTTTGCGAATTGAGCTCTTCAGCGTTGTTGCGTTCATAACGAAAGGTCTTGTGGTGTTACTCGGTCTGTCACAATATTAGGTTTTGTGGTTCAATTTTGGATCGACTGCACAACTTGAGTCATTTTGGTATTCGTGGGACCCAGAAGCTAGTGAAATACCAGTCGTTATTTCAATCTGCTCTTTTCATAGCACTTAACAATATCTTAGGCATTCGACATACCCACAACGCTGCCTACCGTGCGTCCGAACGGCGTCATTGGTAGCTGAAAGCCGCTCTTACTGCTTACCAGAGCGAAGAACATCTGTTTTCTACTTCTTAGCATCCCATCATCATTGATGGTGGATCTCGACTGCTCATCAGCTGAACTAGTCTTCATCGTTACCGTGCATCTTCCAGGAACATCTTTTGAGACGTCGTCACCACTTTCCACTCATAATGCCGTCACTTGAATCCGAGAGCTGCCCACCATGTTTCAAAACCTTGCTCCTATTAATCCTGCCGACCGATACTCTCATTCTGTCTTTGTATACCAGGATCCGCCTGCCTGCAGTTAGGTCTTCGTTCCGCGTCAATAAATACGGCCAGCCCTCACACCAGTCTATGATGGCCAATTTCGCGTACTCCATCATACGCCTAAGGCGCTCACGCTGGACATCAGAGGCTGCGAATTCGTCGTGGCTCTCGATCGACTAAAACGTGCATTTGTCACCATTATCGCGTCCACGGGGCTTCTATCTACAGTCTGAACATTCATTGGGTGACGTAAACTATGCGCTCCATCAGAAACGCGTTCACAGGACGACTGCTATGTTTCAGAATCTATGAGAGGGGGTTGTAGCGCCTGAGCATGTGGTCCATGCTTAGGAATAAGTAGGCATTCGGTCATATGGCAGATGCAGTGCGATGATGAAAAAAATCAGTTCAAAACTCAACACTGTCACGGCCTAAATTTTCTCTCGTTAATTTCGACAAGTCCTTGAAACACACGGTGCTGTTTGTGGCCAGTCATTAAGACACCTTCTGATACATGACGTGAAATGCAATAGATGCTGCAAACTGAAACGCTTTAGCCTTGCATCAATAGGGGCTTTGGGGGTAAAGTTTTAAACAGTACGCATATTTGAATAGTTAGTTTAGATAGTATGCTACGTATTAGCCGAACTCAAGGTCTAAGACGGACGTTGAGGGTATTTCTAAAATATTTACTGCCATAAAAAATGTCACCGCTCAAGAATATTGCTACATAGACCAATCTAATGAGTAGCCATTTTGGCATATTCACTACCAAAATTCAGATTGTGTGCTGGTATGTGACGCTTGTGTTGGCAGCCTCTTGTGATGTGCCCCTGCTCTACCTGCCTCATTTCTACTTATAATAATAAAATGCCTAGCGTTCTGGAGTTCTGAATTTTAAAAGCCCATTGTTATTCGCTGCCTTTCGGGTCGAAATTGATTACAAAAACAAAATACCGAAGCCCCTGCTTCGAAAAACTTGTTGGGTATCTAGTTATTGGGTATCTTGCTTAAGTTGACATCTGTGCATATAGTGAATACTCACTCCTTATCCGGCTGCAGGAGTTTAAGCTCGATGGTCATGTTGGATCCGGGAGGTTGGGCCGAATAGTCTTTATTGAGGTGGTCTGGCTGCAAAAACAGAGGTGAATAAAATATGCATTTATGTAGACATGTGCCAAATTCAATGTCGGAGCTTGTAAAAACTGTCTGAGCGGTGAGAAAAGAAGCGTGTAAAACTGAAGCTATACGTTCACGCCCAAACGTAAAAATATGGAAGAGCAGACACCTGCGCTCATTGATTTACCATATTGTTTGAAATTATTGCCTAATTTATTCCACCACATGCTTTTTTTGTGAAACAATCAGTTCACAGTCGCTTACTTATGAGTAGGATGAGCAACTCCGTTTAGAGGAAAATTCTAAAAAGTATTGTGATCACTGTCCTAGGTCCCAAACTTATTACGCTTTTTGTTAAACTCTGTGGTATTTTAGGTTATATTCACCAGTATCTACGCTCAAAATAACGTTCTCTCGTTTTCTCTGTCTTTCATTATATACGCAAGGCACAAGCGCAATAACGAGGAGAACGATGAAGAATGATAGGGTAGATCAGTTTGCTCAAAACACACGCGTTCTTTTGTGTTCATCATACTATACGTAATATTATAAAAGAGAATTTTAAAAACAACTAGTTTAACTAGTTGATAGAAGTGTTGTAGAAGAGAATTTATCAGTAAACAAATTAATCCAAGTTTATATATATGGACCTATAAGTTCTCAAAATTTGGTCCCTCTGCACTAGGGCAGCGTTTGCAGTAACACTGCCAGTCAATCAGGTTTCCTTGGAAAGTATAGGGATGATTTAAAGTTTGCTGGCACATTAAGCTGTACAAACCTTTAGGACGACAGCCCACTCGGTTTTCTTTTTCTTTCTCGTATGAAAACAGTGTTCTTTAGAACTCGAAGCGTGGTCACACACTACGGAAGCTCATTTCCCCGGAAGCACACCGAGGAAATGCATAAACGAAGACTTTTCTGCTGATATTGTTAGATAAATAGATGAGACATCAGAGTTACCGTAGAAAGTTTGACCTAGCTGTAGTGAAGAGGAACGCCCACTGCTGCAGCCCCCGCGACACGCTGGTGCCAGGTCCGAGGCACCAGCTAAAGCTGCTTGGTTGGTTGCTGCTTGGACGCTGCCCGTATACCCCTCGAGCTCCTGCTGCTACTGTACCGACGCCGCTACGCTTTCGCCCAGTGTTTACAATATGGACCAATTTTTCAATTGCTAATCCTCATATGCAGGCAACCGACGCATATGTTCTTGGCATACACTGATATTTTAACAGCCTTAGAGACTAACAGGCCTAGAGGCTCTCTGGGAGCCTTGTTTGTTGACATAAGTGCATAAGCGCTCCCGGCAAGTCTGTCCTTGCTTCTTTACGCAGACGGCTTGCTTACGCATACGGCACCACCACAATTAGTGCTCATGACTCCATTCCTGCCCTAACCTCCCAGATAAACAGCGATTTTCAGAGCGTCACTAATTGCTGCTTTAACAACAAGCTTGTTAATAATTCCTATAAGACAAAATTTGTTATTTACTGTTCTAGGTCAAAAAAGCGAGATAACGCACTACCGGTGTACGTTATTAACCATGAAATATTTTCTTCTGAAAAATGCATATTTCTCGGTGTAGAACTTGATTGTTTTTTTTTAACTTCAACCATCATATTGAGGTATAAAAAGAAAACCGCTTATGGTACTCGTGTTTTGCTCAGGACCCGCCAATTTTTTGCACTTCCTACACTATCTGCTCTCTATTTTGCATTCCTTCATGGTCAATATAACTAATGTATTGAACATTGGGGATTCACGTATAAAACATATGTAAGCCCATTAGCGCATACTCAAAAACAAGCTCTCCACATAATAACGCACAATGATTATCATGCCCATTCACCTCCACTATTTTCTTCACTAAATATTCTTCCTAGTGCAAATAAGATCGTCTTTAACTTAGCTGTTCTGCCTGCTGCCTGGTACATAATCCGAATCTTTCATGTATTGTAGGCAATAAAATTACCACTTCCTCAAGTAATACACGTTTATACTTTCAAAACAATACCCTATTGCCCAGGAAGCGCACTAATATAGACTAAAAACAGTGAGCTTCTCCGCCATCAAGGTGTGGAACACTCTGCCTTTAAAGACTGAAATTTCTTCCTCATTAAATGCCTTTAAACATTCAGTTTGCCTTCATCTGAATGCTTCGTTAAACCTCTGACCTATGTGTAGTTACGGTCGTTGCCTTTTTAGTCGAATATTTTCATGTTTTTTAGTCATTTCTATCAATTTTTCTTCTTAAATATTTGTTAGTGTTTATTCCTAGCGATTGCTTCGTTTGCACTGTATTTGTTTCACTTTTTAATTCCCCTTTTTGTGTACTTCAATGTCAAATATTCTCGATGTTATTGCATACCATATTGCCTCTTTTATTATTTTGTACGCATATTCACGCTTCTTTTACGCAATGCTGCTCCTGTTTGAATTTCTTCTTTGTGTATTTTATAACAAGAGGTCCCATTGCAGTGTTTACACTAAGGGACCTCTTTCTCTATACCTCACCCTATATATAACTCCCCACTCAATTACGCTCAATAAACTGAAACTGAAACTCAAACTACCTTCAGTGCGTCGAATAAATCAGCCATGGGCAGAGTATACACCACCGGTGACATGAGTGTGCGCTTTAGCAGGTCCCTGGTGATTTTCTTTGTACAACTAAGCACTGTCTCCAACTCTACCTTGGAATGCAGAAACTGTAGTGCTCATTCTCACACTCTCAATGATTTGGACAGAACTTTGATGCCGGCGTATTCTGATTTTTCCTGTTTGAACTAGACGAGGACATTCAAAAGAGCAATTTAAGGCTGTGGGGTGGCTGTGAAATTAGTGTTTTGTCTTGTAACATCAATTTGTGACAGCAAAGTCTCAGTGCATTGTCGTGTGATGTAGCCTGCACGGTGCAGTAGTTGCATACCGCACAATGGTGAATGGTTCTTGGTATTTCAAGGGCTCCACTTGAAATCTAGTATCCACTGTCCGACGAGGTGACACAAACATTCTGCGAACCACTCTTTGGCATAAAAAAGAAAAGAGGTCAACTTGGATTTCATGTCCAACTTTTTGGTTAAGGTGAGGCTTGTTTGTGTTGTTCGGAGCTTTGTGGAAGAGTCGTGCTCAAAACGCCAGGACTCGCCTTAGGCGCTCTCCTTAGCTATAAGAAATGCATCGTCAAGAACATTAGTTTTCGATGTCTTGACGGATCTCAAAAGGTCTCTTTTTGTTTATGTTTGAACGTCTGTCGAGAACATTTCGCACTATTAGTCGCAGTCTGATGTGTCCGTTTACACTTTCTAGCACATTGTGTTCAGGCAAGTTTTTTTTTAAATCATCTGCAGTTTTTGTGAGTGTAATGCAATCAAGATTCTGAAATTTCCCTTAGACTTCGTAATTCAATGCAGTGCAAGCGCCTCGTTTTCGTTACTCAATTTAAACTTGCTCTTTTTGCCTGGCCGCGGTGGTCTAGTGCCTAACTTACTCGAAACCTGACCTTCAGGTCACGGGATCAAATTCCGGCTGTGGCACCTGCATTTCCAGTGAAAGCGGAAATGCTGTAAACCCGTGGGCTCAGATTTAGGTGCATGTTAATTTGTGTGCATTATTCTGCAGAAAAAGAAACAAATGTACAACCTCCGAAGAGAACATCGCTTCCAGATACGTAATAATTCACTGGGAAAAGCTATGTTTACTTAGGACAGATAGTCACCACGAAGCCGAACGACGAGATTGATGTAACTAGAAGAATAAGAATGGGGTGGAGCACATCTGGCAAGCCCTCTCAAATCATGACAGGTAGATTGCCACTATCCTTCAAGAAGAAGGTATTTAACATCTACATTTTGCCGGTACTTAGCCATGGAGCAGAAACCTGGAGACTTGCAAGTAGGGTTCAGCTTCAATTGCGGATGACGCAGCGAGCAATGGAAAGGAAGATGGTAGGTGTAACCTTAAGAGAAAAGAAGAGAAGAGCATAGTAGTTGAGGGAACAACCGAGGTTAAGGATACCGTTGTTAAAACCAAGAAGAGGAAATGGACATAGGCCGGGCATGTAGCATAGACAGGATAACCGCTGGTCATTAGGGCAACCAGCTGGATTCCTGGAGAAAGCAAGCGGGTTAGGGGGAGACAGAAGGTTAGGTGGGCAGATAAGAATAGGAAGATAGCGGGTATATATTGGCAGCAGCAAGCACATGACCGAGTTCACTGGTGGAACATGGGAGAGGTCTTTGATCTGCAGAGGACGAAGTCAGCCTCATGATGATGATGACGATGATGGTGAAGATGATGATGATAAAAGAACCCCAGGTGGTTGAAATTTCCGGAGCCCTGCACTACGGCGTCTCTCATAATTTTATGGAGGTTTTGGGACGTTAAAGCACACTGTCACCTGTAAATATCGCAAAAAGTCGACGCGGACCACCGAGCACCGAGGGAAAAAAGAAGAGCGCGGTGGCATGGGCACGAGGTGCGCTGTCAGTGTTCGGTGCAGTGCGTGCGATTCTGAACTTGGACGAGTGAGACGTTCTGCCGGGCGAGACGCGTGCTTGTGCACAGAGGACCACGGAGCCGGGCGAGGTCCAGGCTACCCGGAGATCTAGGTGCCAAGGGAGTTGCTGGCTGAATTGAGGATCGCTGAGCGGCGACGAGCTGTAGCAAGCAGCGAAAACACTCAGACGTGGGCTGCGAGCTTATTAACTGTGCACTAGAGGGTTCCTGGTGGTGCCCTGGCCAAGGCGAGAAACGCCGGTGACTGAGCTGCCGCACCGAAGCTTGGCGAGCAGCATTTCAGCACGGCACAGACGGTGCGGTGCTGGCCAGAACCCGCACGTAGAACCGCTACGCCTGGGCGGTGAACAAGAGCTCGGAAACGAGGTCTGAGGTTGTGCTGGTCCTGGCGTCTCCTAGACGACGCCACCGCTGCTCGAGACTCGTGAGTCCACGGGACTATTCTTTCTCATGAGCCGTGGTGGTCGCCCCGACGGCGTCCACATCGCCGACTATTCATATCCTTTCTTTTGTATATAAAAGTTTCCACACGTCTCCATGTCTGTTTCCTGTGCCGCTGCACAGTAGTGAAAGTGCTCGAATCGTCCTAAACTTCACAATTTTCTGGCATCCGTGACAGGACCAAGCTATAGCTCCAACTTTCAGAGCCGCACTTCTATTTTGTTCAGTGGGCGGAAATGAATTGGGAGAGGTATATTCCGATTGGCAACGAACTTGGCTTGTCGGGTAACGAACTGAAGGAGTGGATTGAGGAGCAGCAGAAAAAAGAGCTTGAAAGACGAGCTTAGGATAGAAACCCGTCGCGAATAGTGGATGATCAGGAGTTTGCTCGTCTGGCAGCGGAACAAAGTTTGCTGGAAGCTAAGTGTCGGCTTGCTGAGCGCATGGCTGGGACGGTCGGAACTGGTGGAGAGCGCGTAGAAGACAGCAGCGAAGCGTTCAGGAGCCTTCACAAGCTTATTTCTCCCTACAATAAGGGCCGTGACAAACTCGACGCGTATATTCAGCACTTCGAGCGGGTAGCCAGCAGGCAGGGATGGCCAGGCGACAGGTGGACGCTCTCATTAAGCTTATGCCTCTCAGGTGAAGCATTGAGTGTAGTAGCACGTATGACTGCGGAGGATGCCACAGACTACAAAAAGCTGAAGCAAACCTTGTTGCAAAGATTTCGGTACACCGAAGAGGGATAGCGCCAAAAGGTTCGCGAAGCTAAGCCGGAGAATTCCGGGACAGGGCGACAATATGATGGTCGGCTGCACGGTTACTTCGATCATTGGCAGCAGATGGCGAAAACAGAAAAAAACGTATGACACCTTGAAAGATAGCATTGTGTCCGAACAGGTTTTGCTAAGAGGCGATGAGAAACTCGCCATCTTCTTGAAAGAGCGAGGATGTCGAACGCTCGATGAGCTAGCCGAAACGGCGTACCATTATCTGGAAGCGCAAGGCCCGACAAATATCGCAAAAGGGAAAGAGAAAAGACCAAGCGATAAAGGGGAATTGGTGAGCAAGAGCCGCAATAAAGAGGCCTAAAAAGCCCAAGTGCAATGCTTTTTATGTTGCAAGCAAGGTCATCGCGCTGCAGATTGTTGGACGCGGTCAAAGAGCCCGAAGCCCTCGTCTTACTGGTAGTGCAGGAAACAGGGCCATCAAGCGGACGAGTGTCCAAATGTAAAGAGCCGCAATAAGGAGGCATCAAGTGCTGTTGCCGACTATGACCATGCACCGTTTGCTCGAAACAAGGAGAACTTGGATTGTACCCCTTTATCAGAAGAGGAAAATGAACCATCGGGAAAAAGTGATATTTGTCTTGGTCTGCTAAGACAAGAGATGCCAACGGCAACCGGATATCTCGAGGAGCAACCTTTGACGGTGCTAAGAGACTCGGGATGCAATACCATGGTGGTCAAACGTTCGCTGGTACCGAAAAAGAATTTCACCGGTATCACACGTACTGCACCACTTCTCGACGGTTCGTCGAGGCAGCTTCCCGCGGCAAAGGTATACATCGACTCTCCATTCTTCCGAGGACCGACACTCGAACTCTGCATGGAAAAGCCACTCTATGACGTCGTTCTTGGCAACATCGATGAGGTAACCATCCTTTCTGGTTCTACCTTGTCACATAACCTGTCGGATGTCACAAGACTGCATAAGGAGTCGGCACCAGCATGGGAGCCTGCTCCATATTCAAGCGTGTCACAGGACCTACCGACTTTGACTGCAGCGCCAACAAGAGAGACTAGGAACATGAAGTTACCTGTGGTGGCTTCTAACCATCTAAATGCGACCCTACAAGTTCTTGAAAAGTTGTAGAGAGAAAATCTCACCTTCGACAGCTGTTTTTCGGCGATCAGGAAGACGATGGCGAAGCCATCAGCAAACATAGAGTATGTTTTGCTTAAGGGAATATTTCACCGACACTACAGATCGCTAACGCGGAAGGAAGTTGACCAACTGGTTGTTCCGCAAAGCCTCCGCTAGTTTGTCCTTAGGATGGCGCATAAGTGAGTTATGGCAGGTCACCAATGTATTAAACGAACAACTGATAGGATTCCAGAAGAATTCTATTGGCCGGGCGTGCAGGCTCAATTGACATGATTTGTGCGCTCTTGTGACATCTGTCAGCGCACAGTGCCAAAGCACTTGGTCGGACGTGTCCCCCTCGGAAAAATGCCGGTGATTGACGTGCCCTTCCAACGTGTGGCGTTTGACATAATTGGTTCACTATAACCGACAAGGGCCAAAGGAAACCGTTTCATTCTAACAATGGTCGACTGTGCAACGCGATATCTTGACGCAGTTCCATTACCAAGCATACAAACGGAGACAATAGCAGAAGCGTTGCTGGAAATGTTCTTGCGCGTTCGAATACCACGAGAAATTGTGAGCGACCGCGGAAGGTCATGCACATCACGCTTAACGTAGGAAGTGAGCAGACTACTGTCTTTCCGACAGTTGCCAACTACCCCATTCCACCCTAGGGCAAATGGTCTTGTGGAGTGCTCTAATGGTACAATAAAGCAAATGTTACGGTACATGGGCCACGAAAGTCCAAAGAATTGGGACAGCTACTTGGCACCATTATTATTTGCATACAGAGGTGCCTCAATCAAGTATCGGCTTTTTGCCGTTCGACCTCCTGTATGGTCGATGCAATAGAGGCCCAACGTCCATAATGAAGGAATTATGGACGCGAAAAACCTTGGATCCCCAAACGAAGACTACATACGACTACGTCAGGGAGCTTTGTGATCGTTTGTATGAGACGTGTCAAACTGCGCACGAAGAGCTGCAGAAAGCTGAGCTGACAAAAAAGGTATACTACAATCGCAAACCGAAGTCTCGCCAGCTCTGCGTTGGAGACAAGGTATTCCTACTACTACCTTCTGACACCAACAATCTGATTCTCACTTGGATAGGCCCCTTCACTGTACTAGGGAAGCGGAGCGAGATCGACTATGTCGTTGATCTAGGAGCCCGAACCAGTTTGTTCTACATCAACCTCCTTAAGAAGTACGAGGAGAGACCACCTTTGACAGACATGGTGAACTGCGCGGCTGTCACAGTTCAAACAGAACAACCGGAAGAAGAACCGGAGCTACCGTTGCTCGCGCTTCACCAGAACAAGACCTAATATGACGTCAAGGTCGCTGACAACTTGGACGTGAAACAGAAGGCAGAGATAAAGAAGACTCTATAAGACTGCCAAGAAATCTTCTCAGACGTTCCGGGAAACACTAACTTGGTAGAGTGCAAGATCACGACATCTACTGTGCCGGTGAACGTACGTCAATAACCGATACCTTTTGCTGTTCAACAGGCGGTAGATGAAAAAGTACAGCAGATGCTGGCGCAGGGAATCATCGAACTGTCAGACTCACCTTACCAGTCGCCAATCGTCGTAGTAAAAATAAAGACGGCAGCATGCGTTTATGCATTGATTCTTGAGAGTTGAACACAGTCATTTTAACTGATAATGAACATATTCCACGAGTGGACATGATGTTCGCTAAGTTAGGAAAGGCTCGCTATTTCTTTAAGTTTGGTTTTACAAAGGGGTACTGGTAGGTTCCAATGCACATAGACTCGAAATGCATGACAGCCTTTCTGTCAATGTCGGGCCTTTACAAGTTCCGCTTCATGTCTTTCGGCATTAAAACAGCGCCAGCAGTGTTCACAATTCATAAGAGAAATTGTGGCTGGCATTTCGTACGTACACCATTACTTTGATGATGTGCTTATAGCCACAGACACATGGGAGACGCACCTTGCCACGCTCGAAAATTTTTCCCGACAAGTACGGCGTGGGCATCTCACAATCAGGCCATCGAAGAGTGAAGTTGGTTCAACGATGGTGAAGTTCTTGGACCACATCGTGGGACTTGGGGTCTTATGGCCGCAGCTTGAAACGCTTTAAAAGATACAAGCTGCAAAAAGACCTCATACAAAGAAAGAAGTCCGTTCCTTTCTCGGTCTCACGTGGTACTACCGAGACTTCGTACCCAACTTTTCCCACGTGTCTCATCCCTAACAGAGCTCACTAGGAAGCGTGCTCCGAAAAAGGTGATATGGGAACAGCTTCACCAGGAGGCATTTGACGAGCTTCAACGATTGCTGTCAACTGGTTCAATCTTGAGGGCTCCTGACTTGGAGAGGACATTTGTTCTGCGCACAGACACATCTTCTACCAGTGTGGGAGCTGTGCTCATGCAGAACTATGACGGTGTTCTCCTTCCCGTCGCCTGCGCAAGCCGGAAGCTCTTTCAACGGGAGGCACGGTACTCAACCGTAGAGCGAGAAGGTCTTGCGCTCGTGTGGGCTGTCCAAAAATTCCACATTTATCTCTTCGGCAAGCAGTTTGTACTGCAGAGCGATCACTAGTCGCTGGCCAACAAAACTTGGCCAAGCACACAAATAGCCGAATTCTGCGTTGGAAAGTGACACCTATAGAATACGACTTCATTGTGGAATATATCAAAGGAATGACAACGTCGGAGCTCAGTACATGAGCCGAGTGTAGACTTGAAGCGTTACGAACATGTACGCTTTCATTTCTTTATGAACACTCTGTGAACTCCATATAAACTCCGTAAACTATGTGAACCAACCTGCGAATGTGTGTGAAAAAAACGGTTAACATGCTGTTAACAGTTGAAAAACTGTTAACATTCTCTATCCTCATGCTTAGAAAATTTGCTGAAGAGAAACAATTTTCTAAATATAGGGGGGGGAGTGAAATGTCATGGGTAAATATCGCAAAAACGTCGACGCGGACCACCGAGCACTGAGGGACAAAAAAGAACAGCACGGTGGCCGGGCACGAGGCGCGCTCGCAGTGTTCGGGGCAGTGCGTGCAATTCTGAGCTCGGACGAGCAAGACGTTCTGCCGGGCGAGACGTGTGCGTGTGCACAGAGGACCACGGAGCCGGGCGACGTCCAGGGTGGCCGAGAGTCCAGGTGCCGCGGGAGTAGCTGGCTGAATCGAGGATCACCAAGCGGTGCCGAGCCGTACCAAGTGACACTCTAGACTCAGACGTGAACCGCGTGCTCATGAGCTGTGCACCCGAGGGTACCTGGGTGTGCCTTGGCCAAGGCGAGGAACGCCGGTGACTGAGCTGCCGTGGCGCAGCTGTGGCGAGCAGCATATGAGCACGGCACAGACGGTGCTGCGCTGGCCAGAACTCGCACGTGGAACCACTTCGCCCGGGCGGTGATCAAGAGCTCGGAAGCGAGGTCCGAGGTTGTGCTGGTCCAGGCATCTCATAGGTGACGCCACCACTGCTCGAGAGTCGTGAGCCCACGAGACTTTTCTTCCTCATGAGCCGTAGTGGTCGCCCCAACGGCGTCCACATCACCGACTTTTCATATCCTTTCTTTTGTATATAAACATTTGCACGCGTCTCCCGGTCTGATTCCTGCACCGCTGCACAGTAGTGGCAGTGCTCGAACCGTCCTAAACATCTCACACACATCTCAATGAACTTGCTCTCTTTCAAACTAGTGTTTTCTCAACGGTACACATGTTGCAAGGAGTGGCCAAATTGTTATTCAATGCAATATCATCTTAGTACCCTGAATATGTCCTATAGCATTGGCAAATGTTGCTTTGTGCTGGGCCAGTATGGAACTTAATGTAAGAGGACTTGGTGCTGGTTCACCTCTCGGCATTGGCAGGGGCATCACTGTAGCCTTTGTGGACAAAGGTCGGGGCCGTATGTGACCGAGATCAATTGTGAGCTGACCGTCATCTGGTAGTCGGAATGCTGCGCCCCAAGTCAAGCCAGAAGGCAGGTCCTCTAAGACAAGAATGGCTGGGAGCAACTCTTCTTGCTGTTACTTGGACATACACGCCAAGTACCGAAGTAGCGTTGCCTTCTATTCCGCGGAGTGGAGGCCACATCCACGAGCAAATGGCATTAGGAGCGTGACGTCGCTGTAGAGCAGTTGGTTCAGTGGTGGTATCAACAAGCACTGATAATTGACCAATCCATTCGACCTGCACTTTAGAGTTTGAAAGTTTCAAACTGTGGAGATCCAAAGACTTGATGGTGAATCCGGAGCTGGGACGATTGACGCCACTCCCTGGCGTTGTGTCTAATACGTCCGCACAAAAAGCGACCCCGTCACGCTAAGATGGATGGATACTGTCCAGCCTGCTGCAGTTCCGAGGCCTTATGAGCGGAGACGGTGGGCGAGATCTTCGGCAACTGAGAGAATGGG
Organism: Rhipicephalus microplus; assembly: GCF_043290135.1. Taxonomy (NCBI): domain Eukaryota; kingdom Metazoa; phylum Arthropoda; class Arachnida; order Ixodida; family Ixodidae; genus Rhipicephalus; species Rhipicephalus microplus. The sequence goes on from NW_027464601.1 coordinate 6,257,684, forward strand.
GTGGCCTCATAATCGGCATTCCACATTTCGTCTATCGCGTGCTGGCGCGAAGCCGGAGACTGCTTTGTGATGCCACAGTGTTTGAAAAGTTTGAGCTTCTCATAGACGCAGCTCGTTACACGTTCAGTAGGACCTTGCCGGCGCGACTGCATCAACATGAACTGTTCGTAGTAGGTACACGAGAATGGACAGAAGGCACTCGCGAGGGCTGCACTTCATGTGATCCAAGTATTGTGTGTACTGCCATCATGCTTTGCCTTAAAGTCGCCGTAGGCTCACCGCAATCAACATTTTGACGTCGTAAAGCCTAGAACAATGACGGGCTAATTCATCAATATCTTGCAGCCAGTGTGTTGGGCTGTATTGAAAACCGCGATCTTTGGGAAATTGGTTGAGATGGCAATGGCAGTGTTAGACGTACTAGGGCTCTTGTGGTGGGGCAGTGGCATCTTCAAATGGTCTCTACAGGGTAAAGTCCCCGCACGCAGCTCTTGAAGTTGGATTAGTGACCACTGGTATTGATGCGGAGGTGGCTTAGGCTGCGGTATGCTAAATAAAGTCCATATAAGCATGAATATCTTCCCATGACACTAAAACATTGTCCTGCTGCAAGGCAGTGGAGTCCAAGATTGAGCTGTAAGGATGCCTGCAGACAAGTCAGTTGGTACAGAGGAGTGTTGGGCTTGGACCCCGAAGCCACTGTAGTGAAAACAGAGGAACGCCAAACTGTAGATAAACTCCATAGTACTGTGTGCGACTGCAGTTTATCGAGCAAAGGTCCGTCGAACGACTATGCCATTGCAATGAACGCGACACGGAGACAACATCCGTTCGTCGGGTAAGCTGTTCTATTCTGACTTCTTCTTTCTCCGCTTTACTGTCCCATCTTCTCGCGCAAGCAGCCGAACTCGTTGTCCTGCTGGCCCTTCACAATGTATAGGTTATAAATGTCAGGCTCTAGAGTTTTCCGGCCACACAGCGCCACCTGTCGACGCAGTTTTGAATAGTCTAAAGCCCGACTGTCTTGCCCAGTTAGCTGCGCAAGCAGCTGCAAATACAGCGTTCAAAACAACAATTGAGCCACACATTAGGGTTATTTGCTCAATGAACACTTTGAAAAGAGGTACGAATTTCTCTCCTCTAATCGGACGTGTCACGAAACCACCATGAAGTGCTTGGTGGTTCACTCGCCCGAACGACGGGGAAACAAGAGCACACGCAACAGCACGGCAGTCTGAGAGAAAGGGCTGCAGTTAACGCTGCTCTTGCGTTGTGAATTTCTTCGGACGTGAAGGACTACAGTTCCGCTAATTCACAAAGCTTTCACGAAGCCGAACGGGGATAGTACTGGATACGGGCTGCTGCAATCGTGTCGGGTGAGCGAATTACTAGCATTCTCTACCACCTTTCGCATGAGAATGTGTGGTATTGTAGGCCTGCTGTTTGTTTTTCGAGTAGCCTTAACGAAGAACCTCGGTAACTTTGATTATGAAGCTTAACCTAGCCTCGAGACCGCAGTGCGCGCCGTGCAACAGTAGACAGGGGACGCACGAGGTCAACATAGCATGCGCCGCCATCACTAATAATCTCAAATTGTCACCACCACACCGCATTACGCACATAAGACTTCGATGGCTCAAGTTTCGACTTTAACTGCGTCAGGCAGGTAAATTCTAAAATGATCGCGACCACAATTAGGTTTTCCTTGCCGTTTGAGTACGCGCTTGTCAGAGCTATCTCGGTCGCCTCGGTTTCGCCTTTCGTTGTACACTGAGAAAGTGGACACGCATGCATCCCCATTAGCAATATATACGAACAGATGACAGCCGTCAAGAGAGCATTCTAGCACGCGTAATAAAACAGTATGACGTACAGAAGGTGAAGGATCAATGGAAAATGTAATTGCAAATGCGAAACTTGCCAGGGCTGTTTGTGCCAGTTAAAGTGAGCTTCGTACCACTGATCGTAAAATAAATTGCTCGTGTATGCATTTCATCGCTTTGGCATTATGTGTATGCCCAACTTTATCGCCTTTAGACGTTGTAGAATGCACTTCGGAAGGCGAAGGCACTGCCTCGGACTCCATGTCACGTGATGCTCGCTTGCACCTAAATCACCAATTGCTGTACAAAGAAGTAACTGAAGCACCTTTTGCACTGTTTCCGCAGTTCATATTGACGAACTTGTTACTTTTAGAAGCGAGGTTGGATTACAGGAATGAGCTATCCAGGTGCTTGATATCCAGAAAACTGCGCTTCAACACGAATGAAAAAGGAGGGTCTATGCACGTTCACTTGCAGAGGGCAGTCTTCACACTATTCATTTCTTTTCGGCGCACCAACTAGGGTGGTGGCGGCAGTTGTCCCAGTGCCACCTAGGAAGAGTTTCACGTTTATCAAGACCAGGAATGACACTGCTTTTTGCGCCGGTGGGTGGCTAAACAGTGGCGAAGTGAACGAGTAGAGACCAAAATGATAGAATAGAACAGACGTCTCTAGGTGTCATCCGTTAGTGTACACACACATATATATAAGGACAGAGACAGTACCAAATCCTTGATATGTGGGGTTTAACGTCCCAAAACCACCATATGATTATGAGAGACGCAGTAGTGGAGGGCTCCGGAAATATAAACCACCTGGGGTTTTTTACCGTGCAACCAAATCTGAGCACACGAGCCTACAACATTTCCGCCTCCATCGAAAATGCAAAAATGCAGCCGCCGCCGCCGAGACCCAAACCTGCGACCTGCGGGTCAGCAGCCGAGTACACAGCACCAAATCCTGGGCAAGCTGTTGTATTCCATATTTTTCTTATTCTCCCTCGTCTAGCATGCACGTCTGTGCCAGAGTGTGCCAGTATCGGTCTTTGTCATCACACTGGGCCATGACTGCAAGCGTTGTCGATGGGCCACATGACAATGTTCTCGTGTTTGAGGCTAGCTGCAACAGTTGTCAATGTGTCTGGTGGGCGATGCTGGCTGCGTCGCTGAGGTTGAAACAAGCCACGTTGTGGCACTGCACGGGTATCGACCCTTGTGCTGTTTGGTGGCCGGAACTGGCTCGTTCGCTGGGGTCGGTTTACTTCATGTGGCAACTGAGGAGGACTACCCAAAGAGGTCTTCTGTGGGTGGTGTTAGCTGCACCGGGGTCGCCTTTCATGACCACTCTCCCAGCCCAATTTTCTACCACTGAGTTAAGCCGATGCTTGTAACTTGTTGTTAAACTTGCCTTAGACCGGCATGACTTAGCACTAATGGCTCAGCGGGGCTCGAACCAGGGTTCGCTGGGTGCCAGCCCAGTATTCTAGCACTGAGCTACACCGGCGCTAGTGACTTGTTTTCAATCTTGCCTTAGGCAGGCTTGATGTCGGGAAAGCAATCGCGTAATACGTTTTATGAAGTGTTTTAAAACATCGACAGAACAACCAGTCGTCGCACAATGCGATTAGAATAATGGGTGGGTGGTCCAATGCTCAAACCCATTAGGAAAGCTTGTTCTTGTTTCCCTATTAATTTTGGCTTGTACCCACTACAGCCATAATTCCTCTTCGTCGTCAGCCACTGGATGGACAATTGGCACAAAAAGTGTTTAGCGGATACCACGCTTCTCAGAAGAACGACAAAAAATACCAAAGCGAAAGCTAGTCTACTACCCAAAAGTTTACTATTAATGACCTAGTGGGTACTAAGCAAGTGTTTTCGTAGTAGTTACCCAATGGGTCTTTTGAAAAAGCTGTGAAAGGCAGCTTTGGAAAAATTAGCAGTGCTCGTGTCGCTTTGCCGGCCTGCGACGCGTACAGCCATGAACCAAGGGTCTTCTCTTCGGAGAAAGGTCTACTGTCAAGGGTCTCTAACGTTTCGCGTAGCAAGTTGCGTTCACTCGAAAAACGTTCACATGGACACAGTAGATGTCTCGTCAGTGTCACACGATTCACATTGGGAGTTATCCGCCATTCCTATGCGAAAGGAGTACGCCTTTGTAAAAGCTACTCCTAACCACAGGCGGCACAGTAAAGTTGCATCCTGGTGGGAGAGGTCCGATATAACTTGAAGCTTTCTCGATGGGTCCAATTTGTGTAGGCGGTGGTTCCTGACATTGGGGTCACTCAGCCAAGTTTCCGACATGGTGTTAGCGAACGAATGAAAGCCCCTTGCAGCGTCGGTTCTCGAGAATGGAATCGGAGTTGTCTGGGCGTCCGCGTGGGCGGATCGGGCAGCATTATCAGCAAGGTCATTACCGACAATACCACAATGTCCCGGTAACCACTGGAACACTACCTCATGTCCTTTCGATAAAACTTCGTGAATCACTTCCCTTATTTCATTCACTAGTTGTTGATGCTCCCTTTGTCGTAAAGCTGATTGCAAGCTCTGAAGAGATGCCTTGGAGTCGCAGAACACAGCCCATTTTTGAGGTCGGGCTTCCGCGATATAAAGTATAGCAGCACGTAAGGCGGCAAGCTCTGCTGCTGTGGATGTTGTCCTATGCGACAGTTTGAGCTTTATAGTGACATGGTACGCCGGGATGACAACAGCACCTGTGGAGCTGTCAGCCGAGACCGATCCATCGGTGTAGATGTGCGTCCTCTGGCCGTATTTCTCGTTGAGTAGCGACAATTTTTCTAAAGACGACCGGACTACGTGACCGCTCATAAGCGTGCAATAGACAAGGTCACATCTACACACACGTTGCCCTTCACTTCTCTCTCTCTTCTCCGTTAATCTCCTCACCCCTTCCCCCAGTGCAGGGTAGCAAACCGGACGTGCGTCTGGTTGACCTCCCTGCCTTTCATTTCTTCCCTTCCTCCTCCTTCCTCCTGTGAAAGGCAGCTCTTCATGTTTTCGCTGTGGCTGTGCTGCGCCTACCATGCAGGCCTGGCGTTTTTTTTACGGAGTGGTTAACGTTACTGAACGCCTGAGACAGTAAGTAGCCACACAGTCTGACTGGTGGTCGGATGAATCGCTGATAGCCTCGTCCAATCATACGCGTCAGATGTATCTGTGGAGTGCAGACGGCACGGAAGACGAGACAAACAACTCTGGTTGCACTGATGAACTGTGGTGACGGTGCGACATCGCACAGTTGGCGACACATGACTCGCGACGCATGCTCACGACACATAACATTGCGTAGTAAATTAGGGAATAGTTCGCGGGGACCAGAATTGGCTATCGAACGTAAGCGTGTGCGGGCTTTGCGACAACGATATCGGCAAACAGCGGACCTCCTCTTTTCAGACATGTACCGCAAATTGTATGTTTACACTTTCTCCACCTACAAGTATAAAATCAGGCAAGCAAATTCATCGTTTATTAAAGACACTTATTACTTCCTTACTAAGAAATGGCTTTGATATTTTCAAAACAGTATTTCAAAAACACCACCAAGTAACTTTTCTGCCTCCTCTAAATTTACCCAACGGCACTCACACAACTTTTGTTATAGAGTCTGCCCGGCTCCTACACGATACACTGTTAGCAGTGGACAACTGTTCTGAAGACAACACGCATCACACTATAATACGTGACAATGTGGATAGTCCTTACCCATGGCACACTTTTGACCCTTTTTTTACAATATCTGAGATAGAGTGTGCGCTGAAACAGGGTGATTCCCACTCTGCTCGTGGACGCCACGGAGTAACCTACCCGTACATTAAAGGATTATTTGAATACCGCACCGAAGTTTTGTATTTTATATTCATACGGCATTAAAAAATCGGACACATCCCGCAGGCTTGGAGAAGATGAGAAGGAATATTCATACTGAAGCCAGGTTGTTCGCTCAATTCACCTAAAGCATATAAATCAACAGTAATAGACTCTGTCTTCAGTAAACTACTAGGAAGATTCCTAAATGCTTGTTTGTAGTATTTCTCGACATTATTTATCTTTTTCCGAATAATCAATACGGTTTTACGGGCAATAAAAGGGCTACTTCAGCACCGTACACACTCTGAAGCAAATCAGCTGCGTACAAGGCATCCAAACTGCCTATCATACTCATATCTGTTGATTTTGTAGAATCATTCAAATGCGTTTGGCATCATGCAGTCTTAAACATTTTTACGCAAGTACAGGTGTCCACAAAACTTGTACTGCCTACTCAAATCCTTTTTATCAAACCGCATTATAAGGTTTTCTACCAAAGTCGCACAAGAGACAGTTGCAGTTCACACAACCATTGGCAGCCCGCAAGGATCCCCTGTCAGTCCGCTACTGTGGAACACAGTAATGCACAGCTTACTCAATCTTCTGTGCCACCCGCAGAACACATACAGGCGTACGCGTGCGATACCATCATTGTCATCACAGATACGCCAAGACTACAGTACAAGCATAGTCTGAGCATGTCCTCGCTTTAGTATCCGGGTGGGCACGAGAACAAAAAATTACGGTAAGCGCCGAGAAGTCCTTCTTCATGTTCGTTAACAACAGACACATGGGTACATCAAAATATCGCCCATCTATCCGCGAGGAGGGCATTTTTCTGAAACACAACAAAGAAATTAGAATTAAATGCGTTATATTTCATACCTGTTTATATATTCTTGCCCACTTTGATTAAATGATAGAAAAAGATGCAGTGTCCACGTCCCGCCTCTTCGAATTTGTTTAATAGCACCGTTCACTAAACAGTACACTCATTAGATGACTCTACCGTCAAGATATATACTGCCCTCTCTCACATATTCATGTCCAGTGTTGTGGCCTATGATCCCATCAAAATTCATTAGGATGCGAGTTTTGTCAGTGCCGCAAACTGTTTTAATTTCTTTAACAGGTGCATTTTACACCACACGTACGTCATCCCTACAGACTCTGGCTAACGCGCCTCCATTACCACAAGAGTTGGACAGACTATCTGCAGAATTTTCTTAGTCATACTCCGGAACGTAACTAACTATGGTGTGGAAATATTCACACCGGCTGACATACTGTATCCCCGCCGTGCTTGGGCTCATCATAGAACTAAAATTATAAATTTAGTTTCACTAAACTCTCGCCATCACAAGAAGCGGTTATTTTCAAAACAAAAGCCATTCACGTACACACCAACGGCTCATACACGTCATACACGGCTGGAGCGGCATACATTGCTTTGACGAAAGAAGAAAAAATCATAACTGTCAGGAAATTTCAGATCCACAACGCTTCAAGCGCATAGAACACGGAAATAATTGCATTTCTAAAAGCACTTCCTTTCGTTTCTACAAATAACTTTAACACGCAAGCCCACAATTACACAGACTATCTATCACTTCTAATAAAACTCTCAAGTCTCAATTATAACAAAGAAAGGATTAGGAGCATCAAGCTGCTTCCTAACAACATAATCTCGCCAGGCAAAATTATAAAACTGTATCACGTACCTGGCCTTATGGGAATTCCAGGAAATGAACTACGTGACGCAAGAGCTGCATGAGGAGGGAGATCAGGCTTCGTGCGTTACGCTAAAATATCAATTCGGTCGATACGAACTCAGTTTCATAGAATTTTGAATTCATACTTGCACACCCACTGGCAGACTGAAGGACCTGAGACAACGCTATTTCTTTGGATCGCGAGTCCGTACAAAATTCTTCAATGATTCCCCCCTCCTAAAAGACTGACACAACAATTGTCTGGTCAGGGACTCTTCTAGTATTATCTTTTTTAAGAATGGTAAGAGCGCACTGAATACGAATACACAAAGAAAGGACACGCACACGCACACACACACACACACACACACACACACACACATAGCGCTACTTTCAACAGTTTATTTTTTGTGATCACAACTCTACTTATAGGGCACAACGATGAGCACAACTCCTGCGCAGAAGTAACCGCAACATTACTACGCATCATAATGGACACCAGGGAAATCAAATTCCTTCTTCGTCAGCACGATATAAGGCATACTAACACACCTGTCACCCAACATTTGATTCTCCCCTGCCTCTACTATCTCGCGTGTAAGCTGATTCCTATTTCTTGATAAAACCGCGCACGTGTTGAACAGAGTTTGTCGTTCAATCAATCGATCAGTTTATAATCATGATAATAAACTGATTGATTGATTGAACGACAAACTCTAATCAGTGTCGAGGGTGTGGAGCCGTCAACTTACGAGAGAACCACATCTGCACACCCACGTGTAAGTTCTGTGGAGGAGGGCACCCCAACGGAGACAAAACGTGCAGAAAGTGGTTTCAAGTACCCTATGTGGTACGGGCCCGCCGAAGGGCCCGTACCACATAGGGTACTTCGGCGGGTCACGAAGGCGCCCATGGATACGCCAAGCCTACACAAGAGCCCCAGAAACCGCTCACGCTCTCGGAGTTGCTCGAGATCCAGACGCCGCTGTCTACCCAGAAAGAACAGCCGCTCCAAGTCGAGAGGAGTGCCGGAGTGCTCAGAATTAGGAGCGCCTGGTGCCACGCTGGCTGCTGGGACAAATTGGGCCGATAAAGTAAAAGGTACCGTGAGAGTAGCTGGTAGCACTGCTGCGCCAGCGGTGACTGACAGCAATGATGCCAGAATGGATTAATTGATTAGGGAGGTAAACTGTCTGTGGAAGGCTAACGAAGAACTGATGAAACAGGTAATCGAACTAAAAAAAGGTGCAGCCATGCCCTGCGAGCATTGTAACAGTCAGGCCAGTAAGTCAAAATAATGATTCATGTGAGTGGAACTGCTCTCCCGCTCCTAAAAAGAGAGCAGTTAGCCCCGAAAGGCCTTCAGTCTTCTCAGTCCTTGCTGAACTGAAAGATGTAATTAAAGAAATCAATGAGACGGTGAAAAGAACTTACTTTAGAGTGGACAAACTATGTAAACGGAGATTGACGGCAGAAAAGAGCTCAAAAATACTGGAAATGAAAAATGACGATGACGAATTGTTGCCATCAGACTCGGAAAGTCTAAATTCATTCTCTGGAACGTCTGGGAGTACTTTAAAAAGAATGACGGCGGGTAACAGCAAACAAAACTCATCGAATAAATATGACTAGCACGCACAGTATTCGTTGTAGCAGTGGAATTGTTGCGGATTCCTCAAAAAAAAGGCATCGCTGCGCCACTTAATTAGGCCAATGGCAAACAAACCAAGTGTAATTATGCTGCAGGAAACTATCAGACGAGGTCAAACTAACCGGCTACAAATCAGTACGTAGAGGAAAACATTGCGAGAGAGGATTGGCAACCCTCGTTGACAGAAAGCTACCTTTTATCAAACATGATATCCCGCTCGGATTGACCAAAATTGAGTAAACCCTAGAAGTCGTACTTAAAAGGCAGAGAAACAAGGGGCGCAGCAACTTCTGTTTAAACATATACAGCAGTCCCAGTGCCAAGAAACAGAACTTTGGGACACTTTTCGCCAAGGCACTCGCCATCGCCAAGAGCTTCCCGCTTATATTAGGAGGTGACTTTAATGCCCCCTACCAGGCGTGGGGATACACTTGCAATACAAAGAAAGGAGGACAGCTATGGGACCTCGCCACAAAAATCGGGCTCAGCCTGATCACTAAACCGGCTTTTCCCACCCGCTGTGGTACGTCCACGTGCAGAGTCTCTACACAGGCCTCACTTTTGTGAAAAACTCAAACGAAGCTGGCTGGGAAAATTCAGACACAGATCTAGGTAGCGACTACTACATCCTACACATTGGTATAGAAATGCCGGAACAACAGACTAGAACCTTTCGGTGCACCAACTGGGACCTTTTTAGGAAAGCTAGAGCAAAACGACTAGACTTAGAACTCATAAAAACTGGCAGACAGTCCTTCCAGACCTGGATCAACCAGCTCCCAGAGGACCTGCAGGAGGCCACTAGAAATATTACGACTGTAGACAGCACAAAGACCATAGATAGTAGGCTTGCACATCTGATGGAGGCCAAGCAATCCACCCTGCAAAAATAGAAAACACAAACCCTCAACGGGAAGCTCAGGAAAAATATTGCGTTGCTGATTATACAAATAGAGAAGCACTCACAATCCCTCACAAAACAACAGTGGGACGAAGCTTGCAACCAGGCAGACGGTAGAGTCAAACCTGGGGGCAGTTGGAACCTCCTCAAACACCTATTGAACGAGAACGAAACTAAGTCTAACAAGCGATCGGCCATTGCGAAACTAGTACATCAGGCAAGCTAGTCCAGGACTCAGGAGATAATCATGCAGCAGCTTGCGGAAAATTATCTCCCGCTGAAACAACTGGGGGAGAGCGATGAACCCATGGAGTAATCTGAACCACGATGCGAGGAAATGGACCATGATTTCACTGAAGGTGAAGTGCGAGCTGCCCTCCATGGTCGTTTTAGCAGATCGGCAGCTGTACCCGACGGCTTTTTTAAAAATTTGTGATTAACCTAGAAGATCACTCTATCACTTTTTTGACGGATCACTTCACCGACTTATGGAAAAAAGTAGAATATTCGGAGGAACAGAAGCGAGCCAATACTATTTTCATACCCAAACCAGGTAAACCACTCAGCCTAGATAACATCCGTTGAATCTCACTTACGTCAGGCCTAGGTAAAGCTGTGGTACGCGTCATTCTCAACAGAATTACGCGCTTCCTCGAACAACATGACATACTCCCATATACCATGATCGTTTTCCGTTCCGGGCTGACGACTCAGGACGCCATGCTCCTGATTGAGCATACAGGTTAGCCCAGTGCATGTGAGAGCGCTCCTAGGTCTCGGCGTCGAAAAAGCTTTTGATGGCAAAGAGCCTAGGGCTATCCTCGAGGTCCTATCCACGCTGGTCTGGGCGAGAGGCTTTTCCGCATAGTCAAGTTGTTTCTTAGTGGTAGACAAGCGATCCTCACACTAGTAGAACTAAATTCTAAGTTGTGGGAACTGGGCAACAGAGGCACCCCACAAGGAGCTGTTCTCTCACCCATGTTATATAATTTAGCAATGACCAGAGTGGCGAGCGATTTGGAGCAGATAGAATGTATACACTTCGCAATATATGACGACGATATAACCACATGGAGCGCCAACGAAAACATATGCCAAGCGGAGACTAGACTTCAGGAGAGTGTAGACATCGTGAAAAAGCACTTTCAGTGATATGGAACTAAATTGTTCGGTGGCAAAGTAAGAATTTTGATTATGGAAAATCTAGGTACGGGTCGAAGACCCAAGGGCTATGTCCCAGGTTTGAAACCCAAGAGTATCTTGTGCTGTCCGGACGGATCCGCGATCAAGCAGGTCAAAAAAATAAAGTTCAACGCTTCTACACAGAAGCGGAAGGTAGCAACTTCACTGCCATTCAGCATATTTCCAAAAAAACTGACCAAGTACGCAGGCATCTAAAGAGAGCCATAAACCGACACAGGGGCCTTGGTGAGGACAGCGCTCTAAGGCTACTGCACGCCTTCGCTCTCTGTCACTTCATCTACGTGGCAGATTTCCTACAATGGTCGCAGGCCGAGCTGAACAAGCTTAACACCAATATCAGAAAGTTGATTGGTTGGTATGTGGGGTTTAATGTCCCAAAACTACCATATGATTATGAGAGACGTCGTAGTGGAGGGCTCCGGAAATTTTGACCACCTGTGGTTCTTTAACGTGCATTCAAATCTGAGCACACGGGCCTACAACATTTCAGCCTCCATCGAAAATTCAGCTGCCGCAGCCGGGATTTGAAACCGCGACCTGCGGGTCAGCAGCCGAGTACCTTATCCACTAGACCACCGCAGCGGGGCTATCAGAAAGTTATTCAAGGCTGCCCTAGGTATACCCAACAGTACGTCGAACGAGAAACTCATGAGCTTAGGCGTGTACAATACTATGCAGGAAATGGCTGAAGCGCAACAGACGACGCAGCAGGAAAGACTAACAAAGACACGTGTGGGTAGGCTTATACTCAGGGCAATCGGGTCAGTCTCCAGTAGATTGAAGAACCCGAAGGAGGTCGAGGTCGAACTGAACGCGAAACCTTGAGACATGATCAGAACCACTCCCCTGCCGAGAAATATGTATCCGGAACACAATGTCAGCAGGTGGAACGGGAGAGTGAAAGCTTTATTCAAAGGAATCTAACAGGTAGGACAACAGACAGCCATCGTGGACGCCGCCTGGGTGAAAGGCCAAGAGGCCTACGTGGCTGTTGTGGGCGACAGCTAGGGAGAGGTCGTGGATGCCCTGACTATACTCACTAAACATTCCACAGTTGCGGAACAAGCCGCGATTGCTTTAGCTATCAGGAACGGAAAATATACATAAGTCTATAGCGACTCCAAAGCAGCAATTACGAGCTTCGACAAGGGCTATGTCGCTGAGACTGTGGTTAAACTTATGAACAAAGTCAATCCTATCGATACTGAAATTCGATGGTTTCCTGCTCATAAGGGATACGTGGATGAAACTCGCGTCAACCTCAATGAGGTGACGAATGACCTGGTACGAGGACTCGCTTGCCGTGCCGGTCAGACCCGATCCGACGCCCACTACCATTCCTGTGGCTACGAGGATAATTTATTAACTTACAACGACATCACAAATTATGGTTACTTGGGGCGTAGGCAATTTCCACTGCCATATGCGAAATTGAACAGGGCTCAAGCCGTCACGCTAGGTTTACTGCAAACCGGAACTTACCCAACTCCATATTTTCTACACAAATTTCTCCCTGACAGTGAAATTTAAGACAAGTGTGACGCGTGCGATGGCATCCTTGGGATCAGACACATGCTGGCGGGCTGTCCCGCGACTCTCGCCGAACCCGAAGAACAACTGCTTTACTGGCAGACGATGGTGCGAAGTGCGTCTTATTAAGACCAACTGCGGGCAGTTCGGAAGGTCACAAGACTAGGCCTGACGGTACCGATGTGGACGCGGCCCGCCTCGGTCTGAAGAGACCGGGCTTCAGGACAAATAAACTTTTGTGAATGAATGCATGAATAAAACAAAGCTTGCTTGTTTCCACAGAATGAGTTACTTCGCTGAGGACTTGCCTACTTTTGATGTTTGCAAGTCGGTCTAGAGTTTATGCTATTCCAGCACGATCCAGATGGTGTAGAACACGTGGTCGCTTATCCCAGCGGAAAGATTTCAGACACCGAGCGCCAAATAAATCCAATAAGCTGGATTGTCTTGCAGTAGTATGCAGCGTCAGCGATAAATTAAGGCATTATCGTTTCGGAAGAAAGTTCACTGGTTTCACTGTTGACTATACTATAGCATAAATGTTCACCAAGCAGCAACTGAAGCACAAATTTGCCAGGTGAATAGTCATACTGCAAGAATACAATTTTGACGTGCGCCACCGCACCGGTGAGCTAAACAACATCACCGATGCACTCTCGTAGAACCTTTTTTTCTGCAAGGAACAAGCCAGGCAAAACAGCATGTTTATAGCCCAGATGCGTATGTCCCAAGCCCAACATCGGCAGAAGAATATGGCAATAATCAATGAACCTATCTATCTTTTACAAGGAATATCACAGTATTTTTGTCATGTGCAATGCCGCACTGTATAGGCGTCCCTAGCACGCTTACCGCTCCGAAGAACGTTACCTTCTGGTGAGTCCCAAATCTCACCGGTCACAAATAATAGGAGGTATTCATGACTCACCAGAAGTTGGACACACCTGCCAATGAGCCACGCTCCGAAAACTAAAGAACACTTTCTGTGGCCGAAGATGCCAAGTAGCGTCCGTTCTTACATGACATGTTGCAAAATCTGTCAGCGGTTAGAGCGACTGCCTGAGTGTCAAACAGAATTAGTAACACCCATTCCAGATACGTGTAACATTTTCCGACACAATCGGCATTGATTACGTTGGACCTATGCATACGACTCGTGCGGGAAATAATTATGTGATTGTATCTGTAGACTACCTGTCGAAATATGTAGGTGTTGAAACCATGCCATCTCTTGCATCCAGTTACCTAACCGATTTCGTGCAGCACCAATTCTACAAGGCACGGCTTACCAAATAACTTTATATCAAATCGGGTTACAACGTTTTGTGGTACAGAACTGAAAAAGTACCTTTGCCGGCAGGCATGTAGCACCACTTTGCATCTGCGTTTCATCCTCAAGCAAACGGGCTGTCCTGCAGAACCACTCTTGTGTGCATTGTACATAGAGAGCTTGTGTTTGGCCATAATAAAGATGAGACCATCCGCGGTTTTAGAATGCTTAGCGACAAGGTAACAGTTTTCGCATGAGCTGATCATGTAGCAGTATGTTGTTCTATCAAATAAAGTGTACAAGAGACAGTTGGAGTTGTAAAAAATTGCAGAGATCACAAGAAGTTGAGTGAAATGAGAAAAGTGTCTGGGGCTGTAACAAGGGTATTGAACAGCAACCCCAGATGTCTATGCTAACAATCACTAGTTCAACACTCTAGTAAAATACCTAGGCGGCCTTTCCAGTAGTACAAAGACACCAATGACTTTTGGACTGAACAAATAAAACAAACGCGCGAAAGGACAACGCAGTGGAATGGCACAGACAGACAGACAGACAGACAGACAGACAGACAGACAGACAGACAGACAGACAGACAGACAGACAGACAGACAGACAGACAATGAACTTTATGTGATCCTGAGGAGCTTTCGCGGGAACCCTTATCGGGGACCCGCGGAAGCCGCTGGCCATGTCAAAGTCGGGGCTGGGACACCGTGATGTTCCGCCCTTTCTTGGGCCCTCTGGATTGCCTGGATTTGTGCCTGGAGCGCTGGGCTCCGGAGTGCCTCTTCCCAGTCGGCTTCGCTTGATTGAGGGCCGTTAGGTAACGCGAGGATGTGCCAAAGCATGTGCGCTAATAAACAATAAATTTCATTACATTCCGGACGACATGAGTCAACGTCTGTGGAGATACGACTGAGAAAGCACCACAAGGGGAACGAGCCCGTCTGGAGCAATGTAAGTGTAATTGACTGAGACCTATCTAACTTCGAGTGAGGAAGAGGATAGGCCCTTCTAGTTAGCCGATAGCCAGATGTGATTTAATTAAACGTAAGGAGTGGATCGTTACGCTGGATTTATTCCTGACCCCGTAAGGCCTCCATGCCGCCACGGCGCGTTCGATCTCGTGCATGGTCATGGGCAAGCACGTTGAGGTTAGGTACGTGCTGATGAACGTCCGCACCCATATGGGTGGGAAACCAAGAGATCAAGTGAGTGCCAGGGTCTGTTCTTTTTTCTAGAATGGAGGCAGCCTCTCGCGCTAGGTTACCGAACTCAAAAGCTTTGATGACCGCTCGTGAGTCTGTTAACACGGTGGTTTGTGAGCGGTCGGTCATGGCCAGGGCTATGGCGACCTCTTCTGCAACAGCGCTTGTAGCTAACCTGACCGAGGCTGAAGAGCGTAATACCCCGTTGCCGTCCATGACTGCCAGCGCGAATGTGCTAGACATGCCGTACTGAGCCGCGTCGACAAAGACAGTTGATTCTCAATTCTCAGCGGCGTTCTGTAATATCGCCCGTGCTCGGGCTTTTCGCCTCTCTACATTGTATTGCGTGTGCATATTCCGAGGGAATGGGCTGACCACAAATGTTTCCCGGACCTCCCGGGATAATGTAATTTCCCGTTCAGCAAGCATTCTGTGAGCCATGCCCGCCTCGTCCAGGATGCGTCTTCCTGCCCTGGTTGACGAGAGCCTGACCACCTGGGCGGCGACCTGCACTTCGATCACCTCATCAATCTCGTTGTGCCTACCGAGTTTTCTTAATTTGTCAGAGCATGTGGTTACTGGTAACCCCAGTACCTTTTTGATGCTCTTACGGATGAGTGTGCCTAGCTTATTTTTTTGTTCTAGTCCAGGTAAGGGCCGATGCTACATAATTATTGTGGCTCATTAGGAATGCATGATGGATCTGAAGTGGGTTGGCTTTTTTAGTCCCTTTCCGTGTCCTGATACTCTGGCAACAAGTCTCAGCATGCTTTCGGTTTTGGCCGTGATGTTCGTCAGTGTTTTGGCGTTACACCCTCTCGCGTCAATCAGTAGTCCTACGATTCTGATTGAATCTACTCGTGTAATGCGCTGTCCATTTCTTGGAAAGAGAGAGATGGGAATTTGGTCCAGGTGTGGAAGTCTCCTAACGCCTTGCCTGACCGGCCTGTACAATAACAGTTCTGATTTGTTCGGAGAGTTGGAGGCCTGTGCCTTCTAGGTAGGACTCCGTTTCGTCTAGGGCTGATTGCAGCACGTTTTCTGCGTCTGCGAGTGATCCTCCCGGGCACCAGATTGTGATATCGTCCACGTAAAGCAAGTGGCCTACATTGGGCAGAGATCTGAGCCTCTCCGATAAACCCTTCATGACCATATTGAATAACAAGGGGGAGATGACCACCCCTTGGGGAGTGCCTGTGGCTCCTAAGGAGAACTCGACTGACTTGTGTGTAGGGATCCTAATGGTAGCCATACTATTCATCAGGAATGACCTAACAAATGCCTGAAACTTTGCTCTCAGACCTAGGCTGGTCGTGGCCTGCAAGACAAACCGATGACACACGGTGTCAAAAGCCATGGTCAGGTCGAGGGCTAAGATCCCTCTAACATCCCTAGTGCTTTTGTCGAAAATGTGCTTCTTAAGAAGTAGCATTACATCTTGTGTGGAAAGGCCAGGCCTGAAGCCGATCATGTTGTGTGGGAATTCTTGCGTTCTATGTAGTTCGAGATCCTATTCACGATCGCATGTTCCACCACCTTGCCTACACAGGAGGTGACCGATATCGGCCTCAGGTTGTCAAGACTCAAGAGTTTACCCAGTTTTGGTATAAACACAATTGAGGCCGCTTTCCACTCTGCTGGTGCGCTTCCACTCTCCCAAGTCTTGTTGACCTCTTTCGTTAGCATCTCAATTGATCTATCATCCAGGATCCTTAACAGTCTGTTTGAGATGCCGTCTGGTCCTGAGGCTGACCTGCTATTCAAGTTGTAAAGGACGGCCCTAATTTCAGACTCCGTGAAGGGGTCATCGAGCTCTTTTACCGTGTCACGTTCTCTTTCAGGATACTCTCCTGAGCGTCCTGCGCCTAGCGGGAGATATCTATTCGCTACCTCATCTAGGAACGTTTCTTCCGTTCTACCCTTTCGTCTGTGCTTGTGAATCAGGCGGCACAGTGCCTTTCTTTGATTGCCTTTCGTCTGCGTGTCATCTAGCATGTGTTTAAGAAGATTCCTTTTCCTTCCTGTACGCATGCGTCCATCGACTCCTGAACAGATCTCATCCCATAGTAGCCGAGCTAATTCGGTGCAGTACTGTTGGATCTCCCTATTAAGTTCCGCAACCCTCTTTCGTAACCACCGGTTAAGCCTCTGTGTTTTCCATCGCCTCAAAATGGAGGCTTTGGCTTCCAAGAGATGTGCGTGGTGCGGATCTATCCTGGGAACATCGAGCTCGGTTTTAATAGTTTTTGTGGCCTTTTCAACGTCTCCTCTGAGCGTCTGAATGAGTTCGCTGAAGCTTTCGTATTCACCCGTGTCCTCGTTTCTGAGCTTTCAGAAAGCATCTCAGTTCATCACTTTAAGTTGCCTGGCCTGGGAGGCTCTGACCTGAATGGTAACACTAATGATGAAGTGATCGCTGCCCAGGTTGTTTTGTTTGCTATCCCATGTTGTTTGCTGTAAATTTTCGATAAACGCGAGATCGGGGGATGTGTCTCTTTCCACCTACGTGCCCAGTCTCATGGGAAAGCGGGGATCGGTGATGACTGTTAGCCTTAGGCCATCGACTGCCCGCGCTAGATTTATGCCCTTAGCCGTTTGCCTTAGCCGTTTGCCATTTACCAATGTTACCCTTGTGAATGGTGCCGGTGTAATCTACGCATGCAATCCCTTCCCTCGCTCGGCAACTCAGTTACGCGGCGAATGTGTTGGACATTTATACAGTTTTGAGGCCACCTTCCCTTTAGATACAACGTGCGAAAAGAGACCGTTGACGATAAATGCCGTCACCTCCGCCGCGGCTACCACCTCCCCTGTCCAATACATCCTCCTGCATAGCGTCGATAACGCGCTTACGCCAGTCCAGCGCACAAAGGTTGTTCGACTGCTTGAACGTTTTCGCGCCTCTTTCGACGTTGGCCAGCCATTATTGGGGCGCGCATCTGCAGTGGCTCATCGTATAGACACTGGTCATCGTGATACCCTGCGAAAGCGTACCTTCCGAGTACCGAAGGCCGAAGGCCGCGTTATTAACGACAACGTCGATCACATCCTGAAACGTGGCATTATTCAGAAATCAAACAGTTCTTGGGCCTCTCCTGTCGTGCTGGTGTGGAAAAAAGACGGTTCGATGAGATTTTGCGTTGACTACCACCGTCTTGACAAGATTACACGGAAGGATGTTTATCCCCTACCTGGCATCGATTCCGCCCTGGACTGCCTTCAAGTAGCCGAATATATCTCATCACTGGACCAGCGCTTAGGTTACTGGCAAGTGCCCATGGCTGAAGCAGACCGGCCGAAAACAGCTTTCGTCACCCCTGACGGTTTATACGAATTTATAGTAATGCCTTTCGGCCTTTGCCACGCGCCTGCTAACTTCGCAAGGATGATGGACACCATTCTCAGAGGCCTCAAAGGCAAACGTGTCTATGCTACTTAGATGACATAGTGTTTTTTATGCAGAATTTCCATCTCATATCGCTTGCCTTGAACACTACAGAAATACAGACGGACGCTAGCTGTGTCGTCCTTGGCGCGGTACTCGCCCAGCGAAAACCAGACTTTGGCAAGTACGTTGTAGTATATGCCAGTCGTACCCTCACAAAGGCGGAGTCAAGTTACTTCATCCCAGAAAAGGAGTGTTTGGCAATTGTTTAGGCCATCGATAAATTTCACACCTACCTCTATAGGCGTAAGTTCGATGTTGTTACCGACCACCACGCGTTATGTTGACTGTCGTCCTTGAAAGACCGAACTGGACGCCTGGGTCGCTTGGCTTCGCGATTACAGGAGTATAATATACGTGTGATTTATCAATTTGGATGAAAACACTCAGACGCTGACGCCCTATCTCGATCGCCACAGCTTTCCGACACTGCCGGCTCACCAGCTTCCACTTGTTATTCATCTTCTCTCACCAACACAGACATTCCGGAAGCACAGTGCAAAGATTCCTGGATCGCTTCTCTGCTTGACATATTGTATCAACAGGCCCCAAGCTCCGCCTCACGCACCCTACGTCATCAAGTCCAACACTTCGCACTTAGTGAAGGCTTGCTGTGTCGTCGCAATTGCCTGACCCATGGCCGCAGATGGCTCACCGCGATCTCTCGTCGTTTGTGCACGGACATTTGCAGTGCTTCCACGACGACCCTCAGTGTGGTCGCGCTGGCTCGTTCAAGACATACTCGCGTCTTCGCCTGAGGTACTACTGGCCTGAGGTACACCCCCCACCACTATTGACGGCAACCGCTGGATAATTGTCGCCATCGACCTGCTCACGTGGTAGGCAGAAACATCTGTGCTTCCAGGTGCTGCTGCGAAAGACGTCACGTAGTTCCTTCTTTGTCATCTAATTCTGCTTCATGGGGCCCCACGTGAATTACTTAGTGATCGTGGCCGCGTCTTCCCCTCAAATGCCATAGAGGTTCTGCTCAAAGAAGGCCGCATTGTACACCACACCGCTTCCGCATAGCATCCTCAGACTAACGGCAAGGCGGCACACTTCAAGCTTACCTTTTCCGACATGCTAGCGATGTACATGTCGAAAGACCACACAAACTGGGACCGCGTACTTCCTTTCGTCACCTACGCTTACAACTCTGCGTCTCAAACTACCACTGGCTTCTCTCCCTTTTTTCTTCTGTATGGACGTGAGCCTTCATGTTCTATGAACCCCACTCTGCTGTACCAACCAGCCGTTTCCGAGGGCGAACCCATCTCTCAAACTGCTGCTTACGCTAAGGAATGCCATTAACTGGCTCGCTCGTACACCACGCAAGATCAGTCGCACCGAAAATTCCGTCATGACACCTCTGCGTCTGATGCCCATTACTTCCCAGGAAAGCTGGTTTGGTATTGGGTCCCGTCCACAACTCCTGAACTTTCCACTCAGCTTTTGTCACGGTACCACGGTCCTTACCGCATACTGGAGCAAACATCTCCCGTAAACTACGTCGTCAGGCCGGTCAAACCATCACCCGATTATCGCCGCCGACGCCGCAAAACAGTTCACGTCACGTGACTTAAATTCTGCTACGAACCACCTGTGGCGTCTTTTCCCTAATCTGCCGTCGTAAGGATGGCTCCACTTTGTGCAGGGAGAACAGTGTACTGGTGCACATCGGCGCTAGCTCTGTGCCAGTGAGGGAAAAGAGGACGAAGCTCGTCTGTCACGCTCTCGGTCTCCTGTTTTCTGTGCTGCAGTTGTCTTGCTTGCCCTGGCGAGTTTATTGCTGAAACTTTTTCGAAGAACACGCTTGTTACAGTATTTATGAAAAACTACCACAGCTGAAAGCGGTTCTCAATCTGGATGCTCCCTTCAAAGCCCCACGTTCCGACGATCACAAATTGGCCTGTCAGAAGATCCAAACTACGACGATTGAGGGCTACCCAGCACAACAAAATCAAGCGGGAACATGACAGATGCCATAGCCCTGCTCTGAGCAGGCCCGACAAGAAGTTACTCCCTAAGTTCGACGGGTCATTTATAATTATTGAGCGTGTAGAAAAAAATGCCTGGATTGTGAACAACTGATATGCGAACTTCATTTTCAATAAACATAAAAAAAATTTGACATGCATATTTTGTGGTTAAAAAAAGCAGTCGGACAGTTGCAGGTGAAATAAACTGTCGTTTCTTTGCTGTCTTTGTCAGGCCCGCTGTGTGGTCGAATGTAATGAAGAGCGGCGCCGCAGTTGTGGGGCATGGGCTGGGCAGTGAAGGAGGGCAGAGTAGAACAGGTTGCCCGACACACACACACACACACACACACACACACACACACACACACACACACACACACACACACACACACACACACACACATATATATATATATATATATATATATATATATATATATATATATATATATATATATATATATATATATATATATATATATATATATATAAGTCAAGTAGATCCTCCAAGAGAACGGTAACAACGGAAGTGTTTAATTCGACAGTTTCGGCCAGAGTCTGGCCTTCATCAGGAGTCATGGTACATTCTGTTTGCGCTCACATTTATAGTATTTTGGGTAAAAAATGAGAGGGAAGGAACGAAAAAAAAAAAAAAAAAAAAAAAAAAAAAGTTTGAAAAACGAGAGAGGAAAGGATATCCAGAAAGTTCCAGGTTCCACTGTGCTTCGCGAGTGGCGTCGTCAGTGTGTATTTTCTTAGTATTGCGTTCAGTGCAGTTTGGTGGCGGTCCCTTTATTGTAGACGGGGCCTGGCTAAGGTAAGGGCTTGCGTGTCGCGAAAAATGCTTTTTTTTATTATTATTTTTTATTTTTTATTTTTTAAAGACCGTCACTAATTCGGCGTCGGGGACAGCGTTCCGAGGCTCCAGGAAGTCGGCGCGGGAGAAAATGTTTCTTAAGGCGCTGTCTGTCGTTTTGAATGCTATTTTGCTCTGCGAATCCGCGTTTGGGGGTTTTAATTGTGTATGGGGTGGCCCTTCTATATGTCGGGCTTTGTTGTCGAAATGCGGGAAGGGTTTCCAAACTGCGAGAAAGGACGTTTGAAGTGATTGCTATTTTGTACTGGGAAACCGCGTTCGGGGCGTTTAGTTGTGTATGTGGATGTCGGGCTTTGTTGCCAAAATCGGGGAAGGGTTGCCAAAAGGCGAGAAGGGGCGTTTGAAGTGATTGCATTTTGTTCTGGGAATCCACGTTCGGGGCTTTTAGTTGTGCATGCGGTGACCCTTCGACAAGTCGGGCTTACAACTATTGTTCGGTTATTCAGAGAAATAGAAATAGACGACAGTGGTTCACTGAAACACGCAAAGATATTTGTAGTTGTCCAGTCCTCGTCGCCGCCACAGTGCCGCGAAATCTTGAACTGTTATGATTACAATTATAAACTTACATATACACACATACACCCCCATACATATGTGCATATGCATAAGTACATATACACATATAAATGCATATGTATATATTATAGTGCTTTGATTGCTGCAAGTGTACCCGGACTTTCATTTATGCCTTTTTCGAGGGTGTTAAATCGGTGTATGAGGTATGATTCACGTTGTTCACGTTCCCGGTTTGATTTAAATCCTGTTTCTAAAAGTGTGACTGACAATTTGTCGAAGGAGTGGCCGGGAAGGTTAAGGTGTTTTGATAGAGGTAGATTCGGCGCTGATTTCGCGTGGGCTCTGTGATTATTGAAACGAATCCTAAAGGGTGTTTCCGTTTGTCCGATGTATTGCATGCCGCACACGTTGCATTCAAGTAGATATACCACATTAGGGGAATCGCATGTTAGATTTCCTCGTATGTTAATTGAAAAGTTGGATTGTGTGCTGCTTGCCTTGCTTGTATCTCGCATCGCTTTGCATACAAAACATCGAGGCTTCAGACAAGGTCGGCATGAACTGTCGGAAGTTGAAGTATTGATTTGGGAGTTTACAAGTGTGTCTTTGAGGTTGCGTGTTCGTCGGTAAACGACGCCAGGAGCCGATGGGAATGCACGTTTTAGACGTTCACTTTGTTCCAGTATGTTGTAATGTCGTTTAAGGATTTTGTTAACGTTGGGGAAATTCGTGCTGTATGTTAAACATAGGTGTGTCTGTTGCAGGTTGTGTTGTGGTGGCCGCTTCATCAGAAGGTCATCACGCTGAAGTTTTCTAGCTTTTTGAATAGCGTCATCAATTACATGTGGAGGATATTTCTGTTTTTCGAGCACGAGTTTAAGCTTTTGTGAGCTCGCGTGGAAGTCAGTGTCTTTTGAGCAAATTCGCTTAAAACGGTGGGCCTGGCCGTATGGAATGCTGTTTTTACAATGGCGTGGATGATCACTTTGGTAATGGAGGTACTGTTGTCGATCTGTTGGTTTGCGGTAGAGGGTTGTGGAAAGTTTATCATCTTCTATTATTATGGTAACGTCAAGGAAATTTACGGTTACTTGTGAGTAGGTGTGTGTGAAGTGTATGTTTGGATGCACAGTATTGTAAGTATCGATAAAGTTTAGCAGTTCATCCTCGCTGTGAGTCCAAATAAGAAAAATATCGTCAATGTACCGCCTGTATAGGAGTGGTTTCAAGGGAGTTTGGGACAAAAATTCGGTTTCTAGTTCTCCCATAAAAATGTTAGCATAGTTTGGTGCGAGTTTGGTACCCATGGCGGTGCCGCTGATTTGTCGAAAGTACTCTTGGTTGAACTCGAATGAGTTCAGTTCTAATACAAGTCTTGTGAGGCTTGTGAGGCTTGCGCAAGCCTCACAAGACTTGTATTAGAACTGAACTCATTCGAGTTCAACCAAGAGTACTTTCGACAAATCAGCGGCACCGCCATGGGTACCAAACTCGCACCAAACTATGCTAACATTTTTATGGGAGAACTAGAAACCGAATTTTTGTCCCAAACTCCCTTGAAACCACTCCTATACAGGCGGTACATTGACGATATTTTTCTTATTTGGACTCACAGCGAGGATGAACTGCTAAACTTTATCGATACTTACAATACTGTGCATCCAAACATACACTTCACACACACCTACTCACAAGTAACCGTAAATTTCCTTGACGTTACCATAATAATAGAAGATGATAAACTTTCCACAACCCTCTACCGCAAACCAACAGATCGACAACAGTACCTCCATTACCAAAGTGATCATCCACGCCATTGTAAAAACAGCATTCCATACGGCCAGGCCCACCGTTTTAAGCGAATTTGCTCAAAAGACACTGACTTCCACGCGAGCTCACAAAAGCTTAAACTCGTGCTCGAAAAACAGAAATATCCTCCACATGTAATTGATGACGCTATTCAAAAAGCTAGAAAACTTCAGCGTGATGACCTTCTGATGAAGCGGCCACCACAACACAACCTGCAACAGACACACCTATGTTTAACATACAGCACGAATTTCCCCAACGTTAACAAAATCCTTAAACGACATTACAACATACTGGAACAAAGTGAACGTCTAAAACGTGCATTCCCATCGGCTCCTGGCGTCGTTTACCGACGAACACGCAACCTCAAAGACACACTTGTAAACTCCCAAATCAATACTTCAACTTCCGACAGTTCATGCCGACCTTGTCTGAAGCCTCGATGTTTTGTATGCAAAGCGATGCGAGATACAAGCAAGGCAAGCAGCACACAATCCAACTTTTCAATTAACATACGAGGAAATCTAACATGCGATTCCCCTAATGTGGTATATCTACTTGAATGCAACGTGTGCGGCATGCAATACATCGGACAAACGGAAACACCCTTTAGGATTCGTTTCAATAATCACAGAGCCCACGCGAAATCAGCGCCGAATCTACCTCTATCAAAACACCTTAACCTTCCCGGCCACTCCTTCGACAAATTGTCAGTCACACTTTTAGAAACAGGATTTAAATCAAACCGGGAACGTGAACAACGTGAATCATACCTCATACACCGATTTAACACCCTCGAAAAAGGCATAAATGAAAGTCCGGGTACACTTGCAGCAATCAAAGCACTATAATATATACATATGCATTTATATGTGTATATGTACTTATGCATATGCACATATGTATGGGGGTGTATGTGTGTATATGTAAGTTTATAATTGTAATCATAACAGTTCAAGATTTCGCGGCACTGTGGCGGCGACGAGGACTGGACAACTACAAATATCTTTGCGTGTTTCAGTGAACCACTGTCGTCTATTTCTATTTCTCTGAATAACCGAACAATAGTTGTAAGCCCGACTTGTCGAAGGGTCACCGCATGCACAACTAAAAGCCCCGAACGTGGATTCCCAGAACAAAATGCAATCACTTCAAACGCCCCTTCTCGCCTTTTGGCAACCCTTCCCCGATTTTGGCAACAAAGCCCGACATCCACATACACAACTAAACGCCCCGAACGCGGTTTCCCAGTACAAAATAGCAATCACTTCAAACGTCCTTTCTCGCAGTTTGGAAACCCTTCCCGCATTTCGACAACAAAGCCCGACATATAGAAGGGCCACCCCATACACAATTAAAACCCCCAAACGCGGATTCGCAGAGCAAAATAGCATTCAAAACGACAGACAGCGCCTTAAGAAACATTTTCTCCCGCGCCGACTTCCTGGAGCCTCGGAACGCTGTCCCCGACGCCGAATTAGTGACGGTCTTTAAAAAATAAAAAATAAAAAATAATAATAAAAAAAAGCATTTTTCGCGACACGCAAGCCCTTACCTTAGCCAGGCCCCGTCTACAATAAAGGGACCGCCACCAAACTGCACTGAACGCAATACTAAGAAAATACACACTGACGACGCCACTCGCGAAGCACAGTGGAACCTGGAACTTTCTGGATATCCTTTCCTCTCTCGTTTTTCAAACTTTTTTTTTTTTTTTTTTTTTTTCGTTCCTTCCCTCTCATTTTTTACCCAAAATACTATAAATGTGAGCGCAAACAGAATGTACCATGACTCCTGATGAAGGCCAGACTCTGGCCGAAACTGTCGAATTAAACACTTCCGTTGTTACCGTTCTCTTGGAGGATCTACTTGACTTATTGCAACGCTACGGCCATTTTCGCCACCATGCCTGCCTATATATATATATATATATATATAGGCAGGCTACGTGGTTGACTGGCCGTAGGGTTGTATATAGTCAAGTAGATCCCCCGTGAGCAGTCACAACGTGGTTTATTTCGACGTTTCGGCCTAGAGTCTGGCCTTCATCAGGATTGGAGGTACAGTTTGTTGGTGCTCAGCTTTGTACAATCGCAAATCAGAAGGAAAGAGGGAAAAATGACAGCAAAAAAGAGAAAAAAGAAAAAAAGAAAAAAAGAAGAAAAAAAAAGAGAAAGAAAGAAAAAAGTGAAAAGGAATATAAGGTAGACTCCCCCCGCGCGCCCCCCTTCAACTCTTCCTTCCACTTTCCCCTCCTTTTCAAGAAGATTAAACTTAAAAAAAATTACGGCATATTCACGGGGTGAATGATGATGAATGGGCGAAGCTCCGGAGGGATTCATCGGTAAACTGTGAATCTTCGTGTAATTCGCCAAGTCGACCATCATGTAAGGACGTGAGAAACGCTGTGTGTGTATATACACAAATCAACTTTTATTTGTTCTTAGACGATGGATGGCTTGCGATGTCCCTTCATTATGACGGCTTTATGGTCTGTGAAATGAAGAGAGAGCGGTTCCTGTATGGGTTGCAGTGGGCAATTTGCAAATACTAGGTCTATGCATGTTCCTCGGATCGTGGTAGGTTTCATATGGTCAAATGATATACGTCTGAGTGCATATCTAGAAGCCATATGTTGGATAAGCCAATTATTGTCTATGATAGCCACGTTAAAGTCTCCAAGTAGTACAAATGGTCCATTCTTGTGTTTGTTCTCATAATTTCGTAACGCAGTGTCCATGAATGTCTTGATGTTCCCGGTCGACAGGTTGGGTGCGAGGTACATGGTCATGAGGACGATTCCAGAGTCAAAGAGTTTGATGGCTGCATATTCTCCGTTTTGGCTTTGACTCGTGAGTGGTAGTCTGAGATCTTCAGCCATTTCCGTTTGCCTCACGTAGATGGCGACACCACCTGCAGGACGTTCTGATTCATCGGTACACACGACGGGAACGTATCCTTTGATGAATAATCTCGTCACGTTCCACGTCTCGGTAAAGCACAGCACGTCGGCTGCGGTCAGTATGGGGTCCCTTTCTATGTCAAGTGCGTGGGCATTGAGAGAGCGAACGTTGAGGAGGGCAATGGTAAACTCGTTGGAAGAGTCAACGTCTTCTCGCAGAGATCGTTGATACTGCGGCGTCACGGTCGGTAATCGATGTCGGCTTAGACGTTGAAACTCGTTCAGCATCGCCGTGTCCTCGTTCTTGTCTTTATGGTAGAACCGCTGGTCTCCTTTTGCATTGGTCAGGTAGAGGTTATTTACGTTGGTGCAGCGGCTGAGCGCGACGTACACCAACTTCTGGGGGTGCGTTTTATTATATTCATAGACAATTGACGAGTACGTTCCCCCTTGGGACTTGTGGACCGTAATGGCACCGGCCTGAACGAGGTGGAACTGCCTTCTCTTGCAGGCAACGCCAGTCTTGCGATCTGAGGTTAGGGTGATAACACGAGGTTCGATGGGGACCCAGAACGCGTCGATGACGTGACCACTCCGCTTGGCCTCGTTCACCATTCGCTTGGACCAAAGACGAGTAAGCTTACCCGTGGTTGTGGCGTCGTCAAAGTGTAACCAGAGGCGTTTCGGCAAGTCGCTGTCGTTTACCGCTCTCTCGCACACCTTGAGAATGCCAACGGCCCCATTGACGAGACCGTCTATGACGTCAATGTTGGTGGTAATCATGTACGGTTTGCCGAGGACGATGAGAATTTCGCGAGGGAGGTTTGCAAACTCGGTGTGTGACATTTTCTCAACTTTTGCGATTGCCTTGTTTAGAGCGTCTTGGTTGGCGCACCATAGGTAGGTATCTTCGGCTTGCAGTGAAACGACTTCTCTTCCTCCTCGCTGTGCAATGAAAGTATTGAATTTGTTGACCTCTTCGTTGGAGTAGAAGAGTCGTATCGCCGAGGACGCACGAACCAAGACTTCTTCTGTGGTGACGAAGCAGCTATCGAGTAGTCGGACCTCATCGTCCTGAAGTGCTCTCCCGTCTCCGATCTTTGTGAGCAGAGCCGAGAAGGAGGCATCGGATTGTCTGACGACTTGGACGAGCGGAAAGTAATCGAGGTAGTGCCATTTGATTGTGGCCCCGAAGAGCCCACCCGCTTCTCTGCACCTCTTGTACACCTCGTTTGAGCGGACGGGTGGTAACTGGCGCAAATCACCGCACATGATGACGTTCAGGCCTCTGAAGGGTTCGTCTAGCTTTTGGGTGATTTGCTTGAGGCGACAATCGATGGCATTGAGGTTATCAGACGACAGCATGCTAACCTCGTCAACGATGATGCACTTGACGTAACGGAAAGCAACTCGAAAGGTATTGAGTTCGCTGTCGCCCAATCCGAGGTCCTTCTTGTTGCGAGTGAGCTTGAAGGCAGAGTGCACGGTGGTTCCGCCTACAGCCACGGCCGCTTTTCCCGTGCTCGCGCAAATGACGAATGCATTGTTGGGACCTGCATTATCGTTATAGCGGTTGTAAACGTCCATGACGAGCTTTAGGACAAACGTTTTACCACATCCCGCAGGTCCTGTCAAGAAGACGCGCAACGGAAGTGCTCCGAGTGTCGTTTGCCTGTGGATGATTTCTCGGAGCAACTCGTACTGCTCCGCATTCGTCATGCGCATGAGTCTGGTATATTCCCTCTATCCATGACGTCTTTCCTTTTGCGCACGGCAGCACAGGGACTGGTGTCTTTGACGGCACGCATCAGGTCTTCGTTGGGCAAGAGGTCGGCGTCTTCGTCGGCGGGAACGGCGGCAACGACCGCGGCGTCAACGGCGGCCGCATCTTCTTCTCGTTGCTGCTGTATCCTGTGCTCTTCAATCAACTGAGCCACGATGTCGTCGTCGTTGCCGATGTTGTATTGGCGATGTTTGGTAGCAATCAGGTCCTTGTTGGCCTCGAACGTCTCGAGGTATTTGTTATGATCGAGAACGTCGACAGCCTCGTTCCTGAACGGTACGTAAAGGAGGACCTGCTCTCTCATGTAATCCTCCGGTTGATCTGCGGCACTGTAATGGCGGTAGCGGATGATGATGGGGTGCTCGCGAAGACCGTATCCGCGTTTGTACTTGCTTGCAAAGTCGGCAAGGCAAACGTCTTCCATTTCGGGCGGCCTGCCCTCGTACCTCTGGACGATGTTGAGCTTCCAGACGTCGGTGGACGAGGCGCCAACGTTTGCCAATTCCTCGTTGGTCTTGCGTACGCGCACTCGTTCCTCTGGGTAGCACGTGGGTATGTAGACGACCTCACGGCTCTTTTCCGACATTTCCTGACCCAAGAGGAACCAGGCCGCCTCTTGCGCCGACATTTCGACCCCTTTGAGCATGGTCACTCCCAGAGAGCGTACGATGGCAGAGTATTCCATTTCTGGCTTTTCTTCTAGAATTTGCATTGCGGCCTTGTGTAGGTTGGACATGCCGCGATCCGCCTTGTTGACGTAATCGACGACATACGTTGCACAGGCGTAGTGGTCTAGGATCACCTGAAGATCCATGTTAAAATCTAGGACCTTTGCGATCCAGGGGTTGAAGGGATTGACCATTTTTTGCGCCGGGGTGCGACGATGTAGAACGCAGGGACGCGTAAATCCGGCTCTCGAAATGTCCATGTATTCTGCGTCGAACCGAACGTCGAAGGTGGCGAGAAAGTCTTCCAACGAGACGAACGATCCCCTCTCCAAAGCGTCGTGCATCTTTTCGTACCGTTGCTTGAGTTTCTGACGATGTGCCTTCTCGGCCTCCTCCTCGGTCGGAGGAAACGGGACTACAATCCTAGTGTCATTACTGGGCATGAACGGTGCTCCGAAACGGCACTTGGTGCGTCCCCGCTTATAGCAAGTGTGGGTATGAGCGTGCAGCTGGGTCCTGGGTCTCTTTAGAAGGTCTGTGTCGAGCGTGAGCAACGATTCGACCATTTACAGCGTGCGCGGCATGTTGCCAGACACTTCCTCTTGCGGGGCGTTATCGAGCCACAGAATGGTGTGAATGTGTGCGCTACCACGCTGTTGGAATTCGACCCGCTTGAAGAAGTCTACCACAACATAGGGCTTGAACGGGGAGCATCTCTTATCTATGAGTATGTTGAGAATCACATTGAAGATTCGATGGGTGTAAATTGCACACGCAACTGGGTCGTTATTGAACAGTTCGACGCGTTGCATGGAATTCAATTCTTCCAAGGCTCGTGCCACCCCTTCGGGACCCACTCGCAAGCGCTCCAACGTTTCGATGAGTCTGTCCCAGTGCAGTTGCGCGGCAGAGAGCGTGAGAAATGCGTGAGGCTTACCCAACTGGCGAATCATGGCGAAGAGTTCCTTTCTTCGATCTTGCCAGTATTGTACGGTGTTTGGTATGCCTCTCATGAAGCCGAGATCTCGGTTGAGGACTTCATCCATGAAATGTGCATTCTCAAGTTGCTGCCGCGTAATCGCACTGGTGATTGCGTTGGTCCTGAACGTCATGGTCTTGCTGGCAACGTTGTGACGCATGACCTTCATGGCCATGTAGAAGACGTGATCGGGGCACACTCCACGACGATCGGTACGACGAATCTCGCTACTCGCCTTTGTGAAGGGGGTCGGTCTGGGTCCGGTGATTCTACGAGTTATACCGAGGTATATTTGAGGAAACGACAACTCTTCGGCATACTCGTCAAAGAGCAGAGAGATGGGAGTCTGCCCTTCACCGGGTGCCACGTGGAGACTGTGCGTACCTTCGATTAGACCTATTTCATCAGCTGCAGAATGCGCCGCCTTTCCCGCCACAGATTCCGCCGCAACGTCGCCGCCGCTGTTGACGCAGTTAGTGATGACGCAGGCTCCGTCGTCAAAGATCATAGTATGCGCCATTGCGTTGAGTGCAATCGCCGCCTGCATAGGTTCTTCCAGGTCGGTAACCTCCGGCTCCGGCTCAATCTCGTCGTCGTCCACGTCACCGTCGTCTTGCACGTTCGCGAGGCGGCTCCAATCAATTTTGATTTTGAGGTACTTGTGTAACGGAGAATGCTCGAGGTGTTTGAGCCACTCGTGGATGTTACGTTTCTTAACGAGACCTTTCTTATACGACGGTTTGCACACGAGCCGGCGCTTAAGATGAACGTCGATGGCCACGTCGTCCGGAACGTTCCGAGGTAGGCATTGAACCATGTTGGGGACGTTTATCGGAACGTTAACCACTTGCCCCTTGATGCCGTACTGTCCGCTTCCGTGCGTCAACCGCCTTATGCTCATGAACGGTAGACGAGGAGCGATCAGTCGTTCCTCAACGGGGTTCAGAGGCGGCAAGTGATCCGGTTTGGGTGGGTACGTGTAGCCATAAGATACGCTCATTGGAGGCACCTTTCCCGCCACTAGCGAATTCTTGCAGCTCGAGCAAACATTGTAGTCACCGCCACTGCTGCTGCCGCCGTCGTCTGCGGGGAACTCGCGCCGAAGCACGGCAATGGCATTACCCCGAGCCTGGTCGTTCTTGATGGAAGATATCGTGACTATACTGTTCGAGAACCACAGTCTGTCACACACACCACAGCTATGGCCAAACGAAACGTCCAGGAAGTCGCGCTTGAAACGCGCGTCGGCACCTTCGTGTTCTTTCTTGGCGCGTTTTGCAGAAGCCTCTCGAACTCTCGCTTCGGGGTTCGCCTGTCGATACGCGCGCTTTCTCGCCGCTTCCCGTTGTCTGGCGTTCGGCAGGTCCTGTTCACGCCGCAGCCGTGCCGCTGCGGCCTCTTTTTCACGTACGGCAGGATCTTGGCGGCGGCGTCGCGCAGCTTCACGGAGCGCTTCCGCCTCGCGCGCTCGCACATCGGGATTCTGTCTGCGAGCGCGCGCTGCTGCCGCCTTGCGCACTCTCCGCTGTTCAGCCTTATCCATCCGGCGACTCCGAGCGCGCGCCAACAGCGAACGGATTTTATTACAACGCTCCCCATAGCGTACGTCGCCGCACTAAATCGAACGATTGCCTTCCACCAATGACACGCGCCATATGTGACGTCATTCCTATTTTATAAGATCTCGCGTCTTTCATCAACTACAAGTACCGCTTTCTAGTTTATAACATCTGGCATCTTTTCATCGTCAGCTACAAGTACAACATTCCAGTAAACACTACAAGAACTAAACGAGAGGTGGCTACATACAGGAGACGGTACCGCCATCTAGTGAACACTGCAAGAACTAAACTAGAGGTGGCTACATACAGGAGACGGTACCGCCATCTAGTGAACACTGCAAGAACTAAACTAGAGGTGGCTACATACAGGCTACAGGGGACGCACAGCCCACGCCCTAAAGAGCTTCGCCCCTAAAAGCTCTTTTAGCCCTACACCGAACCGCCAGAGCCAGGAGCCGCCGTCTGGTCGGGAAGCATTCACAGACCACAGACATCAGAAAGGTGAAAGGGAGAAAGGGGACAGAGATGGAGGGGGAACTGGAAGGAAGAGTGGAAGGGGGGCACTCGGAGGAGTCCACCTTATATTCTTTTTTCTTTTTCCTTTCTTTCTCTTTTTTTCTTTCTTTCTTTTTTGTTTTCCTTTGTTTTTTCTCTTTTTTGCTGTCTTTTTTATCTCTTTCCTTCTGATTTGAGATTGTATAAAGCTGAGCACCAACAAACTCTACCTTGAATCCTGATGAAGGCCAGACTCTAGGCCGAAACGTTGATATACACCACGTTGTGACCGCTCACGGAGGATCTACTTGACCATATATATATATATATATATATATATATATATATATATATATATATATATATATATATATATCATCAGCCTGACTACGTCCACTGCAGGACAAAGGCCTCTCCTATGTTCCGGCAGGTAACTCGGTCCTGTCCTTGCTGCTGCCAATTTATACCCACAAACTTCTTAATCTCATCTGCCCACCTAACCTTCTGTTTCCCCCTAACCCGCTTCCCTTCTCTGGGTATCCAATTAGTTACCCTTAATGACCAGCGGTTATCTTGTCTACGCGCTACATGCCCGGTCCATGCCCATTTCCTCTTCCTTATTTCAACTATAATATCCTTAACCCCCGTTTGTCCCCTTATCCACTCTGCTCTCTTCTTGTCTCTTAAGGTTACACCTACCATTTTTCTTTCCATTGCTCGCTGCGTCGTCCTCAATTTAAGCTGAACCCTCTTTGTAAGTCTCCAGATTTCTGCTTTGTAGCTAAGCACCGGCAAGATACAGCTGTTTTATACTATCCTCTTGAGGGATAGTGGCAATCTACCTGTCATAATTTGAGAGTGCTTGCCGAATGTGCTCCACCCCATTCTTATTCTCCTAGTTACTTCAATCTCGTGGTTCGGCTCTGCGGTTATTACCTGCCCTAAGTAGACATAGTCTTTTACAACTTCAAGTGCACTATTACCTATCTCGAAGCGCTGCGCCTTTCCGAGGTTGTTGTACATTACTTTCGTTTTCTGCAGATTAATTTTAAGACCCACCTTTCTGCTTTCCTTGTCTAACTCCGTAATCATGAGTTGCAATTCGTCCCCTGAGTTACTCAGCAATGCAATGTCATTGCTGAGTAACTATACTTAACTATAGTATATACTTAACTATAATATATATATATATATATATATATATATATATATATATATATATATATTCTAAGGTCTCATAACTTGAGTGGTTCGTGTGAGATGATACTGCTACACATTTAAGGACTGACACCGATTATGTGAGAAAAAGTTGGACATACCGTAGTGAAGTTTACCATCTTGTCTTCACCAGTTATATGCATTGATAGTACCACGTGAGTGCTTTGCACAATTGTAACTTTATACTTTCCCTCTGCAAATAAAAAAATTCGAGTGTCAAAAAAATCAATACTTATATATCCTCACGAATCTTCTTCAGAGCCTGGACTCGTTTCTGTAAATAAAATTGTAGCTATTTGATTTACGGCCTCCCTTTCCATGGCTATGAAGATGTCAACAAAACACCATGCGCATGATGCCGTCACGGGATTTCTCAGAGTACGTGCGAACCACGTGCAGATTAACCAGTGTGGTTTGTTGTGACCAAAGAAAACGCACGGTGAGGGATGACGTGGCCGTCGGCACACTGACGTACCGTGATGAGCACCGCACACCAAAGTACCTTTGCACATTGAATCGACGCCGCCAGGTTAAGTTATGTCATTGCTTTCAGGGCCCATGATATTTTATACTTACCACTTTTATCTTCAATTTTCTTCACGTCACTAGTCCAAAATTACCATACGTTAGTTTGTTAGAATCCCCACGCGTTTGCCTCGGGTACTTGTCTCGGGCACTTGAGCAAGATTGCAGCGGTATTAGGTCTAGCATGTGGGTACGCATGCGGAATTTTGTGGTCATGTGTGTGACTATGTGCGATTCCGGTGAAGTGCTGACTGAGTGGGACGTGTAGCTGCTCATTGCTTACGGCAGTTGCACCCATGTTTGCGACCACCAAAGACTTTGTAAAAACACCAGAACCCCGAACACCTCCGAAGAAAAACTAAAAACACGTCAAGGACAGGCAAAAGTCACCGCATCTTCTATTGTTGTACATGAACTACGGCAGAAACAAGTATAGTATGAAATGTCATCCGATGACGTTGCTACGGAAGTAATATGCGTATCGGCGTTCATAACTAAACACGGTCACCAGATTAGAATACCAGGAAGCTTTGTTGAAGACTGTAACGGCACCTGGCTGTGGCTGATACGTGCGAGTCGACGAGCTTCTTCAGCGCGCTGAAGGTATTCGTGGTGATCTTGAGGTCTTCTTTGTCAGCGATGCTTGAAATCATGGTCTCTAGCATCTTTGCTGGGTTCCTTTCATATACCAACTTGTATGGCGTCATCTGTGTCGTCTTCAGCTGGGCCGTGTTGCATGCGAAGGTGACGTGCGGAAGAATGGCGTTTCACGCCTTGTATTGCACGTCGTCGTACGTGGCCAGAATGGTGGCGATGGTCTTTTTTAGACGCTCGTTTAGGCCGTAGTTTTGTGGGTAGTACGCCGTGGTATGGCAGTGGCTTGTCTGGCTGTATCTCAGAATTTCTGGAGTTGGGCCATCAGTCAAGGCCATACCTCTACCGGTAATGACAACCTCTGGAGCGCCTACAAAAGATGACGCTCTCAAAAAAGAACTTAGATGTATCTCAGCACAACTGCCTTTAGGCAGGGCTCTTGTTTCGGCTTAGCGGGTGACGTAGTCAGTAGATATCACGATCCATTTACTTCTGCAAGTCGATGTTGGATATGGTCCAAGAAGGTTCATCCCGATTTACTGCAACAGTCGCCGGGCCGGGTCGATTGGCTGGAGCAAGCCTACTCGTCTTGTGGGTGATGTCTTCCGACGCTGACAGTCTTGAGACGTTCTCACGCAACAAGTGACATTGGCGGTAAGGCGTGGCCCGTAGTACCTCTCTTGTATCCTCGCAAGCGGGTGGGAAACACCAACGTGTCCTGTGATCGGATCGCCGTGCGGGACATGGAGGAGTGCTTGTCGCAGAGTTGAAGGCACCACAAGAAGGTACTTGGCTCAAAGCGGCAAGAAGTTCTTTTCGAGAAAGCGGTTTCGCTGCAAATATGAAGCTACTGCTCGCTTGAATACTTTCCGAGGCTCCTCAGTTTTGGGTCGGCTCGCTGTCGTTCAGCGACGTCGTCGGCCGTCGTCCTTC
Source organism: Rhipicephalus microplus (assembly GCF_043290135.1). Lineage (NCBI taxonomy): Eukaryota > Metazoa > Arthropoda > Arachnida > Ixodida > Ixodidae > Rhipicephalus > Rhipicephalus microplus. Next base: position 6,293,103 of record NW_027464601.1, read on the forward strand.
CCAAGAAGCACTCATCATTCTGATCACCAGGCGGTAGTGGGTCCACGGGCGCTCGAGTGAGGCAGGCAGCGTCGGAATGTTTCCTGTCGGAATTGTAAACGATGGTAATTTTATATTCTTGAAGTGTGAGGCTCCAGTGTGGCCGGCGACCTGAAGGGGCTTTCAGTGTAGCTAGCTAACAAAAAGCATGGTGGTCGCTCACAACTTTCAAGGCCTGCCGTAGAGGTGAGGACGAAACTTTGACGTCGCCCAGATAATGAATGGCATGACATTCCTTTTCTGTAGTAAAATAATTGATTTTTGTCTTTGATAGTGACCTGCTAGCGTAACCAATAAGCCTTTCCAGCCCGTCAGTCCTCTACTAAAAAGCACTGCCCTGAGTCCTACAAATGGGGGATGCAGCGCAAGCACAAAAGTGTGGGAAGGAAAGCGTATGGAAGGCGAGGAACAGAGGGCAAAGAGAGACAACACAATCACTGACTAACAACTGGTACTCATTGCTGGTTGGTAGTCAGTGCTCGGGTTATCTCGCTTTGCCTTGCGTCCCTCGCATTCCGTACGCTTTCCTTCCAGCACTGTCCTGCTTGCGCTGCAGCCCCAATCAGCATGGATTCAAACCTACTAGCCCAAATAGCTGTTCTGCAATGGAGTCCTACACAGCTTACGCGCGTGTGTGTTTCGGCCTCGGCGAATTTGTTAAAATGAGCTAGTAGCGGTCTTCCCCGCAGAAGTACACGTGACGCTGCTTCTTTTTCGTGCACCAGTGATTGAGGGTACCACTCGGTCGTAAGTCTCCAGCCAGGTCTCATGGTGACCCACGGAAAGTCGGTGGCTTCCTTAGCTGCTGGTATAAAAGCGCGGCGGGAGTTGGCGAGGCGGCTTTCAGTGGCGTAGTAGTGGCCACGGTCTTTAGCTTCGTAGTTAACCAGTAGAGCACTGTACTTTGGGTGTAGCCCTCGTTGCCTGCATCTTGCTCGCTGATCGAGGTTCGCGTTGACGTCTCCATTATGACTGGGGCTGCATCCACGCCTTGACGGGGGTGCCTGGCTCATGATTTAAGCAGCACCTTTACTAGATCTGACGGAGTCGTGACGTCGACGACGGGAGCAGACTACGGGTCTAAGATAAAAATGTTTATTTGGCCAAAGTTGTCACCAGTAATTGGAAGGTCAGATTAGAGCGATACATATTAGAACTGATAACAACAAACTGAGTGTCGGCGGTTGATTTACATTGCTGACACTCATTGGCGTTCATACATGCGTCGTCAAATATTAAAGAACTATAGCTTGCAGCCATGTTAGAGAATAATCTGTAAAGTTGGCATTTTGTGCTTAACCATAAAAAAATGATTTACTAGTGTCCTGAAGCTTTTGTAACTACAGGAGAGGTTTGCGCTGACACTTGCATACAGCGTTACGGGGTTATAACAAAACTTTAAGGATTGTGGCAGTATTGAAGTTCTCGATACGGTCATTATAATGAGCTGGGCTACACTTCCTGCAGGACAAACCCCCTCCCATGTTTAGCAGGTTAATAGCTTCTGTACTTTCTGCTGCTCCGTTACACCTGCAAACTGCTTCATCTCATCAGTCTTCCTAATTTTCTCCCTTTGTCTCACGTTATAGAGACCGAGGTTAGTTCCTCTATAAACATCCGTGTTGGGGCGAGTAGAACGACAAGGAACCCCATCAGGCCGACGGTAGGAACAAAACTGACCTTTATTCTCTTCTAACCACCAAGCACGCCGCATGAGGAAAAAAGCGCAGGGGCGTGTGCATGCACCTGAGCACGCCATATTATTAGGCAGCCGATGTTGAAAATGGCAGCTAAAGGACTCCATTTTCTTTCTTTGATAAGAAGGGAAGTGATGTACTGGTCCCCGAGAAACCGTCTTAACGGTCAGGTGATTGGGTGGAACCTGCGTTTCAGTGGTGCCAAAGAAGTTCAAAGCACATATCTCCGACGCTTTCAATATGTAGACGGGTTTCCGTCTGTTGGGCGCCAGGACCTTTTTTCGTCCATTGACCTCGATGGTGACTGTTGTTTTTTTTAGGCTGAGCATCTTGGATTTGCCGTCGTACGAAGGTGCAAGGGAGGGTCCATTACCTTCACGTCGGACGAAAACGTCACTCGCTGCGGCCAAGTCCTCGCTGACAAAAACGTCAGTCTATGATGCGATGCATCGCAACTAGGGCAAGGACGCAGGCTTGAAAATAGGAAACGGAGCTGTTCCGCATAACTGTCTTGACCGGGCGTGGTGACAGCACCTGGTGCGGAAAATTCCCCAGACATGTGCATCGTCATACCATAGACCAACTGTTCCTTGAGAGATGAGTGGACGCCAAGCAGTTCGAGAGGAATATCTTCAGCTCAAGATGAACGAGATTGGTGAGCCAGCAAGGCGGCTTTAAGTTAACAGTTAAGGCGTTCAACCATAAAGTTCACCGTTGGGCGGTACGCGGTAGTGTGGATATGGCGGACTCCAAGCAGGCACGCGAGCTTGTGGAAGAGATCGTATTCAAACTGTCGGCCACCATCGCTGTAACCTTTTTGAGGCATTCAAAGCATGATATCCAGCCATTGACGAACGCTGAAGCAATGGTAATTGCTAGTATGTTGTCGAGAAGAAAACTTCAGGCAAGCAGTATATCGCTCCACTCAGGTGAAGATGTAGCCAGCGCCTCGCGATGGTGGGACTGGGCCAACGATGTCAATGTGGACGTGATCGAACCGAGGATCAGGTCGGCGAAATGACTGAATTGGCAATTTTGTGTGTCACATCGTCGGAGAGCGTTGACAGAGGAGACACTCTCGCGCCCAGCCGAGTTCGCACTCGGCCACACAAAGCGATTCACAATGAGATGCTGAGTAGCACAAACTCTCGGGTGACTGGCGCCGTGGAGCTTGTTGAATATGTCACGGCTAAGTTGGAGAGAAACAAGTGGTCAGGTTCGACCCTATGACATGTCCTTAGTTATGGTGCCCAAAGAAAATGGAAGAAAAACGTCAGTGAGCGCAAGTGATGTGGTGGATGAGCGGATGTCCCGAAGTTTGACAGCTGTAAGTTGCGCAGCGGCGATTTCTCTGAAGTGTGGGCGCTGATGTGAAGTGTCGACACGAGAGGCGCGAGGTTCATGTTATTGAAATACCAATCAAGTGATTCTGTAACACAGATGATTAACCAATTTCACCTCCCTTTACTTTCTAACCGCAGAAGCATAGCTATATTGAAGATTCTGTACCGTATTCTTTGTAACTGACTTACTTTCAATGCCCAAATTTACATAAAACAGCAAGTGTTTTGAGCAGCCAGAAGCAGCCACCGAAACATATTCTACCAATTCCAGCACAAATGTATGTACACTGCCGTCCACTATTAAACAGAGCACCAGAATTAGCACCATTCACATTGCCAGTCCTCAGGTAGTAGGCGGATAAAAATACAATGCCAATAAATCCCACTCGCCTGTCAAAAAGAGCCATAACGGCCAATCACCAGAAGTCTCGGGTAAAAAAGGCAGGATTATTTAGCAGGACAGAAAAAAAAACACGCATCCTGTGTGCGCAAGCGTCCCCTTTAAGAGTGTAGCCGACTGTGCATAAATAATTGTTTTTCTTCAGAACAATACACTGGTGTATAACTCACTGCATCATGAACTACGGACAGTAGACAATATAAGCAAGTTTGCCACAGCGATAACTGTACTTTTCACTTCCACTGTACACACCTTACGGATTCAATTTACCTAACAAATTCAGTTTACCTAAACAAAGGTGTAATTTTTCCTTGTACAAGAACCGTCTCATTCAGCAGCTGCAGCAAACTTCATAGTACTATGATGGACTAGTGTCTATACCTCCTCTTGCTTGCATTGTACCTGTTCTACTACGTGCACTATTGCAGTGTGACGTTTATTGTATTGTACCTACGTAGGCCCTGTCCTCAACCACAAATGCACTTTTCTTGTCTACCTTTTCAAGCAACCACCTTGTAACACCCATCGGACAGCAGCACTAATAAAGAAATGATAAAACAGCAGGTACCGCCGCCTTTCGAATTTCGCGAGGGCTTGAACAAGTAGCGAGGAACCTCGGCATCGTCAAGCAATCACGACCACCTTCAGTTAAATGTTGAACGTGGTAGATAGCACTAACCACCTAGGTAATAATATTTCTGTCTGAGCATGTTTGTAGTGGGCCACATTGAACCCATGATTCGACTCTGGGCCAACGCTGTCTTCGCGTTCACGGAATCGCAGCAGCATTTCTTGAAGCTCAACAGGGTGAAGGACTCGAAAGTGTTTTATTCCGGGGTCTACCGAAATTTCAGTGTCGTATTTTTATCTCGAGAATGACATCGAAAAAATACGCATGATTATAAGATAAAAAATCACTGCCCAAGCACTCCGTACAAACGGTTAACCAGCAAAAGCTTAAGGGTTCCGCCCCGGTCATACTTCATTTGACTTGAAGAATGACCAAACTTGAAGGAAATGCACTGATTACGTGCACTATTATTCATTCTAGTACACTTATTCTGGATCACCCGTTCCTACCTCCTACCACCATTGCCATCAGTGGGGGCTCTCTGTAACCTGATCAATAATCCATCTTGGTGAGAAGCGCAGCCACTATAACAGAGAACAGACAACACAAGCGCTTAACAGCAACTAAACATTTATTGCGAAAGTCAGAGTTTATAAAGGGGGTGAAAGAGAAAAAAGAATAATAAAAGATAGGCTACAAAAAGCACACGTGCCTGTCCCGTACATTACTTATACTTTATTATCTATCACCCCATCGAAAAAACAAAGTTCTTTCCGCATGAGCGAGATAGAGGGCGCACTAACACACTCAACATCATCACGTATTATTTCCGCAGCTTCCACTATCAAACGGGTTAATAAATTTGTGTCCCAATGTAATACACACGTGTGATTGAAATAAGGCACACAGCCGCACTCCTTGCAAAGGATTGCCAAGTGACCATCGGTACCCTTTTGCACTTTATTGTGGTGCTCTTTTAACCTCTCATTTATGCATCTTTCAGTTGTTCCCACATAATGAAGACCCCATGACTAGGGCACCCTGTAAACAACCGACTGTGCACACTTAATATCTTTTAGGATTGTGTGCCACACCATGAATATAGGGAACAGCAGCCGTTTTATGCTGCTGCAGGGAAGTGTTAAAACGCTGCCTATTTTGTTGCTTTAGGTCCCTTTGTAGCAATTCTGCGACGCCTATAACCATTCGTTGTGGGTAACCTGCTGCCTGCAGTCGCAAAACCTGTTGCTCAAAGCTGTTCTTCATGAGGTAAAAACAAGACTTCTTCAACGAACTAAAAAGGCACATTCGCGCGACAGACCTCTTCACTACTTTGGTATGGGCAGAAGAGAAAGGCAACGATGGCTTTCTACTCCTGGGCTCATAAAGCCAACAAGCGTGGTCATCCTGAAATTGCAACGAAAGATCTAAGAACCTGAGCGTATTACCATAGGGCATTTCATGTGTTAGTTTCAGAGGCTGACAAACTGTCTCAAATACTCCAAGTGCCAAAACAACGACACTTTGAAACTCTTTGACATAACACTTCAAAATAAAAACAAATAATCGTCGGTGAACCTGAAGGTCTTTAAAACCTCAGTTCCCGACAACCTCTCATCCATTATTCGATATAAGTGAGCCATAAAAATACGAGAGGTTGATGAGCGGTTGTCGGGAACTAAGGTTTTAAATATTTTCAGGTTCGTCGACGATTAATTGGCTTTTTTAGGTGTGATGGCAAAGAGTTTTATAGTGTTGCTCTTTGGACGCTTGCAGTAAACGAGACAGTTTGTCAGCCTCTGAAACTAACACATGAAATGCCCTATGGTACTACGCCCACGTTCCTAGATCTTTCGTTTCAACTTCAGGATGACCACGTTTGTTGGCTTTATGAGCCAGGAGGAAAAGGCGATTGTTGCTTTTCTCTTCTGCTACACCAAAGTAGTGAAGAGGTCTGTCGCACGAATGTGGTTTTTTAATTCGTTGAAGAAGTCTTGTTTTCACCTCATGAAGAAGAGCTTTGAGCAACAGGTTTTGCCACGGCAGGCAGCAGGTTACCCGCAACGAATGACTAAATGCGTCGTTGAATTGCTACAAAAGGAACTAAAGCAACAAAATAGGCAGCGTATTAATACTTCCCTGCAGCAGCGTAAAACGGCTGTTGTCCCCTATATCCGTGGTGTGGCTCACAATCTTAAAAAGATTGAAAATAAGGTGGGCGTCCACGTGGTCATGTCTGCTCCAGAAAAACTGTAAAGAATGTCCCAAAACTTGTCCTGTTTCGAAAGAAAAGAAAGTATGCGAAATTAAGCATCGCAATAAATATGTTGAGTGTGCACAGTCGGTTGTTTACAGAGTGTCCTTGTCATGTGGTCTTCTTTATGAGAAAACAACTGAAAGATGCATAAATGAGAGGTTAAAAGAGCACCACAATAAAGTGCAAAATGGTACCAATCGTCACATGGCGATCCACTGTAAAGAGTGCGATTGTGTGCCTTATTTCGATAACAAGTGCGTGTTATATCGGGACAGAGATTTATTAACCCGTTTGATAGTAGAAGCTGCGGAAATTGCATGTGATGATTTTGAGTGTGTTAGTGCATCCTCTATCTCGCTCACGTGGAGAGAACTTTGTTTTCTGGATGGGGTGATAGATAATAACGTATAAGTAATGTACAGGACTGGCACGTGTGCTTTTTGTGGTCTATATTTTATTATTCCTTTATTTCTTTCAACCCTTTTATAAGCTCTGACGTTTGCAAGAAACCTGTAGTTGAAGTTAAGCGTTTGGGTTGTGTGTTCTCTGTAATAGTGGCTGCGCTTCTTACCAAACAGGATTCATACCAACTGGCCCGATAAAAACGTTTACTGATCAATTCAACAACAACATTTTCCATAAAGACATAATGAAACACTTAGTTCAACATAAATTTTCAGTTGATGATCAACATGGTTTCCGCAGGGGCCTGTCTTGCACAACACAGCTGATTGAGTTCTACCATAATTTACTGTCCGAGGTTGATGACAACTGTCAAACAGACTGTGTTTTCTTATATTTCAGAAAGGCATTTGACACCGTGTTCCATCCCTTGCTTCTTCGCAAACCCGAAAGGGCAAATATTAAAAAGAAAGTACTGAATTGGGCAGCCTGTTATCTAACACAGCGTCGTCAATGTGTCATTCTCAATGGTATTACTTCTACGGTGGAAGTACCATCGGGTGTCCCTCAAGGGTCCGTTTTAGGGCCGCTACTGTTTTTAGTGTACATTAATGATATTCCTGATGGCATTACTTCTCGAATACGTTTATTCGCTGACGACTCAGTTGTGTACAGAAAATTAAAAAATGAACAGGATCGCATTGAATTGCAGGCTGACCTTACCCGAATTGTGCAATGGTGTGATAAGTGGAAAATGCAACTTAATGTGAAAAAATGTGTGCACGTGCCTTTTACTAAAAAAAGGATGAAGCGCGTTACGTTTTGAACGGTGACGTCATTAATCAGCAATCAATGTATAAATACTTGGGTGTAACACTTACGAGCGACTGTTCATGGAATGCGCATGAGCATGCTGTAGTTGCAAAAGCTGCCGGAGCCCTAAATTTCATTCAACGAAATCTGAGATCCTCCCCTGCTGTCCTAAAAAGTACTGTGTATATTTCATTTGTCTGCCCGATTTCGGAATATGCATGTTGTTTGTGGGATCCTAGCCAAAAGTCCTTGATTGATCTCATCGAGAAAATGCAGAACAGAGCGGCAAGGTTAGTTCTCAGTCGGTAAAAGCGAGGTGACAGCTGTACTGAAATGGAAAACGACCTGGAATGAGAAGCGGTCTCCTCTCGCAGAAGAAAATTGCGTTTGAAATTGTTATTTTAGATATACCATAAGAAGACTGGCATCAATAAAGACACTTACCTTAAACCGCCGCATTATCTGTCTAGAAGGTCTGATCATGACCTTAAGATTCAAGAATACCGGGCTGGAACGAACCTTTATGCTAAATCTTTTTTGTTCGTACTGTACAAGAGTGGAATCAATTGTCTTGTGACCAAGTGTGCTGTCATAACGAATACTTGTTTTTTTTTTCAAAGCTGTAACCCCCCCCCCCCCCCCCGCTTACACGCCTTTGGGCAAAGCAGGGTATTTCTGAATAAAGAACTATTGCAGCTGCGTTCAATGAAACAACAGGCTACGCAGATACTCGATGACCTAGTCAGTACGATCAACCCTGCCAATACATAAAGATCTGATTCACGAAATTCAGTCCCCTACCACGGTGGTATAGTGGCTAAGGTACTCGGCTGCTGACCCGCAGGTCGCGGGTTCGAATCCCGGCTGCGGCGGCTGCATTTATGATGGAGGCGGAATCATTGTAGGCCAGTGTGCTCAGATTTCGGTGCACGTTAAAGAACCCCAGGTAATCGAAATTCGCGGAGCCCTCCACTACAGCGTCTCTCATAATCATATTGTGGTGTTGGCACGTAAAACCCCACATATCGATCGAAATTCAGTATGAAAATGGCAGCGCGGTATTTCGAATTCCCAGTTTTGCTATGGCTAGAACGTACTAGGGCTGCTGTACTTGTACAGAGGGCTGGCACCACGTGATCTCAATGTGGTTCGAAGTGGTGTTCAAACCCCAAGCTATTTCTGGGTACTTTATGAATGCAAAAGCTTCCTTTACTTTTAGTTTTCACATCACCTGCACGGAGTGCGAAGTGAACAATGTGCATTCACCTGTGACGCACAGCTCGGAACATTGGCGCCAGCGCTCCTCAGACAGGGAAAACATTTCGGCGTAAAATAGGTCAGTTGGGAGCAACACTTACTGTTTGGTGGGTTCGATTTAAAGGATGCACCCCAGGTGTCGTTGGCAAATCCCTGAAAAGCAACAAACGTTGTCTTCACTATGTATACACTCTGTGGTTTTCTAGATGTGTTTAAATGCATTTTTGGTACCTCAGTAACCTTATAAACGCTCCCATACGCTTATAAGTTAACGCTCAAGGAAACGCTCATAAACGTTCTTCAACTTGCAAAGCTGAAATTTCTAAACATTAATGACTTTGAATTGTTTAAATATTTGCGGGAAACAGCGATTGTGCACAGCACATGGGGGCAGTGCAACAAGTACTGTCCTAAGGCTGTTTTACGTACTAATAAACAGCGATAAGGGCTTGTTGGTGCATCATCACACATGTGACACGCTGCAATGTAGAACTTGGGCCACATGAACGATTGCGCATCATCGTGTGTTTGTCTTTTTTGTGGAGCATGTTTTACTTCACAGTGCATCACAGGCTTGAAGTTTTTGTACCTGTAACTATCTTAGCCACATCACTTCAAACCAGGAACATGGACAGGGTTTTCTTCAAGAAAACGAAAGGCAAGAGGAGGTTCTTTCAAAGTCGTCGAGGAGGTTACGCATTCTGCAGCTTCTTGCGTTATCGAAACTTTCTATGAATCTTATCGTAAACTCTGTTATGTGTGACGTTTTTAAACAGTTGGAATAGTCAGAAATGGGGGCGCTAGCATGCATGGCACGGATCTACTTTTATTATTTAAACTGGCGCCAAGAACAATTAGCCTAACACTACAATGACAAAAACAAGCACATGTACTGCTTGTTACTGCATACAATGGAGGACCTTAATGGTAGTCAACTTATCCACGATAATGAGTAGAGCTCAGCAAAATTGTCGGCGATAATGTTCGTTTTACGTCTCAGTACACAACCAGTTTTCAATGAGTATGCTGCCCGGATATTATGAACGAATTTGATACTGTTCATACAGCTCATACAGAACTAGGCCCAAGATGCGAGGAAAGAACATGTGCCAAAAAAGTGTCATTTGTTCCGATTACAGTGGACAAAGCAGAAATGTGATAGCGTTAGCTGGCGGAGTGGCCTTGACAGGGCCCGCTCAAAGCCCTCTTATGGCACCTGCAAATCCAGTTGTGTGGCGCGTTTGTGTTTGTTCCTCAGATACCTAACAAAGTCCACCGCGGGGAATAGGGCACCAATCGTCAGGTGTAATGATTTGTAAAAAAAGGCTGATCCCACGTACCTTGCGAATCGACGTTATGCGGAGCATGCCGAGGTATGGCGACGATGTAAAACGTTTTTAAGGGCGAAGCTGCTTAGGGTGTGGGTAGTGTTACGTTTGGCTCGGCTATTCGTCTGGACAGATGCCATTGCGCGTAAGCCGGTCCACTAGGGAGGCTTTCAACACCTTCGGCGCCCAGTCTGCAAGACGCTGTCGTATAGGTGTTCCAGGAAGCATTTGGGTCTCAACGAAAGCTTCGCGAGACAAGCCTTTTGTTGAACGGGCTTAAACAGGGGGGAACGGAGCCACTGTGGCGGTCTCATTAGGACAACCTCGTGGCTCGGCTTTTGTCATCTACGCGAGGCCATCTCAAGGCACCGACAGCCCGGAAGCGTGGGAACTCGTCGAAGACGCCGTTCACAGGGATCGAGCGTTTGGACTGCCTGGAACTGAAAGCAGCATGGACCGCTGCTGACATTAGGGTTAGCGGCCATCTCCCCGGAGGAGCTAAACTTTCCCTATCCGGACTCTACATCCTCGCCCCGCGTTGCCTTCAAGGTGTGGGCCGGGTGGGTCTTTGTGTGGTGCGCTCCTGTTACCATTGGACCGTTTTGCCCAGCCAAGTGGTGCAATATCTACACCATTTCTGGTGGGTAGACCACAAAGACTTTGTCTCCTGCTATGTGGCAAAAGAGATCACCGCCGTCCGAAGGGGGCGGTGACGATGGGCTATAAAAGCCGTAGCATTTTTGTTAATAGTGCTGAATTATGTGAGCTGAATAAGATACGGAATCATGAGGTGAATCTCTGTTGTACATAATGCGGGATCTTCTCGATCCCTGTACATTTCCTATTTTTATTCTATAATGTAAATAAATCTTCATTCATTCTCTTTTAACGCGTCTCCTCACTGGCGAAGATCGGCTATGGGGACGACGGCAGTAAGCCAGCTAGCGTAAAGACACCCGTTGCCATACCTTCCATCAAACTTGGAGCCCTTAACAACTGGTGGCAGCGGTGGGATGCCATCATCAACTACCTTACTGCCCTTACCTGTAGCTGCTTCGAAGGAGGTTGTAGTAGTCACTTCTTGTATTTTTTTGGTAACGCTCACTAGATGGCATGGTTTGTAATATGCCCTTGGATTGCGAATAGTATCACTACATGGCTTCAGTGGTTTCCGTAAAGTTGACGATTAAAGAGAACAGATAGCACAGGTATAATTAGAAGCAAACAGCATATCCAGGGAGTGAATTATGATGAATGGGGCAAACCCATCTTTTTGATGTGTGCTTTACTGAAATAGAAGCAGACAGACAAACAAACAGACAGACAGACAGACTAGATAGATAGATAGATAGATAGTAGATAGATAGATAGATAGATAGATATCACGTTGCGGATACGTTGTAATTTTTTAATGAGCGACACTTTATGAAATGACGCTAGATGTATGTACAATTGTTGCACGCACCGACATATGTAACCGTTGTAGATGTTTATTTAACCAGCTGTTTGTTCTTGCACTTGTTCGCTCTTCTGCCCGCAAAGCTTCAGCTTCAGGTTTACGTGCTCGTTGTGACGTTTTCTTCGTGTTTTATTGCGTCGTTGGCTGAGGATCTTCGGTAGTTTGTCATACGGGGACTGCAGGTTCATCGGTTTCGGTTCTTAGTTGTTTTTTGGTAGGGGCTTGGATATCATCAGTCAGGGCTAATGTACTGCCAGCGGTACAGTGACATGCAGCGGCCGTGTGATGGCGAACGAGATTATCTTCTAGGTGTCCGCAGCGCTCCGGCGAGATAATCAGCGATGTCGCGTGGTATTTAACCTCGCGTTGATAGCGAAACCACGCAGTGCCTTCTGGTGGTACTGGCAGTGGTGGTAGGTGTGACCAGCTTCTCTGTAGTGCTAGTACAGGGGGCAATGTTGAGGCGTGCACCAAACGATGGTTCTCCTTGAGGTGTAGCGCTGGCTGGTGGGTGGGTGGATTATATGGCGTCGGTGGTGGTGGAAGTAATGTCTAGCGGAGGAACTGCGGTGGTGCGATGTCTTAATGTGAGCGCGGAGCAGCCGCGTCAAGCGGATGGCTGCAGAGCAGCTGATAACCGGTGGCTGCGACTGTTCTGGCTGAGGAGCACCCAGTGACTGCTGATTCTCCTCATGTAATACTTGAGCAATGGACGTCACACCAAGCTGTGGCAAAAACAGTTTCCTGATCTCCTCTCGCACAATGTTTCGAATGGGCTCGCGTAGGTCTTATGAATAGTTCACACTGAAACATCCGCTTTCTACAGCGACCGAAATTCCCCTGCCGGCGAAACGCAGCGTCGTTCGCACTGGACGCGCCCCGCGCCACCGAATATGCCATCTACTACAGGGCGAACGCGGGATGGATGCGCTGTCACCCGGTTGTTGTCGCGGCTCGCAAACGCCACTACGCTATCCGGTGGTGTATACTTCGACGATTCTCGTACGCAAGAAGCAAGAAAAGACAGTACTGCTTACTTTGCTGGCAAGTGGCTGTCTTGTAATGCACGAAGAGCAGAAAAACCACCGACGCCAGCGGCGTTGGTGGGTTCGTTTTGCTCTGCAAGACCGCAACAAGCTCGGTCACGCCAACAGCAAGCTCGGTCACCTCTTTCACGAAATACGGAGGCGAAGTAGGCACAGAGTAGGTTAAACTCCCGTTGGTTTCAACATTCAGTTACGTGCACTGCGGCATAACAAGTGAGTAGGGCTTGGCCGCCATTTTTCAAAATTCCTTGACTAGCGCTCCTATTGGTCCGCGGTGACCGATTCAGCGGCAGACACCGCGAAAATCTGTTCGAGAGCGATCGGCGTAAAGAGGGTCCTTTCGGCAAATTTCGCCGCCGCCGAACCGGATTCGGAGCACTTACGGCAGCCGGAATGCTTAGTGTGAACGCGGCCTTAGAAACTAAGCGATTCCGCAGTCTCGAGCCAGGCGTTGATATATGGTCTAGTGCGCATGTCCAGGATTTTCTCGACAGTGGTTGCCTCGGATACAAATTCTTGTATGCTGTATGGTGGATTCCGCATCAGTATCGCGAAAAGTTTGTGTTTAACTCCTTGTAAAAGAAACCCGACTTTCTTGTTTTCTGGCATTTCAGAGTCTTCGTAGCAAAAGAGCATTGTCATTTCTTCAGTGGAAAGCATGACGCTTTCGTTAGGTACCTGGATGCAGGTTTCAAGCAGTTTCAGCCCACTCTTTGCGGACGACACTTGTGAATGTGGCCAGCAACCTTGAGCGGGAAATGTCCCACGTTGTCATGGTTCACTCTTAGTTCTCGCACCATGTCCTAGCGGCACGTTGCAAGCCAAAATAGACAGGCCGCAGCTTGACATCTTCAGTGCAGTCATTGAAAAGAGAGACTCAGTCGAACCTTTTAAGTCAGCTTTCCGGGTCTTCGACTGGTGAACCACGGAACGTTGCCGGCACCTTGGATTGCTGGTGCAAGAGTGCTGCCGGTGGCTCAGGAGCTGTTATTGTCGCCCTGGTATACGCCAAAAACTTGGTCTTCTGTGTTATCGAGTAGGAGCCCGTACTCCCTTGGCAGCTCTTGTTTTCTAAGGCTAACACTCTGCTCGTGGATTGCGTCAGAGTCTCTGTAGTGTGGGCTGGGTTCACGGCTTGACGGGGGCGTACAGTACATGGAAGAAGTAGCACCTCCACCAGATGTCACGGGGTTATGACGTGGCCAAATGGAGGAAACCGGTTGTAGAGAACAAACTGTTTATTTGGGTGAACCTGCGTCCAGTTAACGGAAAGTCGGATTACTGTAGCAGACTTCCACTGATAGCAGCGAACAGAGTGTTGGCCGTCGACAAACTGACAAGTGATAAAGCGTGTTGGATTTGTACACGTGTCGTCAAATAATTTAGAGTTGTCGCTAGTGGCCAGGTAGGGTCCAGAATTATCTGTAATATTCGCGAAGTGAGCGTTATCTTAATGAAATGATCTACTACAGTTTCGAGAAAAAAGAATAAGCGTGCGCAACTTAGGTCTGCGAGAGAAGACGATGAGCTTGATGAGGATGTTAAGAGCTAGATGGCTTCTTGTCTAATGTCTGGCGTTAGCGCATAGTTTTTCTATAGTTTATGGTGCCGAAAACCACGTGCGGAATGTACCCCCTTTAGAGCACGACTCGAGGAATTTTCTACACGTACACGTCGCGGCGCGAGCGGCAAGGGTCAACCAACAAACGAGCGCTTCACTGATCGTTACTACGCGCCGGACGCCTGCCCACTTGCAGCCGTAAAGCTGGCATCCAGGATTGTTTCAAGGCAGAGTGGGCACCTCGACGTGCACAAAACTTCAAGCTACTGCAGGAGCCCTGAAAGCTGATCAAGGATCCTAACGCCGAGATTACTAAGCTCACAGGTATTCTAGACCTCCTCAGCGTAAGTAATTTAGAACTATCAAGCATCCATACTGCCCTCGAAGAGCACATTCCTGGCGACAAGCTTGGGGAAGAATATAGTGCTGTGGCAGAGTATAACGACCATGCGATAGACATGCTCAGTGAATTAAGCTTTCAGATCGCCGATTAAGGGCGTGTTGAAAGCAAGCCGCAACCATGAGTATCAGCTCAGAGGACTATCATGGCTGAAGCTAATGCTCAACCGGCGACTGTACAGCTAGGACGTAACGCGGGAAACTCTTCCAGCTTACGACTGCCTAAGCTCAGCCTTCCGACTTTTAACGGCGACATTCACAATTGGACAGAGTTTTGGTAACAGTTCGAGCAGATGGTTCATCGCAACGACACCATGTCTGCCAAAACAGTTTTCCTACTTCCGTAATGGCCTTGTGAGACAAACGGTACGTGGAATCTATCATGGAGCTACTAACCTAAGAATCATGGTATGCGCGCGCTGTCGACATACTGAAGGAAATGTTTGGGAACTAGAAGAAAATAGAACAGTACCACCTGTCAGCCCTAAAAAAACCTTCCTCATCTCGTGTCGGCAAACAATGTGAGAGGTCTTCGGAAGTTCTATGACGCCGTGCAACTGCATAATAATTGCTTGACACCTTTGAACGTACTGACACTCAGCTTTTCTGCAATGCTTGCCAATATTCTGCGCATCGCTTTACATTTAGCGCCTTTCAATAGTGATAACTGGACGGCATGCACGCACTACACTATCGCAAAGGCTTGCTGTTGTTCGGGTTTCATTTGACGCTGATGGTACGCAAGCTGCTTCAGACTGCTGTCACAAACACTTTAATAAAGGAGTGTTGTCGAATAATGCGTTCGATGCTCTAACTACTGAGCTACCACAGCGGCCTTAATAAAGGAGTGGTGTTTTGGCGTTCATTCAAGAAAAACGAAGTTAAGCACTAAGACTTCCTCCCATTGAAGAACCGGTAGGTAATGTGCCGCAACAGGCACTTGATAACGCATCTTCAGAAAGAGAGCTCAATGACTTGCTCTACTTCACATGCGTGTTATTAGAAAGCCAAGAGCAGTGATTTACGACGCGTTGAGAGCGAAAGGAAAATGTTGAAAAGTTTAGAGACCGCAATACTGCGCCGGTGTTGCATACCACTACTGGGGTCAAACGTGCAGAATTCTGCTTTTGCGGATCAGATAAGCCTAGAACTCATATTTCTGACTCAGACGTTTTTCTCGAGTCGAAAAAGCTTCAGCTAAGTAAGGACAATCGTTGTTTTAGGTGTACATCTCGAGGTTAGCTAGCATGGTCCTGCCATGTGAAGCACACTTGTTAGCGTCGCCATGGCAGACACACCTCAAGCATGTGCGACCAAAGCTATAAGAGGCAAGAAGGTACACTAACATCTTACAGCACGACAGCATTTGGGTCAGCCAACGGTGCACCCAGGCATCATGAGTCATTGTGCATTCTATCTAAGACTGACAACGGAGTATACATTCAGACATTCCGTGCTTGGGCAGGTCACGACGCTTACATGAGGGGTATATTAGATGGTGACAGGCAACGGTCATTTATAAAGGACGATCTTGCCGCTAAGCTACGACTCACGGTCGTTCAGGAGGCCAGAATTGTATTCGACGTTTTTGGAAGGATGAAAACTTCCAGAGTTGAAAAACTGAAGGTTATGGAAGTGCCTCTTTGTAACCAGCATAAGCTCGCAAATCTGCATTGTACAAACCATCACAGTGCCGTTTGTTTGCCACGGCGTTTGTACACCAACGGACAACAAAGTATTTGTGAGATAGATGCGAGTTGAAGGGGAATTCATCGCGGACAAACGATGCTTCTTTGGAGCAGATGCAGAAGACACGCTCTCTTAGTTCATCGAGTTAGATAATCTTTGGAAGATATTGACTGGCTAATTCTCGCGCAGCACAGATACCCATGATTTGGTCGCTATGAATTCACTATTTAGATGAACTTTCCAAGGAACAACTTAGCAAGTGCCATCCACCGCAAGCAATGCCAATTTGATTATCTGTACCGTTAGTACTACGCCTGACGACGAAGTCACATCACAGAGATCACAGTCTTCTTGAAAACTCGGGGCAAGTGGTATCATGGACGAAAACGACTCTGCACAATTGAACACTGTCGACGTTTTCCGCCAGACAACAGAATATTGCATTGCAGATGTACAGTTGAGCCACGCGAAATGAACGTAGCTGTGGGAAACTTCTCATTTGACTACTGAAGGCTTTTTTCTAAACTGAGAGCGCCAGCGACACGACGCTATAATAACACAGTATCCTTTGCTCAGACCCACGCAGTTAGTTTCCGAAGATGTTCATGAGAGCCGATACGTCTACGTAACCCCACAGAAAAGGTACACAAGAATTGCAGACTGCAAAGCTGAGTCAACTTGAGGCATCGTCTCATACACCAGCTTCGCCATCTCTCAATGACTTTCTGGACAAAAGGAATAGCTGCAAAGGTGCTGGATAGCCAGTTCAGCCAAGGTCAATATGGCAGACTTTACCACACGGGTATCCTACTTCCGACAAAAACGTCCCACCAACGTTTGAACCGACGACCCTTTTTCTTCACACAGGATCACCTACCCCAATATGCCCCGCCTATTTCCTGGTAGGATGCTCATTTATTGCTTCTTCAGGGTCACATAGCTCCGAGTATGAAGCTAGATGCGTACAAGCAACAACGAGCGATCTTACAACAAAGTTGAGGTATCGTCTGCAACTGCTTGATCACCGGTGGATACGATGCATAAAAAAGTACCTGCTGCAGCTGCGAGCCCTTCATCAGTATCCATCGCGTATTAGCAAGGACCTAAAAGTGGATGACAGCCTTCGTGTCGAGCAGCCATTTGTTTTAAGGTGCATCTGGCCCCTTGGTCGCGTGGTAGTAGTTGTTCTTGGTCAAGACGCTGTAGTATGGGTCTGTCGAATCAAGACGCAACAAGGCAACATTGTGCGGCGACCAGTACAGCAGCTCTATAAGCTAGAAATAGCCTCCAGATCCTTAGAGCCAGAGGGTGAACAAAAAATGAACGTGCGCAGCCTAGCTCTGCGAGAGAAGACGATAAGGTTGAGAATGCTAAAGGCTAGATTGCTCCTTGTCTGGTTTCTCCGGTTAGCGCAGTTTTATTTCAGTCACGAAGCTTTTCGAACACTACAGATATGACTGGCGCTGATAATTGCGTACAGTATAACGGAGCGATAACAAACCTTGAGGAAGGAACGTGGTAAAATGAATCACTGGGGCTCACAAGAATGGCTGTCCCATACGCTGCTACAAAATTGAACTTCAGCGCATGGCATTGAATTACTAATCACGTTAACCCGACGAGACGGCTGTCTCATAGGAGTACGTATGAAATGTTCATAGAATACGACAACCAGCACCGCAGCCAGAACCGACATTTCACGAACATTAGGGTATACTTGAAGAGTAGTTCCGTGACTTGGGGTGGCTCGGCGGTAGAATCCTTTATTGCCGTGGAATGTTTGGGTTATAATTTCGCTGACACCCTGACATTTTTCTTCACTTTCCTCTGGTCAACGCTGCCGATGTCAGATTTTCTTCGCTCACGCGTTCAAATTATACTAGCGTGTTTGCGTCCGTTGGGGGTAGAGTGTCAATCAACTATGGCACATATCCACATACCAATGGCACATACTCGCTCCCGGGTATGTGTCAGTGTTTGGCGGAAAGTGTTTGTTGACTCACCTGACGCAATTGTGACATCTTTTATTAGTTAACCAGCACGCTATATTCGTCGAACGATCTTACCTTCCATGCCAATTTTGGCTCACGCCAAGCGAAGGCGGTGATAACGAGAGCACCCTGACGTAAGCGGCTAGATAGATAGATAGATAGATAGATAGATAGATAGATAGATAGATAGATAGATAGATAGATAGATAGATAGATAGATAGATAGATAGATAGATAGATAGATAGATAGATAGATAGATAGATAGATAGATAGATAGATAGATAGATAGATAGATAGATAGATAGATAGATAGATAGACTGCACAAGTGTTCGTAGGGTTCACAGTAATCAATATCTCTAACGATCTTGGCATATTGAGCTCAGGAGCGCACTGAGGACGTGAAGATTCTTTTCTGACAGATAGAGAAGATCAGTGTTCATAAAATCATATTTTTTCAGCTTCTTACATCTTTTAGAGTGGTAAAGGTGCATCGAGATGTCCATGTTCTCGTTTTTCGTGTCTTACCTCGAGGTACGATTGTGTGGCTGTTTTCACCTAGCTGCATCTTAAGCCATGCATCCGCAAAAACTAACCAAAAGCCCTTACGCTAAAGCACTGATGATACCTGCTGCTCTCTCATTCTTCTTGTTGCAAATTTTCCATTTGAACCTCGTGTGTTTGTGGGTACCTGCGGTAACGACGTTGATGACATGCTCGGCACCCGCGTGTGTTCAGTCAATCAGTGGACCAAAACCAACATAATGACTAATCTCAGGTTCTATCCTACCGAAGTTGCAAATATTTTAATGTTTCGGATGCCAAACATCTTATGCGAGATGATGTGTCCCTCTCTTCCTCAGCTCCGCGGCGTCGACATCTCACTGCACATGCGCCTTCCCCCTTCCCTCTAGTATTCTGTGCTCTCCCCTGTCTCTCCTCTCATGGCGTCCACACACCACACACACCCCATGCACGTCTCCTTCCTCCCAATTCTCTTCTATGACATCCCCTTCTCTCTCTCTCTCTCAAATCGGTGGTGGAGGAAACAAGACGCTTGACCGTAGGTCCGCTGGTGTTCAATGTTTCCGTGAGACAGAGTGCAGGTGCTTTGGTTAGCAGGGGATTGCGTTTAATATACCTGATGTGTGCGTTGTTGAGGGACCAGCTGTTTAGCAGCGGTATAGTCGTGGCCACCGGCATCAAGCGATGGTAACCGACAGCGTTAGTCAGACCGGGGCTCTCAATTTTCGTGCACCTGCCTGAGGCGACGTAGAAGAGGTTATGTTAGTGCCATTCACTATCTACCCACTGCTTCACACCCATACATCTTTTTTGTTAGCGGGAGACGGCCTTATCAATTTATCACAAAATTCGCTTCGTTAATTTGTCCCCGTTGACCTCTGAGCTGCTACAAATCTTCGAATGCTTAACACACCGGGATGTTGCGCCGTACTTTTCTGGCGTAGTAACTCCACTACGTTGACAATGGCTGGGAATAGCCACCGAGAAGATAGTTGGCCTATGGAATCCACTATTTGAATGCGCGAAAGGTGCGAGCAATGCGGGGGTGGTGGTGGCACCAGCAGGTGAACCGCAAGGTGCCTGAACTCTTTCGTCTACTGCTAGAGCCTCGAACCTTTCTTCGCGAGAGGTGCGGAGTGGTGATTGGTGAGTGACTACAATGCATGGATATTATGATGCCGCCAGAGATTTCGTCTACCCTTGCAGAAATTAACTCAGAAGGAAAACGATAAGAAACGAAATAATTCGTGGGAAGGGCGGGTCATTAGCGTGAAGGGACCATCGAGAACCAGTGGGTCTCTGTCTGGTGACAGTAAGATTGGTGCAGCGGACGAGAAACGTGATGCATGCACGCTGTAGTAAAAAGCAAAGTAAACAGATAGCATCAAATCGCTAGGTGGCCGCTGTTCACACAGCGGTCACCTACGCCTGCAGGATGAGTTGCCCTCACAATGAGGAGTAAATTGCCCTACCACCAGAACCACAGAAACCGCGTTCCACAGTTGCGTAGGGTAACTCACCCCTCATCACGCGCAACCGATTCGATAGGTCGTGGCGGGTGTAACTCACCCGATAGAACGTCGGAAGACAGCAGGCAGCCTGCTGGATTCCGACGGTCAAGCGAGCTAATCAGTGATGCCCTGTTATAGTGGCTCCAGCCATGGAAACCATAATCAGCATTGAACTCTCACGGGCCCCAGTGACCGGTTGAAGTGGCTCCACGATGGCACAAAATCCCCAACTTGCTTGATATCCGCCAGCTGCTAGTCTTTGGCATATGTCTAGAAGAAAGTTTCGACAGTTGCAAGATGACATGATTGGCGTACGCAGATTAAGACTGAGTAGGGAGTTCGCTGCCATGAATGGAACAAATTCGCCCTTGGTTATTAGCAATGGTATGCCACTGCCTCATCTCAGACAACAAAGTATTTGAATAATCAGTGGTACCGAAGACATTGTAAATTGAAAGATTTTATCGCAAAACGAATTCTCGGACAGTGGAACATCAGAAGACGATAGATGGGAAGACAATATTTATGACAGCGTTTTATCAAATTTTACTATTGAGCAATACTTTTTCTCAGAAGGAAAGTAAATTCGAGTGCTCACCTCCGTTCTACTCTAAAGACAGAAAGAGTGAAACACCATTTATTTTCACCTATCGAGAATGCCCGGTGAGGCTTCGTCATTAGGAGTTGAGCGTGATAGCCATATTTTTTTTTCTAGTGCGTACTTTAGGCACTTAGTGAATGAAATGTTTCCGAACTTACTATATACCCACAACGTGATTTGAAAGGTGCAGTAGTGTGTGTGCCTTTTGTAGTGGGGTAGCTGCTTTAAACCACGCCGCCAATATATAATCACATGTCATGATGCCCACTGGTATTGGGTGCTGGTGACAGGCATTATTGCTTCAATATTTCATGTTGCATTATGAAGAATGTATACAGGACGCATGTGTTTGTACAGAACGAAAACTACTTTATCTGCATTTCCAATCCGAGGACGTTCTTTGCAACAAAACGATTCTTTAAAATTATTTTTGGGAAAAAAGGTCCGTATAATAGATTCATGCTTGAATAAAATAAATTATGTTAGTATAAGGAAATTTTCTGCAGTGGATATTGGATAACCAAGGATCTCTGAAAAGGCGGTTAATATTTGATGCTGATAATGATCAAATCGTAAATCTGCCTCGTACCTATTCTGAGTGATCAACATCGAGTTGAATATATAAGTAAATTACATTTCTTTGTTTAATATCCATACCCAAACAAAAAAAAATCACCGGCTGAGCACTCCGTACAAAAATTTAACCAGCGAATACTGAAGCGTGCAGCCTCACTGTATGTTCGTGGGCTCATCCTGACGTGGTATGAAGCCTTTCCCCTTTATTGGTTATGTTTTCGCGCTTTCTAATGAGATTTAGACAGACGTTTGGCTTGAGTTTACTACAGTGTTTATTTCCCATGCCTCACAATGTGCCTAGCATGTTCACGATCATGGTGGAGTGTAATGAGCGCATGAGTGTGTTTCTCAATGCGTTAATCGTAGTGGTTGTCTTCGGATGTCAGGCAGTCACAGATGTCGCAGCCGAACAAGATATGCCGCTAGAAGACCTCCAGCCGAAGGCGGGCGCTCGCCCAGGAGAACGCACGACCGCAATCATCACTTTGACGCCGCAACGACGTTGCAAGCGTTTGACATCGCGAGCGAACTCTGCGGTTGGGTTGACAGAATCCGCCCACTACCGGCATTGGCACTCCCGTTCGCAATGGAACGCTGCTTGGAAGGCTTTCGGATCATCGGCATTCGGTTAGTGCCAGCTCTCGGTCTGGCTGCTTAAAAACAGGCCTGTTTTTCTGCCCTAGGTGCACCATCAGCACAGTGAAAGTAAGCTTTCTCCCATTTCCCATTCCGCGCTCTTCTAGAGTTCTCCTTGGTATAACCATATGGAAGGTTTCCGGAGAAACTGCCGCGCGCGCGCTAACAGCCACGGCAGTGGCGGGATTAATGGCGTCACTAACAACGCAGCCAATGGCGTGCTTTCTTGGGTAGGACGCTGCCAATAACGTAACTGATGGCACAGCCAATGGACACCGCTCGTGGCAACGCCACCGGACGGAGTTTTGTTTCTGGTAGTTATCTAGAGCTTTTGCTGTAAAACAACGTAATTGAAACAGAAGAAGTGCAATAAGTGTTTTTCATTCGTTCAATTGAGGCAGTACAGTCGTTATCTAGGACAGAATTAGCATGATTAAAAAGCTTCTTTATGACAAATTACTTTTGAAGTAGTAATGATCAAGCACGTATGGACTTCATTCGTTTAGTTCCTGGCGGTATGCACAAACATTATCAAAAATGTTCCTGCGGCTGAAGCCGAGATCCGAAGCACCGAAGCAAACTGTTTTCAGTTGTTGATGTTCAACCCCAGCTTAGCGAATGGGATAAAAAGTTTTTTTAGTAATTTGTATCAGCGACATTACAAAAAATAGTGCTCTATTGTTTCTATATCTGTGAAAAAAAGTTGTATAGAGGGGATATTGCCAGCAGGGGGGTAGCAGGCGCGACATCGCGATTTGTTTATTACGACTTACAATTTTCCAGTTGGACAGCACTGAATATTCCACAGAATTTCAAGCGACTAAGTCATGGGGTAGTCATTATCGATTCTCTACATCTTTACGAAGCGAATATTTTTTTCCATCTTAGCGCAGTTGTCACAATACAGAAGAAACAATATTATTAGATTATTCAATGCCGCTCGTGGTCTCGTTGAGAGTCAGCCATCTTATTTAACCTAAGGGCAGTGTCTTGATTTTTTTCTTCTCCTGATCTCATGGCTGATATTCAATGCAGGCTATCGGCCGAGTTGCAGGTAAATTTTTCTGTACCCTTTGTGTATTACTCGTGTAACCTAGAGTTAGCTAACATAAATTTAGGCAGAAATTCTTGGTTACGAATGATCTACCCAAGGGAGAAATAAGTAAGATCTATTTGGACTGACTGTGGGTGAAGCAAACATCTGTGTGACTGCACCGCAGAACGGAAGCCACAAATTAAAGAATAACAAAAGCTGATACTCCCAGGCGCATATTTGGAAGAGGTGTTGCTATGAATCTTTTCCTCAATTGCTTTACTCGGTGACTGGATAGAAATAAATGGCTAATGGTTTCACCATCATTACAGAGGAGGCAGAAAAGGGAAAGCACTATAATTGCTCTATCCACTTAACACTTGAATGACGCTAACGCAACAACAAATATGGGCTATAACTACTTACGTCATTCTCGACCTCGGTAAATCACTGCGTAAGTGGAATAAGAGCTGCTTATAGCCTGGAAAAGCTGTGAATGGGTTGGATCAGCTTTCTTTTAATCTTGGAGAACAGAATCTTGCAACTGTGATGCATGCTGCCAGCGAGAAAAACCGAATAATCGGCGCCAGAGGCGTCACGTGTAAGGCCGCATGTGGCCTTGCACCCTGTGATGAGTGAAGTGCGCATTTAAAGTGCGCGCCTTTGAAAAGTGCGCATCACGAATAAGAACGACAAAGTGCTCTCGCGTCACGACAAAGTGCTCTCGTGGTGCAGCCTAGACAATAACGACGAAAACAGCGATAAAGACGTCGCGTGCACGAGGATGCGTGGCACCACGTGAACAAAATAAAAGCAATGATAACCAATGGGCAGCAAACAGGGAGATTTCAAAGACCGATGGCTAGGCACCACGAAACAGCAGTATCTCCAGTCATAATGAGACAAGTG
Source organism: Rhipicephalus microplus (assembly GCF_043290135.1). Classification (NCBI taxonomy): domain Eukaryota; kingdom Metazoa; phylum Arthropoda; class Arachnida; order Ixodida; family Ixodidae; genus Rhipicephalus; species Rhipicephalus microplus. The sequence goes on from NW_027464601.1 coordinate 6,317,145, forward strand.
GGCTAGTACTGAAGCAGGAACCTGACCAAAGAAGAGCAAGAGGAGTTGCAAGAGGACATCGGCATGGGAAGGTCATCACTGGACCAGTCTCTGAAGGTGGGCCGCCCGGTGTCAGATTCGAGCCTCCAAGACTTCAACCGGCCGAGCCTCCTGCCTTCGCGTTCCTGTTCGAGAACACTGTAGCCATCTGGTCTTGAACTTCTGCCCGGGACCTGCGGACTTCGGTTCCGACAAGCGAACAACAGCCATCAGGCCTCGGGCCTGAGCTATGCGCCCAGCTGCCTGGCTAGGTTGACCCTGGTTCCTTGACGCGTCGCCACCAGCCAGCGTTCACACATCGCCACGAGCCAGCCCATGTCTATTCCTAAAGCCAGAGCCAGCACGCTCCGTTCTGGTTTCAGGATGCATCGCCATCTGCGGCGTTCTCTTATCACCAACACAACCACGTCCTAAGCCTTTGCTACCGCGTTCCCGTTTGTTAAACGTCACCCAGCGCTCAGCATGTAGATAAGATTGAACTGTCACTTTTTATCACAGTGGCGCTCAGCCACGTCAGCACTTTCTTCTATAGAATGTTGTCTTGAGTTTTAGTTTTGCGTGCCATCTGAGTGTTTCACCGCGTGTAGTCAACTTTTCTTAAGCGTTTTGGTTTCATGGGGGGTTTTCGTTCTTTCAATTTTCTAATAAACATTCTGTGTGTGTTTTTGTTTAAAACCAACAGTTTTGTCCTTATTAACAAAACTCTCCAAGGCTCAGCCCCGTATAAACAAATGAGTAAGAAGGACCTTGCATGACATACTCTAAGCAGGACGGCTTGTTCCCTTTTCCAGCCTAGAAGCTAGAGTCTTACGGCTTGCCCACGAAGGCCGCTCAGCTTTTTTGAGTACGAAGGTTTTTTGTGACGAGTCCACAACAGATCCGCTGAAGTATTTTCATCACGGAAATGGCGTTGCGTATTATACGCTAGCAGATGGCAAATAATAAAGAAACTAGAGGCTCCATAGCGGAGCATCCAACTTGCAACATCTCGCTCCTCAGCCCGTGACGCAAACCACTAAACCATTAGAGCATATTTTTGTTAAACATGGTAATGAATAGAATGCGTAATATAATAGTACACAGTATCACATAGAATTGCACTGTTGCAATTTTATTGCAGCAATAAGCGTACAAGAACTGCTTGGAAATGATCTCGATGGGGGAACTAAGCATTTCACCAAGATGGTCGAAAGTCAAATTAACCATAAACATTCTTTACCTTGTACAGTTTGTTAAGGGTTAGCAATTTATATACAACCTGTACCAATGGTGGTCCCCAGAGCTAAGCAACCTTAGCACGTTTTTTCTCATCAGTAGAGAGAAGTTATACGTGGGGTGGGCGCACTATAAAGGTGACTATATTTTTTTAGGAGGGGGGGCTGACCTGTTTAGCGCAGCTCATAAAGAATTGTGGCAGCACGCAGCGAGCCTTTTTTGAATTGAGCAACTATTCCTGTCCCCACTTTCTCTGTACAGAAAGTTGGCCGAAGCGACCTTGATGGCTGAAAGCAATTTACCCGAAAGAATGTGAGTTCTTAAAACCAATGCTTTAATAGTGTAGTTTATACATGCAGAGATCCACTGCGCGTAGATGAAAGAGTTGAAATCTCGTATGTCTCACTCTACGCCAACAAAACTCGGGAGGCAGCTTTCAAGGTGATGTCTGCGAACGGATTGAAAAAGTTTGTTGTACCACAGAATAAACGAATGTGTTCGGGCATATGTTAAAAACGCCAATTATCACGATGGGTGAGTACTGATCATTGGTGGTAGTTATCACTAGGGAAACGTACCACCAAGATTCTACGTGGCTTTGTCCACGTCAAATCGTGCGATAGCTGTTAAAGCCCAATAAATATCGTACAATCTCTCATATATTGATGCACAGCGACTTTTGTGAAGACACGTTTCAGTTCCTTGGTATAACAATTGCTAAGACGAAGAGATCAGTCACGTTTATTTCTTTGCTTTTTTCAGAAACCCGTGCCATGAAGTGCTCCATTCAAACCCAAAAAGAGGCAGTAATAAATGAGATCAGCTTACCACGAGGTTCCCAGTCTCTGTTATCTGGACACCGAATGAAAATATAGTTCCTATTTTACAGTCAGAAATCAAAGTTTTTGCTGTTTCTTTATTTCCTTCACCATTCTTTTGAATTTGGACGATGTCTTCTGAATTTTCGCTCATTTGGACATTGTTGTAATGATCACGGCCGCCCCTTAGATTCACCGTTGCGTTGCTAGAAAAAAAGCGATAATATTAAAACCTTGTTGCAAGAAATCAAATATCACCAACAGTACGTCAACTGCTAGAACGAGTTAGATCTTTTCATTGCACACAAGTGAAAACCAAAGCAAGCACGGTAATCAATAGACACTGTGCTTTCTACTCATAGTTTTTCTAAGATCACTGACGTGGCGTTATAGTATGTAAAATATATATTTTTGGACAAAATTCTCCTAAAAGATCCCATGATCCTTTATTATTTGATCCGTAGCCAAGTACGTACGAACTTTGAAAAAAAAATATGACGTTGATTCAAAGGGACACATGCATATTCTCTAGCCTCAGGGGGTATATATTAAGGTGATGGATAGATTTAGTTGCTGGACATTAGTGATTTCTTTCTTGTCGTCGTAATGCCACAACGCGATGAGACAACTATAGGACAGATGGTGCGCACCACCTTTGATGTACTTTGTGTCTCATAATACGAAACGCAAGAAACCATGTGCTGAGAAAGAACTAGTTATCTAGTTAAATACACTCTGGGCGTGGCCAAAATCTTGTCATGATGTCTGAACCGATTATGCTGCTGTTAAAGGTCTTCTTGTGCTTGGCACTGATACCATCGAATGCGTAAAGCGAAAAACAGAAACAGAACGATGAGCACGATAGCAACAAACTAGGAGGTCATGCGTAAAACGGCAAACAGATCGAAACGTGTCTCGCGTTTCTCACGCAAAAATAACGTCCGACGCGAACTCGCCGGTACTGATGAACGGGAATAAGCATCTCAGTGGTTACTTGGCTGTGTCTGAAAAGCGCACCCTTTTTGAAAACGGATCCTGCACAACAATTGCAGTGACCTTTGCACATTCGGTAACTTCAACAGAATCGTTTCGGTGAAAGCCCAAGGCCAGGCAAGACGTACGATTATCCCCACGGCGAGATAAGTGCACCCGTGAGTCTCCACCCTACTCCCTCTCCACGGAGCCAATTACGCGCGGGAGATGAGAGTGTGCGCCGCCGCATCGTGACGAAGTGCCGATGCGAGCTTGTTGTGCCCTTTTGCTCATAATTCTGAAAACGCAATAGTTTCCTCCGAGTTGTCCGTCAGCAGCAATAAGCGACAGACGTAAATAGCTTGCCATTTGAACGTTGAAGGAGGTGCTTGGTGATTTTACGTGGCCCAGTGGCTAACGCCTCGCACTCACGATTCATAGGTCCCAGGTTTGATCGCGGGCGCTAGAGTATTTTTTATTTTTTTTTGTTTTTCAAACCCCCCACAAGAACCTGATGGCTCCGTTCAAAAGGCAAGAAAACTGAAGCGTGATGACCTACTTATGAAGCGCCCACCGCAAGAAGACCCACAACGAACAAACCTCTGCTTAACTGACAGCACAAATTTCCCCAATGTAAACAAAATCCTTAAACTACATTACAACATTCGGGAACACAGTGAACGGCTGAAACGTGCATTCCCATCCGCTCCTGGCGTCGTTTACCGACGACCACGCAACCTCAAAGACACACTTGTCCACTCTAAAATCAATACCTCACCCTCTTATGATTCCTGCTGACATTGTCTAAAGTCACGATGTCTTGTATGTAAAGCGATAGGAGAAACAAACAAAGCAACTAGAACACAATCGAAGTTTTCGAATAAAATACGAGGAAACCCAAAATGCGATTCCTCTCATGTGGTATACTCTCGAATGCAACGTGAGCAGTATGCAGTACATCGGACAAACAGAAACACCATTTATGATTCGCTTCAATAATCACAGAGCCTATGCGAAATCAGCCCCAATTTCACCCCTATCAAAAGAGCTCAATCTTACTGACCATGCATACGAGACTATCAGTAACGTTCTTAGAGACGGGATTTAAAAAAAAAACCGAGAACGGGAACAATGAAAGTCATACCTTATCCACTGATTTAACATCCTTGATAGAGGAATAAGTTAGAATCTGGGTACACTTGCAACAATTAAAGCATTAGTAAACAATAACAGCAATAATGAAAAAAAAATAACTAAGTGCACGGCACTGCAGCTGCGAAGAGCACTTAACAACTCAAAAGAATTCCAAGTGTAACTACTGTTTCTAAGTACAGCTGTCATCTGTTTCTGTTTTTACCTCACTATCCAATCAATTGTGCCAAACATGACATGCCCAACAGCAACCCTAAGCACAGTCGGAGGCTCCTACTGCACGCGTAATCCAGAAGCGGGCAAGAATTGCCATTGCACCTGCTCGCCAGCCTCTGCGAAAATACGCAGCGCACCTCTTTCTACGACGAGATGTCGACGGGACGCTGAGTAGTTAAAGGCTTAAAATTTTAAAAAAGCTCTTCCCCCCCCCCCCCAAACCGCCAGAGCCAGGAGGCGATGTCTGGTCGTGAACAATGCGTTAGTGAAAGGGAGGATACACAGACCGCAGACATCCTAAAGGTGAAAAGGAGCAAAGGGAGAGAGATGTAGAGGGAAGGAAGAGTGAAAGAGGGCTCCCGGGGGAGTCCACATTATATTCTTTTTTTCTTCTTTTTGGTCTTTTTTTTCTTTTCTTTTCTTCTGTTTTTCCTTCTTCTTTCTTTCGTTTTTTTCTTTCTGTCTCTCCCCCGGTGATTCTAAGTTTTATAAAGCTGAGAACACACAAACTGTACCCTCGATCTTGATGAAGCCCAGAGTCTAGGTCGAAACGTCGAAATAAACCACGCTGTAACCACTCACGGAGGATCTACTTGACTACTTGCAGCGCTATGGCCACTCAACCACCATGCCTGCCGACATTTATATATATATATATATATATATATATATATATATATAAATATATATATATATATATATATATATATATATATATATATATATATATATATATATATATATATATATATATATATATATATATATATATATATATATATATATATATATATATATATATTGTGTGGTGTGACGGGGACGCCGACAGAAAAATCTCGCTGACAGTGTCCATATAACTGCTTTGGCAATAAAACGACCACCGGCAACTAAACTGCGAGATGCTTTGCATCGAAAGGCCCTCGTGGTTTCGTGCAGGTTCTGGACTGGCGCATGCACGTGATACACAGATAAGAATGGTGACACACCTGCGCAAAGGCTACATACGAACAAGCTCCACCAAGTGATTTCGTGAGCATAGCAAAGTGTTGTCATGAGAACTGAGCCGATTAGTGTGCTGTTACAGGTTGGTAAGTTGCTGCAATCTTTCCGATATGAGAACGCCTTCATTCTTGTTCTGCGATGACCCGAAGTGAATGTTTTTTGTGTCTGGGAGTGTGTTTCTATGCTGCCTGTACTGTCTGAAGTTATTGAGTCCAATCCAGGACCAATTTATGTTAAAAAATGCTTACGGAAACTATAATGTTACCAAAACTTAGTTAGAACGGCATAAAAAGAATAAAAACAAAGCAGGCCACTTCAGGAATCAGCTACAGGCTACAAACAAAAACATTTCAGAAATAGAAATGACCTTGAAGGCTGTGAAGGTAAAATAAGTAGAAAATAAAGCCTCTACAAACACAAGATAGCACCATGAGTAATACTTTCCAGTACACCCACGAAAGATGGTCTAATTTAGAATACCGCAATCAGAGATACAATTTAGTCATCTTTGGAGTAACAGAAAGAACCAGTGAAACCCTAGGCAACCTAAAAATGGTTGAGCGAGATATAATTGAACAGACATTTTGAGTCAATGTCAGCACATTTGAATGATTTCACACAATCGGTAAACATAACACTAAGGAAATTCTGCCAGTCATGGTAAGGTTTTTGACCACAATGAAAAGAAGAGAATATGCACGAACCAAAGAAGCTCGCAGGCACGATTGTCTCCATTGCGTATGATTATTAGGAATTGACAGTATGACAGCGTAAGAAATATAAAAGTGCGAAAATGGAAACAAAAAGCGGCAATAAGGTTCACCGCCTGCGTGATAAGATTCTTATTGATTACGACATGTTGGTACGGTGATGAAAACGAAAAGTACTGAAAAAAGGTTGAGAAGAGAGAGAGAAGCTGGCGTGCAAAAAAAATGACGAAGAAAAATCGAAACCAGGAATTTAAGTTTGAGAAATATCAACATTTGCAGCCTGGCCAACACATTCATTGAGTTTGAATACATAATGCCACACAGCCTAGATATGATCGTCGAAAAAGCTTGGCTACGATCTAAAAAAGGCTATGGAATAATCCCCTCTAGTTTCACTGGCATCTGCAGGAATAGGGATATGCATGGCGAAGGCGTCTTCTTTATTTGGAGAAAAAAAGACATTGAAGTAATTATAACAAATATCTGCCCCAACACTGAAATTATTTGGAGCAAAACGGACAAAATAAGGAAAGGTGCTGTCTCGAAGCTTCTTGCAATAAAATCTGACCTGGAAAACTTGGTTTGTTCATTGTTGCTTCCCTGTCATTTGGATCAGTACAGTTGAAAACCCTTGCCTTTCCCCAAACCTGTAAAGTATGCTTAACGTCAAGCGTAACTTACACGTTTGGGGAAGGGGAGGGCTAGTGTAACTTGTTTGATTGTCATGGTATTTTCTGGCAACGCTAACTACTTGTAAGCTTTCAGAACAGTTCACTGTACGAATTCGTTCGCAAAAAGTATATTTCCAGTGGAAAAATGTATTACGTTCAAAAGCAATATATAGACTATGAGAAACAGGGTTCCGAATTTATGCATCCTGCAGAAAACATCAGGAGCTTCGCACTTGTTTTATGTGAATTTCCCATTAATATATGTCCCGTCATATTATGTCATAGTAGGGCCTCTAGCCCTGCAGTAGATTTTATTCAAGGTGCCTGCAGTGATAAGGAAAGTTTTGCTTCATAACTTACGCGCAGAAACAAAAGTCTGTTCACAGGGACATCGCAGTTCTCCGAATCACAAATATAGGCGCCCTAATTAGAGTTCGTCACCCAAAGTGGTGGGTGTACCAGCTGCGAAAAACGAACATTTCTCACAATATCGTATACAAACTCGAGTCAACGAACACGTCCAATCTGATCTAAAAAACGACGGCAAAGTTAAGAGAACAACCCTCCAGTTTTCAGAATATGCTATACCACACAACCACCCAAATTTTCGTTGAAACCCACATAACTCAACTTCAATGTAAACCCACGCTTAAATCCAAACGAACAATCGCTGACAACCAACATAGCGGCCGTTAAGTATGGTGGCCGCCAAATTTAGTGGTAAGCAACTATGGTCAAACTTGTCATCATCATACGGAGGAAGGAAAAATAGGAGTGGGCATGCCGAGCCGGCGTGCTACGTGAAAGGTGTAGAGGAAATGACATCATGGCAGCCATATTCAATGGACACAATGGCGGCGTTGCTATGGTTACGTGTTGTGCAGTGTAGCTGGTATAGCAGTGAGCGGGAGCAGATGGCGGTGGCATATGTGCCTCTGCAGATCTCGTCCTGAGTTGTGACAGACAATATCCGTGCTGTGCGCCGCTTTATTGGTTACGCAGTGTTCTCTTGGCAGTTACTGCACTCCTAGCAACGCTTACAAAGCCCTTTGCCAACCACGGGGCCTCAACAGCGCATAGAACGAACGCACATCTATTTGTCGGGCGGGTGATGACGCGGATGAAGCACTGAAGTGTTCAGCGAAATTGCATTAGGCACCATGACGAAGTGTAATGACCGCGAATGCCTCACAGGTCAGTGACGGTTGTCAGTGCTCCTGCTTATGGTGATGGACGAAACTGTTGCGCCTAGCATGACGCAATAAGGACCATGTGCACATACGTAGTTTCGTGTGTGGTATGTGTACAGTAACAACTTGCATGTGAGTAATAAAACACCTGATCTGTTCCGCTTGTTATACTCGCACCAGGCATCGTAATCTCAGCGTTCACAAACCGCGTTCAAATGTCTCTTGCACCGTGCTCAAAGTCACCAAGGCCGCAGAATGTTGACGTTGGGGAGTTTTACGCGGAACATGGGCACAATGGCCGGGCGCCGTTTCGGCCGCATGGCGGAATGGAACCGCAGAAGAAGGCGCACGACCGGTCTTGCTGTCTGTACAGTTGCTGACGTGAAAACACTCGCCATGATCAGCGCGTCTAGTTTGCGTTCTTTTGTACTTGCTTCGTTGTCGGCGAGCTGTTACTCGCTGTTAATACTCGGACGAAACAATTTCGCCGAATGTTTCGCGCTGGCCAGGAGTGTTGAGCCTCATTCTGTTGGTTTCAGATCGTCACGAAATGTGCGCTGCGCAGCCCACATGCTTTCCGAGCCAGAGGGAGAGTCGCGCCTTCTCCTTTGCATTTGGTTGTAAACAAGGTAGGAGATTTCAGCCAGTCAATATGGCATGCTTGCGGCTTCAACATAGTTCCACAGGGTGTGATGTCAGGGCCTCTTCTAAGTTGCTTTCCCTCCTCCATGTCACCACCCTGAAAAACGGTGGTGCAGTGCGCAGATCAAGGCTCTCTAAGCCACATCCGCTCAATGAAACACAAGACGCAGCCTGTTGCGCAACTTTGAAGAGGCGGGACGGGCCTAGTTCACGTCGCGTCTGCTCTGGCGCCACCACTGCTACAAGCAGAGACGATTTCACACACATTTCTACGCGAGACAGTAGGCCGTAAATAACGCGTTTCGTAGCTGCACATCACAGGTTCGATTCTGAATCCATATTAGGAGTACTTAGTGCATCACATATGTTAAGTTTGCCCTTGGAAGACCAGTCGTTCATAGAGTATAGGCCTCAATACTATCAGTAATGGCTGGCCGTTTGAACCCCCTGAAATGAAAAGAGCACTTTATTCCGTTCTTGCAGGGGCAATTGCCGGGAATATTCCAAGGGCTGACGTATCGGCCCACCGAAACGCACCATTAGAGCACGCACAGTTTAAATGTATCTTTTTACAGCGAAAGCTGTTATAAGATTACAACTTGGGTTTCGCGCAGCACCACAGTTTTCCACTGTCGCTGGTGTCCGTAGCACATCGTGCGAAATTAGGAAATAAATCGTAGTACCATTGACAGAGTGGGGCTTGAACCCGGGTACGCTGGGTGCCAGCCCAGAATTCTACCACTGAACCACGCTAGCGCTTGGGACTTTTTGTCAAACTTGCTTTAGGCAGGCTTGATGTCGGGAAAGCAATCGCGTTATTACGAGTGATAAAGCCTTTCAAAACAGCGAAATACCAAGCAGCTGTCTCACAATGCAAATAGCGTAGTGAGTGGGTCGTCCGATGCTCCAACACCTTACAAAATCTTGTTTTTGTTCAGCTCGGAAATGTGGCGCATACCAACTTCACGCATTATTTCTCATCGTCGTCCGCCACTGCATGAACAGTTGGCACAAAATTCCTCGCAATAGTTTAGCCATGGCCTCCGAGAACGGAGGCGCGTGACGTGGTTCTCTCCGGTGTTCAAATGGCTGCGGTCCACAGCGAAACCAGCGAGTATAGCCTCACGCGCCCGGCTACCGTGAGGGGGCGTGTTTAATGCGGGTTCCTCGGTCGTCTGATCGGTCGGACTGTCACGGTGGATGGACGTGTTTTTTGAGCGCTCGCGATCAACTGCGCAGATAAGTTGTTTTGAATATTTTGAGCTTGTCTTTTTAAATAAAGGGCAGCAGTTAAAATCCCTGTAGCACTTATTTTATTGTACGGCTTTTTCGGGGGTCACTCACCAGGTATTTTTTTTTAGTTTGTGCGTGTGTGTGTTTGATTTTTTCTTGCTTTTTTTGCCACCCCGTGGGGGAGGTGCACGCACACTGAACATGCAAACGTTTGTAGTAGAGCTTAGACTTTCTCGTTTTCCTAGAGCAGGGCTCGAGTTTTGTAACTATCGAGTGAGACAAGTATAGGGACAATTGGTGTCGGAAATATATGGTTAAGAAGACTTTAAAATGTTCAGGATGTGGGGTTGTTTTGAAAGTGAACCCAAGTGTAGAAGCGGAAGGAGAAGAGGCTGACGCGAAGTCTAGGCAAGGTGAGGTCGAGAAAAAAGTGGAGAAAATGATGGTTACCCAGAGTGACCTGCTGATGAGAATCACCGAGCTCGGGACTGCGTTGACGACATAGCAACAGAAAACTATGGCAATGGGAGAAAGGCTGATGTCCGCCGAGGAAGCACTCGACAAGGTGAAAAGAGGAGCGGCCTACGGAGAGAACAGTAGGGAACCGGCTACCAGAACGGCGGAGAAGGAAGAGCAAGCAAGTTTGGAAAAAACAGGTTCAGCCGGTTCAATTGTCGTAAGGCCCAGCTTCGGTGAGGTAGTGGTGTGGCTGGGAGGGGACAAAGCACCCGGCGTCACAGGTGCAAGTAGCCCCCAGGTGCAAGACGCTGCAGCTGAAAGTCACAGCATGTGATAATCGCCGGGCACTTGAATTTGAGTCGATGCACAGAAGCTATCAAAGAGAGGCTAAGAGGTGACAAGAGGGTTGCAGTAGGGGCGTCTTGAGGCAAGCGAGCGCAAAACTCAAAACTGCAGCTGATAGACGAAACCTCATGATAATTTCAGGTGGTTTAAACGTTGTCCTAAATGAAGATACAGCAGGACTAGCAACTACACTGGCGGAAGGCGTCGATGGCATGCGCGCCACTTCTCCTTTGGTACAGGTAGTGATATGCACGATACTGGAAGTACGGGAGGGTGACAGAAACCTGCAAAGAGCGGTTTTCAACGCAAACCAAGAGATATGGCAAATGAGTCGAGAGAAAGGCTTAGAGGTGGTGGAAATAAACAGAGAGGTGCATAGGTGGGGTGGTTTTCAACGAGACAGAATTTACTTCGATGGGGGGCTAGGTCGTGAGGTGGGCTGGCGACTTGCAGGACACGCGGTAGCTTTTTTGGGGGGCAAGCGAGTCCTTCGGGGTGTACGATAGCTAGTAACGAGGAAAACAACCGGGGAGATTTTTTGACAGGTGGTATGGACAGATACGATTCCAAAGTGGCACCAGTACCTAAGATAAGTAGAGTTCGGGGAAGAAATAGACGTAGCCACGAGCGCCGAGCCGATTCAGACATAGGATATATTGCCACGTTCCATTTCTCAAGCTTCATTATCGCCCCAAAACACTACACAATTCTCAGCGCAAAACGCGCGTGTAGTTTTCGAGAAGCTTCCGGACTTTAGTAGATCATTTGGATGAGATCACGCCCATTCTGCGAACAGTACAGATTATTCTGGAACATATGCCACCATGAGTGATAACACTAGAACATTTTATGGCAAGAGTATAAATGCCGACCCACTTTGCCGCTTGTCTGTAGTTGATCGACGGCCGACGCTCCGTTCACTGCTATCTGTGCAAGACTGCTACTGTAATCGGACTTTGCGTTTGCCGGGCACAGGTTCGCCCAAATAAACTGTTAAATCCCAACACAAAGTATCCTGTCTTCGGCCACGTCACCACCCCGTGACATCTGGTGGAGGTGCTGCTTCGTTCATGTATCGGACGGACCCGTCAAGCCGTGCACCCTGCCCACGTCGCGGAGAAGACACCGACGCCAACCAAGAGCAGCGAACAAGCCGCCGACAGCAAGGTCTTCCACCGGAGTAGGGGCTTCTAAGAGACAAGGCGCAGAAGACCAAGGCCGTGACCTCGACTGCAGTGACAATGACAACCGCAGCGTCCCATCCCGCGATCGTCATTCATCAACCAAGGGAACCATCAACGTTTTATGGGTCATCGTTTGAAAACCCGGAAACCTGGCTAGAAACATACGACCGTGTGGCCGCCCTCAACCACTGCAACAACAAAGCAAAGCTCCGTCGTGTGTACTTCTACTAGGAAGACACTGCAAGGACTTGGCTCGAGAATCGGGAGTCCACGCTCCGAACGTGGAATATCTTCTGCGGCGCATTCCTGCAAACGTTCGCGAGCGTCGCACGCCAGAGAAGACCACTGCTCTACTAGAGACCCGGGTTCAGCTACCAAATGAAAAGGTTGCAATTTTCACAGAGAAGATGACCCGCCTATTCCGTCACGCTTACCCAGACATGCCTGAGGAGAAGAAAGTTCGTTCCCTAATGCGAGGGGTCAAACAGGAGCTCTGCACGGAACTAATGAGGAATCAACCAAACACCGTCCAAGAATTTGTATCCGAGGCGACCACTATCGAAAAAACCCTGGACATGCGCACCAGACAGTATAATCGTCGCCTGACTCCAGAATGCGCTGCTGCTCAAGCCAGTGACTCCGAAGACCTGCATGAAACGATCCGAACGATCGTGCGGGAAGAGCTGCGCAAGCTGTTGCCTTCGGCGCGAGCTTAGGTGGATTCGATCGCCGACATTGTGCGAGAAGAAGTTCGGTAATCGCTTCGAATTCCCTAAACACCGCTGCCCGAGCCAGAAACTATGAGCTACTCCGCTGCAGTGTGCCACAACGCTCCTCCCCGTTCACGCCAAAACGCCGCCCCGTCGAACTTCCGTCGCCAGACGCCACCGCCGCCACCATCCCCACCGACGTCCTACCGTTCGCCAGCGGGCCAGCGCAGTGCGCCGAGGAAAACGGACGTTTGGCGTACACCTCACAACTGCCCGCTCTACTACCACTGCGGCAAGGCCGTGCACACATGCCGCCGTTGCCAGTACCGAAAGATGGGACTGCGTGGCTTCGCAGTCAATGCATCACGTCCGCAGCCAGGTGAACGGCCACGTGACATTGCTGACTACCTGACAGGAACTCAATGGACCCCATGAAGTCCTTCCCGTTCACCGTTGCCCAGCCACCACATGTCACCACACCCCTGGCAGTACTCTGGCCCAACGCGGGGCCGGTCTCCTAGCCCGTATCCGGAAAACTAAGTGCAGCAACCGATGGAGGTGCGGTTGCTGTGCGACAGACTGCCGAAGATCCTCCGGCGATGACGACAACGCGACAGAGCTTTCCGAACACAACGCCAACGAGGCTAAGCCCTGACGGCGAAAGCTCACTTACCGGAGGTGGCCTGAAGACGCAACATGGAAGCAGCGGAACAAGCCGACGCAGCCGTGACCCGACGCCACGCCTTAACTGTAATGCGAGACGGTGAACTAGCGACTTCGACGTTCTTATCGACAGCCACAGTGTGACCACTCTCGTCAATACTGGAGCCGATTATTCCGTCATCAGTGGGTCGTTTGCCGCGAAGTTAAAGAAAGTTAGGACAGCTTGAGAAGACCCTGAAATCTGCACAGCCGGAGGTCATCTCGTAACGCCTGCAGGAATCTGCACAGCGAGAGTCGCCATTAACAGCCGTATTTGTCCTACAGACTTTGTAGTCCTACAGCGTTGCTCGAGAGATGTCATCCTTGGTATGGACTTCTTATGCCTCCATGGTGCTGTCATCAACCTAAGAACAAAGTCGATAACGTTATCCACAGAAGAAGCACAAGCGCCGCGCACGCTGTCAGGAAACCATGCCTTGAATGTGCTGGAACAACAAGTGAACATTCGCCTCGCTCTAGCGTCATTATTTCAGTCAGCGCTCCTAAATCACCTGACTTAGAAGGCGTCGTTGAAGGCAGTCAGCATCTGTTGCTCACCCGAAATATTTGCGTCGCAAGAGAAATTGCAGAGCTGCGGGAAGGCAAAGCAACGGTTATGCTCACGAATTTCAGCAATGAGTGCAAACATGTGAACAAAGGAACAACGGTCGTATACATCGAAGAAATTGTAGACGCCACCAGTGCTTTCGCCCTCGCCGATTCTGCGGAACCTGCTCAGAGGAACCAAGCCCCTTCCACAGCTTTTGACGTCAATCCCAGACTTCCGAACCATAAGCAAGAACAACTCAAGGCCCTGCTCGTGCAATACGAAGATTGCTTTTCATCGTCATCACAAATTCCGCAGACCCCAATCACGGAACATCGCATCATAACCGAAGAAAATGTCAGACCACTTCATCAGAGTCCGTAAAGGGTTTCGACGCTAGAACGTGAGGCCATGAAGAGACAAGCTGATGAAATGCTGCGGGATAACATCATCCAGCCGTCCAAGACTCTATGGGCGTCTTCCGTGGTGTTAGTGAAGAAAAAGGATAGGACCTTACGTTTCTGCGTCGATTATCGCCGCCTGAACAAAATCACAAGAAAGGACGTGTATCATCTCACACAAATAAACGACGCACTTGATCGGCTCCATAACGCCAAGTACTTTTCGTCTATGGACCTCAAGACTGGTGACTGGCAAATCGAAGTCAATGAAAGAGACCGAGAGAAGACGGCGTTTATAACACCGGACGGTTTCTTCGAGTTTAAGGTGATGCCCTTTGGCCTTTTCTCAGCGCCTGCAACTTTTCAACGCGTTATGCATACAGTACTGGCAGTATTGAAGTGGCAGACTTGCCTTGTGTACTTGGACTATATCGTCGTGTTTTCCTCGAGTTTCGATGAGCATCTTCGGTGCCTTGAAGCTGTACTTCCAGCCATCAAGACGTCCGGATTCACACTGAAGCCAGAAAACTGCAGATTTGCGTACGAAGAGCTCTTGTTTCTGGGGCACGTGATTACCAATTCTCGAGTTCGTCCCGATCCACGGAAAACAGCCGCCATCGCCGACTTCCCGCCGCCCAGTGACAAGAAGGCGGTGCGCCGATTTCTGGGCCTGTGCGTCTATTATGGGCGGTTCATGAAAAACTTCGCCCGCATCGCTGATCCAATCACTAACCTTACCAAGGCCGACGTGGAGTTCAAGTGGGAAACGCCACAGGAACACGCTTTCCAGAAGCTTAAACATCGCCTCCAGACGCCTCCGTTACATGCTCATTTCGACGAATTCGCCGAGACAGAAATACACACTGACACAAGCAGCGTAGGTCTTGGCGCCGTTCTTGTGCAGAGGGCTGACGGGTTATTAGTTACGCCAGCCGATCGCTATCCAAAGCAGAAGCCAATTATTCCACGACAGAAAAGGAGTGCCTCGCCATCATCTGGGCTACGTCGAAATTTCGCCCCTACCTCTACAGCAGGCCCATCAAAGTTGTGAGCGACCACCACGCCTTGTGTTGCCTAGCCACCTTGAAGGACCCTTCAGGTGGCCTCGCACGATGGAGCCTGAGACTTCAAGAATATGATATTACCGCCGTTTACAAGTCCGGCAAGAAACACTCCGACGCCGACTGTCTCTCTCGTGCGCCTGTCGACCAACCACCACCCGATGACCCGGATGATGACTACTTCTTGGAAACGATAACTACCGACGACTTCGCTGAACGACAACGGGCCGACACGGAACTTAAGGTCCTAATAGAATACCTCGAAGGCAGGACCGCCGAAGTCCCGAAGGTATTCATGCGCGCACTTGCGTCGTTCTTCCTGCGAAACGGTCTTCTCCAAAAGAAAAATTTTTCCCCGATTCGAGCCAAGTACCTCCCTGTGGTGCCTTCAGCTCTGCGACCAGAACTCCTGCAGGCACTGCACGACGATCCGACAGCAGGGTACCTCGGTGTTTCTCGCACGCTCGCGAGGATACAAGAAAGCTACTATTGGCCACGTCTTACCACCGTCGTCACTTGCTATGTGAGGACATGCCGGTACTGTCAACGACACAAGACACCACCGACAAGGCCAGCGGGACTTCTGCAGCCAATTGAACCACCTCGCCGACCTTTCCAGAAGATTGATATGGACATACTGGGGCCGTTCCCGACGTCGGCTTTCAGAAACGAATGGATTGTGGTAGCTACCGACTACCTCACCCGCTACGCCGAGACAAAAGCCCTGCCAAAAGGCAGTGCATTCGAAGTAGCTAAGTTCTTCGTAGAAAATATCGTCCTACGTCACGGCGCCCCGGAGGTTCTTATCACCGACAGAGGAACGGCATTTACTGCTGACCTAACTCAAGTGGTCTTGGCATACAGCTAGACAAACCACCGCCGGACGACAGCGTACCACCCACAGACCAACGGGCTCACTGAGCGGCAAAACAAGACGATCGCTGGCATGCTGGCAATGTACGTCGATGTCGAACACAAGACGTGGGACGCCATCCTTCCGTACGTGACCTTCGCATACAACACGGTGGTGCAGGAGACGACGCAGATATATACATACAAATTGGTCTACGGAAGGAGCCCGGCAACAACGCTCGATGCCATGTTACCCAACGTCACCGACGAAGAAAATCTCAATGTGAGTGAGTACCCTCAACGCACCGAAGAAGCCCGACAACTCGCACGTCTCCGTATCAAGAATCAACAGACGACCGAGAGCCGCCGTTACAATCTTCGACGACGCTTTGTGGAATACCAGCCCGGTGAACGTGTTTGGGTATGGACGCCGATACGCCGACGTGGACTAAGTGAAAAGCTTTTGCGACGGTACTTCGGACCGTACAGGGTGCTTCGACGTCTCGTCCCACTTGATTGCGAGGTTGTCCCCGGCGGCATCACAAACTCTCAACGACGCCGATCGCGACCTGAAGTCGTCCATGTCGCGCGCCTCAAGCCGTTTTGTGCGCGTTAACAAACTGAAACAACGTTTTTTGTATTAATATTGTATCGTAATTTATTCATTGTACTTTTTTGCATTATTGTTGTACTTTCATCTTTAGTTAAAGCATCGGGACGGTGACTTTTTCAGAGGGGGCCAATGCCACGTTCCATTTCTCAAGTTTCGTTATCACCCCAAAACACTAGACAATCTCAGCGCAAAACGCGCGTGCAGTTTTCGAGAAGCTTCCGGACTTTAGTAGATCATTTCGATAAGATCACACCCACTGTGCGAACTGTACAGATTATTATGGAACCTATGCCACTACCAGCGGTAACGCTAGAACATTCGATGGCAAGAGTATAAATGCCGACGCACTTCGCCGCTTGTCTGTAGTTGATCGACGGCCGACGCTCCGTTCACTGCTATCTGTGCAAGACTGCTACTGTAATCGGACTTCCCCTTTGCCGGGCAAAGGTTCGCCCAAATAAACTGTTAAACCCCAACACAAAGTATCCTGTCTTCGGCCACGTCACGACCCCGTGACAATATTAACATGCAGGGCGGTAGGAAAAGGCTGAAGAGGGAAGAGATAGAAGAACAGCTAAGGGAGGAGAGGCCGATGCATGGTATACGGTTTTTTAAAAACACATCTCAGGGACATGGAACAACCTCCTAACAATGCGGACTACGCTTGGGAATATTGTAATAAAACAGAAGGCAGCAGAAAGGGTGGTGGTATTCGGGCATTCATTCATAAATATACAGACTGGCAAAGGGCCAAGCAGGAGTGCAAGGAACATTTATGGCTAAAAGGGAAAGTGGCAGGGCAAATGACACTCCTTGGTTTCGTGTACTTGTGGATGGGAGCAAAGGCCAGATAGGAAAACCAGGCAATGGTGGAGTGTATATCAAATGACATTCAGGAATTAGGAGGAGAGTGCGAGATAAATATACTACGAGATTTGGATGCGCACATAGAAGATATAGATCGGTATACAGACCCGACAGGCAAAATAATCATGGATATGTGTGAAAGGATTCATTTAATCATTTGCAACAGTACCGAGAAGTGTGTAGGGCAAATAACATGGGAGGTAGAAAGGCTGCAATCGACAATAGATTACACACTGATGTCACGTAGGATGTATGAAAAGCTCAGGGGAATGCACATAGATGAAGGTGGCTCCAGAAGTCTGGGTAGTGATCACAAAGGTATCAAGCTAAGTTTTGGAAGAGCAGTGAAAGTGGGAATAAGACAAGATGAGCAACTACTGGAAAATGTTTATTCAGAAAAGCAAATTGAAATAGCCACTAAACAAACTGAGAAAGTAATCACTGAGGATAATGAATTAGTGTGGACATACACGAATCTAATTAGTCTGTTTGAGCTAGAGCTTGCTAAGGCACGTGAGAAGTCACCCCGGAAAAGAAGACAGAAACTCAAAAGTTGGTGGGATGAGAAAAATAAGAGATCCATAGCAAAACGTCAGGAAGCCTCTAGGGAACACAGACATGCTAAGCAGCGGGGTGAACCGACAGATGATGTTGAAAGAAAATGGAAAATCTTTTTAAGCTGTAAAAGGGATGCTTCCCTTCTGATCAATGAAAAGATTAGAAGAAAGGGAGCTCAGTGGCTGGCAGAATTACAAGAAAAAGATAGAAAGGCAGCTGCAAAATTTTGGAACCATCTAAACTCCCTAAGAAAGGAGTGGAGCCTAGAGCACAGGTTTATAACTACAGCCAAGTTGCTAGGCTAGAAGGGGACGAAGCTATTGAATATATAAGAACAAGGGTGACAGAAAAACTTCAAAAAAGAAGTGCTTTATGCACCACAATAGACAAGGATGAATCAAGTGGCGCAATGGCTCCATTTTCACAACAAGAGTGGGAAAGAGCTGTGAAAAGGGTTGCTAGCAGTACATCATCAGGCCCAGATGGCATTCCAACTACGTTGATAAAGACATTAGGTCATAATCTATGCAGGCTTTGAGAGAGGCAGTGAGGGAAATAATATACGATAGAGAAGTTCCCGATGGATGTAAACTTAGCAGGATAAGCATGATCTATAAAGGAAAGGGGGACAAAGCTAACATAAACAACTACCCTCCTATAACAGCGACATGAGTGGTCTACAGGCTGGCGATGCAGATTATAAAGGAAAGACTGCAGGCATGAATAGAGGATGAGGGGGTGCTGGAGGTACCTGCAGAATGGGTTTCGGAAACGCAGGAGGTTAAAAGACAATCTTTCCTCACTGACGCAGTGCATCGAAATAGCAGAAAAGGAACACAGGCCCCTGTGGCTACCATTTTTGGATATCAAGGGAGCGTACGATGGCGTGGTTCAAGAGAGGTTGTGGGGAATACTGCACACACTAGGCGTGGAAGATGTAGTCACTAATCTTTAAAGGATATCTCTAAGGGTAACAAGGTAATTATAAAATGGGAAAAACACGTATTCAAGCCTGCAGAGGTGAAACGCAGGCTTAGGCGGGGGTGTCCCCTGTCACCTTTATTATTCTTGATGTACCTATAGGGATTAGAGGCCAAATTAAAGGTAAGTGGACTGGGCTTCAACCTCTCTTTCTTCAAACAAGAAAAACTCATTGAACAGGCTCTACCAGCATTGCTGTGCGCTGATGATATAGTGCTAATGGCCGACAACAAGGAAGATTTGCGGAGATTGATGGACATCTGCGGTAATGAGGGAGATAGGTTAGATTTCAGATTCAGTAAGGAAAAATCAGCAGTAATAATTTCACACAGCTTAGCATAAAGGAGGTCACGCTGGAGATAACGGATAAATACAAATATCTGGCGTATGGATAAGCAATGGGGCCGAGTACCTAAGGGAACACGACATATACGTGTCGAAGGTTACATGAATGCAGCGGTAATAAAAAACAGGGCACTGTGGAATTACAATAGGTATGATGTTCTGAGAGGAATATAGAAAGGGATCATGGTTCCTGGTCTGACGTTCGGCAATGCGGTCTTGTGCATGAGATCAGATGAGTCTTGTGCATGAGACGCAAGATTAGAAATTAAGCAACGTGGAATAGGTCGGCTTGCCTTAGGAGCTCACGGGAATACACCAAATCAGGGAGTAAAAGGTGATATGGGATGGACATCATTTGAGGGCGGGAAAGCTAGCAGCAAGATAAAATTTGAAAAGCGATTGAGAGAAATGGAGGAGGAGCGTTGGGCTAGGAATGTATTCAGCTACTTGTACATGAAGAATGTCGATACGAAATGGTGAAAGCGAAGCAGAAAATTGACTGGTAAATACTTGGAAAACAGCAGGAGGCCAACTCCAAAACAATCATTGGTTAAGAAGAAGGTGAAGGAAGCTGAGACCAATATGTGGAGAATTACCAAGGTTAAGAAGTCCGCACTAGAGACCTATCAAACTTTTAAGCAGGAAATTGCCGAGAAAAGGATCTACGATAATACTCGGGGTAGTTCTCTACTGTTTGAGGCCATGACGGCAGTATTGCGACGCAAGACATATCGGGCTAAATACGAAGGGGTAGTCACGGTATGCAGGGCGTGTGGAGAGGAAGAAGAAACTGCCGAACACTTGATAATGTTCTGTAAAGGGCTTCAACTTATAGTTCAGGATTATGGTGCAGAGTTCTTCAAAGCACTTGGGTTTAGGGACAGGGAGTGCAAAATAGACTTTAAGCGGGTAGAAATAACTAGAAGGAGGTTATCTGATTGGTGGCTAAAATCAAGGCATCAGTCAAAATTAAATTCTTCAGTGCAAAGTACGAATCATCAACCTCACTATTTAGAGGGAAAAAATAAATTTAGTTTTTCGTTCACTAAGTACCACGGCTTGGTGGCGCTAGCCACGGCCCGATCTGAATTGTACAGCTATATCCATCCTTCCATCCATCCTCGAGAGGCGGAGACCACGGCACGAAGCGCAGCGCGGGGTATACCATGCAGCGCGGGGTATTTCAGCGTGCGCATGTTTTTTTTTCCTTCTTGCGTGTGAGCAAAAATAACCGACATATCTTCTGTCTGTACTGAAGGCAACTATTCCTTTTCTGTTACTGCCTTTATTTTGGTCCGATTGGCGAATAAAGGCGCAGCAACTGCTGAAGTATTCGTCTGTGAGAGAGACATTTGACCGCTCCCCCTTTTTGAAGATGCGTAATAGGTAAAGCTGTGGTAATTATTGTCGCTGAATAATATTGCCCTCCTATCATTAGAGATCGTTTTACCATTTTATCGCATACCGGTACTTATCAGGTAGTCAACCGAATGCCCCTTACGCTCTAGAAAATTGAGTGCGCTTATTGTGCCACCTAATTTCGTGATAAGTAACTCTTCTGGAATATTGTGAAATGCTACGATTAGCCGACCTGCGTTTACTGCCTACGACCTTCAGAGGAAAAGTGCTTGACGTATCGTCGTCTCCTTTTTCAGTCGTCTCTATTTTGAATATATTTTCGTAGGACAATGGCAATATCAATATCCTGTTCATTACAGTTATCTCTACTGCATCCAGATCAAAGGGTCTCACGTGCGGCTGCACGGCGTCTTTCAGAAAACCAAGTGCTCGTCGAAGTAGTCTACTGGGGAATAAAAAGTGAGAATTGTTACTGCTATAAAAAGCGCAGTGTATCATACCAGATACACAGAACTCTGAACATGGTTGGCGTTGTTCTTCAACAGGCAAAAGGCTTTGATATTTGTTCTTACATACCCAAACGTATCCACTGAACACCGTAGAACTCACAATGCGAATGGGAGGTCATTATGAACTTATAATGTACGCTGACGATACGAATGTTTTCTTTTCATCAGACAATCTAATATCACTTGAGGTCAGTGTAAATAATTATCTAAGCAATCTTTCAAATTGGTTAAGGCAAAATGGACTGCGCTTGAATGCAAAAAAAACAACCTATATGATATTCCGACCTATAAACAAACCTATTAGTAACATAGCTGTAAAATTGGAAGGAAATTGCATCGCACATGTTAGGGAACAAAAGTTTCTTGGTGTATGGTTTTAGGAGGAATTAAACTGGAATACACATGTAAATCATCTGATCACCGCATTAGCGCGAATAGTTGGTTGTTTTTTTAGAACGATGCACTTAATCCCATTGAGGTTAAAAATAAGTATGTACTATGCACTCTTCCATTCTAAAGTAAGTTATGGGATGTTATTCTGGGGAACGACATCACAAGAGAATTACCATAAGTTAATAACTATACAAAAAAAAATATTGCGCTGCTTTGAAAATACAGGGGGAATCTGCAAGACTTGCGCACTGCTCCACTATTCATTAAACATTCCATACTCAGAATTGATCAATTATATCATTTTAAATTACTTCAGTTAATACAAAAGACTAAGCTATATGAAGAAAGTTGCACCGAAAGACCACACTACAGTCTGCGAGAACAAAAGAAACGAGCTCCTAGAACAAGAACCAAGTATGGAAAACAAAGTATTGCTTACCAGGTACCTCAGGTTTTCAATACCCTTGCAGATAAATTGAACTTTAGGGCTAGTAGTGCGACTTTCAAGAAACAAATAAAGAACTTATTCATAACCACCGGTCTACACTATCGAAACTACGTAATGGAGTCTCATGCCTCTGCAAATGCTTAAATTGTTCATAGACTTCTATGTCAATTATACGAGTGTATACAGCGGAATTCATTGTATCCGCATGCATTTTGTGTCTGTTTTTGAGTTGTTTCATTGATATTGTTTAGTTGTGAATTATAACGCGAGTGACCTCTAATTCTTAAAATGTGTTATGTAAACTTCTTATGCTATTTATGTTTGAATTTTGTGTTTACAATTTCAGGTTGCTTGAAACCAATGTATTGAATATACATATTGTTTAAGCTTTGCACTGTCACGGACTGCGGAGGGACAAGGGCCTTTGTCAGGCTGTTCGCCTTTAGCCCTTTGCCCCTGCAGTGAGCTCTGTATCCGGCTTACTGTAAATAAAAATACTACTACTACTACTACTACTACTAAGTGACCAAAGCGCATCGGTAACCAGCCATTGGTCCTCACAGAGGCGGTGACGTTCAGTCTAAGCGTAGTCTAGACCTCCTCCTTGTCTCTTGGTGGTGCGGCGCAACGGGAGGTAGTTGGAGAAAATAACTGGAGAAGCCTCCCGGGTGAGTGCGAAGCGTAGTTGCACTTTGAGAGCCTGGCTTTGGCGCCAGGCTTCACGGCGTTGGCGCATAGTGAGGAGAGAGCAAGGCAGTAGCTGATGCTGAGCGCCGTGTTTGGTTGGCTCAGGGATCGTTCTTTCCGAGCGGGTGTTATTTCTTCGTTTCGCGCTCATGCTGCGGCGTTCGCGTGGTTACCTTGCGTGCATGCGTCACTAGCATTCTGCATAGCAGAGGAAAAATTTTGGAGTGTAAGTAAACGCGAATATTTCATTCAATAGTGCCGATTTATTAGTTTAGTTGCCGACTGGTTACGGTTTACACAATTTATTCTGTCTCAATGCAGCAGTTTTTTTTCTTTATGAGAAAGTGACGTCAGGTTTTGCTTCCTTTATTTATTTGAGAAATATGTCATACTGCTGCGTGCACTTTTGCACCTAAGATAGTAGAAAAACAACTTGGGCACAAGACGCCAGCATGTGCAGTGGTGGTGTCAGCAGCGTCATTGACACCGAAGTCGCGAGTAGGTGTGGCTATCAAATGCTCCACATTTATTAAAGTCTGGCAGCCCAATTCACCACCTAAACCAGAATGCCACATTTTGCGCTCACGGGTTACAAGCAAATAAATATGGGTCTCTCATTCCTTTCGTGGAACCTCCCCTGATTTTGATTGTAATGCTGTTTAGAGAAATATTATAAGCCTGCTGACGTAATCACAGCTTCGACGCGTAGCGCGACGTGGTTTTACTGCTTTTAGGATGAAGTTTTTTTACAGCGTCACTTGGTAGGTCGTCCTTCTATCCAGCGTAGCCAGCATATCCACGAATTAAATAATACGATGAGTGGGGCGAAGCGTCCCTCCGTCTGATGTGTCCTGTAGTGTGATAAGAGCCGACGAACGTGTGGACTAATAAATGCACGTACGTGCAGACAGATGGATGTACCTACGCTTCGCCCTACTAATCATTCACTCAGTGCATACGCCGTGATTTTGTTTATTTATGCCTTTTGCTCCTCGTTGCGGAAGTCCCACTGAACAGCGTTTTGCTCCTCGTTGGGAAGTCCCACTGAACATGCCTCATTCATTGCAGAGGCCAATTGTGGCGAGTACGGCTGCAAGGCAGGCGTGCCAGTATAAGAAGCAAAAACGCTTCTAAGAAGCATTAAAACCACGTCGCGGTGCAGCTGTGATTACAATAGGGGGTATGCAAGTATTCTTGAAAACAGCGTTACAAAGAAAACAGTGCTAGTTCAATGAGAGCAAGAATTCATTCACTCGAGTGTAAAAAAGTTATCTATAGACGTGAAATGTGGCACTCTTCTATTCTCGTTTGTAGAACGGGCTACCATTTTTCTTTCTTTTTCGCCAGTGCTCCACCACCACCCCCCCCCCCCCCCGCCACCATTACACAGCCCACGAACTTCAAAATATAGTTTCGAGCACATGTCAGTCTTTCTCAGAGGCATCGCCATTTTAACTTCTCTATTTGGGCGCTGGCAGTTTACTGCAAAATAAAAACCTGATTTGAAAATGAAACGACCAAACGTTGACTTTGCCTCTCGTACTCCTTGACCCATCATTTCCGAATTTCGAACACCAAGTTATATAAAAGCACGAAACCATTATTTTTTCCGCCATATAGAAGTTTTGCCAACAGCGCACCAGCTTTTTCGGCAGAAAAAAAAAGCGCCGTGGTGCAAAGAGTAGAGTGGGCCACGCCCACTTCTGCAAACGCGCGTTCTCCGTGCGATTGGGACGGCTGGATAGAAAGGAGCCTCGCGCCCGTCATCTCGGAGACCATGGTTTAGCAGATACCACGCTTCTGAGATGACATTGCATTGCTGAGTAACTCGGGGGACGAATTGCAACTGATGATTACGGAGTTAGACAAGGAGAGCAGAAAGGTGGGTCTTAAAATTAATCTGCAGAAAACGAAAGTAATGTACAACAACCTCGGCAAGGAGCAGCGCTTCGAGATAGGTAATAGTGCACTTGAAGTTGTAAAAGACTATGTCTACTTAGGGCAGGTAATAACCGCAGAGCCGAACCACGAGATTGAAGTAACTAGAAGAATAAGAATGGGGTGGAGCACATTCGGCAAGCACTCTCAAATTATGACAGGTAGATTGCCACTATCCCTCAAGAGGAAGGTATATAACAGCTGTATCTTGCCGGTACTTAGCTACGGAGCAGAAACCTGGAGACTTACAAAGAGGGTTCAGCTTAAATTGAGGACGACGCAGCGAGCAATGGAAAGAAAAATGGTAGGTGTAACCTTAAGAGACAAGAAGAGAGCAGAGTGGATTAGGGAACAAACGGGGGTTAAGGATATCATAGCTGAAATCAAGATGAAGAAATGGACATGGGCAGGGCATGTAGCGCGTAGACAGGATAACCGCTGGTCATTAAGGGTAACTGACTGGATTCCCAGAGAAGGGAAGCGGGTAAGGGGGAGACAGAAGGTTAGGTGGGCAGATGAGATTAAGAAGTTTGCGGGTATAAATTGGCAGCAGCAAGCACAGGACCGGGTTAACTGGCGGAACATGGGAGAGGCCTTTGTCCTGCAGTGGACGTAGTCAGGCTGATGATGATGATGATGATGACGCTTCTGAGAGGATCGACGAAAAATAGCACAGCAAATGCCAGCCTACTACCCTAAATTTTTTTTATTATTAATACCGTAGAGGGCATCAAGCAAGTGTCCTTGCAGCGGGTACCCAATGAGTGTTTAGAAAAGGCTCTGAAAGGCCACTCGTCTAGCTTTATCTATGACTGTGCTGCGCCTTCCACGCATGTCTGGCGTTTTTGAAGACGATACTCTTTCTTGGGGACCTTCAACTGCAAACTTTTGGTCTGTCTGTCTGGCTGTCTCTCTATTTGTTTGTACATTTGTCTGTTTTTCCGCCCTTAACAATTCCTCAAACGGCCCCAAACAGCCGACACCATCCGCAGCACCCACCAATATTGCTCAAAATTTAGCGTTCATACGCGATTGTCAAATAGAAACAATAATTGTCCATATCTGAGGCGCCATAACAACACGTCAATTTTATGTATGTCTGCCTCTATACTACAAGAGGCACACACAAGTAACTCAAACGACAGTAGCGTTTATCGCATTGCGCTGACAGTGCAAGGCCATGCTCAAAAATGAAAGTGCTTGCAACGCTTTGCTACGACGACACGGTGGTGGCACCTGCCCGTCGCTTTGCGTTCTACACCCCCTCACCTCCGAGACAGGCGCGCATCTTTCTCCGCGTGCGTGCACGCCTTCGTTTTCGAAGAAAACTGCCAAATGACATTCGTGCCTAACGTGCCTTGAAGCGCTTGTTAGCCTCCACTGCAGCTAGAGGCACTGCGACAAAGCGCTTCCAGAATACCATTCACCGATTTTCTCACGCAGAACATCTAATAAACGTTTTGGACACTCACTTTAGACGCTAGGCTATCGTCTTTCGACGAAATTTGCAGTGTAACATGCAGATTGTGGGCCAATTTTTTTTATGTAGTGGATGAACAAGAATGGTTGTGGTCTAAAACCGAGGTAAAAGCAAGATTTTAAGACACAAAAATAACATGTATACTCAGTAAAGCTATGCCATGACGTTGCAGACTTGGCTGTTACCAATTACCACTCATAAAATCCTTTAGAATGCATTTAAAACAACGGGAACAAACTTACCGCACTACACTTGCAATCTCACGCATCATAAACTGCACAAGAATATTTCGCGCCCTTAAATATTCACCACAAGTGTGTACTCCGAAGTTCTTCAAACGTGTCTTGAATATTTCTCTTCAAAGAAACACTGAAACGAACTTCAGTGCTGGTTGTCGTCCCAGCGATACTCTACAACAGAGTACTCCATTGGCGTCGTAAATTGGTTCTTCAACATTGACTGACTGTACTATACTGCTCACTTATGTCACTCAAACAACCCAATGTTTTGGCCGAGTTTACCACCCGTCCTATCCTCGGACACCTATAGTTTAGATCTTTCCTGAATTCGCAAACTTTCTAACTAATCGCACTGCGCATAGCACGTACGTACCAGGGTTGCAGCCAAGGGAAAGGGTTTTGTCTCGCCAGTTTATCTGCAAAAACGATTGCCCCGAAAACAAGCTGCGCTTTGATGTTTTGATTTCTCCTCGTCTGTGCTAATTGTCTGTTGCGTCTGTCGGTTGTAATGGCATGCCCTGCGTACATTTTGTTGGTGCTTGTTTTCTTGTTTTGTTTCGAGCGCCCTTGAAGGAAACGTTTGGAGAGGAGATTTGATGCTGTCGTATAGAGGCGGCGGTGCGTGTCTGATAGCGCTCGTTTTTGAGAAAATAAGTACTCTATTACAAAAAATACGCACTCCCGATACTCTTCTCGACACTACAGATCACAGGGGAATAAAATGTACTTCCAAGAAGCGTTTTTTTTTTGTATTCGAGCTGCTCAGCGACACACAACAGCTTCGCGGCGTCACAACAGTAAAAAACATCTGCAACAAATTCGCGCACCCAAGAATCGTACTCGATCGCAGGACACATCAGGCTAGCTACCCCCGACACACGATCACACACACAAAAAAAAGCACGAGAAAGCACACGAAATAAATGGCAGATCCCACATACACTGCGAATTGATGACTGGCGAAGCACGAATGAGAAAGGTTGGTATGTCACTTTAAAATCAGCACAACGTTACAACGTGGAGTTAAAAGGTCCCAGTACATGACTTCTGTGTCATGATTATCATGCTTGGATGTGTCGTTTACCTTCGTTCTTTATTCACGTCAACTGATAGCAAATTTAGTAATGTGAAGCTAGCAAAACGGCCGCAAGCACGCTATGAGCGTGGTATGTTGTCATGTTGTCACATGTCACATGTCACACCATCCAGGATTATCGTGTTTGCATCAGTCATATATTTACTCATCCATTGACGTCATGTAGAACCAAATTTGGCAAAAGTAGAGCTAGTAAAACGGCCGCAACCGCATCATGAATGACCCAATACACTCCAATCTAGCGTTGACGCGCGCACACGCTGGGCACAGCAATGCTACGTTAGAAAAACAACAGCACTCTATTGTCTAACGCCAGACGCAACCGGTGCGACCAGCGTCCGTGGGCGCGGCCCAATGGCAGCAGGCACGAAATGCGATATGCTGCATTTCGCGCGCATGCGTTACCCAGACAACTCTGCGTCTCATTTTTCCTGACAGAGGGACGCCGGACGCGTTAAAACGCGTGTGCGTCAGAGCAACGCAGCACAGCCAGCGCGCGCCTGCGAGTATACGGCAGGACCGGCGCCTGGCGTGGCAACGCCGGCGTGACACGGCGAAATGAACGCCGGTGAGCACGCGCACCACGTCACGTCAAAATGTATTGGTGCCTTCACTGTGGCATGTAGTCACGTTCTCATATGACACACCTCATGATTATCATGTCTGCACAAGTGACATACCTTCGTCATCTATTGACGTCACGTAATACCAAATTTGGCATTAGTGAAGCTCCCGAAAAGGTCGCGAGCGCATCATGAATGTTGCAAGTAGTCATGTTGGTACGTGACACGCATATCATGATTATCATGTTTGGATGTGTCATTTACTTATGTCGTTCGTTCGCATCGTGTAATACCGAGTTTGGTACATGTGAAGCTAGTGAAAGGCTGCTAGCGCATCATGAGCGTAGCGTGGTCATGTTGTTACATGACACGCCACTCATGATTTTGATGTTTGCACCGGTCATATTTTCGTCATCCATTCACGTCCTGTAATACCGAACTCGGTATAAGAGAAGCTAACGAAACGGCCGCCAGCGCATCATGAGCTCGGCATGTAGTCATAGTGTTACATGACACTAATCTCACGATAATCATGTTTGCAGCAGTCGCATACCTTCATCTATTCACGTACCGTAATAACAAATTTGGTATATGTGACTCTAGCGAAATGGCCGCGAGCGTATCTTGAGAGCGGCATGTAGTCATGTTGTCACATGACACGCATGTCATGATTTTCGTGTTTGAATTTGTCGCTTGTGTTGTCCGTACAATCATGTCATACCCTACCAGTTTTGCAACACGCCATGTGAACGAAACCACCACAAGAAGTGCAGGACCATAAATTGTAAATTATGACATTCATGACTTACATGTCATAGTTTTAGATTATGACTAGTCGAATATGTTCTTCTTGCAGTAATGTTATGTTATACCAAGTTTGGTGTCGATACCATTATAGAAACAGCCAGGAGAGCTAAAAGTCTTAGGCAGCTAGATAGATAGATAGATAGATAGATAGATAGATAGATAGATAGATAGATAGATAGATAGATAGATAGATAGATAGATAGATAGATAGATAGATAGATAGATAGATAGATAGATAGATTCAATGTAGCCAAAGTTCACTAAGAAATGCTTCGCATTTAAAATTGAACCTAATCGCGTACTCCATAGTAGGCATTTTTGGCGCGTTCATAACCCATCACAACCATCATGGTTGTTAGTCAGATTTGCCCTGTGTATGCATATGTGGTTTTTCTAGCGCTCTTCATTGTGCTACAGAAGCATGCTGAAAGTAAGCAGGTTCTTGTCGTTCTTGGGTTCCACCGCCAAGTTTTCGCATTGTGTTGACGTGTTTCTTCTTTTTCAGATGATAGACAAGTGTGGCATCCGAACTTCTTTTTCAGATGATACACAAGTGTGGCATCCGATTTGTCTGCGCTGTTCGATACCCCTAGTTACCGGAGCTCCCGAGTGCCTCTGCGGACACTGTGAGTGTATTTTTACCTTATTCACACGTCTTCAGGATCACGAAAGGGCGAACGCCTCATTGAGCATAAGGGAGCCGGTATCAGTACTGCCTTGGCGCTGTGACGCTGATGCATGCCGCTTGCAGTGGGCATCGTTCCATTTCACACTCTTGATGACAGCCATCATGACCTTCGGTACAGGCAGCGTTTAAGATTATCGTCGCTGTTATGCACCGTTTCAGCAAGAGACTGCGAGAAAATGACACCTACGATGATTAGCAATGCCGAGGAGACACTAACTGACATTGACAAGGCAGATGCTATCAGGGCATCGCCGGACCCCTACGCTACTACTCTTCTTATCAAAGGACTTAAAAATGTCCAGCGATTTGGTGAAGACACACGCGAAGATTCCACCGTTTTCACCGACATCCCGAACAAAATGTAGGAGGACGTAAACAAGGGTGGCTGGTGGAAGGTGGTCTGCAACAAGCGACGCGCTCGCAACGCCGCAGCTCTCAAAGAAGCGTCACCCCTCCCAACTGACTCGCAGAACCTTCAGGCCAGGCCAAGGACGAGTGTGGCGAAGCGCCTACCTCCTCTTACATTTTGAGATGCAAAGACTGGCCTGCATCCTCTCGGAGGCCTAAGTATAGATCTATGGCCCAGACCAACCTTGACCGCCGCCCTTTGGGCTGCCGCTAGAATGAGTTCGAATGATCGCAGAAGCCACATCTTACGAACCTGACCAGAACAAAACTTGGTGATCATAAGGATTCTACAATACTCATGTTACGAACGCCCTTTTGAAGTTCAAGAGCTGTCATTTGGCCCACGCACATACCTATTATCTGCATATCTGGCACCGCGCAGCGATTCGTGCATGGATATTGCTCCGAGGCTGGAACCAGGTACTATTTCACATAGGCTGGTAGAGAAAATGCAACCGACCCGACTCTAGATAATACACGCTCGGATGATGGGTCAGAAGAATATTGCATTGCACTAGTCACTCTAAAAGGCAGTCGTGTGCTTCTCTTCGTCCGCTTCCTTGAAGCAGAACTGCGCTGCTACCTACAGCGCCCCCGGCACCAGGTGTGCAAAACATGCCACAAGTCGGAACACCAAGCTGACAATCGACCCTACGGACATCACCGTTTGTTATCACTGCGACATCAATAATTTAAACCCATTCGCACCCGTGCTCTCCACAGTGCAAATACTGTGAAGGGTATCATGTCACAACAGATTCACAGTGCCTGCGGCGCTAGTGACAGCTTTTCAACAGATCCTGAGTTAAAATAAGACATCGACGAGGAACAGTTTCAATTAATCAAATCGAACAATAAGGCTCCTCCATCATTGTTGACTACTGACGCTTCTGCAACACCGCTGACAAATAGGTGGTCCCGTTCGAAGACGCCCTCCATATTTTGCTCCTTGATACGGAGAAATTTAAGCCCCATTACCGATCCCGTTCCCATTATTTTATGAGGCATTGAGGCGAAGCGCCCTGCTAGCCCGACATCAAATGCGCCCTGTCGCCCTATAAAAAGGGTACTCCTAAAAATGGTGGCAAATACAACAGCTACCGGGGAAAATCAGAAACCACAGAATTCGGGGACCAGCAATGCCAAGGCGGTACTTCTGGAGGTACTTTGAGGTCAGAGTCCTGGACAGCTCAACCACCCTTAACCTTCACCACGTAGCAAATCCTGCCCCCTTCCACCCCCGAACACCATTTCAGATTCTTTAAAAAAAACACACAGCTACGCTGTCACATGGAAGTGAGTTACGCAGAGATGCATGCGCATCTGGAGTCAGCAAAAGAGCGTACAAACGCCAGAATTCAGCAGCTATAGAAAGTGTAAAGCAGCTGTCTCTAGCGCTTCGGCAGGATATAATTGCAGTCATACAGGCACCAAATGAGCGCATGCACTCCCTCTTCAGGGAGGTAGTCTTACGGTTTGCGCCTATTGCTAACCTACTAGATTCTCAAGCCGTGCGGTCCCAGCCACCACTCACAGGTGCAAGGCGGACGCACCCATACTCCCGCCCGGCCACTTCCTCTGATTGATCATTGATATCTGTGGTTTAACGTCCCGAAACCACCGTATGATTATGAGAGACACCGTAGTGGGAGGCCTCTGGGAATTTCGACCACCTGGGATTCTTTAACGTGCACCCAAATCTGAACACACAGGCCTACAACATATCCGCCTCCATCGGAAATGCAGCCGCCGAAGCCGGGATTTGATCCCGTGACATGCGGGTCAGCAGACGAGTGCCTTATCCACTAGACCACTGCGGCGGGGCCGGCCACTTCCTCTCACGATGATGATGGTGCGTCTTAACCAGCAGAAGATCGTTGTATAGTAATGAAACTGCCGGAGATATCGACAAAAGAGGGCCTCCCTGCAACACTACATTGCTATGAACACCAAACCTCCAGATCAGGGGCATAGCTAGGGGGTGGCACACCGATTATGTGCCCATCGCCTCCCTCGAAATTTTTCGCCATGTCTTGAAAAGTGAGAATTGGTCATTTTAAGGGACTGCCCCTCCCGAAATCAAAATGCCCCCCCCCCCCCCCCACGAAAAACATTTCTGGCTACAAGCCTGCTTTAGATGTATTTGCCTACAGGAGCCGAGCTGCTACCTTACTTCACCTGGTTTCAACTCTTTTGCTTGTAACTCCCCACCCGCTGGAGCCTTACTTTCGAAAAACATCCCATGGAACATCTACACTAAACGCATCAATATTTGTCATCTAATCCTTCCTTGAAATTATCATGCAGGGTAAGAAATGTTGGAGTTTCTAGATATTCAACGTGTATAGTTCTCCTCACTATTGCACACATTTCATCAATTACTCATCAAATTTGGGCGTCTTGAACGCCACCTCTGTGCGTGCGGATACCTCAACGCTGAGTACATAGTTTGAGGGTACCGAAAATCTGCAGTCAACAGAACTAGGCTCTGGGATGATATATGCAACTTGCAATACACGTCGCATACAGATTTCGAACACCTTACCCGCACAAGGAGCAGTGTCTTGCACGACAAAGGCCCCGACCTCACTTTTTGCCGTAACACAGGAACAGTAACAGCACACAATTTTCTCGACGAACTTCTTCGCAGTGACCACTATATTCCGGCCAATATACTTACACTACACAATGTATGCTGTTCCGAGCGGAAGGTGCATATAAAGGACAGGTTGCGGTTCATAGAGCGCTGACAGAACCTCCCCCAAGAATCAGAGTATGAAAAACGGCTAGAGTTCCTTTCTGGTAACCTAGATGCGTGTACGCATAGAGTCGTTACCACAACCGCAAGACAGGACATGGACCCGCACTTTTTGCCTCTGTGGAAGGCGAATAGAGTGATCACGCGTTGTTGTAAGTGCCAACGCCTCAATTGCAAGCCTCACCGGCAAATCGACCAACTTTCGCACAGGGCACAAGAATACGCGCAGCACCTCGTCCGGAACAACTGGAAGCGTTTCTGCGAGCGTCTTTCAGGTGTCCTTGGTACTGCGAAAGCATGGTCGATACTTCGCATCTGTTACCAAAACGCACTTTGCATCGCTAAACACGTATGTACAGAAACGATGCATCCGGCCACCTCAAAAAGCTTCAACGACGTTTCATCACTACAGGCTTCACGCCAAAGTATCCCGACTAGCCACACAAGGTGTACTGCAATATGGAACTCGACACCTACATAACAATCGTTTAAGTTTGCGTAGTTCTTCAATATCCCTATCAAGATAATGCACTGCAATTTTCTTGTCAAGTTTTAGAGTTATTATACTGATAGGACTGTTTATTGGCTGGAATATCATATATGTTGCTTTCTCGTACTAAAGTGCAGTTCATTTTCAATAAAATAATTTAAAAAGTGGCATAAATAGTTATTTACAATGATTTCAAATGATAATAATTGTCTGGTGAAAAGGAGACTTTGGTATTGTGAGCGTATATTATAAATAATAGGTTGAGGGGATTCGGCTATGTCAACGATATCGGTTATAAAAACGAGGAACAGTACCCAGGCCTTAGTATGCATCTTTGGGGTACTGCTTGGTTCAATTTGATTCTTTTTTACATTGCATTGTTGATTTATACAGTGTGCTAGTGTCCTTCCAGGTAACTTTTTAACAGCAGTAGGGCGACACCACACACCCCATATCTGGATACTCAGTATTGTATGCAGTCAAATGGCTTCTTAGCATTAAGGAAGAGCCCGAGTGTATATTTTTTATTCTCTGTGGTATCGGTTTTCCTACTTTAATAAACATTCCGCTTGTTCAGCTGATTTAGTTTTTCAAAACCATGCTGAATATTGTTAATATTTGACGCTTAAAAAAAGGATGCAAGTCTATGCAAAGTATTCTTTTACATTTTTTTTCATTTTTGGAAGAATAGATATAGCGCGATTGTTCGCTAAATTATTACTATCATCACCCTTCTTAAGTCACGGCGAACACAAATATGTACGCGAACTTCGAAGAAGCGAAACAAGATGCGTGTTTCTTGGAATGGCCTGAAACTCGGAGTCCTTCCCGAGTGTCTTCGGTGTCCTTCCTGGGGATTCCTGAATGTAAAAGTAATAATTAATTTATTCACTTCTCTGCATATTGCTGCAGATAATGACTTTGCTGAACACACTACCATGTTCGACGATCGTTCGATGTGCCGCGTTCGAAGACCAACGTGAAAAGTATTTTTTTTCTGTGCTCGCAACAATTTCAACCAAAAAAGAAACTCTGCACGCATTTGGGTCAAATAGTTGATTTTATTGGCATAGCGATTACATGGGCACTGTCGGCTGTATTTCCGTTGGTGTCGGTGTCGATGTCATGCACCGTATATGTATACGTATATATATATATATATATATATATATATATATATATATATATATATATATATATATATATATATATATATACATATCAAAATAGACGTGTTGTACGTTGAGAAAGGTTCAAACGCAGCTTGGCAAAATGTGCTTTATCAGGCAGGTCTGGCTAATGGCGAGCGGCGTGCGCGAGCTACTACTACAGCCACCGATCATCATCGTCTTCATCATTACCAGCAGAGCGTCCGTTATTCAGATTCATTACACCTACTCCCCGCGAAATAAGGAGCCATCCTGGCGACCTATGGACAAGTAAACACGGGAGGGTCGTAGCAGGGCTTACGTCTCGACACGTGGACAATTTTCTGGCCACGACGACGTTGGTCAGAAGATGGCTCCAGTGGCTCAATGAGGTAATTCATTGGTGACGTTTCTTGTAGCACACGATATGGGCCGTGATACTTGGGGACCAACTTGGTAGAAAGGCCAGCTGTAGCAGAAGGGACATGCAGCCAGACGAGTGAACCTGGATCGTAGGAAGTAGTATTATTTGGATGCGTCATGGTGGTGTTTTGGCGTCCTTGGTCTTGGGTTGTGAATGATCTTGCCAGTTGGCGGCATTCTTCAGGGTATGTAGCGGCTTGAGACAAAGTCGTGGACTCTGAGGAGTCAAGTTTGTACGAAAAAATGGTGTTCATAGTGCAAGAGGGTTCGCGTCCGTAAAGGAGGAAAAAAGGAGAAAACCCAGTAGTGCTTTGAATGGCGGTATTATAAGCGAACGTGATAAACGGGAGCACTCGGTCCCAATTGGAGTGGTCTGACGAGATATACATAGGCAGCATGTCACCAAGGGTGCGGTTAAAGCGCTCTGTCATTCCATTGGTCTGGGGATGATAGACGCTTGTAGTGCGGTGAACGACGTGGCTTTCACGCAGCAATGCTGTGATGACGTCTCACAAGAATACGCGACCACGATTGCTCAGTAACTCTCGAGGTGCTCCATGACGTAATACGATGTTGTGAAGAACGAAAGTCGCAACGTCTTTTGTTGTAGACGAGGGAAGGGATGAAGTTTCGGCATACCGCGTGAGATGGTCGACGGCAACTATGATCCAACGGTTATTTTCAGCAGTGTTGGGAATGGGACCATAGATATCGATGCCGACGCGGTTGAATGGTCGGGATGGGCATGGTAAGGGTAGCAAGGTACCACTGGCGTGACAAGGGGGAGTTTTTCGTCTCTGGCACGTCGAGCAGGCTCGAACGTATTGTCGTATAAAACGGTACATGCCACGCCAATAATATCGGAGACGTATGCGAGAATAAGTCTTCAGGAAACTTGCGTGGCCACATTGGGGGTCGTCATGGAACGTGGAACAAATTTCGGATCGCAGATGGCGTGGAATCACGAGTCGCCCCTGACGTCCACCGGGTGCGTAGTTGCGTCGGTACAGCACGTCGTCGCGAGTGGCGAAGTGCTCGACTTGCCGAAGCAACGTGCGAGAAGGGGGGGAAGCCCAGCCAGGATGTCTAGAATCAAAGCAACCCAAGGGTCCTTACGTTGCTCAGATGGCATGTCGGTGATGCTGACGGCAGTGGCATCACAGGTAAGACTTTCGCAGCAGTCCGGGTCAGGGGGTAGAAGCGAACGGGATAGGGCGTCTGCGTCCGAATGTTTCCGGCCGGAGCGATAGACCACGCGAATATTATATTCTTGGAGGCGTAATGCCCATCGGGCGAGGCGACCGCTTGGATCCTTCAGTGACGACAACCAGCAGAAGCCGTGGTGGTCAGTCACGACGTCAAAAGGACGCCCGTACACGTAAGGTCGAAATTTCTCTATCGCCCCAATAATGGCGAGGCATTCCTTTTCAGTGACAGAATAGTTGGTTTCGGCTTTGCTAAGAGTTCGGCTTGCGTAGGCAACCACGTACTCTTGGAAGCCGTCTTTCTTCTGTGCAAGAATAGCGCCTAGCCCGACATCACTAGCGTCGGTGTGGATCTCTGTGGGTGCCGATGGGTCGTAGTGTCGCAGAATAGGCGGCGACGTGAGTAGGCGGTGCAGTTCATTGAAAGAGCCGTCATAGGTGGCAGACCAGGCTGAAAGGTCTCTAGAGCCGGCGAGGAGCTTGGTCAAAGGAGCGATGATCGTCGCGAAATTGCGGACGAAGCGCCAGAAGTAAGAGCAAAGGCCTATGACGCTTCGGAGTTCTTTCATGGTGGTCGGTTTGGCAAACGCTGAAACGACTGTAAGTTTGGCAGGGTCAGGAAGAATGCCGTCTTTTGAAACCACGTGGCAAAGGATCGTAAGCTTTCGAGTGGCGAAATGGCACTTCTTCAGATTCAGTTGCAGCCCCGCGGCAAAAATACACGCGAGGACTTTCTCGAGGTGGGTTAAATGGGTTGCGAAATTAGTTGAAAAGACGACAATGTCATCTAAATCACAAAGGCAAACGTTCCATTTGAGGCCTCGAAGGATAGAGTCCATCATCCGCTCCAAAGTAGCTGGCGCGTTGCAGAGGCCGAAGGGCATGACTATGAATTCGTAAAGCCCGTCGGGCGTGATGAAAGCAGTTTTTTCGCCATCGGCCTCTGCCATGGGTACCTGCCAGTATCCAGAGCGCAGATCTAAAGAAGAGAGAAATTCGGCTCCCCGTAGGCAGTCCAAGCATCGTCAATGCGTGGCAGCGGATAGACATTCTTGCACGTGAGTCGGTTGAGACACCGGTAGTCCACGCAAAACCTGATGGATCCGTCCTTCTTCTTCACCAACACAACTAGAGAGGCCCAGGGACTGCTTGACGGTTCGATTATGCCACGTGTCAGCATGTCATCAACCTGTTCATTGATGGCATTGTGTTCGGTAGTTGACACACGATATGGACGCTGCCGTAATGGCGTCTCTTGACCAGTATCTATACGGTGAACAACACATGACGCTCGACCTGAGGAAGACTGATTGTGGTCAAACGAGGCTCGAAAACACTGTAGGAGCTTGATCAGCTGTTCCTGCTGCCCAGGCGTGAGGTTGCAATCAATGGACTTGCGGAATACACCCATAGGTTCAATTGCGTCAGTTGCGGGTGTAATGGCACAAGTCGGTAAAAATGGCTTTTCTGGAGAGATCGGGTCTTCGAAAATACAGTTTAAGGTCTCGAAGCTTCCCAGACACTCGCCGCGTAGCAGGATGTACGGACAAGCAGAAACGTTACACGCATAAAGTACCGCCGAACCATTGGAAAATTTTATGACGGCAAACGGGAGGACGATAGTTAGGTGTTGCACGCTAGCTATAGTTGGTTGGAACAGGAGCGTCGAGTTAGTGGCAGCAGGGGAAAACACAGGCACTAGGACGGCGGACAACGGCGCGATGCGGACGTCTGCTGCGGCAAACACTTTCGAGGGACTGTGGTGGTCAATTTCAAGGCACGGATTCGTGAACATGAGTTTAGCACGAGCGCAGTCGACGAGGGCCTGATGGGTAGAAAGGAAACTCCATCTTAGTATGACGTCGTAAGATGAACGTGGGAGAACAACAAAGTTGACGGCGTACTTGAATAAGAACGCGTGCTGTGCACTGAGCTGTCGGTGCGATGAAATGGGAAGTGGCTGTACGCACAGCAAGATTCGTAAGCGGCGTTGTAACTTTTTTCAAATCGCGACAAATTTTTTTGTCGCGATTTGTCAAATTTTTTGACAAATTTTTTGGTAATGACCGGCGAGAATCGACAGGGCGTCGTGGGGACAATGAGTCGGTGATAGGAGAAGATGGCCGCTGGGGATTCTGGCCAGCCTGGTAATTTGCAGAATTCCCATGGTCTGGAGGCTGAAAGTTGCGACGGCGACAGTGGCGTGCTATATGTCCCACGAAACCGCATGCGAAACAGATGGGTCGATTGTCCAAGGTGCGCCATGGGTTAATGACAGAAGGTGCAGGGGGCGAAACAGGATGGGGTGCCGTGTATGTAGGCAGCATCGTAGGGTAGGAGGACCCAGTGCCCCGGTATGCGCCAGAGACAGGTGGGGCTGGGGGTCTAGCAACGACGGCAGCGTAGGTCAGCGGCGTAGGGACAGATGGCATTGGAGGCAGTGCCTGCGTGACCTGTGTCTCAATGACCTGGCGTGGACGTGGGTCTAACGAGGTCTCTGGCGCGGATGCTTCGGCCACAAGAGAAAGCTGACGCGCAACATCATCACGAATGAATTGTTTGATGTGGGGCAGTAAGATGGTGTGATCAGCAGCGATGTCGTGCACGAGGGCGGGAAATTCAGCCGTATCTTCAGCGGCCCTGTGCGTCGAGACACGCTGCTTACGCAACTCGTCGTACTCCTGACAGAGTTGGACAACATCGGTGACGGTCTGTGGATTCCTAGCGACGAGCATCTGGAAGGCATCGTCGTCAACTCCTTTGATGATGTGCTTGATTTTGTAGCATTCCGTTAGAGATTCATCAACGCACTTGCGAAGACACAAGACATCTTCAGTGTAACTTGTGAAGGTCTCGTCCCTGCGCTGGACTCGACTACGGAGACGCTGTTCCGTGCGAAGCCGGCGCACGGCGGGACGACCGAAGACCGCAGCGATGGTGGTCTTGAAGGCAGACCAGTTGGTGATTTCGCCTTCGTGGTTCTTGAACCAGAGGCTGGCCACATCAGCAAGGTAGAAACGCACGTTTGTGAGATGGTCGCCGGCGTTCCACTTGTTGGAAGCGCTTACGATTTCTTACTCGACGAGCCAGTCCTCGACGTCTTGTTCGTCGTTGCCGCGAAAAATTGGTGGGTCACGTTGCCGAGGCACGCCAGTACAGTAGACTGTCGTTGGTAAGGCATCTTGAGAAGGGCCAGGACCAGTCATGGTGAACGGTGAGGGTAGCGTCAGATTGTGAAATTCCAGGTTGATAGGAACCCCGGCTCCTCCATCACCTAAAATAGAGGTGTTGTACGTCGAGAAAGGTTCAGACGCAGCTTGGCGAAATGTGCTTTATCAGGCAGGTCTGGCTAATGGCGAGTGGTGTGCGCGAGCAACTACTACAGCCACCGATCATCATCGTCTTCTTCATTACCAGCAGAGCGTTCATTATTTAGATTATTTACAATATATATATATATATATATATATATATATATATATATATATATATATATATATATATATATATATATATATATATATATATATGAAAACGCAAGAAAAAGAAATTCAGGAAATCACTCCGGTGCAGGGAACGGAACGTGGGACAAGTGCGTCGTGAAAGCGAGGCGTTAACCACTGAGCCACCCCGGACAACGTTCTACACTAATCAAACGACAGGCTATTTATGTATACCTCTTACCGCTGCTGTGTTTTCGGCATTACCACAAAGATGGCGCAATGAGCGGGCGTCACCACATCGCGCAGTGGCGCCCACTCGAATCTCCTAAGCGTACTTTACCAGGCTGAGAGAAGGGAAGCGGCTCTCTCGCGCGCCCTTATCTTGCGGTGGCGAGGAGGAGAGGATCGTACGCCTTGGCTAGCCTCGGGCTTTAGGTGGAACGATTCTGCTGTAGTTACCGGGCACATAAAGGCCACTGCAATTATTGCAGTCTCTATTCGCGAAAAGCGCGTGCTTTTCAGACTCAGTGAAGTAACAAATGAGAAGCTTATTCGCGTGCATCTGTACTTGTGAGTACTTTTCGTGCGCGAGAAACGCGGGGCACTTTTCGATTTGCTTTCCCTTCTGCGCATGACCTTTCAAATTGTTGCTGTCGCGTTCAATGCTTCGCCTTTGCGGCAAAGCTGTGACTTCTTTTATGCCGTTACTGAACCTGACTGGTGGTAGAGTAGTAAGATAATTAGTCCCACACTAATTAACTTTATATAATAAAGGCGTAGCATTACCTAGTAAACTTCGGCGACATTGAGCGTATCTATCTATCTATCTATCTATCTATCTATCTATTTATCTATCTATCTATGTATCTAGTCACTTACGAGTTTAACTCGCCTGATCATTTCAATAATGTTATCAATACCAAACTCGGTTTGGCATGAAATGACAGTTTGAGTGACATATTTTACTAGTTTTAACACGAAAATCATTACATTTGTGTCATGAATGTCATAATTTGCATTTCAATGTCTTGCTGTTCTTGCGGTATTTCTGTTCACATGACATCTTGCAAAACTGGTACGGTATGGCGTGATTGCACGGTGAACACAAGAGACAGACCATAACATAAATATCACGACATGCGTGTCATTTAAGAACATGACTACATGTCACGCTCATGATGCGCTCGCCGCTGTTTCGCTAGCATCACATATACCATATTTGGTATCACGGGACGTGAATGAATGACGAAGGTATGTGTTTGGTGCAAAGATGATAAACATGAGATGCGTGTCATGTAACAACCTCACTACACGCTACGCTCATGATGTGCTCGTGGCCATTTCGCTAGCTTCACATGTGCCAAACTCGGTATTACGCGACGCAAACGGATGACATAGGTAAATGACACATGCAAAGATGATAATCACGACATGCGTGTCATGTAACAACCTGACTACACGCCACACTGACGATACGCTCTCGGCCGTTTTGCGAGCTTCACATATACTAATTTTGGTATTACGTGACGCTAATGGATGACGAAGGTCTGTGACCTGTGCAAACATAACAATCATAAAATTCGTGTCATGTGAGAACATGCCTACGTTTCACAGTCAAGACGCCAACACATTTCGACATGACGAGGTGTGCCTGTGCGCCGGCGTTCATTTTCTCGTGTCACGCCGGCGTGGCCATGCCAGGCGCCGGTCCTCTCATATACTCGCAGGCGTGCGCGGCGCGGCGTTGCTTTGACGCATGCGCGTTTTAGCGCGTCCGGCATCCATCCGTCACGATAGGAGAGAGACACAGTGTTGTCTACGTAACGCATCAGCATAGAGTAATGTTACTCTTTCGCATGGGTGCAAAATGCAGCATGTCGCATTCGCGCCGGTGCTCGCATTTTGCTAACGTAGCGTCGCAGTGCCCAGCGTGCACGCGTGTAAATGCTACATTGGAGTATACTGGGCCCTTCATGATGCGCTCGGGGCCGTTTTGCTAGCTCCACATATACCAAATTTGGTGTTACATGACGTCAATGTATGACGAATTATAGAACTGCTGCAAACATGATAATCCTGACACGCGTTTCATGTTAAAACACGACAACATACCACGCTCACAGCGTGCTCACGGCCGTTTCGCTAACTCCACATATACAAAATTTGGTATCGCGTGACGTGAATAGATGACAATGGTAAACGACATATCCAAACATGATGTGTCGTTTACATCATGACACGGAACATCATGACACGGAAGTCAAGTACGGCATCATTTAGCTCCACCTTGTAACGTTGTGCTGATTTTAAACTGACATATGAATATTTCTCATTCATGCTTCGCATATGATCGATTCCCACTGTACGTGGGATCTGTCAATTTTTGAAACTCATACAGAACCCCACATTTTTTTCATTTTTTTCTTGGATTGTAATGCCGAGTCGTTCGAACTATGCGACGCGAATGTAAGCATTGTTACAGTCTGTAACAGTCTGTAACATGTAGTGCAGTGGCTTTTCTCACCTTTAATCGCTTAGGAAATACGCTGTTAGTAAAGATGAGATTGATATTAGAGGCCAACACATCAGAAATGAACGGTGATATCAATTTTAACTCGAGAGAACCTATTTCATCAATTCCTGATGCAACATTATTCTTAAGCTTACCCATTCAGTTTTTCACTTCAACTGCACCTCTGGGTATCAACAAAATTAGAATGAGGCATAGTATACTTATCAGTGGTTTGAGTGTTATGTATATTTACATTGATGGAGCCGATTG
This sequence comes from Rhipicephalus microplus, assembly GCF_043290135.1. Classification (NCBI taxonomy): domain Eukaryota; kingdom Metazoa; phylum Arthropoda; class Arachnida; order Ixodida; family Ixodidae; genus Rhipicephalus; species Rhipicephalus microplus. The sequence continues at coordinate 6,359,494 of NW_027464601.1, forward strand.
CTAACACCGTATGCCAGCAATAGCAGCCATTTATGACAGCATCTGAACGGGTGCACTTTGAGTCACATACTATGAGCTGCGCTGCTGCAATTCACCGTACCACTGCTTATTCACGCCCAACTTCCGCAGTATACCATCGCAAGATACCGCTGATGCCAGTACACCCATCCGTTCGCTAACGTTGCACGCCTTAGAAAGCAGACAATTCGCGCAACCCTGATAAAAACTCGCTCTGCCATTACTGCGTGGAAGCACGCAACACCAACCACCATAGCTTGTACCGATACATAAGACTACGCGGTGTCCTTGTCAATAGCCACATCCCCATTGGGGTGAACGGCCATATTACTACACCTGCTTCTCGCTGAACCGAGGTAGACGTGACAATGAGTGATGTTTCCGATTGCTTTTGCCAGGTCAATACATGCCACTACAGTGCTGCCAGCACCTCCGCCCTACTGAGAGCACTTTAACGAGCGTGTATTTGGAAAACTGTGGATTGCAGCAATCGATAAATTTGTGGTTGCTGTACGAAGAAATGCCAAACATCCTCCGCCCGACCGACGACGGCAATCGGAGTTACCAGCTCATCGCCTACCAGAGAGTGCCTTGGTAAGATCACTTTGCCACAGCACGAATACACTGTACTGAATATTACTTTGAATATTTGTAATCCTAATTCTGCTTGAAGCAAGCGTGTTTATAAAAATATTTTGGAACTCATTTAGAGCACAGGCTCGCTCAGTGTGCGCGAACTGTGTTTGGAAAAGGAATGAATTACAACAGTCGCTGTGTCGCCATTGGAAAGAAGCGATATATGGAATACCAAGGAATCAGAATATCAGACGAAGAATGACAAGAGGCAGAACATTTTATTAGATATACATAACAAAACCATCTGAGAGAAAACCCTAGGCCAGGTTACTTATGATGATTTCGGCGACCAACCAGGCCTGTGAAACTAAGGCCTGATGGACCTCGGGAGGCCCATCTCAGAGGTCCCACAGATCTTTGGAGCAGTAGGGACACAGGATCTCGGAAAGGGGGGGGGGTACATTTTTGGCGCACTCCGCCGTGAGATGAAATCTGTTGGTAAGCTGCCAGAACTTGGGCAAGGTTATGCGTAGCAGTCAGAGATAAATTTATGCAAGGAGAGGAGGCTGTGGAACATTTTTGTTTGAAGTTGGTGGAGTGCCACTTCTTCTTCTCGCGAGAACGACGGTGAGAGTGGGTCTTGCACCTAACTCTGGTGTAATATCGCAGTATGTCTCAGTATGCGAGTGGGTCGCACTATAACTGGACTCTCGACCTCGCCATGCCGGGCGGCATACTGGATCAATTTTCGTGTGACCGCGGCAGCGCGATTATTACAGAGCAAAGAGGCATGGCCAGGCGTCCAGAGCAAGTGCATACGTTGTAAGCTAGATGTGACAATTGTGGGTATCTTAGTAAGATGTAGCGGCTGCTTTGGAAAATCCACGTCTCATCAAAAAAGCACGGAATGCATGTTGTGAATTAGTTAATATGTAAACCTCCTCAGAAATGTCAACCGCGTGTCGGAAAACAGGTGCAACACCAAAATTTTCACGTCTGCAGGAGTAGAACTCTACAAAGAGGCAGCTGTAAGTAATGCTTCGTTGCCATGCAACATCACCACGGAATACCCGTTGCGGTATTGTGGAGAATCGGTGTATAACGTATAAGCTTCAGGATTGTTACTGATCATGCGCATCAGGTACCCAACACTGGCGCGCCGGCGTTCCTTTTCTAGCTCTGGGCTCATGTTCCGGGGAATGGTTGCCCCTAAAAGTTCCACGTACCCAAGGTTGGACACCAATGGCGGTGTCTTCGCGTGATTGTATGGAACCTGTGATTGTATGTGACCTGTGGACCAGTCTGGCGTGATTGTGCCAGACTGGGTAGCCCAGTCGCGAGAGTAGGTGTCGCCAAGTGTGGTGTGAGCAAAAAGCTTGGCCTTCCGTTGGTCCACTGAGCTTGCAATAGTTCACAGAGTGTGTTACGATTTCAAAGCATTTGTAGACGTGTCGGAGCAGTGTATTCGAGAGGCCTGGGGCAAACTTTGTCGCCTTTCACACCATTACGTCAAACCACGCCTTCTCCGAGTAAGTGAGTGTAAGGGAAGACCCTGCTATAGTGGTCTAGTGGCTACTGGACGCGTCTGCTGACCCGCTGGTCGCGGGATGAAATCCCGGCTGCGGTGGCAGCATTTTCGATGGAGGAAAAAATGACATAGGTTCATGTGCTAAGAGTTCGGTGCATTTTAACAAACTCAAGTGGTCAAAATTACCGGAGCCCTCCACTAGGGCATATCTGATAATCATATGGTGGTTTTTTGGGGTCAAGCCCCATAAAAGAGTTTGCTGAAAAGAAGATGCTTCGTGATACGACTGATTATACAGGCTTGCACCACCGCAGCAGGTCATGTTTTCGCGTTCCAGAGCACATGTTTGATAACCGTGGTATTATCACGACAATCTGTTTAGTTTTTTGGGGCAAAACAGGGGCAGCGTAGTCCGCTTTTCCATTCGTTTGAACGTGCAAGCCAAGCATGCGAGCACGCTCCGCCTGAAGGACGACAACACGATCCATGTGCACAATGATGTGAGGTGTCAGCGTTATGCTAAGCGCCCGTAAATACCCAGAACTTTTGAAGCAAACAGGTGAAGATGCGCGGTCACGTGTAGGCGGTAACCATGAAAGCTGCCTGCTGTTGGCGATCCTCAATAGCCCAGTCTGACCCTCGCGTCATCCAGGTCGTTCTGTCACCTGGGCAAATTGAATAGGCGACATCAAAGATCTGATCGAGCTGCTGTAGTAGTCTTGTCAGGGCAATAATGAACACAATGTGAGACATAACTGATCCTTGGGGTGTGTGGCGACCTTTAAAGTGATTCGCGTCTGAACGGTATGGCCCTATTCGGATGCTAGCTGTCCCATCACACAGACAGGAAAAACTGTTTTATACATGTGGCTGCCGCAATAGAATTCTACAAAATTCTGCATAATGGGATTGTGTGTCACGTTATCAAAGACTCTTTTTTAGATCAAAGGCGTGAATGACTCTTCTCTGGGCACGCGAGGGAGGGCCCAGAACCTCGTTTTTTGAGCCGTAGAAGCTCGCTCTACGTAAAAAGGTGTACCGAAAATTCAAACTGTCAGTGCAAAAAAGATTACGGTCGCTCAAGAAATGGCTGCAGATGCAAAAAAAGAACGTCTTTGTTAATTTCTCAACGCATGAGGTAAGGGGTATCAGTCATAAATTTTTATGGCTATGAGTTTGCAGTGTCTCGGTATTAAGCAAATGTTGGCTGGCCACCATGCCTGCGGTATTGTACCCTTGTGCCAGTAGTGTATGTAAATATGCGTTAGTTGAAGTAGATCTGAGTCATTGAGGTTGCTAAGGCCAGAATATCAAATTCGATCAACACCTGCCCTATTGAAAAAACGTCCACCATAGGAATGGTGGATTATGACGGTGGAAATGTTGGTGGCACATGGTGTATGGTGGCGTATGGTGGAGCGGATGTTGGATGGCGCGCTCCAGCCAGCAGCGCTGGAGCGCGAAGCCGCGTCAGAATCACTGTGACGAGCTGCCCCTAAGGAAATAATAAAAAATATTTTATGAAAAGCCATGTGAAAAGTACCCGGAAAAAAAGGTGTGACAGCACGGAATGGAACCAGCCACCTTCGGATTTCTTACTGAGCACACTAACCACTGCGCCACGCCGACAGATGGTAAATGTGATGCTGAAGAAGTATTCAACTCACAAACTCCCTCTTACACTTCAGTTTTGTTTGTCGCTTACTCGAGATTTACGGGATCTGCACCTGGTACTAATATTTGAACATTTGATAAACATGAACAAGTGCTGCCTGTAACAATTGCCCTTGCGATAATGGCAACAGCGCTATGTGTTTGATAAAATCACAACTGCAAGAAAATAAACAACTCAGTGGACTGAGGAGCAGGTAGAGTTTAGCGGTGGTTACTGCCAAGTTTATTATCCGTTTCTCACTCATTCCAAGAGGTGATATCTGTTCAGGCTTTACGACGCTTCTATGCTCATTCGACAGATACGCCCACACAATTGATTGTGATGTTTTTCGCGCAACGCACAGCGCAGTCGTACCAGCGCACCGCTGTTGCTATTGTTTGGAACAACTACATAACAGCTTGGCCAAAACGAACGCAGTGCGCCAGAAACAATATGCCATCATATTGGTTCCGTAAGCATCCGAATTGACGAGTCTGTGTTCTCGCATAACAGCCAGTGAAGTGCCGGCGAGTGCGATCGGTGGCTGCCGGCGAGAGGAGGCGTACATTTGGTGGGTGGAGTACTGCAAGCGCATCGCATCAATATTTGTCGCTTCTTGCGCGGACACCGTACACAATAAAAACAGGCTTTATTTAAGGTAAATGACGCCACAGCTGTGCTAATTGTCATTTATAATCGTCAAAAAGTTGCATTCTGTAAATCAGAAGCGCTGATAACACTTGTACGGGCTCGGTCGGTAGGAGTAACCTTTGGTAGAAATCATGGTGGTTGAACAGAAGGGTGAAAGTCGAATTCGCTGGGGCTCATCTCGACGCATGCCGAAAGTGAAAGTTTATGCATATTCGCACGCACTTTGTTAACTTATAAGTGCGGCTCAAGCAATAGAGTGTGCAAGAATTGCCATGGTTGCGCTTCTAGCGTAGTGACATCAAGTCACCATTGTGTTCTGCTCTAACATTGAAAGGAGAAATTACGAACTGGAGCTCATTTGTTTCGCGACAATTGCGCCCTAATGTAAAACATTTATTGCCACTGTTTACAGTGACACCTCTAGTTTTCTAAACATCACGACAGACACAGCGTGGATGTCAAACTGATGTAAGTACGTGCGTGAAATGTAAACATACATTTGCGAGCGCATATTTTACGCTCCACAAAATTTCAAGTGTTGTTGACACCACTATGTCAAAAATAAACGTGCTAGAAATTTGGTTGAGCAGCGTTAGTTTCTTTTTATCATAAACACATATCTCTGCTCATAAAAGAATGAAACGCTAGTAATAAGTGATTTTACATACTGTCATGTACTTTTTCATTATGCCACCATCTTATACCAAGCTTCCATCGCGCCACCGTTATCCACCTTGCTCACTAAGCCTTCCACCAAAGACGTTTCGCCTCGCCACCAACAGCTGGCATTTTCAACCGTCACCACCATTGTTTCGCCACCACCACCACCATCTGCCATCATTTTTTCGCTCAGGCCGTTATCGGCCGGCGTTTTTCACCGTCATCACCAATGGCTTGCCACCACCACCACCACCTGCCACCATTTTTCCACTCTCGCCATCATCAGCCACCATATCCACCAATGATTCCAGCATCCACCAACCCAGGATTTCCAATAGGGCTCGCCTTCATTTTTTGCCAGTTTGTGTTTTTATCTGATTATTTACTAGCTGGCTAATAAAACTTCCATACTTTCCACATCTATATTTTTTTAAATATTTTTGTTTCTCTGCAGCATATATTTTGGAAAGACCATTTCATTGTTCAAAGTTTGGTATGCTGCGATGCCAGAAGATTACACTACCATTTCCGAAAAGGAAAAAGTTACCACACAGAATGAAAACCAAATATGACAACAAACTGTCGTGTACAAAATGTCTCAATTGAGAAATGTCCTCACAGAACAATTTACCTCCAAAACTAGAGGAACAGCCTTCAAAAAAGAAACAAATACCTTGTTACTAGCCACTGGTACCATTCATAAAACTAATAAGCGCAGTTTTATGCCTGATATGTTATGTAAAACTTTTATCTCTGACTGTTATTTTTGTGAATAGAATTGCAAATCGCTTAATTTATCAATTTCTATGGAGCCAAAGTCCCAATTTTCGTCTGTTTTTGTCAGTGTTCATATCGAAGCTCAGCACGAAATGCGGATGGACAGAGATCTTTGACAGGCTGATTGCCTTTAGTCTTTGCCCCTGCAACGAGCTCTGAGATGTGCTCACTTTTAACAAAAATACTCTTACTCTTACATGAGGCTGCGAGGATGGCAACGATTTCCGTAGGTTTTCCCCAACATTCATTTTGATAACCACGCACAAGTCTTCGATATTGCCACGTTCCATTTCCCAACTTTTTGTTATCGTCCCAAAACACCACACGATTCTCAGCGCAAACCGCGCCTGCAGTTTTCGAGAAGGTTCTGGACTGTAGTAGATCATTTCGATGAGATCACGCCCACTGTTCGAACGGTACAGATTGTTCTGGAACCTACGCCACCGCCAGCGATAGCGCTAGAACATTCGATGGCAAGAGTATAAATGCAGACGCGCTTCGCCGCTTGTCAGTTGTTGATCGAAGGCCGACGCTCCGTTCGCCGCTATCAGTCCGAGACTGCTATCTGTGCGAGACTGCTGCTGTAATTGGACTTTCCGTTTACCGGGCACAGGTTCACCCAAATAAATAATTAAATGCCAACACGAAGTCTCCTGTCTTTGGCCACGTCACGACCCCGTGACATCTGGTGGAGGTGCTGCTTCGTTCATGTACCGGACGCCTCCGTCAAGCCGTGAACCCAGCCCACGTCGCGGAGAAGACACCGACGCCAACCAGGAGCATCGAACAAGCTGCCGACAGCAAGCGCTACCACCGGAGTACGGGCTTCTACAAGACAAGGCGCGGAAGACCAAGGCCATGACCGCGACTGCAGCGACACTGACAACCGCAGCGTCCCAGCCTACGATGGTCATGCATCAACTCAGGGAACCACCAATTTTCCATGGGTCATCGTTCGAAGACCCGGAGTCCTGGCTAGAAACATACGACCGTGTGGCCACCCTCAACCACTGGGACCATGACGAAAAGATGCGTCGTGTGTTCTTCTATTTGGAAGACACCGCAAGGACCTGGCTCGAAAATCGGGAGTCCACGCTCCGAACGTGGGATGTTTTCTGCGGCGCATTTCTGCAAACGTTCGCGAGCGTCGCTCGCAAAGAGAGGGCCGCTGCTTCATTAGAAACCCGCGTTCAGCTACCAAATGAAAATGTTCCCATTTTCACAGAAGAAATGACCCGACTATTTCGTCACGCTGACCCAGACATGCCTGAGGAGAAAAAAAGTTCGTTTCCTCATGCGAGGGGTCAAACAGGAGCTCTTCGCGGGACTGATGAGAAACCCACCGAAAACCGTCCAAGAATTTGTAGCCGAAGCAACCACTATCGAAAAAACCCTGGACATGCGCACCCGATAGTATAATCGTCGCCTGACTGTAGACGGCGCTGCTGCTCAAGCCAGTAACTCCGGAGACCTGCGTGAAACGATCCGAGCGATCGTGCGGGAAGAGCTGCGCAAGCTGTTGCCTTCGGCGCAGCCTCAAGTGGATTCAATCGCCGACATTGTGCGAGAAGTTCGCCAATCGCTTCGAATTCCCCACACACCGCTGCCCGAGCCGAAAGCTATGAGCTACACCGCTGCACTGCGCCACAACGCTCCTCCCCGTCCACGCCAAAACGCCGCCCCATCGCACTTCCGTCGACAGACGCCACCGCCGCCACCACCCCCACCGACGCCATACCGTTCGCCAGCGGCCCAGCGCAGTGCACCGAGGAAGACTGACGTCTGGCGCACCCCTGACCATCGCCCACTCTGCTACCACTGCGGCGAGGCCGGACAAACATACCGCCGTTGCCAGTACCGACAGATGGGACTGCGTGGCTTCGCCGTCAATGCAACGCGTCCACAGCCAGGAGAACGACCTCGTGACATCGCCGACTACCTGACAGAAACTCGGTGGACACCACGAAGCCCTTCGCGTTCGCCGTCGCCCAGCCGCCGCACGTCACCGCACCACCGGCAGTACTCTGGCCATACGTGGGGCCGGTCTCCTAGCCCGTATCCGGGAAATTAAGGGCAGCAACCGGTGGAGGTGCGGTTGCTGTGCGACGAACTACCGAAGATCCTCCGACGACGACGACGCCGCGACGGAGCTTTCCGAACACAACGCCAACCAGGCAAAGCCCTGACGGCGAAAGCTCACTTACCGAAGGTGGCCTGACGACGCAACATGGAAGCAGCGGAACAAGCCGACGCAGCCGCGACCCGACGCCACGCCCTAACTGTAATGCGAGACGGCGAACTAGCGACCTCGACGTTCTTATCGACGGCCACAGTGTGACCGCTCTCGTCGATACTGGAGCCGACTATTCTGTCATCAGTGGGTCGTTCGCCGCGAAGTTAAAGAAAGTTAGGACAGCTTGGAAAGGCCCTGAAATCCGCACAGCCGGAGGTCATCTCGTAACGCCTGCAGGAATCTGCACAGCGAGAGTCACCGTTAACGGCCGTATTTATCCTACAGACTTCGTAGTGCTACAGCGTTGCTCGAGAGATGTCATCCTTGGCATGGACTTCTTATGCCTCCATGGTGCTGTCATCAACCTAAAAACAACGTCGATAACGTTATCCACAGAAGAAGCACTACCACCGCGCACGCCGTCAGGACACCATGCCTTGAATGTGCTGGAAGAACAAGTCACCATTCCGCCTCGCACAAGCGTCATTATTTCAGTCGGCGCTCCTAAATCACCTCACTTGGAAGGCGTCGTTAAAGGCAGTCAGCATCTGTTGGTCACCCGAAATATTTGCGTCGCAAGAGGAATCGCAGAGCTGCGGGGAGGCAAAGCAACGGTTATGCTCACGAATTTCAGCAATGAGTACAAACATGTGAACAAAGGAACAACGGTCGCATACATCGAAGAAATTGTCGAAGCCACCAGTGCTTTCGCCCTCGCCGATTCTGCGGAACCTGCTCAGAGGAACCAAGCCCCTCCCATAGCTTTTGACGTCAATTCCAGACTTCCGAATGATAAGCAAGAACAGCTCAAGGCCCTGCTCCTGCAATACGAAGATTGCTTTTCGTCGTCATCGAAAATTCGGCAGACCCCAATCACGAAACATCGCATCATAACCGAAGAAAATTGCAGACCACTCCGTCAGAGTCCGTACAGGGTTTCGACGCAAAAACGTGAGGCCATGAAGAGACAAGTTGATGAAATGCTGCGGGATGACATTATCCAGCCGTCCAAGAGTCCAAGGGCATCCCCCGTGGTGTTAGTGAAGAAAAAGGATGGGACCCAACGTTTCTGCGTCGATTATCGCCGCCTGAACAAAATCACAAGAAAGGACGTGTATCCTCTCCCACGAATAGACGACGCACTTGATCGGCTCCATAACGCCAAGTACGTTTCGTCAATGGACCTCAAGACTGGCTATTGGCAAATCGAAGTCGACGAAAGAGACCGAGAGAAGACGGCGTTTGTAACGCCGGACGGCCTCTTCGAGTTTAAGGTGATGCCCTTCGGCCTTTGCTCAGCGCCTGCAACTTTTCAACGCGTTATGGATACAGTACTGGCAGGATTGAAGTGGCAGACTTGCCTTGTGTACTTGGACGACGTTGTCGTGTTTTCCTCGAGTTTCGACGACCATCTTCGGTGCCTTGAAGCTGTACTTCAAGCCATCAAGCCTTCCGGACTCACACTGAAGCCAGAAAAGTGCAGATTTTGTATGAGGAGCTCTTGTTTCTGGGGCACGTTATCGGCAAATCTGGAGTTCGTCCCGATCCACGGAAAGCAGCCGCCAACGCCGACTTCCCGCCGCCCAGTGACAAGAAAGCCGTACGCCGATTTCTGGGCCTGTGCGCCTATTATAGGCGGTTCGTGAAAAACTTCACCCGCATCGCCGATCCTCTCAATAACCTTACCAAGGACGAAGTGGAGTTCAAGTGAGAAACGCCACAGGAACACGCTTTCCAGGAGCTTAAACATCGCCTCCAGACGCCTCTGTTACTTGCCCATTTCGACGAATTCGCCGAGACAGAAATACATACTGACGCAAGCAGCGTAGGTCTTGGCGCCGTTCTTGTGCAGAGGGCTGACGGACTTGAAAGGGTTATTAGTTACGCCAGCCGATCACTATCCAAAGCAGAAGCAAATTATTCCACAACAGAAAAGGAGTGCCTCGCCATCATCTGGGCTACGTCGAAATTCCGCCCCTACCTCTACGGCAGGCCCTTCAAAGTTGTGAGTGACCACAACGCCTTGTGTTGGCTAGCCACCTTGAAAGACCCTTCAGGTCGCCTCGCACGATGGAGCCTGCGACTTCAAGAATATGACATTACTGTCATTTACAAGCCCTGTCAAAAACACTCCGACGCCGACTGTCTCTCTCGTGCGCGTGTCGACCAACCGCTACCCGACGACCCGGATGACGAGTACTTCTTGGGAACGATAACTACCGACGACTTCGCTGAACGACAGCGGGCCGACCCGGAATTTAAGGCCCTAATAGAATACCTCGAAGGCAGGACCGCCGAAGTCACGAAGGTATTCAAGCGCGCACTTGCGTCGTTCTTTCTACGAAACGGTCTTCTACAAAAGAAAAACTTTTCACCGCTTCGAGCTAAGTAGCTCCTTGTGGTGTCTTCAGCTCTGCGACCAGAACTCCTGTAGGCCCTGCACGACGATCCGACGGCAGGGCACCTCGGTGTTTCTCGCACGCTCGCGAAGATACAAGAAAAGTACTTTTGGCCACGTCTTACCACCGACGTCACTCGTTATGTGAGGACATGCCGGTACTGTCAGCGACGCAAGACACCGCCGACAAGGCCAGCTGGACTTCTGCAGCCAATTGATTCACCTTGCCGACCTTTCCAGCTGATTGGTATGGACCTACTGGGGCCGTTCCCGACGTCGGCTTTCGGAAACAAGTCGATCGTGGTAGCTACCGACTACCTCACCCGCTACGCCAAGACAAAAGCCCTGCCAAAAGGCAGTGCATCCGAGGCAGCTAAGTTCTTCGTCGAAAATATCGTCCAACGTCACTGCGCCCCGGAGGTCCTTATCACCGACAGAGGAACGGCATTCACTGCTGACTTAACTCAAGCGATCTTGGCATACAGCCAAACAAACCACCGCCGGACGACAGCGTACCACCCACAGACCAACGGCCTCACCGAGCGGCGTAACAAGACGATCGCCGACATGCTGTCAATGTACGTCGATGTCGAACACAAGACGTGGGACGCCATTCTTCCGTATGTGACCTTCGCATACAACACGGCGGTGCAGGAGACGACGCAGATATCTCCATACAAATTGGTCTACGGAAGGAGCCCGGCAACGACACTCGATGCCATGTTACCCAACGTCACCGACGAAGAAAACCTTGATGTGAGCGAGTACCTTCAACGCACTGAAGAAGCCCGACAGCTTGCGCGTCTCCGTATCAAGAATCAACAGACGACCGACAGCCACCGTTACAACCTTCGACGACGCTTCGTGGAATACGAGCCCGGTGAACGTGTTTGGGTGTGGACGCCGATACGCCGAAGTGGACTAAGTGAAAAGCTTCTGCGACGGTACTTCGGACCGTACAGGGTGGTTCGACGTGTCGGCCCACTTGATTACGAGGTTGTCCCCGACGGCATCACGAACTCTCAACGACGCCGATCGCGACCTGAAGTCGTCCATGTCGCGCGCCTCAAGCCGTTTCATGCGCGTTAACAAACTGAAACAGTGTTTTTTTGTATTATTGTTGTATTATAATTTATTCATTGTACTTTCTTGCATTATTATTGTACCTTCATCTTTCGTTTAAGCATCGGGACGATGCCTTTTTTCAGAGGGGGGCAATGCCACGTTTCATTTCCCAAGTTTTTGTTATCGTCCCAAAACACCACACAATTCTCAGCGCAAACCGCGCCTGCAGTTTTCGAGAAGGTTCTGGTCTGTAGTAGATCATTTCGATAAGATCACGCCCACTGTGCGAACGGTACAGATTGTTCTGGAACCTACGCCACCGCCAGCGATAACGCTAGAAGATTCGACGGCAAGAGTATAAATGCCGACGCGCTTCGCCGCTTGTCAGTTGTTGATCGAAGGCTGACGCTCCGTTCACCGCTATCAGTCCGAGACTGCTATCTGTGCGAGACTGCTGCTGTAATTGGACTTTCCGTTTACCGGGCACAGGTGCGTCCAAATAAATAATTAAATCCCAACACGAAGTCTCCTGTTTTCGGCCACGTCACGACCCCGTGACAATATGCAGAGCTTGACCCTTGCCGTTGGTCATTGTGGGAGTTCAGTGGTTGTACTACTTACTACCTGGTATACAAATTTCAAGTCCCCCTTTGATCGCTAAAGCCTAATATAAAAAGAATCCATAACTGCCTTTCTAGGGTTGCGTGCATGCAAAGCCAGCGCAGCTTGGTCAGCTCTGAGATAGAGATCGGGCAATACGAAACAGCTGCTTTACTTATTCGTTATAAATCCTGACGTTCTTTTTAGGGAGTTGGCCACGGCTCTCCAGCAAGGCTTCGGCTTTTTCGTTTTTGAACGACGCTTGTGCAACTGTCCAGGAATACAAGCGCGAAAATAGTCCAAGGTTGTGAGTATGGCTTTTTTAGGCTTCTCTATATAAGTCCGAGTGGAGTTTAAAGCTGAAATAAACAGTTGGCAACTGCTAAAATTCGTAACTACCGTAGCTGCTAAAGTAACACCTACGGATATTGCTGGCGGTGGTGGCCGAGCACTATACGGCGCCCAAAATGGCCGTCATTGTGATCTCAAGCAGACTTCGCTGTAAAACGAGGACACGCGAAAAAAAACTATGAGGACACCAAGAGCACCATGTTAAATGGTCCTTTTCGGCAATGAAGGAATATAAATTTCAATAAGATTAGTGGGCAAGTAAATCAACCGGCCACTCTTGCATGTGCCGGCAAACTAAGGGCCTTGTTGATTAAGATAGCAATCCAGCAGCGCATTTTTTATGTTTTAATTATTTCCCTGATCATAGTGAGCACGGTTCCTTAGTACTTTCTGTCATAGCGCTTGTTTTAGTGCTAGAACAATTTAAGAATACGACATGTTGATTAGGAGCTGACGCAGCCTCTGCTTTATCTCCAGTGCAGCGGTAATACTATATGTATGCATGTATCCCGAATATTGACTGCTTTTATGGGAGCAAGTTATTAGATGACACAAAACACAATCGCCTTTACGGGGTAAGTTAATGTAATCGCCCTTCTATGCTTCAATGCTCGTGTATTCAGGCTTCAACAAATAAACGTGCAGAATAGAATCATCACGATGCTCCATTTGCGTTTATTATCAGTTCGTAATCATCCTACTCACTTGATTGTGTCAACCCTCATCATGAATACTCGAACACTCCACGTAGACGTTACCTCTCCAAAATCTTTTAAATCTTGAAAATAGGCACGACCTTTTCGAACGTAACCGTTCTGTAATGAAAAGCAGTTTATTGACGTCAAAATAACGCCATTTTGATAGAATTTTTCCTACGTAATGCAAAAATTGCTTTTGCGTTCGTTTTGTACAATATAAAGGAGCTTAGGGTTTCTTCATGACTGACCACTCCTTCTCTGATATAAATATTGCTGATAAGTCCTGTGAAAAATCTTCTGCAATTGGTGCATACTTACTGGCGTTTGCCAATACAACTGACAGGCAGCGCCTGAAATGGTTATGCGTGGGGATGTGAACTCAGACATCTCTGGCACTTCAAGAACGTTTATGTAAGTGTGGTATTGTTCAAATACGCACGATTGCTTGCACCCCTATGGTTGTCGTCGTAATGCGTGCTTTTCAGTGTCCAAAGGGAGAATCATTGCTCAGTTGTGGTGGGATTACAATTAGATGTGAACCAGGTCTTTGACAAGCCTGTATAACGCAGTCCCGTCCGTCCATATGAACTCACTTCCCGAAGCTGTTGCAGTAATGCCAAGTAGTTAAAGTGGCAGCTGCGCGCTCACGTCGCCCTCTCCCTCACCTGTAGCAGCCGCAGACTCCTTTACCCGCTCGCAACACACTTCTGGCTCGCTTCACTCTCTCAACCGCCCACAACGCTCTACCGTACATTGAGTGAAAACACTCTTTCGAATCATTTACCTGCAATGAAACTACAGTTAGGACTACCGTGACGTTCGTCTTTGAATGCGCGTGCTATCATGTCTCTCTTTCTCGCCATTTTTCTCACTCCCTTATCCCTGACATCAGATTAGTGTATCATACCAGTCATTCTCGACTGGTTAACGTTCCTTATCATCCTGCTCCCTGTTATCTGTTACACAAAAACCAACCCGCCTTCCGTTATGAATATCTAGACGAAGAAGGTGCTTAACAGTGAAAACAACACGATGGGATAGAAGAGACGAGAAGAGAACACTCTTCTATCCCCTCCTGTCACTTGCGCAGTTAAGGACCTTCTTCGTCTACCATGCAGCACCAAACAGCCCAATCAAGCACTTTGGTAAAGTTCAATACCTAGAAAAACAGGATGGCAAGTATCAAATATACAGGAAACGGATGACCCTGAGACACGTTCTGTGGGCTTGACCTTAAGTGCGTACATGGTCGCAAAATAGTAAATGATGAGTAGTAGGGCCGCGCCGCGGTAGTCTAGGGGCTAAGGTACTTAGCCGCTGACCCGCAGGTCACGGGATCGAATCCCGTCTTGAGTGGCTGCATTTTCAATGGAGAGGAAATTGGTGTAAAAAACATGTGCTCCGATTTGGGCCCACGTTAAGGAACCACAGGTATTTCAAACTGCCGGAGCCCTTCACTACGGCGTACGTTACAATATATTGTGATTTCGGGACAGCAAATCTCACCTATCTGTCGAGCAGTTGTGGACCTTACTGCTAAGATCATATCCAGAAAAACAAATCTGGGCTATACTGCCGGCCGAAAACGCAGCCAGGACCTAAAGGCTACTGGCTGCAATGTAGACGAGAACCCATGTCTGAAACTACTGGACGCCATAAGGTTATTTCGTGGTTAGTCATCACGTGGTATAGTCTGATAAATTCTCTAAAATAACCAGCGAGCAACGGCAACACAAGCAGAGATTGGATGTCAAGATTTCATGAGTCTAGTCATGCGGGTCACTGATTTACCTTTGGTGTTTTTATAGTGGCGTTCAGTTGGTTTTTGGTTGTCTCTTTCATTGTTTCGGCACGTGTTCAATCATTATTATCTCCATAGGTGTTTTCAATTGTGGAACACCTTTTGTTTATGTGCGAGAATTGTGCTCCGACTGAAGGTAGAACTCAAGCTGCTGCACTCAACCTAATGTCTCTTATTTATGGGAATGATGCTTGACATCCCTAAATCATGTTGCCTTGATTGGAAATACCATTTAGCTGAGAGATGTGACGACTTCACTATCTGCAGAATTGTGTCCAGCATTTTCGGACAGTTATAAAACATGTCGCTGCAAATCCTCAGGTAAGCCACGTATCATGCATGATAAACAAAAAGGGGGATTAAATCGACTCTGCAGCTTACATAGGTAGAAGAAAGCATCGTTTTTTAAAGAAATAGGTACAACAGGTCCAGAAAGAACCTAAAGCTTCTGAAGATTACATCATGCCACCACTCAATTGAATTTTCGCAGACTCTTTTGTAAACCTTTTTTCGACTTGCACCAGAGTTCTTGTCTTTGTTTCTAAACCTTCAACTCGTGAAACTTATCATGCTAAAAAGCTCTCATATAATCGTGGCTGAGTCTTTATTCAATTGCCATCAATTGTTTCTAACAGCTTTCTCGTAAAAAGCTATTGACCCTTAACAATACCGGGGTATTAACGTCCCAAAATCACAATATTATTAGCGATTTAGCTATAAAGAGTGCCTGATGCGTCATTGAATCTGTCTGAGTGTGTATTCATGATGAATTATTTACTCTTATCAACACAGTAGCCATAAGATCACTAACAGTGCTTCATCGGGACATATGCTGCTGCTGAGATGTAGTGGCTCACAGCACTGCTGGTAAATGATAAGATGAAGCTTGACGTGTCAAATAAATCAGGTTTAGCAGAGTCTACACCTGTTTGTTATTATTAGGCTGCTAGTGTTGACTGTCACGAAACAACGCTTTAAAAATGTTTCTGTAGACATGAAGGATTCAATGAGAATGAGGTTCAGAAGCTGGAGACGTCATGGTGTCTTGGTCCTTCGCTTAGTATGTCATAGAATAACCAAAGTTGCTATTGTAGCGCGGAAATAGGTTCACGACCATGCTGGTTTTTTGGTGTGTATGCCAATTTATGTAACAAGAGTGAACATAAATAAATCAGTCCTCTTCCTGTTGACATTTCTTGGTTTTTATTTTCAGCCTCCCACCATCCCCTTCACTGTGTACTAAACTTGCCGCTCAACTGCATTCTTTGTACGCCTGTGTGGCTTGTACCTGTGTGTACTTGGAAGGGTCAAACTCAGATAATAGTTATTGGTGTGTAGCGTCATAAAACCACTGTATCTTTATTAGAGAAGACGTAGTCGAGGGCTCCGGAAATGTCGACCACATGTGGTTTTTTAGCGCACACCTAAATATAGGCACGCGTACAACAAGCATTTTTGCCTCCATCGAAAATGCAGTCGCCGTCACCGGGATTCGATCCCGCGATCTGCGGGTCAGGCACCGAGTTGCTTAGCCACTAGGCCACTGTAGCAGGTAGGTTTAGGTCATATAGGAAGTCATGAACTCAACACGCTGTTTTTTTAAATTCTTTGTGGTGAAATGCCACACAATTTTAAATGCTTTAAATTACTGTTATGTTCGTTAGTTGTATTTAGAAAAGCACATTTTCAAAATTCTCGCTTAATTGGTTTGATCGCTAGATCGAAAGAAGACATAAGTTCACGAATGCACAAAAAGTGAGCTGATACGAGCGGTTGACCCCATGTCTCGATGCAAAATGAGAAATTACTATGAAGATGTATGCGCAGTGTATGTATGCACAAGGAAACGCTGACTTGACTGGTTTTTATTTAAATGATCAGGACTGAGCTTACTTCAGACATTTCCTATATGTGCCCTATAATGAAGAAATGAATCTAGCGTAATATTAGGTCGTTCACTTTTGAATATAATGGTGGCATACAACTGTAATGAGTGAAATGTACTTTGTTCAAATATGTTTGATGCTATTATTTTGATAATAAATATGTTTTTATGCTTTTATTTGTGTATCAGCCGCATTCTGTACCTAATATTCTTCATTCAATTTAAAAGTATGCTGACAACACTTCACATTGTTGTCTCACCTTTGTTTAGCGTCTGGGAAGATGTATAAAAAACATTTTCAACGTGCCACTGAACTTTATGGTACAGTGTGTGTGATAGGTTAAAATCTGTCAAGGCACTGTTAAATTTACGCTTTGTGAATTTTTCAAGATAACTTTGAAAGAGTCTACGCTGTTATTTCGTAACTCATAGCGCTGCTACTTTTATAGTTTAATATCATTATTGCTTTTGTCGAACGCTTCTTTTGTGCTCAGGAATAGGCGAGCTGCTATTTCAGCAGGAGTGTCTCGTAGAGCCCTAGTTACCATTGGGATACCGTCTATGTGCGGTGACAGTGTATAGTGGCATGGTACAAGCCTATGATGGGATGACGCCAAAAGGGCCAGCCTTGTCTTAGTGGTCACCGAAACAGCAACAAGTCGATGCACAGTAGTACCAACTGCGGACGAAATGTTGCCCCAGTTACCACATAACCATGGCGAAAAAAGTAAAACAACCGCAGAACACCGGCGAGCACCAAATTCAGTGTAACAAGTGTTCGAGGTGGGCCTTCACTGATTAAAAGGATACCAAAAGCCAACAAGAAGCAGATTTAGCAGAGTTTGTGTGCTCGTTGTGTGTGTCACAGAATGTCTTTCAAACGGAGTTGGAGGTCATCCGAGTGGATACTGTCGCTTTTTGCGAACTTGTGAAGCACCTCCAAAGGCAGATGCGTGACTAAACGCAGCCTGGAGAGAGGCACAGTAAATGCGGCAGAAGCCATGAGGTCACTCACACCGGTCACTCGATTGTGCTAACAGAGAAAGAGGACACGGAGGAAACGTTCGGAAGAAACGTACTAACAGACACAGAGGATAAAACAAATAACGCAGCCCACGAGCCAGCAGAACCAGAACGCCAGCTGATCCAGGGCGCCGATGGTGACCCACTCACGGAAGTAGTAGTTGCAGTCAAGCCAGTTCAATGGAAGGATGACAAGCGCAGCGTGCTGAGGGAATGAACAGTAATCCACAGGCCCCGGCGTGGTTTCCTATGAGCAGTTGTGGATCGAGCGTGCTAAACGCGAAACCAAAACCCGGGAAGGAAACCAATTCAGCTAGGCCCTTTGTAACAGGAAGCGGAACCTTACCAACCTCTATTTTCCAGGCTACAGACTGCACGTGGGATAGGCAGGACAGATCCAGGCACAGTGAGCGTGAAGGCTACCACACAAATGGTCTCGACAGAGATATAATTGTTTGCGCGACCGGAATACACGACGCATCGCCAGGGCGCAACGACGCAAGGTCAAGAGAGGTGAATATGCTTTGTATATGCCTTGTGTATGCTTTTTGTTCTTGCCTTGTATATGCTTTGCATATGCTTAGTTTATATGCCAACTTTTTTATTGTTTCTTTTCCCGTTCCATAGTTACAATGTTGTTTCCCTCTGGTTATTATAATGTGTACTTCCCATGCCCCTCCTGCTTGGGCCCTCACCTGAACCTGCAGTATGTCATAAATAAATAAATAAATAAATGTAAAGACGCTCTTCAAAAAAGGCACAAGCCTCTCGGCGGTCACAGGCCTTCTGCGTAAACAGTGCGATATTGTGAATCAAAAAAAAAGATTGATATCTTCATGCTGGAGTGTGTGATACGCTATTAGGAATGTACAGACAAATGCAGCCCTGTCGGTTATTCACGATGAGATTGCACACAACAGGCCGAGTGTTCTCGTGGGCTCAGTGCCCGAGACTTACACCGAAGGAAAAGAGGGCCAGGCTCGAGCAGTGGTGTTGAACACCCATCCGAAAAATCTCTGCGCTACCTTAGGGTAAAGTTTGTGAAACTATCAAAAACCCTGGAAGAGGAAGGATGCCTTTCACGAGAAGGCATGCACTTCCATGCAGAAACAGCAAGAAACGTGGCGGTTAAGCTAGCAGAACATGTGCGACCTTTTTTTAGGACTAGGGAAGAGACCAAGAGTTCAAGAAGACAGGCGCAAGGGCTGGCGTAAATACGAGCAGATGAAAGAGGAGGCTGTCCACCACTCGCACCCGACAGAGATGTCAAAGAAAAGTGCCTCCCCACTTGCGAACCCTGCAGCTCGGCAGTCTCCATAGAGCCATCAGAACTTTTGGAATAGCTCAGAGTATAACAAAAATAACCCTTCTTATACGCACGAGATGACCCAGGGTTAGATGCACAGTTTGGACACCGGCAACCAACCACATCACCCAATTTTCTAGCCCTAGCAAACTGCGATACCAGCCACTCGCACGCCCCAGCTTGAATGCTGGCGCTGTTCTCTCTCATGTTCTGGGAAACTTCATCCGCCAGCACTTCCTTCTGCAAACTTCCGTCAGTCTCCAGTGAAGCGTTCGAGAGAAGTCCGCCCACGACCCCGACGATAAAAGCAAAGTACATTCAGACTGGCGAACCTTAACCTTGGTGGGGCACGTAGAGGGGTCAAATGGGAGAAAGTATATGTCATGCTGAGAAGTGAAAGGGTTTCACTGTTCGTAGAAAGCTCGAATAACCACCTATACATGAAGACTGGTGCTGACTGGCAAGTAATAAATCCGGAACCAGCCGCAAAGGAGGAGGAGTCAGTTTTGTGTGGCAGCGGGACGCCCAATGGCAAGGTTCAAGAAGAAGCTGCAGTGACCATATCTGAGTAATAAGGGAGATCACTGGAATTTCCGTCGTGGTGTGCGTTTTATATATGCAACTCAGCGGTATTTGGCTAGAGGCCAACGAGGCGCTGAGACACTGTGTGTGCCAGGACTCAAAGTGTGGGACTGACGGCCGGAAAGTTTTGATCGTTAGAGACTTCAATGGGCATATATCTGAACTGAATGGATACACGGAAAGAAACGGTAGCAGCTTTATGCAGTTGGCGGGACGCCTACAACTGGATATTGCTAGTGTTGATCCCACATCTGAGGGAAAACACACTTGGTGTGTTCGAGGCAGTGCAGGATGTATAGAATTGACCTCTTTTCGCATTACCTAACTCGCCTCCTCAACTTCCTCGATATAGATGAAGAAGGTGACTATAGCATTTGAAGCCATCCGAAGCGTATTCGCATCAACTTCTCCCGCAAGCAACGCCTCAAACTGAAGAGCCGTATGACATCCGAGGGTCTAATGCACCTTCTATCTAAAGCTATTGAAACGGTGGCTGCAGAATTTGAGGAAAATGAACGGCGACGAAAGCCAGAAATGTACGAAAAATACGACGGCATATTGTGCAGTATATTGCGATGGCACATGTCCCTTAATAATAACCCCGCGCGTCACAGGCGCAAACTGAGGCGGGACAAAGAAGTCGCTCAGGCATGGCAGGCACGCTGAGAGGCAATCCGTGCCCCCTGCCATGTAGTGAAGGCACAAGGCCCGTAGGTTTCTAGAGACAAGAAGTAGCACTACGTTAAGTTGGAACACGACATGCAGGCCGTGGTTCAAATGAAGCCGGCCAAATTCAATAGACAGACGTCATAGCGCCTGCGAGAAAAAGGAAAGTCAGCGGCTGCAAAATTCTGGAACTATGTCCGCTGGCCTGATAAAAAAGAACAGCCGGAGCTCCTAATCATGGACAGTGAAACAGCACAGCTGATTGTAGACCTAAAGGGTATGTAACAACAAATATCGAGGCCCAGTATAGTCCTGCAAACGCAAAGGACAGTCGTACAAGCAAGGCTCAAAGTGTACCAACCGCTCCGCACCTCTCGGAGACAAACTAAGCTTTCTCATACAGGTGTGTCGAACGTGCACTCTCCTACGTACGCACGCATCCACAGGGCCTGACGGCATATCAGCTAGCCTAAATAAGTGCCTAAGCTCAGATTACAAAGAACACTTGGCTGCTTTCTTCACCAACATGTCGGACGGCGAGGAGTTACACAAAGAATTGTGACTCGGCAGAGTAGTGCTGATCTTCAAGAAAGGAGGTAATGCAAGTCACCTAAGCGACTACAGACCACCGACAGTCACCTGCGTGCTATACAGAGCCTTAACGCAGGTGACAAAATACTGGATGTACGGTTGCACGGAGTCTAAAAGTCTCCTCACAGAACTACAGAATGGCTTCAGAAAGGGCAGGTGGTTGGTAGTCAACCTCTTCACGATCACACAGTGTGCCGCAATTGCTAGGAAAGAAAACCGTGCACTGCTTTGCTGCTTCTGGCGTGTGAAGAAAGCATACGACAGTGTTCCGCCTGCCAGTATCTTTAACTGTCTGAGAGACCTGGGTCTCCCGGGAGCACCGCCCACAACAGTTAAGCAGTTGTACAGTGACAACATAGATACGATTTCCTTTGCTGGGGTCTCGAGATTCTCTGGAGGTCTCGAAGGTTCTCCGTGAGGGCTGCCGATTGTCGCCATTACTATACCTATTTTATGTGTCCTGACTTGAGTAAACAATAGAGAAGTCTTCCTTTGGCTTGAGCTTTAAATACAGCACCACTGCTATTGACTAAAATTGCAAGAGAGAAGGACTACCGTGTGCAGATGACATCGTTTTAATGAGAGAAAATCATCCAGACATGCAGGCACTACTCAGCATCTGTGCAGTGGTAGTCTAAAAGCTGGGGTGCTGCTATAATGCCAAGAAGGCGACAGTAGTACAGCTGGTGGGTGTGACATTGAGCAACAGAACCCTGACACTGCCTGGAAAGGCGCTAGATGTTTTTTCGTCGTAGAAGTACCTCGGAGGGACGCTTTGAGCAGGAGGCGACATTTATAGAGAACAAAAAAATGGCCCTGCGGGCAGAGTGTGTTCTCCGGCGCAGAAGCATATGAAGATTCAAAAAAGTATTTCATGGTTGGCGACATGTGGAAGCCTTTGCATATGCTGGCACTGAGATCCTGCAACGCCGTTGTCTGCTTGTCTCATGCGACCAGGGAATGACTGGAACAATGGCAGTGAGAGGTCGGCCACAGTGCTTTGGGATCGCATGGGATAGTGGCTGTTGATGCTGTTCAAGGAGACCTCGGGTGATTTACCATCGAGACACGAGGAGGCAGCAAGCAAGCTGATTTACCGCGGCCGCTTGCCTTTTCTGCGGAAAGAGCGACTCGCGTGACAAGTTTTTGACTACCTCTCAGCGACGTGTATGTGCGCCAACTGGACAAACCGCATATACCGCCTTGAGAAAAAATATTGCTTCTTCATGGCACCTGTATAGGTGCCATGAAGAAGCAAAAAATGAGAAGGATGTGCGCAAAAAAGCAAAAAATGTGAAGGATGTGCGCAACCGTGTCCAAGAGAAGAAAGAGGACCTGCGGCTGCAGGGAATGGGGGCAAGAGCTCTATGACTTTGTATAAACAACACAAGGAGACTATTGGTGCGGTGTTCACATATGATAATAACCTTGGAAACAGCCTGGTGTTCGAGGCACGAGCTGGGGCCCTCCACATCATGGTACGCCAGTGGACTATAGATAGTTAGCAGCGGGATGTGTTGTGTAGAGTCTGTGAGTGTGTGGACTAAACTATGCAACACATTGGTGTGCATTGCAGAGAAATAAAACCACAATGTAGAGGACACACTCATTATCATTTTGCACTGAGTTTCGATAGTGAGCGTGGGGAGATGAACAGAGGAGCGGTGGAGCGCATTAAGCGGCGCTTGAAAAGGTGAAGAATTTTATCTTTTCAGAGGGTCGCGAAGTTGACGGACCCTTCCCCCGCTTTTTTTCATAACGTAGGTCGTCTCTTGCATCCTCCTTAATCGTTTGTTTTCGTTGATGTGATTTTCTTTAGCTAGAAAGTTTATTTTCTTCTATTTTTCATTGCCAAGCCGTCATATACGCGGCGACCCGTTATAACAGGAACGGCACTACATCATCATCCTCATCATCGGTGGCATTCCATGCATGGTTTTTGGGTCATCGTTTTCGTGGAAACTTATATGCCCTAGTACTTATCCCGTTTCTTCTTGTGCAATCAGTCATAAACGTCTGATTGTCTAAAGTACATATACATAGATATTTATGTATGTGCATCTTGTGGTGCAGCCATGAAACGTAATAAAAGTTCAACAAAGATTACTTGTCACTTGTGCCACTATGATCAGTCGAAAATCTTTGCTATATAAGCTTGTGCGCTTTTATAAGGAGATACAAGTTAACACACGTAAGCGTGCGCCGCTGCGGCTAATTGTTGATTATACATTGTACGTAGGAATAAATTGTTTACTTAGTTCCCTCTACATGCATGTATGTGTAATGTCTGTACCATTGTGCATATGTATCTATATGCACTGCATCCGCATACATCAGCAGCTCGGTGTCAGTGAATATTCTATGAATTGGCTGACTCACCAACTATCCGCTAAGGAGTCGTGCGGGTCTATCAACACAGGTCACCGTACGCAGCTTTTTTTTAGTATTCTTTAATCCCTCCAGATGGCGCCTGCTACCGCCTGCTTCACAGCAGTGGCACTCTCACACATCCAGCGGCCTATACAACATTGAACATATATCTATCGAAACAATGCACTGCTGAGCCGGAGTTGTTTCGCTGCGATCGAGTATACGATTTGAAGGCCCATCTCGTTTCCTGTGGCCGCATAAATGCATGAATAACGTCGCTACACTATGGGTATCTTCGAGAAATAAATAGAGCAAGCCTAGCATGGTGAGAACTGCGCAGTATCCACCTCTTTCAAAGTGAAAGCCATCTCGCTGACCGAACTAAACCTATACTAGCTCCGTCATTCGGTTTTGCGATGTTTTCATCACTACAGGCTCCTCTGCTTCATTTTATGGTCATTTAATTCAATATCAAGCTCAGTAGAACCATTTTTTCGTGAATTTCAGTGTCATATGCTCCTTATCAGCGGAAAAATGATGCATTCACAAGGCCTAGTCGCTTCGCTAACCCGGGGTCAGCCATCTTGATTCTGATAAGGAGAAACAGTTTCTCCGTGGCAAAAAGGAAGAATGTTTCTCTAGTTAAAGACGGACATTTCGGACATTGCTCTTTCTTCCTAAATAGACAGAACATCACTCCATTTTTTAGGAGCCCTTCATATTCATACGACAGACAGCACGTTGCTCTGGACTTATCGCTTTGCACGTTCAGCGCGAACATCAATTTCTTACGTTTTTTTCTTGCTCACATTTTGTCGCAGGGATTGACATATTCTGAAAACATTAATTTTCTACTTGGCACAGCAGCGTTGCTTCGCATGTACCACCGAGAATTTTAAATGTTGGCACCTTACTTTGTAACACTTAGCGCTGTGTTACTTGCAATGTATCTCAAGAACGTACAAACAATGAGGCTTGGCCGATACTCGGTGAAGAACCCCAACGAGTTCCTGAACCCTAATGAACAAGGCGATTGTATAGTCGATTCTAACCACCGACTTATTGCTGTGCGTCACCCCTCTGTGGTGGTCTAGTGGCTTTGGTAATCGGGTTGCTGAACCGCAAGTTGCAGGATCAAATCCTGGCTGTGGCAGCGGCATTTTCGATGGAGGCAAAAGTCCTGTAGTCCCGTGTCATCGAATATAGATGCACCTGAAAGAACCCCAGGTAGTCAAAATTTCCAAAGCTTTTCACTACATCGCCTCTCATAATCATGCGGTGGTTTTGAGACGTTACATCTCATATATCAATCAATTTTCGTCCACTATGTTAACCAGTGGTAATATGCATTATGTGGTCACGGAGCCATTACGAGGATAAAAGCAGCAGTCGGAATTCCAAAAATGAAGCTGTTTGGCAGAACTTATCGCTCAGAAACAGTAGCTAGAAATACCAGCAAGCACAGCACGCTGTACACTGATATCGTCTAACAGAGCGTCGACGGCGAATAATCTGATCTGCGGCATGACACGTCGACATTTATACATACGGCGTCCAATTTTCGGGCATTATAACTAGTGACCAAATCCAAGAATCAGTAAGCTGTTTGTGTTTGGCCTGTCCTACCTAACCAATCATTCGAAAATAACCTCTGCTCTCAGACATTGTGGCGTGATTTGCGCTAGGGCACGATCCACACTTTGCACCAGACCGTAAAGGAAAATACAGAAAGAAAGAACAATGTGTGACACTATGTTATTCACCACATCGAAGTGTTTTTTTTTATTTTTTTTCTCGTTTTCATAACGAGCTTTACTCCTTCAATTGATGCCAAGCCACAGTCATGAATATTTTATTTTGTACGTTCTAATACTCACCTTGTATATGAGATGGAAACCTTTGAGTTCACGCGTTTCGAGGAACCTCGCCAATACAGGAAGAGGCCATGGTGCGTTCGGATCATACTTAATGGACATTTTTTTCTCAGCGGGACTTCTTCCTTGTGCTTTGTTACCTGCACTGTAAGCACACATTCACTAAAACAAATCTCGTAGCGATGCATCACTGCATTTACTAGTAGAAATTGCGTTTTTTACGCATTGTGTATTATGCCAACATGCATTGTTATCAGTTCAAGTTGTCCAGTGGTTCACGACTTTAATGAAACTGGAAATAAACATGGAGACTAAGGCATCAGGAGACTTTCGTCCTGCAGACAAACACTCTAGGCATCAGCTACGCAGCGATGCGTATACCATCTCCTCAGTTAGCAAAGTAAATTTCGCCTGCTTGACCCATTTGTACCTCTTTAGGGCAAAATTAGAAACAGATAACAGAATAATTCAGGAGCCCATTGTTTACCAGCAAAAACCGTCGGCGCTTAAGCTTACGTTGTCGCTTAACAGCCACGCCTGCCGACGGAAGTAGCATATCAAGTGAAAATTACGAGACCCTAAAGCTTTGTCTTTAGAAGTTGAACGCAATGGCAATTTTTTGTTTCTAGCACACCCTTCGAACATTTAGTGCATGAAACTTTTTCGAACTTGTCATGCAACCACACCGTGGCCTTAAGGATGCATTAGTATGTATGCCTTTTGGAGTGCATGACTGGCTTTAAGCTATCAAGTCATTGTGATATCCGCATATTCTGACGCCCGATGGCCATGTACGCTTGCACCACGCATTAAAACCACAATATTTAATTTCGTATTGCGAAGTACTTGAACAAGACACGTGTGTTTGTAAAGCATATGAAGATTGATTTCATTGAATTTCCAAGAAGAGGAAGTTATTTCCAATATACTTGCAAGCAGACATGGGGCCGCGTTGCAAAACATCTGTTTGCCAAGCAAATGACCCAGGTTTCTTCCACACTCAGACCTAAATGACCCGGCTTCGATCTCAGCTCTGACCCAGAATTTTTCATAATTTATGTTCTTGCCAGGGTCTCAATTTTTCGATCACCCATAAGATAATTTTTCGATCATAACCAGAGGTTTCGACGCCGACATGTATGCGAAGCGAGCTCTTTCACGCTATCGTGATAATGTAAGAAACTTGAACCGAAGCCCCTGCGGCTGATGAGTGTTCGCAGATCACCGAGCGGGTGTGGAGACCCTTTGAAGCCCTAAAAATGATAACCTCCGACAAAGCGAACCCAAAAGCCATTTTCTGGCGAAAAAAAAATTACCCGGTGGTTTCCGTCTAGATGATGATGATGATACAACGTTTTTATATATGAAAAAAGAGGAAAAGGAAGGGAGAATGTCAAAGGTGGTTTCCCCATCGCGGGACACCAGTGACCGCTGCAGTTCTACCAGCTTGATCCAGGAAACCCCTTTGGGTCCTCAGGTCAGGTCGGGTGAGGACGGCTTTCCAAGGTTCCTCCAGTAGAGTGAATTTCAGAGGCGACTGAACCTCCACAAGCTTGTTCCGGCAGTCCCGTGTGACGTGTTGCAACGTCGGTCGTGACTCGCACGACGGACATTGGCTTAATATGCGTTGGGGTTTATTTGACGCCACCTTTCCAAAAGTGAATAGGTAATAACATGAATTTGTCTTAGCTGGCGAGCTTCGTCAACTTTAAGCGATTTGTGTGGTGGGGCATACCACTGTCTTGTCTTACGTTGATGCTCGAGTATATTGGGTGCAATGCATGCGCGGGTTCGAATCCCGGCTGCGGCGGCTGCATTTCCGATGGAGGCGGAAATGTTGTAGGCCCGTGTGCTCAGATTTGGGTGCACGTTAAAGAACCCCAGGTGGTCTAAATTTCCGGAGCCCTCCACTACGGCGTCTCTCATAATCATATAGTGGTTTTGGGACGTTAAACCCCACATATCAATCAATCAATCAAAATCAAAGGGTGCAATGCATGGTTCATACTGATTATCGGTCTCGTTGCTCACTCGGTTGCGAAAACCACGAGCGAAAGTGTGCGCCAGCGCATTACCTGAGATACCCTCGTGGCCTGGGCACCAAATTATAGCATGGTCCTGTATTACCCTGTCACCTGGTATTTTCAAGGCGACATTCGATAGTGCACCACGAAGAAATATCCTGCAAGCTTCCTGGGAATCAGACAAGGCTAATGCGGAGGCGTCCTTTGTCTCTTCAGTTCGAATAGCTTGCGCAATCACCGCTGCCTCCGCCGTCGCTGTACAGGTTGTTTTAATTGAGGCTTCGAGAGTTTTAGGGGTATGTGGCATTGATTGAACTGCTACTGTAATGTAGCTCTCGTTTGAGTTAGCAGCATCGGTGTATACTACTTCGTGGCTTCCACCAAACTGTCTTTGAAGCTGGTGAGCTCTAGCTTGTCTGCTCGCCCTTGGTACAACTTCTTCATGTTTCGCGGATTGGAGCAGACGATTATTTGTTGGCGTGTTTCCCTAACCATAGTAGTAATGTCCTCCTGGCAGTATTGTGGTCTAGTAGGGTACCCAAGCGAGTGACGGTTTCTCTGTCTAGTTTTGTAAGGCATAGTCGTTCCTTCTGCGAGAGAAGTTTTGATGCCGCAAGCTTCTCGAAAGTGTTCTACACACCAAGCACTTTCACTTTGTCATTGGCTGCCTTAAATG